>NC_089046.1:2925000-4125000 GCF_034140825.1 Oryza sativa Japonica Group
TCTAGATAGATAAAGATAAAGATTAAATACAGGTACTCCATCCGTATCATAATACTCCCTCCGTTTTTTAATAGATGACGCCGTTGATTTTTTCTCACATGTTTGACCATTCGTCTTATTTAAAAATTTTATGCAAATGTATAAGATATAAATCACACTTAAAGTACTATGAGTGATAAAACAACTCATAACAAAATAAATTATAATTACGTAAATTTTTTGAATAAGACGAATGGTCAAACATGTGAGAAAAAGTCAACAGCATCATCTATTAAAAAACGGAGGTAGTATAAGAGATTTTGACTTTTTCTTGTACTGTTTGACCATTCATCTTATTCAAAAAAAATTTGAAATTATTATTTATTTTATTTGTGACTTACTTTATTATGCAATTATGCAAAGTACTTTAAGCATAACTTTTCTTTTTATATATATATTTGCATAAATTTTTTTAATAAGACGAATGGTCAAACAGTGCAAGCGAAAAGTCAAAATCCCTTATAGGACGGAGGGAGTACGCAAAACTGTGAAAATCATTAACGTGTATTTAATTGACTTTTAGTTACTTTAAACTAAAAAAATGATTTATATGGTATTGTAAAACAACTATATAGAAAATTTTCTCATAAAATAAACCATTTAGCCGTTTAAAAACGTGCTAATGAAAACCGAGGTAAAATCTCTATATCTTAATCTGAAAATAACTGGTCCTAAAAGTGCATAATCTCTTATTCTACTTCCTACAATTCATCTGACCTGGTTACAGAAGAACACACAAACACAGCACAGCACAAAACAGAATACATAAATACGAGCACATGACCCACGGGCCCCATCTCCCCATCTTCTTCTTCCTCCTCCCTCCCACCAGGCCACCACCACTCCATCTCCTTAATTGCACTTCCATTTCACCTCACCTCCTCTCCATCTCTCCATCGCCTCAACCACCTCCTCCTCTCTCGAGCTCGATCCAATGGGCAAGAAGGGTGGCCTCACCTCCCTCTTCTCCAGGCTGGCCGTCGCCGCCGCCGACTCGCCGTCCTGCGCGAAGAACCCGCCGCACACGGCGTCGTTCCGCGGGTTCTACTACGTCGACGAGCCATGCACGACGGCGGGAGGGGGAGGTGGTGGCAGGTCGCCGGCGGCGGGGAGGTTGAGGAAGGGTGGGGACGAGATGTATAAGACGGTCAACTCCGTCTTCTTCGATGACTCCGCCGACGCCGCCCACGCCGTCGCCGACGGCTGTGCCTTCTCCGGTGAGGATGACGACGACGATGACAGATTCTCCACGACGACGGCGGCCGACGAGGAGTGGTCGGAGGCGGTCATCCGCAGCCTCGGCCGCCGGACCTCCACCGACAGATTCTTCTTCGACGCCGGCCCGGGCCGGCCGGCCGCCACCAACTCCATCCTCGCCACGGTGAGGCCACGACGGCCACCACCACCACCACCGCCGCCACCACCAGCGGAGGAGGAGAAAGAGAAAGCGGCGGCGGAGGCGGCGCAACTCCCCGGCAAGTCGTCGTCGACGTCGTCGTCGCAGCTGGTGGAGGAGAGCGTGGCGGTGGCGGTGGAGTCGGAGGACCCGTACGGGGACTTCAGGGCGTCCATGGAGGAGATGGTGGCGGCGCACGGCCTCCGCGACTGGGACGCGCTGGAGGAGCTCCTCTCCTGGTACCTCCGCGTCAATGGCAAGCACAACCACCCCCTCATCGTCGCCGCCTTCGTCGACCTCCTCCTCGCCCTCGCCGCCGTCCCCTCCTCCTCCTCCTCCGACACCACCACCACCACCACCGCCGCCGCAACCACCACCACCAGTGACACCAGCTGCAGCACCGCGAGCACCAGCACCACCAGCAATGGCGCCACCAGTGTCACCGCCGCCGCCACTGCGGCTGAGCAATGCGGCGGCGGCGGCGGCGGTGGGGATGAGGAAGCTGGTTGCTCGTCTTCTTCCTCCTGCTGCGCCGCCTCTGACCATGACCATGAAGAGGTCTCGGCCATAAGCTAGGCAGGTGATCGATTAGCTTAGATATTGGAAGGAAGAAAATATTTTCTATTTTTCGACCCTAATTTTTCACCAAAAGTCGAATCATTTTAGCTTTTGTGAAAAATTAGGGGCGAAAAATATATCTTTTTCTGCTGTTTAGATAATTAGGTTTGTACCGAACTTGATTTTGCATGATGATGATATGTTAACCACGGCCACTGTTTGGATCAACGAGTCAGAGAGACTTGCTTAATTGCAGAGAGACTTGCTTAATTGCAAAGTGATGATGGGATTAAAGTGTAGCTGCACTGCTGGTCATCTTGATTTTGCTTGTCATGCTTCTTTCAGCCATGTTGGATCCAAATTTGGATGCAATTGTGATATTATGTGCATATAGTAGCTAGTACTACATACATTAGTAATTAACCTTCTATAGGACAACATGAGTTTGACAATTCAAATTCAGAATCAATTCACATGCTCAAGTATGTATTGAGTTTAATTTATAAATTCCTAAACCATATAAGGCTTTGAACACATAATTACTAGTAATAATGATAAAAACACATGCATGATCATTTGACATCTTACTAGAAATTTAATATAAAGAGGAGAATAATTTGACTGGGCCTGTTTGGTTCCCAGGGACTTATTCTAAGTCCCTATCACATTGGATGTTTGGATATTAATTTGGAGTATTAAAGATACACTAATTACATAACACATTCCATAACCTTGGACTAATTCGCGAGACGAATCTTTTGAGTCTAATTACGCCATGATTTTGACAATGTGATGCTACAGTAAACTTTTGATAATTATGGATTAATTATGCTTAAAAAATTCGTCTGGCAGATTAGCTCTCATTTATGAAATTAGTTTTTTTATTAGTCTATGTTTAATATTCCAAATTAACGTCCAAGCATCCGATGTGACATGGGCTAAAAAGTTTTAGCCCCATCTAAACACCCCCTTAGCAGGCTTCAGATTTAAATCATTCAATACACACACCGACCGGTGGGTGTGGGGCAGATCTTGAGGCATATTTAATGGTGGGCTGGGTAGTTGCATGTGCCTGAATTTATGTGCTTGCATACTTGCACACTATACACAATGCTACTACTCCCAGCTCACTTGAATGTATACTTAAAAGAGTAAAGTTCATCACCGGTCCCTAAACTTGAGCCGTTGTGTCATCCCGGTCCCTAAACTCACAAATCGACCGTTTAGGTCTTTAAACTTGTTCGACTGTATCATCTCGGTCCCTAAACTTGCAGATCACTCGTTTAGGTCCTCTAACTTGTTCAGTTGTGACACCCCGGTTTCTAAACTTGGATTTGAATATTATCTGGGTCAAATAGGACGGTCTGAAGACTTTATATTTAAAAATAATTCATAACTTTTTCATATGAATTCTAATGAAGACAAACTTTATATCAAACTTGTAGCTCTCGACACGATCTACAACTTTGTAGTTGAATTTTTTTTATTCTAAGTCATTTTTTGTCCCAGAATGTAATTTTAAAATTAAAATTTCAAAATCTATAAACATGCAACAATATCTTGGGACCCTAAACAGTTTTAATTCAAAAACTTTTCAACTACAAAGTTGTAGGTCGCGTCGAGAGCTACAATTTTGATATAAAGTTTGTCTTCATTAGAGTTCACATGAAAAAGTTATGAATTATTTTTTGATATAAAGTTTTTAGACCGTCCTGTTTAGGGACCGGAGTGACACAAAACAAGTTGGAGGAACTAAACGAATGATCTGCAAGTTTAGGGACCGAGATGACACAGTCAAACAAGTTTAAGGACCTGAACGTTCGATTTGCGAGTCTAAGGAACGGGATGACACAGCGGTACAAGTTTAGGGACCGGTGATGGACTTTACTCATACTTAAATTTAGTGTCTTTTGCTACTCCTCCTTAATGCATTGTTGTAGCCATATCTATGGGTTCAAAATAAATTCTAAATGGTGAAAAATTTCAGAAATCTCAAACAAAAAAATAATCTGAATTTGAAAATATATTCACTGATTAACTTGGATAAATTTTCACAACATTCAAACAAATCATTTTTTTTTGACAAGGACCCACGAGTAGAGCTGAAATTTCAAACTGTATTTTAAAATTGCGAACCTAGCTAGTCATAGATATATTACGTACATTTGGGCGAACTTAATTCAATGCCAATGTTTTTATTACTTCTATCTTACTCCCTTCGGTTTCATTTTAATTGATGTTTTAGACAATGACACGGTCTACAAGATATATTTTTGACCTTATTTTTCTACTATAATATATATAATAAATAAATACATGTTTACTTTTATTATAGTGCTTTAAAAGACAAATCTATATATATTGTTCTAGTTTCTAAATATTTTTAAAGTTATTGATGTTAAAAGTTATAAAAGTTTGACCTTAATCTTGTCCAAAACGTTAATTAATATGGAAGCGGAGGGAGTATTTGTACGTGCTGGTTGTAATTAATCCCAGAGATATTGTACGAATGAACAATAAGGGAAGTGCATGCATAGCTTGAAGTTTACCGATCGAAAAAATCAAGTTAGCTAGCTAGTAGCCAGTACTCCAGCTTAATTATATAGCAGTATATAAATATTACTCCCTCGTAGTTATCATCATATATTTTTCATTAAGATTTAAAAAGACTTAACTATAATGTGTATCATGCGTTTTAATTAATGTAAGTATGTGGCAGAGAGTTCTAAAAAAAAAGTACATGGTGGAGAAGAATGAAGAAACATGTAGACTTTAACTACTCCCCATATGCACAATAACCGAACGCTTACTCAATTTACATGCATAGATAATATTAAACATTTTACATGCATAGATAATATTGCACACCATATGAAGGGACAAGTGTTATTATATAATGATAATTAATTTGGAGTTTTTAATTTTTTATTATATGATGATCAATATGGAATAGAAGGAGTAGTATGTACTCCCTCCATTTCTACATATTTGACACGGTTAACTTTTTAACACATATTTAACCGTTCGTCTTATTCGAAAACTATATGTATACATATAAGTTTATTTAACAATGAATTAAATGATAGTAAAATAATTAATAATTATTTAAATTTTTTGAATAAGACGAACGGTCAAAAATATTTAAAAAAAAGTCAACGGCATGAAATATTTAGAAACGGAGAGAGTAATATGTAATGGAAGGAGTATTATGTACGTATATAGAACTGTAGAAAGATAGCCACGACGTACGTGTAGTTGAAACACACGTAGTAGGCGGGAAAAGCGACATTAGCCTCCATGGCCGGTCGTCGTGTACACATCGTCGTCGTTACTCGTGGCAGCGACCACACACCAGTTCAATGACATCTCAGTTCCTACCAGTACACAGCATGTAGCAGCTACATGACACACATATATACACACTGTTCAGCTTTATATAGGAAAATTACGATAACAATTTAATTACCAAACATGTTAATTACGACAATTAATTGTAGAGCTTGCTCTCCGGAAAAAGGACTCCATACTTTTGATCATTTGATGGAGTTGTAGGAACATGGGATAAAAAAGGGTTGGAAAAGATATTATTTTTATGGAAACAGTTAAAATTTCATATTTATGAATTTAACTATTTAATGCTAACTTCAATATGGCATTAATAGAAAGTATAAAATTAAATTTTAGAAACAATAACAATAGATAATTATATTATTATACTATTAGTTTTATGAAAACGATATCCATAAGGTTGGAAAATTTTGTACCGTTTTCACCCTCTATATACCATCTGTTGAGCGCTAACAACCGATCGAAGGGGCAGTCGATCAATTAGTCAGTTTTGTATAGTAGTACAATTCAATCTGCACGCGTAGTCTACATTGTTCGATCCTCGAGCAATGCGATATAAGATTCTTCCATGGATGAGATACTCTCTCCTTCCCATAAAAACTACTATATATTTTCAGCTTTTTTTTTGATAAATTTGCACTACCAAAGCTTATAGATCAGTATAATATTATTTATACGTCCCAAAATATATAAGTTACTTCTAAAGTTCGAATTTTAATTCATCTCAAAATATAGCGGCTTGCTTGTCTTAATCCAATTATATAATTATTTCTTATTGAATTTCTTCATATATTTTCGCATCTGAACTAGCTAGTAATCACAATCAGTTATTATTTAATTTTACATCTCTCCTTAATTCCGGTGGATAACTCTGTTTTCTCGAAGACGACGCTACTTATATACTGCTTCCTCTGTCCTGAAACATAAACAAACATTTTTAGTATAATACTAAGTCAAATAATTTTAGCTTTGACTATTATAACAAAAATATAAAAAATCATGTAAAATTGATGTAACTATCATAATATGTAACTATTTTTTTATTTAAAACAACTTACTTTTATATATAGATATTTATGATGAAGATATATAGTGTCTTCTAGATTATCTCGGAGTAGTCGTCTACTCCATCTGGCGAAGCTTCTAATTATGGGTTCGTGGTTTTTTTATCCCAAGTGGCACGGCGATGACGACGCGCGCGCGTGCTTGTCCTAAATCGCGAGCCAATTATCGTCCTCGATAAGAGTGAACAGATGCATGTGTTGTGTAGTTTAACTACTCCATGTGTCGACGCATGCAGGCGTAATCTTTCGTTACTGCATGCAGTGACCTTTCTCGGGTTTCAAGGAGCAGTTTTCTCGAGTTAACTTGGCAATCACCTTAATTAATTGGGCCTCTGGTGTTCATGGGCTACCTGCAGGCCCAATCTCCCAAAGAAGGCTCTCAGCTGTCCAGATTTTTTTGGCCATAGGAGTAGTACACACTTTGGTCCTATCGGGACAAGCTCGAGATTTAAAAAAAAAGCTTGTGAGTAGCTAGTTAGAAAGAAATAAAAAAAATATTAACTGTAAAATCAAGAAGTTGATTTATATTTTATGATGAAAATATTGGTGGTTTGCTAATGTTATTTTGGAGATTTAATAAGACGGTTGATTTTGTGAAGTGGGAGTTTTCGATTGACCCTGGCGGTCAGACCGGTCGTGTGCCGCCAGTCAGACCGGCCGACCCGACAGTCTGACCGGCAAGATCCTGATCGTTGTCGATTTCGGGTTGTCTTGTTAGATTTGGATGTTTCCTTCGGGGATTTGCTTCTACATGGTTTCTATGCATATGGATGCTGTTGTTATACTAATGTGAGTCAAGTTGGGACAAGCTTGTGCTCGGAATATGGTTTCTTGGTTATTGTATGTGCAGGTGTTGCTTGAGGCCTCAGGAGAGTATTGCCGGTGATAGATTGGAGTCGACTTGGAGAAGTTGATGTCCAGGGATCAAGAGATTATGTGGGATACTAAAGGCGAGAGGACAATGCACGTGGTGAAGATGAAATTCATATGGTATACAAGAGGGATTGTGTACGTATTGAAAGAGGGGTTGAATTCAGAAGGGAGTCTGAATTCGGAAAGATTGATTGAGATAATTAAAGGGATGAGTTGGATACTTGCAAGAGAGGGTTTCCTATATGTGGGTTAGGAGTCCTAAGTTGAGTTAGATTCATGGGCTTTGCACAGCCTACCTCATGTATAAATAGAGAGGGAGGGTGAGGCCTCCCGGTATCAGTTTTAGAGATACTTGAGCTGAGAGAAAGTTAGGGTTTCAAGTTTAGTTCGAGATTTTGGTGAGAAGTGATGTTGGTGCACTTTGTAAACACTAGTTGATGCAATAAAGTCGAAAAGTTTCAGTTTACATCTTCGAGTTTGTCATCTACCAGTGTTTCTGGGTCCCGACAGTCTAACCGCAGGTGTGCGCGCGGTCTGACCGGTAGGATAGCGGCGGTATGACCGCAGGTGATCGGGCAGTCTGACCGGCAAGGCTTCGGCGGTCTGACCGGCAACAGGAGGGCGGTTCGACCGGCGGTGACAGGACTTCATCATCTACTCCGTTCGAGATTAATCTTTTATTCCGCAAAAGATTTTAGGTTTTTTGGTTTTCCCTACCATTCACCCCTCTGGTAGGTTTGTTTGGTCTTATGTGATCCTACACTAACTCCGTCTCAAAATATTTTTTTAATAATGGAATAAAATTCCAGCCTTTGCTTCAAAGAAGCTGCATTCACTTATTACAAAATTCTCTCAAAGAAAGCGAATACCCAGCCAACAATAAGAACATAAATAATAAGGCCAACACACAAGGAGAAAACAATTATTGAAGTATCTTTGTGAATCTCCATCCGTAGTTAGCAAAAATCTGTATGACCGTAATTTCTAAGTTTCGACATGCAGAATATAAGATCTCCTTGTGCTCTTCACACTTTTGAAGATGTGCCCAGAACCGGAGCCAATGTGCTGCCCTGAAAAGCACCTGCATATAAGATTCATTTGGAGATTTATCAAACATTACATCATTTCTACTCAACCATAGAGCCTGACACAAAGCAGAAGCTCCAATAAAGATGAGGTTTTTAATATTTGAGTCAACACCACCTAGCCAATTTCCAACCACATTAGAAATACTATCCGGAGGTTTTAGACCAAAGGAAATATAAACTATTCTCCAGAGAAATTTTGTAATATGGCAGTCAAATAAAATATGTTGAATAGTCTCATTTTTCATAAAAAAAAACAACATGTTTTACTCCCATTCCAATTCCTTCTCGCTAAATTATCCTTAGTTAGAATCACACCTTTGAACAAAAATCACATAAAAATCTTACTCTTAATTTGCATCTTCAATTTCCATATAAATTTGTTCCTCTCAATATGACCATTATTAATCAAGGATGAATACATTGATCTAATAGAAAATTGCCATTCTGATGAAGATCCATTTGAAAGAACCAGTAGATCCATTCAATTAGTATGCAAAATCAATGCAACTAAATTATGCCAGTTAATTAAGTTCTGACCAACCAATGCTCTTCTGAAAGAAATATTAAGCGGAACAAAATTTATAACAGTTGCAATTGAAATATTTCTCTTACGAACAATATTATATGAAAATGGAAATTTATCTTGTAAAGATGAATTTCCAACCCAAATATCCTTCCAAAATCTTACTTGTTTAACATATTTACTACCCTAGTTCCGAGATGTAAGAATTTGTCCTTAACTTTCATAAGACCTGACCGAAAATATGAATCACCTTGTTTTGACCCAACTTGAGTAATTGAATACTTCTTCAAATATTTTTCTTCGCAATAGTTGTTGCCAAACACCCTGTTCATTAATTAGTTTGAACAACCATTTGCTTAGTAGATGCTGATTCTGAATCTCTATATTATGAATCCCAAGTCCTCCCAGTTGTTTTGGTTGACAAATGATATCCCATCTTGCCAATATGTATTTCTTTTTATGATTATCACCTTGCCAGAAAAAGCGTAATATTAAAAATTAATTTTTTTGAAGAACTCCTCTTGGTATCTTTTAAAAAAAAGACATCATAAACATTGCAAGAGAAGACAAGACGGAATTAACTAAAACCAATCTACCTCCTATCGACAAATGTTTTCCTTTCCAACTGCTCAAGTTATTTTCAATTCTCTCCTCTATTATTTTCCAATCCTTATAATTTAACTTTCTAAAATGCATAGGAATACCAAGATATCTGACATGATAAGTCCCAATGCGACACAAAAAAATTGAGGTAGGCTCTGTGCGGCAGCATGATCTAGACATTGTTTGACAGCCAACATGTGCTTAGTTGTAGTAAAAGACCTTGTTACATGCTGCTGCATATAGCGCTGTAACAAGCTACCCAAGATGCCCATTAACTTCTGACTATGTAGATAAATAGCTAAAAGTTACTATATTTTGGTACAGAGGTAGTAGTAGATTCTTTAGCTTATGGCTTTTAGTATATTTTCTTGATTCTGCAACTATTACAGCTTATTAAAATCTTGGTAAGTATTAATCTGGATAAGGCCTTCAGTTCTTGAGGCTGGCCAACTCAGAAGCAAGCACAAGTGGACCTACTCCCTCCGTCCTAAAATAAATCAATCTCGTATTAGAATAGGATATATCTTAGTACAACGAATCTGAGCATATAATAAGAGGTTGGTTTATTTTAAGACGGAGAGAGAAGGTTCATCAATCACAAAAAGAAAAAAAAATCAGATGTTATTGGAGGCAGCATTATCTAAAATACTCTTCCGTTATCTTAATTTTACTTGCTAAAATTAAAGGGAGGGAGGCAGGTACTCCCTCTCTCCCATAAAAAATTAAACGAACTTAAAATAGGTTTATGTCTAAATTTATTGTACTATGTCATATTCGATCTTAGTTTTTATCTTAGAATATATTTTTTTAGGAAGGGAGTAAGATCCATGTCTCTCAGAAAGAGGCCGGGAAATAAAGCACAGGAGCCAGCCGATAAGACGAAAGAACAGGGGATCAGTAGTAACAATAAATAAAAGAGACAGAGAAAGACAGGTTGGAAAAAAATCGATTGGTTGAGTAGATGTGAAGCAATTGCGAGTTGGTTGCTGCCATTTTTACTGCTAGCTACTACTCCAGCTGGTATAGTACTGATCTTACCTGTGTTGTTGCTACTGTGTGTGTACTGCAACTGCAGGTGCGGTCGATGACGATGGCACTATCCGAAACTCTTTTTTTTTTTAGTATAGAGGGCCCCTCCCATTTCCAGTTAAGAAATGAGCAACAATTTCCACGAGTTATTTAAAAGGATACGTACAAATACGTAGCTAAAAAATATTATATTTGACGATGAAAATAGTATTACAGAAAAAACTTAAACTCATCGTGTCAATGCCAATACTAGATACTGCATTCATCTTCTTTTTTAATGATGAATAACATCTGGATTTTTGTTTTAAAGAATATACACAACCACTTACCCTCTCCGTCTAAAAAAACCAATCATATTAAATGTGACACATTCTAGTACTATAAATTTGGATATACCTCTGTACAAGATGTGTCACATCCAGTCCTAGATTCACTTTTTTTAGAGGGGACGGAGAGAGTATTACATTTTTTTTAGATAATGGAAATGGGTTACATCTCCGGCCTCTGTCCGTAGGCACACAACCAAAAAGTCCAGAAGTGAATAGAAAAGAGGTTAAAAAAAAGCGAGATGGGACAAACCCCCAACTTCTGCCGATAATATCTACTAAAATCATGTTTTTTAAAATCACGTAGAGTCTATCACGAAATTCTGTAGGTACTACGCCATCCAAACTGGAGTAAAAGTTTCTTGGCTACCAATTCCAAGCGTGTAGCACCATTGCGCATAGTATCATGTTGTTCCTATGAAAGCATCATACACCAAGAGTGGAGCCAATTGGAACACATGAAGATAACCTGCATGATGTTAGGCATTTTTTTATGGTTAAAAACCATATCATTATGGCAACGCCAAATTGACCAACATAGAGCACTAGCTCCAAATAAAATCATTTTTTGTGGGTCTAGGCACTCCCCTTAGCCCGTTACCAAAAATATCTTTTACATTGTGGGGAGGGGGAATATTGAAGGTAAAGAAGACACATCGCCAAGCAAAACGTGCAACATGACAGTCAAAGAAAAGATGTTGGATGGTCTCTTGTGTATTAAAAAACAACATTGCTTGTTTCCCCTCCATTTTCTCTTTATGAGGTTATCTTTCGTCAAGATTACTTTTTCGTGAAGAAACTATATAAATACTTTGATTTTTAGTGGTACCTTTACCTCCTATAAGATCCTCTTATGGATTCTTACATTGGAATTGATGATCGTATTATACATGGATTTGACCGAAAAATGGATATTTTTATGTAGCGACCAAATAAAGCAATCTTTTTCATTTGACAGGGTTATGTTAGCTAGTCGAGAAATCAAATCATTCCACTCAACTAACTTTGGTCCTACAATTGATCGTCGGAATGAAACATTTAACGGTGTTGTGCTTATAACCTCTGCCAAAGTAGAATGTCTCTTTCGAACAAATAAACATGGTAAAATTCACTCATACATAAAAGAAGCAAATAAAATTCAGAAATAATATGTCATACATAAAAGAACAGAGGAAGCTAGCAGTATTAAACATAGCATGCACGCGTGTATGAGGATGCTTTTGTTTCGTGCAATGTATGATATGCTTTTGTTTCCAGTGAGAAAAAAAGGTCGAGAGCGATGCACGGGGATATTAGGAAAAGGAGAGCTGGTGGCTTGGCTCGATCTTGGGACTCCTCAAAAGTCGAAGCCCCCCAAATGCATGCGTGCGTTGGTGCGGTTTTTTTTTTTTACCTACTTTTTGCTACCAAAATGATTGATGATAGCTAGAGTTTGAGAAGCTCTGTACTTTCTACTCCATCCCACCGTTTTAGAATATATACTTTGTAATTATGAATCTAAAGCTAAAATGTTACTATATTGTATATTGTGTGATGGAGGCAGTATATATTCTTCTTAGTTCGAAACAGAGTTTAAATAGGATAGTACTCTAACGGATCAACAAAATGAATTATACTCCATTTATCCCCATAATATAAGACGCGGTCAAAATTGGTACGTTCTACAAAACTAATCTTTAACTTATAATTTCTAGCAACAAAATTATGACCATATGAAAATAAATTTACATCTCAATCTAATGATATAATTTTTAACAAATAAAATTTATTTAATATTATATTAAGTGTTGATCAAATGTTTTAAATGTTAAATCTTGAAATGTGTGCCTGGCTTATATTATGAGATGGAGGGAGTATCAATTAAGAACGAAGATGAATTAATGGGAAGACCTAGTATTAATTAAAGGTGTGTTTAGATCTCCTAGCAAAATTTTTCACCCTGTCGCATCGAATGTTTGGTCACATACATGGAGTATTAAATATAAACGAAAAAAACAAATTACACATATTATGTGTAAATTGCAAGATGAGTCTTTTAAGTCTAATTGCACCATGATTTAATAATATGGTGCTACAGTAAACATTTGCTAATGATAGATTAATTAGGCTTAATAAATTCATCTCGCGGTTTACAGACGGAAGTTTTGTTAATAGTCTATATTTAATACTTCAAATATATGTCCGTATATCCGATGTGACACGTCAAAATTTTACACCCATATATCTAAACGCCCCCTAAAAAGCATCGGCATGGCAGATGATGGAAGCTAGTACTGCTTAATTAATAACGCAGTGGTAATTAATTAACGCCACTGCGTACCACTGTATTTGACGACTGAAAGTTGATCTGTGGCTAGTTATCCGTTTAACTGTACACTTGGGACTGCTAGAAAACCAATGAAAGGATGGTACTGAAGATGCAATAATGCTTACCCCCATTTCAGCATCATATCATGGTATCAATTAATGTACCATGCATGAGCACACAGTTAAGGAGGTTTAAACTTTGAGCCCATCACAACACTAGCTAGTACAATCATGCTACTAGCTGGCTAAACATTAGTTCCATTGCCATGAAATTAACAGCTAGATCGATCTACTTCTAGTACTTTTAATGACTAGACATACATCTTCTAGACCTTCATGCAAAACCAAAGGGCCAGAGTACAACATGCATGCCCCACAAACACACTAAAAATCATCAAGAGCACACTAAAAGCTACTAGCACACTAGCTAACGACCAAATTAAGCTAGCTAGCAACTACAGCAAGAACAAAGAAAAAAAACAGAGAGATTATTAGCAATTAATTAACCCTTCAACTGCAAGAACTAAACTAAGCTAGCTAGTAGCTCTAATTAATCTTCATTTAGCTAGCTAAGTTATTTTTTTTTTCCATCGAGATCCTATCACCACCCGGTAACCTCGCGTGGACAACGTACACCAGGTGGTGCCAGGATCTCGAGATTCGTGCGCCGCAACTCCAGGGCCGTACACGTGGCGCTTCAGTAGTGGTAGTAGTGGTAGTGGTACGCCGCCGTCGGCTGCGGCGGCGGAGGAGGAGCGGGAGCCGGCGGCGCGGCGAGCTGGGCGCAGACCTCGGCGAAGGCGGTGAGGATGGCGGCGTGGTGGCGCGGCGCGTTGAGGGCGAGGAGGCGGCGGAGCATGCAGCGGAGGTCGTCCCACCCGCACAGCCCCATCTCCACCACCATCTGCACCATGCTCTCCCGGAAGTCGGCGCGCGGGTCCGACGACTCCTTCTCCACCGCCACCCCGACGTCCTCCTCCTCCTCCGCCGCCGCCATCTTCTCGTACCTCTTCTTCCTGCTCGGCCTCCTCCTCGCCGCCGCCGCCGCCGACGACGACGACGACGACGACGACGACTTCCCGTGGTTGTTCGTCGTCACCGTCACCGGCGCCGCCGCCGCCGCCGCCGCCTTCCCGTAGTACGGGTACTGGTTGGTGGCGGAGGAGGAGGAGTACGTGGTGGTGTAGGTGGCGGCGGAGGACGACGAGAACGACGCGGTGGACGCCGACGAGGGGAAGAAGGAGGAGGAGTGCGAGCTCGTGCTCCTCGGCACCGGCGGCTTCAGGGCCGACGGCCGGAGAAACGACGGGAGGCTCATCAGCAGCTGCCTCGGCCGGCGAGGCCGGCAGCCGCAGCCGGTGTCAACCACCGGCACGTGGCGCCACCGCCCGCCGCCCACCGGAAAATGCCTCCCGCCACCACCGCCGCCGCCCCGCCGCGCTCTGCTCGCCGCCGTTGACATGGCGCAGCGAGGCACACAGCTTAGCTTAGCTTAGCCCTAGCTTTGAGCTAGGATTCCGAGGTGGTACAAAAACTTTGGGACTTGTGAGCTATGGGTGGGTGGTGACATTGACAAGGAGGAGGAGGAAGAAGGCGAGCTCGTTGCAGCGGCTTATATATAATCGGATTTGGCTTTAATTACAGAGAGAGTAATTAATTAGCTTGTGGATTAGTGAACTAATTAATCTGTGGGGATTAAATAGTGGGTCGGGGGGGTTGGTGGGCCACATGGGCCTAGCTTGGTATGGGGATCATCATTTGTGTTTCCTCCCATGGCCAGCTCGGTTGCCAACATGTTTGACTTTGACTGTACTGATCTAATAATGAGTTTCTCTACATTTGATGAAGCATCTAGGACAAGGCAAACCTGCATCAAGTGGAGGTGATTTCAGATCAAACGACCTGAAAAATATTCAACGACTTCAGTCAAATTTTTTGGAGTTATATTCTAGATTTCAATAGATTGAAATTGCGCATGAATTTCACCTACATTTAAATCTGAAATATATACTCACAAATTTCCGTCACTTTTGGCTGCACAAACCACGTAAAAATATGTACACTACCATTTTCTCACCTTGTTTCCTCTCATATTTCCCTTATTTTCCATGTAACATGCAACCTACTCGCCTATGACGACGCCACGCACCTCCCACATCTGTATGCCACCTCTTTTTTGCGTTGCCGGTACCACCGACCCAGTTTACTGCACTCCTTCAACCCTATGGCATCAGTAGCAAGGCTGCACCATCCACCCATTCTTGCCATCCACTGCTAGTTTGCCACATTTCGGCCATCCCTCTAAAGCAGCCATCGCACAGCCCTCCTATCCCCTCCCATTGTCTACAACTCCAAAAATCTAATCCGACAAAGGCTGTCGAGTTGTGTTTGGGTGTCGCCAGCCTAAAACTCGTTGAGGGCGTGTGATATCGTTGCCATTGAGTCCTCACCATTTCCCTCCTTCTCCTCTCTTGCATCTCCCTATCTAGAGGTTAAATATGACTAGAATTTGTCACAGTTCTAGTCAATCGAAGCCTAGCGATTCTCAATTTTTATGGTACTATCATTCAGCTTAGCGTAAATTATGCTATGATGGTAACGATGTTATTTTCTATATCACGACTAATTTGTTAGGAGTTTGGTGTAGGAAGCTTCTAGCAATGAGAAGAGAAATCTATCGTGTTGCAGATAGGATAGAATGTGGCGCAACGGAAAAAAAATGAAAGGGTATGAGTGGAGGTTAATGTTGATAACAACAAGATCTAGAGTAGTTATAGGAGACGAGAATAGTGCAAGGGATCGATATCTAAGATTGGTGGATATGGTGGGAGGGGTTGATGCAGGTGAATGCAACAAAAATTATGAGTGCCATTTTTCTAAGCAAAGTGCAGTATTTAAGGAGGATCAATCTTGTATTATATCGTTTTGAAATTTCTCTAACAAATTGCACAAAACTAGCCACGGTGGTAAATTAGTAAGCCCCAAACAAAGCTGCCAAGAGTCTCAACACTGATCTACCGTGGATTTCCATTTTTCTACCAATTAGAGCTAGGGTTTTTTTTAGGTTATCAAAGTTAGGGTTTATTTTGGATTATGTTTGTCGCACATTATTGTTTTTTCAGACAGGCAGCATAATATATCCGTATGCGAAAGTCTCTTTCATGTGCCATTGTGCTGTTCACCTGAAAAAATACACCAATTTTCATACACGCCTGTGCATAGGTGGTTAAGCTACCAAAATTCGTCCAGGTCGTATGGGAAAATGGTATGCCCTCTATTACATAAAAAACGAATCTATAACTGGATATGAAATCTTATAGTACTACGGATCTAGATATGTCCATATTCGTAATACTAAAATATATCACATTCATTACTAGAATCTATCATCTTTTATTTTGGAGCGTTGGATTTTTACCTTTTTTTAGCAAAGGTATTCAATTTGGCGATAATAGCAATGTTTTACTAGTTAATTACTCCGCTGCCATTGGCTACGATAACTTTTATTCCATACCTTGCCCCTCTCTTGTTCAACCGTCCACATTACTCCACCTCTAAATACCTCGCAAACATTGTAAAACCTCTCATATTCCATATTCAATTGTTCATTGCGGTACTTTAACGGGCTTTTGTGCTAACACCTGTGCGTACACAGCTAGGGGTGGGCATTCGGTCTAACTGAAAATTTCGGTCTCGGTCTTCGGTTATTCGGTCTTTTCGGTCTTTGAAAAGTGAAGACCGAATTTCGGCGCAAGAATGTCAGGACCGATAAATTCGGTCTCGGTCTCGGTCCTAACCGAAATTCAACAATATTTTCATACATGCAAAGAAATAATGGAAATTTTCAACACAAAAATCACAAAAAAAAATTGTAAGCACTTATGAGCAAAGACTCTTATTGGGTTGCATGCCTAGAAGAAGTAGGGATGTGAAAATTAGAGTTTAATCCTATTAAATATAGTGGATTGTAGGTTGTATTTAGACATTTTTTTGATAATTCGGTCTTTTCGGTTACCCGAGGAGACTAACCGAATTGACCGAACAAAATTCGGTCTTTGACTACCTAGGACCGAATTTCTCGGTCTCGGTCTCGGTCTTTTTCTGCCCACCCTTGTACACAACTACTTGTATGTACTCCCATTATTAAAAAAACCCAATTTAGTACCGAATGTGACATATTCTTATATTACGAATCTAGATATACATATGTTGTCTAGATTCATCGTACTAGAATATATCTTATTCGGTCCTAATTAAATTTGTTTTTTATGGGACAGACAGAGTACATCGCAGCAGAATACCACTACTACTACGTACCCGGTTGGCCCGTGGCTAGTCAAGTCAACACGAGCTAGTATGCTCCAGTAGCGCCATGAATGAATGTTATCGGGATCCGAGGCTGGCAATCCTGGCATTGCGCAGCGGAATAATTAGCTTCCAATGGATATTATCGAGTAGAGTAGCTGTTGCTAGCTAGCAAAACGCCGCCGTATACAGTAGTAGTACATCAGCTTCTCCGGCGTGCAGTGCCGCCCGGCCGGCCGCCGGCGAGCCGCCCAAAATTGCATGGTGGCGATCGATCGACCACCTACGAGCTTAGTAGCCTTTTCTCCGCTCTTTCTCTGCACGCTCGCGAGCCTACTGATCGTCGTCGCCGCACGCAGGGCCCCTTTTGATGCCTAGATTGACAGTGTTAGAGCAAGTTTAATAGTATAGTCCACTATAATAGCTAATTCATACAACGGGATTGCCTACATATTTGTCGGGTGATTTTTAACAAGAAATCACCCAGATTTTTTTTACACTTAGATTTATATCCAACGGACTACAAAATAAAATAACTAATACAAATTTGCTTATTCAATATTTTTATCAAAATTATAGTGTACTTACATATCATATCAACTAAATTTACATGTGTAATTTTAGTTATATAGGACTGTAATTTTATATTTTAAATACTTACATGTCATATCAACTGAATTTACAAATGTAATTTTAATTATATAGGACTGTAATTTTATATTTTAAAGAAAATAACAAATACATATTTACTTACACTTTATTTTTATAAAAATTACAGTGCACTTACATGTCATATCAACTGAATTTACAAATGTAATTTTAGTTCTATAGGACTGTAATTTTATATTTTAAAAAATAATAACAAATACATATTTACTTACACTTTAGTTTTATCAAAATTACAGTGCACTTACATATCATATCAACTGAATTTACAAATGTAATTTTAGTTAGTGTAATTGCATACAAGTTGCAGTGTAATTACACTATGATTGTATTGTAATTACATCTGTGAAATTTCTAGAAAAAAAGTTATCGGCAAATATATAAAAAAATTTGAATAGAACAGGTTTCTAGCGATGGTAGATTTGTTAGGCATGGCCGCATGGTGGTGTAATCTAGTGTGGGATCCTAGCTTTGGCTTGGTTCAGATTTACGCACAAGATTCAAGTGCAGAGAAGGTCGTCCCGTCCGGCGATCGTCTCCACTCATCATGCCCAAAGGGACAACAAGCACAGTGCGAACAAGATCATCCCGACCGGCTGACCACGCATGCAGCCTCCACCATCGTGCGGTCAGCAAATCCGTGAAATCACTGGGAAAAAAATCACACGACAGATTTCTAGCGAAATCGTCACGTATGTAGGGGTATAATCGATAATTTGACAGCACAAGCAATAAGGAAGCCAAAATAAAATAGTATTTCCAATGTTGCAGGGTATGATTGATTAATTAATCTTTCCACATCTAATCTTGGTTCGTTGACAATAGTTGTTTACTATACTATTATACTTATTAATCACACCTATCATACACACGTTACGTCTTGGAGTTCGTGCTGCAGCTGGCTACATATCTATAGCCCGCTACTCTTCTCTCTTTTTTTTATCTATTTAAAATATGTTTATAGACTACTGAACATGCTCTTAAAAGCCCAAAAACTAAAGAGAATGCCTCTTATCGATGGTAAATAATCCAACTTCTTTTTAGTGGAGTACTAGCTATTCTTAAATGTGTACCACATGTAATCACTACAGCCTCCTTCAGAAAGCAGAAATTTTGCCGGAATTAAACTCTTACGGGATAAATTGTACTACTATGTACAAGCAAAGTACTGACGTTTTCTCCCATAACTAATCACAATTTAATATGTAAAAATAAGTTAAACCGATGATTACAAACAAATTTATGATTAGCACTCACCGGCAAGAATTTTCTAGTCGTATCTTGTGAGGTTTAGGGTGTGTTCGCAAGGGGGTGTTCCCAACACTTCCCTCTCGTTTTTCGCGCGCACACTTTTCAAACTGCTAAACAGTGTGTTATTTGTAAAAAGTTTCTATACGAAAGTTGTTTTAAAAAATCATATTGATCTATTTTTTAAAAAAATAGCTAATACTTAATTAATCACGTGCTAAGAGCACCCGCAATGGTAAAGTAAGGTGCTCTCTATAAAACATGTACATCTCAGCAATAGACTAGATTAATAGTAAACCACCTCAATAGTATGTCTACATGGGTATCTATAGCTCTCTAATGTATTGCCTCGTTTTTCTCTATAGACTATCTCCAAGTTAGCAGATAGCTTTACTCTCTCTCTTCATTTAATCTCTTCCAAGTAGAAAAATATGCTGACATGGATCTCTTGTAGAGAGCCTATAGATAACCATTGTGGGTGCCCTAATGGACTACTCTGTTTTCCGTACGCACTATGCATGTTCTCATCCTCCCCTAGCAAACACAGCCTTAGAGAGTTATATAACTCATACACCCTCCATCCACGAAAGTTACACCTATTACTTTTATCACCAAGATCAAGGAGAAACTAAATCATCTTGGATGTTACAAAATTAAGGAGTGAATGCAAGCATATAACCAATGAGTATTTTGATGACTCCTTGGGTTCTAATAAAACATTTAATTTATCTCTTCATTTAAGTCTTGAATACATAAAAGTTACAAATAGGATCAACTTATTTGGAAAAACTCAAATGTGAAATAGGTGTAACTTTTATGGATGGAGGAAGTAGTATTAGTCCGAAGGTACAGACATCTAGGATGAATTCCCACAAATATATATACCTCTTAAAATATATAAGAAAAGGTCATGAATATTTATAAAGATAAGTATTCAATCATATTTTAATCTTTAAGGTTAATTTTGGTATCTCCCTTCATGGAGGGCAAAAGCTTAAAATGTAAGGCATACCATATTCCTCTGATGATAGAAAATCTCACAAGGATTACAATGTTAGTGATAAACGGAAGGCAGCTAGTGACTAGTGAGTGTGTAGTTGCAGAGATCGAGCTCTGCCCTCGCAATAATGCTGCTGCTGATACTGATGCTGCTAATACGGATACACACATTTGCAGAGAGCATGCAGGGTTAGCTTTAACTAGTTTTTGGCTCCAACCTCATCATATCATCACCACTCCATTACATCACAAGCTCTCCTGCGTTCCTTGCCGGTCGGCGTCTTTGCAGCCAGCCACAAATCCTCATCCATAAACCAAGCTGCAAGCCTGCAATACCTGCATCTGCCACACAAAAGTCACGGATGGTCGGCGCCCTGCCCGTTTGATCCATCACAGGTCGATCGAGGCAAAGACACTCACAGGATATATATAGGCTGTGCTTAGTTCTTAAAAAAAGTTAGAAGTTTGGAGAAAGTTAGAAGTTTGGAAAAAAAAAAGTTGAAAGTTTTGGATGTGATTTGATGTGATAAGTTGGGGGTAGTTGGGGGTGAATTAAACATGGGCATAACATCCATTTTACCAGCTAATGGTTAGGCTTAAGCTGCTCTCTGCAGGATGCAATCATCTCAGTCAGCTCAGCTCAGCTCTTCCTCCCTGCAGGCAACAGCTTTCGCTAGAATCGAGCTTAATCCCTCTTCTGATTCTGTAGACCCACGGCTGGGGTAGCTTTCCTGGGCTCAGGAATGGAGCGTGCTGTGTCTCTCTGCGTGCAGGCTAAGCTGCAGCTGCAATCCTTCCAGGCTTCCAGGCCAGCGCTAGCTGCAGAGTATTTCTTTTTCTTACTGGCGATATTCAGTTCAGGCAGTGTTACTTGCTAGGACAAATGTATATATAGGTACCGTTCGTTTCTTCTATAAGAACTGGATACAAATTTGATACTCGTGGCACATTTTTCAAACTGCTAAACGGTGCGTTTTGTACGAAAACTTTTTATATGAAAATTGTTCTAAAATATCAAATTAATCCATTTTTCAAGTTTACTACTTCGTTTTGTGTGAAACACTTAATCTTTATCTTCATCTTCAGGAGATTCAAACACCACCATAGTGACATGTGTTTTACTCATTCATGTGACTATAGATAAGAGAATATGTATATTGTTTTTTTTAAAAAAAATATGTGACACGTTAGCAGCTGGAGTAGCTATATTGTACCACAATATAAATATTTGACCGAAATATATACATTTAAAAGAAAAATAGTTTTCCCCTTATTTTTTCTACGGAACCTAAAATTTAAAGCTTATATTTTGAATTGGAGAGAGTATTATGACACTCATTTGGTTAAAATTTTGGCCCTTTTTTCAATAACTAGTTAAATGCTCGTGTGTTGCAATGGAAATTAAATAAGACAGCCCCACCATACACTTTAAAGCCTAAAAATTAAAATAAAATTATTCTCAATGTAAAATATTCAGGTCATATTATTTGTCATTATTTTTACTTTACTTCAAAAGAAATTGATGGTTCGAGGTTAGGGAAATAACAAAAATCCACTTAACTTTTCGGAGAATCCATATGACAGTGGTGATGGGTGGTGTCAGATTCACTACTCATTACCACTACGTACTATTATAGAAAAGCACTTCAAGTAGTACCTACATTTTTCAAGTTGTAGCTAGATCTTTTTACGAATTTGAACTTTCCTCCTACTGATTGCGAAACGAATTAACCGGCCACCGTACAAACTTTTCATGGTACAGGCATGCATGCTTCTTGATCCTTTGCATTTCAAATCATGGTGTTTATGCCGTGTACATGCAGCAATCATACATGTCGTCAATGGTCCAAGCCCGTGCCTAAGTACCTCACTCCCACTCCATTTGCTTCCTCCATTGCAACATGCATCGCTTGCATGCAACCACTGAACGGACATGCATCAGATTCTCATATATATATATATACACACACACACACATGTACATATCATCAGGTTAAAAAGTTCTGCACTTCTGAATGTCGTCGTCGTCGTCCTGATGATATGTAGTGTTACCCTTTCATCGTCAGAGAACAGTGATCATTGCCACAAACAAACTACCGCAGCTTATAGCTTTTCTTCATCCTATCTCAGAGTTGCAACTCGTCAATCGATCGATCGATCTAGCTATTACTCCGTACAGGAGCATGTTGTTGTTATAGTTGGCAGTGAAGAGAATGAATTAAACGAGAGTTTTAATTTCGTTTTGTTGTTGTTGTTGCTGCTTCAAGGGTTTGCAGGTTTTATTCCCATGGGAGGATGCAGACGTCGAACATCCGGACAAAGAACACTGCATCAGCGTCACCCACAAACCGTTGTTCATCAATCACATTCAAATGGTCGGGGGAGACACGATTTAACAGCGCTAATTAATTTGCTCATAGGTTTAATGCATGCCTGTCCAGTGAGTGATCAATCACATGGTAAAATTTAGTGAGAAAAAAGTTCAGTCGAAAAACTGGGAATCCAAGAGCAACTCTGAAAATACTGTAAAAAACACAAAAACTTTTGAAGTAAAATCTGAATACTGTAAACACAACTGATTCAGTCTTCTTTATTCATCTTTTTAGAAAAAGGATATTTGAATGTTCTACTGCTCACCTGCCCGGCCGAGTCAATCTAGCTATTTCTTGCACAGGATAAGCACAATTTGGCAGATGCAGCAGCTGCAGCGAGCCTGAACCTGAGAAATGATGAGGTTTTACTGTGTTCATCGATCAGTGGCAAATGGCAAATGGCTCAGGTGATCGATCGATGCCGTTGTAGGTGAAAAGGAGGGCATGAGATCTTACTATACGAGTGTTGTAAAATTTTGTCCAAAGATTCTGCTGGGTCTCAGGCCTAGGGAGCCCAATTATGAGCTGTAGCAGGGTAGCAACTTTGTGCCAGCATCATCAGACTATACAGGATTGTAGTAGGAGGAGTCCTCTTCAGTGGTGTGCAATGGCCATAGCATTTACCTCTTGCCAAATCAAATTCAATGCAGTTAGCTCATCACCCCAACTACCCATATCTGCAAGAAATTTGATGCATCCAGCTGTAGTGTAGACACATACATTTAAGCTTGGCATTTCTCTGTTCTGTACTAGCTTTCTTAGTGGTATTTGTGTGTGAGAGAGAGTGACTGACAGAGAGAGAAAAGTAAAGAGTTTCACTGTGGTTTGCTAGTACTAATCCTTGTACCAGATTTGATCAGTTGTTAACCTTTACCCAGCTGATCTTATTCCTCTTCCCTAGCTTGATTTCTACGGCCAGTAGACAGTAACAGTAGTACTTCACTGTAAATAAAACTCGATCAGTCTGTCATGGCCAGTGGTCAACCTGATCTGTAGGAAAATCGATCTGAAGATACTGTTCTAATTAACTACCTAACTCTAAAATCGATCTGAAGATACTGTTCTAATTGCATGCTGTATCTGTATGTACCAGCGAGTTTTTAACGATCCGCAGCATTTTCAATTCGAACGAATTAATCAGTGGGTCATGTATTCACTCGCTCGACTGCAAAACATGAATGTGATCATTCATTCATAGTCATACACACATATACATACATGAGAATCAGGCCATATCTACAGTAACCTGGTGAGCCAGTCGATCGTCACACTGAAAGGGATGATATCTGAGTTACTGTTCTTCACGATCAAGCCATGAACTCGATCGATCCCTAACCCTAATTAAAGCCATGAAATGCTCAGCTGCCATGGCTAGCTAGTATAGCAGCAGCCATGGCTGGCTCGCCACCGAGCTAATGAAATGGCAGGCTGGGCTAGCTTTCACCTTTCAGGTCTCTGTATGAGCTGAGCTAGTGCACGCAGCATTGTAGCTACAGCAATGGCAGCCATTGATGACGGCATTGCATTGCCATGGATGGATCATGGATTGGATGGATGCACGGATGGGTGATTGAATCCGTGAACGTGACTTGACAGATTTATGGCGAGGAGGAGTAATAGTACATAGCATAGCTTGGATTGGGCTACTTGGATTGATCTGAAATATGAATATGAATGTGAATTGGATGCAGGAACGAATTGAAGCAAGTTTGTCAGTGACGACACTGATGAGCTAGGGAGCACCTGGATGGATGGATCATCCTTGGGCCGCATCAAAGCCAGGAGAGCCATCTATCAGCGTCACTATCTCTGTCTGTGTGGCTGACTCGAGACTATTCCAGCTGTAAAAGACTTCAGAGCTACTCCCTCCGTCCAAAAAAAAAAATGACAAACCCTGGTTTCCGTGTCTAACGTTTAACCGTCCGTCTTATTTAACAAAATTATGAAAAAATTAAAAAGATAAGTCACGCATAAAGTATTAATCATGTTTTATCATCTAACAACAATGAAAATACTAATTATAAAAAAAATTCATATAAGACGGACAGTCAAACGTTGGCACGGAAACCTAAGGTTTGCCTTTTTTTGAGACGGAGGGAGTACTCCTGACAGAGTCCTAGTTTAGGACGAGTTTTACCCCGATGGGAAAAAGTCCACTTCTAAGTCCTTGATCGAGTTTCAATCGTGTTCCTTGTTGCAAAACCATGTATAATACTATAATGTATTCCTCATTTTTCAAGAATCGGTGCATATATAGTTCTAAGACGGTATTCAGACCGGTTTTGGCTGGTATGGCATATTCATCCCACGTGGCGTCTATGTGGTACTTACGGTCGTTTGGTTTGAGAGAGTTTTTAAAGAGAGATTGGGAGGTTAGAGAGATGAGACTATCAATTGTTCCGTTTGGTTAGAAAACATGGGAGTTTTGGTCGAATGAGAATGGAGACTTAAGGGAGGAACTCCCTCGTTTTCAATACTTGGGTAGGGGTGTAATTGGAAGGGAATTTCTCATTTAATTTGCCTAAACAAATCTGAATCATCCATTTTCATTTGAGATCTAATCTCGAACTAAACTCCTTATCAATTCCCACCATTTCTACCAAACAAGAGATTGGAACTAAAAATAAAATCCTCACGTTAATCTCACCATCAATTCCCTACTCTAAACTCTCTTCCTCTTCCCTCGAGTTGTCAAACAAGCCGTTTTCACTTAGAAAAAGAAATGAAAAAGTACGAATTACCCCCCTGAACTATCGCGATCGTCTGAATTACCCCCCTGAACCTGAAAACCAGGTATCACTCACCCTGAACTTCTTAACCGGACGAATTACCCCCCTCGACCGAATCTAGAGTAGTTTCGTCCTACGTGGCGTACACGTGGCAATCCAGTCATCATTTTCTTTTAAAATAATGGTGGGACCCACATGCCATACCTTCTTTTCCCCAATTCCTCCCTCTCCTCTTCCCCAATTCCTCTCTCTCCTCTCTCTATCGGGCGCAACAGGCATGCACGGTAGAGGCGGACCGGCCGGTGGCGGAGCTCGCCTAGGCGGTGGGCGGCCAGTGGGAGCAAGCGGTCGGCGGCGGAGACGGAAGTTCGCCGGGCGTCTGGCGGCTAGTGGCGGAGCGGGCGGTCAGCGGCGACGGCGGCGCCTGAGGCCGAGCATGCCCAAGCGGCAGGGTGCGGAGGCGGAGGCCAGTGGTGGACTGGGCTGCCGGGACGGAGGCGGAGCTCGCCTCGGCGACCGATGGCAGAGGCGGATTGAGAGCAGCGCCACGCGCCGCGGAGGCGAGGCGACGGCGGAGGAGGCGAGGCGAGCGCGGCGGCGAGGCGGAGGCGGAGGAGGCAAGGCGGCGGCGAGGCGAGCATGGCGGCGGAGGAGGCGAGCGCGAGCGCAGGTGAGCGGCACGGGTGGTCGGCGAGCGGGGGCAGGCGGTGATCGGCGGCGTGGGACGTGAAGGCTGGACATCGGCCACTTTCCCCATTCAAAGCCTCGTCGCCGGCCGCCGCCCTCACCTCGAACCCCGCCTCCTCCAGCTAGTCGTCGCCGCCGTTGCCCTCACCATCCTCCTCGGCGCAGCCCACCGGCCGCCGCCCTCCCCACGAGCGCTGCCGCGCGCCGCCTCGAGTATCCTCCTCGGCACAGCCCGTCGCCTCCACCGTTCTCCTCGGCTCGGCCCACCGGCCGTCGTGCCCTCCCCGCCACACCGTCGTCCACCACTGTCCTCGCCACACCGAGAGAGAGAGAGAGAAGGATGGGAGAGAGAGAGACAGGGGGTGAGGTGGGAGAGAAGCTGATAGGTGGGTCCCACCGATTATTTTTTAAAAAAAAATGCTGACTAGACTGCCACATGTACACCATGTGGGACGAAAACCACTTCAGATACAGTCAGGGAGGTAATTCGTCCGGTATAAGAAGTTCAAGGTGAGTGGTACATGGTTTTCGGGTTAGGGGGGTAATTCGGACGACCGCGATAGTTCAGGGGGATAATTCGTACTTTTAGGGTCTCATGTATAATACCCCACTGTCATATTGGGCCGCCCCAAGTGAATTGGGCTAGAAGCCTGGAAGGGATATGGGCCTCAACGATTGACTATCTCTGTATGGGCCGTCAGTGGGCCTGGTTTGGAATATATATCTGCGGCCCACTTGGGGCTATATCATTTTTTTGTCATTATTAATGTCACAATCACACGAGAGAGATTAACCGGGATGCTACGTGCGAGCATGTCCAAGCAGTCAAATTCAGAAAAATGAAATGGGAGACTACAACTGCCTATATTATATAGGTGGCTTATTAGATATATGGTGAGATTTGTGGGTGACCAGACCCAACCCAACTAACCTAAAACCACTCTTACAAGCAAAGTGCTGGTTGGTGACTAACAACTACTGCTAACAAGCAATCAATCAAGTTTCACGAGCATCTTATTTGTATTTGCAGAATTGTTGTTTAGTTCTCAGCCGTTTCTACTGTCTCGGATCATTTTAGTAGTTGATAAGAATGACAAGTATGCTGGAAAATGTGAGGGCCCCTTTGATTTGGAGGAAAAACATAAGAATTTTAGAGGATTTTAATTCTATAGGAAAATTTCCTATGAAACCCTTTGAAACGGGTAAATTAGAACCATGCCCTTATAATTTTGCAAAGTTTGAGATATGCCATCGGTATCTCAATGACATGTAGCACCCACATGAGTCAATGACATGTGGGTCAGGATGACATATCTCAAATTTTGCAAAATTATAATGGCATGGTTCCATTTTTCCCTTGAAACAATGGATCAATCCTTTGAAATTCCTATGGAATGGATAATCCTAAAGAGATTTTAGAGGAAATTTAGCAAGAGCTTCAACCTCTTGCTAACTTTCCTTCGAGTCTATCTCTCTCATCTAATTCCTGTGTTTTTTCCTGTGTTTCAATCAAATGGTCATTCCTGTGTTTTTCCTGTGTTTTGCAATCCTCTGTTTTACACTTACATTACTATCAAAATCCTACATTTTTCCTATTTCTACGTTTTCTTAACCCTGTGATTCAAAGGATCCCTAAGAGATATGGGAATTAATTACTGTGGAGCAGTTTCCTTTTACAAATATTCTATTTCAAGGAATGGAACGTTGGGTCAAATATGCACGCTTCCCGAGCACTTAAACATATCACAATTTTGTACAAATTTTATTAATGTGAATTTCTTATAATTCTATTTTTTACGTACCTTTATAATATTTAATTCCTTCATTTGTAGCCTTGAATAATTATCATAAATTATTTAACCACTTAGTCTCTCCTCACAAATTACATGGCCGTACATTATAACGGTATCATGAGATGTTTTTTAAGGATGGATTTTACCAGGTTTTTTAGTTTTCAAAGAGAGGGGGTGGTTTTTCGATCTAAGGGAGAGGAAGAAGAATGACTGCGCTTGTTTTTTAACTGGTTTTTAGGAAGTATTTTCTTAGAGAAAGAAGGAGAGAACTATTACGCTTTTAAAATGGTTAAGAAAAATGCTGAGTTGAAGCGTATATTTGACTTTGACCGTTGGATATGGAGTTCTTCTTGGACGACGAGGGCATGATGCTGCGTCCAACGACTCCATGCACTCATGGCTTGTCGTTGTTGGGTCATGGCATGCGTTGATGCGTAGAATTCTTTCACAGGTCAGAATCTTCTCCGGTTTAATTTGGTCCCTTTTACAAATGGCAAAAATGGACCAAGTATGATTAAGCGTCCTTGCCACGTTTCCTTTCCAAAAGCCAGCATTTTCAGCCTCCAACTGGGGATCTTCTCTGCAAGTAGTTCTGTGATGGGGCGGTGGTGTTTGAATCTCCTGAAGATAAAGATTAAGTGTTTCACGTAAAACGAGATAGTAATAACGTTAATTAATTGAGTTTTAAATATTACAAACTTACAAAATAGATTAATCTGATATTTTAGAACAACTTTCATATAGAAAGTTTTCGCACGAAACGCAATGTTTAGTAGTTTGAAAAATGTGCAACTTTAATCCAAAATTTAATCCACACTTTTCAAGACTAACGAACAGGGTAACCACAGCTTCTGAATTTCTGAGGTACTCGTACTCTTGTGGATCCATCGAGGGACGAGGTTTATACTATGAGTGTCATATAATTTGTCATCATAATCTGTGTTTGATAATTTAGACGAACTCGTATATTAGTGAGAAAGAATGGTACCCTCCAACATGCTGATGAATTATCAAATGTACTTGATCAATCGGTCACCAACTCACCATAATTGTTTTTTTGAGACCAAGTTAACTTCGTTGAAACAGTAATGAGTGATGGAGTAAGAAAACGATCAAACATGGAGCATACATGAAAATTTAATGGCACATATGTATATCAAATAAGTTAGTACCATCATTCATTACTGTAGATATGTTGTACAACATTAAATGTTGTTGGAAGGAATGAGGGAGTGCATATCAGAGTGTACAATATTTGCATTTAATTGAATGTTTTAATAAGATATCTGTGGGTAGGCAATAATATAGCTATATCTTTTACATTGAAACACATATAAGAGTTGACTTGGGGTGGTGCTTAGTATGTCATGATATACCAGCACATTCAATTAATTGGTATGGCAGGATGAACAGAGTGAGGTAAAAAAAAACTAGAATTCAACCACACATAACATGATAACATAGCATCCCTCTTTACATTAAAACGGGGAAGACAATGGTTCCTAGGTAGGCCTAAAATCCCCATTAAAATAAAAATGCCATCAAAACACATAGATGTCAAGAACTCGTTACATTGCTCTATGTGTGAAATTTATTTACGTCGTACCTAGCAAATATTAAACCATAATTCAATCTTACAATGGCGTCATCTCTTTATTATTATATATTATTATAGAATAGTATCTAAAAGTAGAGATTAGGGGAAAAAAGCCACATAAACAAAGTTTATTTATCCTAGTCGTAGCAAAGTCAAAGCATACGGTAAGCTGCCACCGTGAGCCGGTTTCCTCCGTTGAACGGACACACAACACGCGGGGCCACAGAAGCATCGGAAGAAAAAAAAAAGAAACAACCAACCAGCGCCTTACCCACACGCCAAGTAGTACGCCACAATCCCGTGGGCCCCACCTGCATCCCCCTATCCCTGACCCCACCAGATCATACTCAGATATATACTCCCGTGGACGCCACCCCCAACGGCAACGGCAAAGTGCGCGAGGTGGGCCCCACCAGGTGCGACCCGAGGGAGGCCTGAGGACCGGACACCGACCGAGTCGAAGCGAACGACTCGGCTCGGCGAAACTCAACTCCGACCCGGTCGCGTCTTCCAAATTTCTTCCTCCGCCTCCGCGAGTCATCGTCTCTCCAAAGCGAAGCAACCGCTTCCTTCCACCCTTCCTCCATTTCTCCCTTCCCCGCCTCGCCTCCGCTTCGCTTCCTCCTCTTCTCCGGGCGGATCCCGCTGCCGGTGAGGCAAGCCGCATTCCGGTCCGGCGAGATGTTGGGGGAGCTCCTCTCCAGGATCCTGCTGTGAGTCGCACTCTCTGCCTCTCTCTCTCTCTCTCTCTCTCGATTCATGGTTCTTCCTGGCCATCTATCAATGGGCGAACGGGTGTGTGGTGGTTTTCCTCTTGTTCGTCTTCGTTGCGTGTGGTTTGCTGATTCCGTGCTCCGTTTTTTTTTTTGGTTGGGTTTTTGGTTTGGGATTCGTCGGTGGTGGTGCAGGCTGCTGTTCGGGTACGCGATGCCGGCGTTCGAGTGCTTCAAGACGGTGGAGGCGCGCCCCAACGACGCCCACATGCTCCGCTTCTGGTGCCAGTACTGGTAAACCCCTTCTCCATCCTCGATCTCCTCCTCTCGCTTCTGTTACTACTGCTTTTTTTTTCTCTGATGGGTTCACCTTTCAATCGCGCTGTGAATAGCTTTAGTCTTTCTTTTTTTTAACCCTTTTGATGTGGAGTGAGATGCAAACTTGGATAGCATGATTTTCTGTGATATACCATCATGTCAACTTTAATCCCTTCTTACCTTTAGCCTTTTGCTTCGTAAGATGGATGGTATTTTTATGTGTATCTTAGCTAAAAGTTCATGCGCAATGATATACTCCGCCAACTTTTCTGTTTCCTGCAGTCTCTTCCCTTTAGTTTTTTTCTCTAAATGTTAGTAGATGTGTTTAGTTATTTTGTGTTCTCTTAATAATTGGATGTTAGGTGAATGATGGTATGACCATAATGCCATGTACATATAGTTTAGTATCAATCAAGAGGGGCTTTCTAATTCCTCTTTAACTTTTATAATTTTGATGGATTAGATTGGCAGTTCTATGCTTTTTTTTTCCACGGAAAATTGGAAGTTGTTTTCGTTCCATTTCCAGTTCGTTGGCTTCTATCTTAGAAGAGGCAATGAAACTGCGTATATTAGTATTTGTTGATATGCTTATCCTGAATCAATGCTCTGGATTGGCATGGAATGAGATATTCTGATTCATTTTCCTCTGCATGATATGAAGACCTGCAGTCAAATTGAGTTCGCTCTGCAATTTTGCACCATTAAGTTAATTTCAAGAAAAATAGGATGTCCATGGACCATCTATATATAATTGTAGACATAGACAATTGGTTGCTAGTGAGGGCGGGAAAGAAATTCCAACATTATTGCTACAAGTTTGAACTGACTCACATCATTTCTGATTTTAGCAATTAGTTATTGTTATCCTGGTTTAATTTGCTTGTTTCCGTTTGAACTGTTTTATTTTTTCACCAAAGTTTGTTTATTGCCATTCCAATTGGAGAAGAATATTCCAAGTCCCTTTTGCACCACATTCCCTTTGGAACATTTTAGGCTTTCAGGTTTCAGCCATTCAAGTCTAGAACTATCCAAAATTGTAGGGCTGGACATTTTATGCATTCTGTTGAAAGGATTATTGGCCTCAGAAGCATAAATATGTTTATTTTTAACCTAGACCTACTGTCCTGTTCCCTATCATTGTAGTGAAGAAAGCAGGTATCTTACTAATGACTCTGATTGATTATTCATCAACTTATTGAATCTGATTCTCAACAGAATCAGTAGTCACTACTTTACGTCTTTACCATATAGCATAATATATAAGAGTATTAGGAAATTCCTTCATTGAGCACCTTCTTTAATAATTAATTGACCCTAAACCTTATGGAATTTTGATAAGAAATGAAGTATTTCTGACACCTTAGCCTGAAAGTTTTAAATTCCAGAACTGAATGATGGTCCATGTCTCCACTCCAATTGATAGTTTTTAGTAGTAATAATGCATCAGTTGGACATGAAAACTTAAATATTTCTAAGGTTTCTTGCTAATTTAGTTTGGTTGTTGCTAGTCCCTTGATCCCTTCCTTATGTTCCTAAAAGAAACTGTCGCTGGTATTCAAGCATTTTATATTGTTTCTCGTCATTCATCTGTTATTTCAATCCACCTGCATGTTTGCACTTCAGATATATGTGTTGAAGAAATGTTTTAGGATTATGTGTGTACAATACAAACACCTCGTCTGTTAGTTTTATAGATGTTACTAAACTTGAAACAGGGTTCTTTGTTCTTGTTTTTTATACTTGGGATGTATGCTAGTAGTGATTACTAGTTGAATGGTCACATCTCATTTTCTGCGACAAATTTTTGGTTCATCAAATCCCTTGGCTTATTTAACAATGTCAATATGGTTGAGCACCTAGTTATTCTTTTTGCTGTTGCTGACATAAGATGATTGATTTTTTTGTAAAACAGACGCATTATTACTCATATGCTATTTTACCTATATGATCCAAGAAATAAGCATGCCTGGTCTATTTCAACGACTGACTAAAATATGGAAGGTTCTGATATGCAATTGTATTCATTTTATTCTGCTGAATTGACTGATCTGTAGACCAATTCAAAGTGTACCATTGACTTCAATCCCTCTGTGGAAAAGTCGTTTATTGCAATATTTTTTATGTGATTACCTAACACATGTTTGAGGCTCTCTCCTTACCATAAAGAAATATACAAACAGAATAAGAAGGCCCCTTTCGATTGCAGACTAATGTTCAGAACACAGAGAGAGAGTTATTGATATGCACATGAGAATATGCTATGCCTGGCTAATTTTGAGTTTTCTTGTGCCCCCATTTGACTATTATTGTTTTGTTAAGAGTTGACTCAGTAGGTATCTTTTTTATTTTTTGAAAACTAACTCAGTAGGTATCAGTAATTAGTTTTCTTGTGCCTCCATTTGACTTTCAGTACTAGCCAATGGTTTATTAGTTCTTACATTCTATTTGTTGGAATAGCATGGCTTTCCATAAAATGTTTGCATGAAACATTTAATTCAAGAGGTTGTTGGAGATTGTAGTCAACTATGTTTATAACATATCTGTAGATCCTATTCTGGTTTGGGATAGAGAAGGCATCATTGGCATGTGATATTACAACAAAACTTGATATGGGTGATTTCTTTCATGATATTTTAGTGTGGTGATAGGTAATGATACTCATCGATGTTTTTACCCAGGAGCATGGGTGGCGATCTAGTCTACGGATTGATAGTCACTAATATCTATGTTTCGTGATGGGGGTTTAGTTTTGTTCTTTTATTGGCTGTGTGCATTTTATGCAGAGGCCGGGGGTGAGCTCAGTTGAAATGTATCATCTTGGTGTATTTGACTGAGTCTTAATAAAGCTTCTATTATCTAAAAAAATGATACTCATCGCATGCTAAATTGGCAAGGGTATATATACCGCAACATTTTCAGAGAAAATATCTTGTCGAGTTTCAATTTTTCGTTTGCTTGAATGGCATTTTAGTAAATGCAGTGGTACAGCAAAGAAGAGACTTTAAACATTCACTGACCAGTTGCGCTTTGGGCATCAAACAGAAGTTGACAGAGTGCTTAAGTTTCCAGTACTGAACTAAACAGTTAAAAGTTGCGCTAACATAGTAGATTGACCACTACGTCTTTCTACCTTTTTTTTTGTGTGGAATTCATGGGGTTGTGAGGGTTGTTAGGTTATGTACCACATCAGCATACAGGGTTAATACTGCTAGTTTTCAGCTCTATGAACAAGAATTTGTTTACTTTAAATTTGTTTGAGGTTCAAGTATCCAATAGGCTAACAGTTAATGTCTTGTCTGTGAATGTTGGCAGGATTATTGTGGCCATGGTAATAGCCTTTGAGAGCCTCATCTCATGGTTAGTTCAGTTCTCCTCTGATTTTATTTTTTTTAAAAAAAACTTCCTGTGTTATAGATTTCTTGCTTATGCATGTGTACTATTATATGCATTCCAGGATGCCAATGTATGGAGAAATTAAGCTAGCTTTCTTTGTTTACCTGTGGTATCCCAAAACAAAGGTAACAAAGTACACTGTTTCTGAGCTTTGATATCTCTTTAAATCCCGTTGTGCATTCACTTTTCGATCAAAAATCCACATGTACATTTTCGTCAGTAACACCCGTCTGAATTTAAATGCTTCTGCAGGGAAGTGATGTTGTATATGATACCTTCCTTCGGCCCATTGTAATGCAATATGAACCAAACATAGAACAGAGGTTACTGCATCTGAGGGCGAAATCTGGGCAGCTACTTAGCTTCTACATGAAGAACTTTGCCGACAAGGGGACAGCTTTCTTCATGGATGTCCTGCGCTATGTTGTCTCTGATAAACCTGAGGGATCCAATCAAGAGGTAATGCCATTTTTACCTGTCAACATAGCATGCACTTAAATGACACATTTTCATCTTTTCAGGCTTTTATCCTCCATTTTTTTTTTCTGCATGAGCTAGTTCTGTTACATAAGTTTAGAAAACCTTATTTCCTCCTTTTAGCTAAGTTTTTATGAGTTCATGGATTTGGTTATACTGAAAAAACTTTTAACATGCATTTTCTCATGTAAATCAGTCTATTCTTAATGTATGTTCATCTCCTGTCCATAACACAACATAAAGTACCTGTGAATAGGATAATATTTATTCTAAAAGAATTTTTTATGCACAAAGCACTGGTTGATTTCTTCTTGGTCAAATTTTAATTTAAAAAATACTGAGACTTATTTTAATATCAGATGTCAGCATCAGATATTACCAGAAAGTCCAGACTTAGTATATGCTGTCAGGAACTGAATAGGTCGTTTTTTACTTTCTATTGAATCAGGCATTCTGTATCTTTCATAACCAAAGTAACACAATTGAAGAACTACTTTTATTTACTACCAGAAATTAATACTCTTAACATCAGAAAAGTGTTTTTGTTTACCATATGGTTTGTCTCAAAAGGACTACAAATTATTCGAAGTTGCTTTCTTACTCTTAAGAACATAGCTATGCACTCCGGTGATCAGAATCCTCAAAATACAATTAGTCAGCAAACTCTTCTTTTCCATAAACCATGACACCAACTGTTCTCACATTTCTTCAGCCAATCTCATCTTTTCCATAAACCATGATACCAGCTGCTCTTCCCTTCTGGAGAAACTTCACCATGCGCCAAAACAAAGTGTTACCATTTATGGTGGTCTCCTCCAACCCTCTGCAAAAACCACTCCTCCCCCTTTGTTTCCCTCTCATTGCCCCCACAGTGACAAGCAGACAGGAGCATTATCCAATCCGTCCATCCATTCATATGCCAGGGACCTGTTCCTTCTTCCCAAATCCCAATCCCAATTTAAGTTCATGGCTCGCCCGTGCGGCCCCTGCCCTTGTCAGCACTCGCTGCTTTCGCTCAATTGGGCCTTACCAGGACAGTGATGCTCAACCAGCTGCTGCAGCCTGCAGTGTTGTAGGGAAGAAAAACCACCCCGCAGGAAACGTGGGGTAATGTCTGCTCAAGAGCCAAAGGGCCAACCATGCAAATGCACTCATTCCCTTCCACATAACCAAAACTTGTCTGATTTCTGTCATGTTACAACACCTGCCTTGCAAATGTTGCTATCTCCTGTTTTGCATGGATGTTCCATTCATTCTTAATACTCCCTCCGTACTAAATATAAGCATTTTTAGCTATAAATCTGGACAACCATGTGTCCGGATTTGTAACTAAAAGTTGCTATATTTTAGGACGGATGTAGTAGTATGTTCTATCAAACCAGGACTCCACTATTCCAATGCCCTGAACCCCTTGAGTGCAAACTATAGAAGCCAACATTCAGTAACATATATTCCTAGTAAACATATGGGATATTTTAGGGGACAATTTCTACCTGATGACCCACAAGTAAGTAAAATCTAGAATTTAGATAAAGTGAGTCAACTAATACTTATGGGTCGGCCTGGGTCTATCCCTACCTATTCTTTTTTCAAGAGAGAATACGTGAGGAATTAATATTACACTAATAACTAATCAGCACATGCCATGTCAAATTGGTCGCGGGTGACAATTGGTGGTTGTGTGCCTGTATGATCTTACGATGGTCCTGTATATAAAAAGCTCAAGTCGAGCTCCGACAAAGCTGCATCAACACAAACCAACGTGTCCACCATACGGACATGTGCTTCCCCACATGTGCACGAATCACAACGAATGAAAAAATGAGATGCACACTGGAGTCTGGAGACGATCTGAAACACAAGCAGTATAACATACATTGACAATGGTTCTGATCCCTCTCTGTTTCCATATGCAGCAGCGCAACAAGAAGTCCGGCGGCTGGAGCCCCTTCGCGACCAAACGCCGGCCACCGTCGCCGCCGCGGCCGCCGCAGGAGTCCCTCTTCGAGAGCAACCCCGAAGCCGCCGCCGTCGCCGAAGTTCTCAAGGCAACCATCAACCCCAGGCCCCGGCGAGGAGCGCAGAATGGCAAGAATTACTATTAGAGAAGAAGATCCAGCGACTCTTACAAACAGTTTTAGAAGATGATGATGATGATTGCTGTACATAGAATGATTCATCAAAGAAAAAAAAGAGAGAGAGAAGAGATTGAGATTGGGTACATAGAAAAATTCAGCAGTATATCCAATGTGAAATGAAACAGATGTGTCCATGATGAAAGCATGTTGTATATGCTTTGGTGATAGAAATTAAATCGTTTCTCTTTATTTTTTCCCCAATCATTTTAACCTTTTCTTCTCCTACTTCTTCACATGCTTGGTGTTCTCATATCCTTGACATTATTGGATCAATCATGAGCTCATCACTCAAAAAAAAAGAGAGAAAAAAAATCAAGAAATATTAAGTTGAGCTCAGGCTAACTAATCTGCTTCTGTTACCATGCAATCAAACATCTCTCTTTGTTGCTATCATCTCCTCCTCTTTGAGACTAATCCTAGCAAGTTATTTACAAAAATTCCAACGCAAGCAAATCCTCTAAAGTTTGTAATTAAGAAAGAAAAATAGTCTAATCACACATAGACTAGAAAATGAGAGAAGAATGGGAGAGGAATAATCAAGTGTGCGATTAGCAAGTAACCGCACGGCTCGCCGTCGATCGATCATGCATGTCGCCGGAGGCGGAGGGGGAGAAGTCGTCGTCGATCATGGCCGGAAGAGCGCGCCGATGAAGCTGAGGCAGCCGAGGAGGAGGCGGCAGAGCGGGCCGCGCCAGCGCCGGCGGTGGCGGCGCCCGGGGTCGTCCCTCGCCGACGGCGTCATCTGCAGGTAGGCGTACGCCGCGTGCTTCACCAGCGGGTGGCGTATCATGTGTATGTCGCCGCAGCTGCCGCCGCCTCCGCCGCCGCCGCACGCCGCGGGCGAGCACGACGCCGCGTACCCCGGCGACATCAGGATGTCCCGGAGGCTCGTGTACCCTCCTCCCCTCCCCGCCGCCTCTCCTCCGCCGCAGGGGATCTCGATCTCCGGCGGCGCCCACGGCGGCGCCGCCGATGAACGCGCCCGCTTCGGCGGCGTGCGCCAGTGCCGCAGCTCGAAGTCACCCGCCGCGCCGCCGTTCGCCAGCGGCGACCGCACACGCCGGAACTTCCTCGGCGGGGAGGGAGACGACGACGGCGACGACGACTCCGTCATCCCGGTGGCGGCGGCGGCGGCGGCAGCTGGCATCGCGAGGAGAGAGAAACCACGACGACCTGGGAATTAAACTACTAGAGGAGAGAGAGAAGAGACTTCGCTGAGAGAGTGTACTATATAACGTCTCCAAAAAAATTCGGGAAAATCACCCCGGGCCCACATGTCGGTGACCGAGAGGAAATAATTTTGGGTGGATTTTAATGTGAGAATATAATAAATTTGGGGGGAAGCGAGTGCACCCGAAACGGCTTGTCAGATGGATGGGTGGTGGAGGTGGGCCCCGGGGGCAATAATTGGGGGCGTCCACGTCATCAACGCCACGGCTGCCTTAAAAACAAGGTGTTTCTCCGCTGGTTTTTTGCTGTGAAAGCTTTGGTTTCTTCCGCTTAATTGCACAGCCAGTGAGAATTTCCAGCTGTCATTTGTACTATCTTGATTATTATGCTAGATAATCTGTTCTTAAGTGACATATGACAAATATACCAGCTCTCTGTTCATAAATGAAAAGGATCTGACAGATTATGTACCTAGACAATACTTATCCGGATGCATAGGTCGGATCTAGCGGGCAACGGTATCCATTGTCTGATAACTCGCATTGTCCGATGACTAGTAACACGGGATATCTAATAGAATTTAAGTGCTTTTTTTTCATGAACTGTAAACAAACTTTTATAGCAAATAGTTAATATAATAGGATTTGCCCATGGTTTAAAACTTTCCTAGATTCACATTGCTCGGGTCCCTTGTATACTTATATTCACTAAGAGGAAGAAAATGTGAATTTTGTAAAATATTCACTGAGAGAATATGTTTATTTCGTTTGTACTATAAGATCACTAATGGTGTAGTACACTTCTTTTTTAAAAAAAAGGAAAAGATTTGCCGCTTTTATATTGATACAGAAGGAGTAAAACATGACAAAGAATATTTACATGGTCCAGGGAGAAACCGCCAGGCGGACCCAGAAAAGGAAAATAGGGGAGACTACTCTCCTGAAGGTATGAGCTCTGTTAGCTGCACCGCTCCCGCCTTGATCCAATGGTGTAGTACATGGTTCATATGTTGCAAGAAGGAAATGTATGGGTAAGATTGTAAATATACTACCTCCGTTCATAAATAAAGATGCAAGATATATGTACTCAAACTTGGATAAGTACTCGTCTAGATACATAGCCTAGATACATTACATTCATTAAGAAAAAAGAGAACGCTTATTTTGTAACATATTCATCGAGAGAAAATGTTTATTTCCGGCTATTGTTTTTACTATAGGATCATTAATGGTGTAGTGCATGTTTCATATGTTCCAATAAGGAAAATGCGGGGGAACATATGAAAAATAACACTCTCTTCGGCCGAAATTATCTATCTTTTTCAACAACAAAAAAGAACTAGGTGGAAATCATTTGCATGGTCTGAAACGACAAGTATTTCCGTCCGAAGCGAGTAATGCTAATAGAGTGTGTGGTCAGTTTCTTCATTTTGTTTCTCTTGTAAAAGTATTCATTTCTTTACAATACAGGGAGAAAAGGTATGGCCACTTTCTTTGCAAGGGACAAATTGCAACTGAATAGATATATATGTGGCCTGTGTGGCATAAAGCATTGCTGGCTACTAACTGAAACAACACTTGTCATAGCAAATGATGTTACAACCTTTTCTTCTTTTTCCTCTCATTTGTTTTTGAGTGTGTGTCGTGTGCATGTATACTGACTGTTTTTTTTAAAAAAGAAGGCAAAAGTTTTGCCTTGTATATATTAATAGAGCAGGAGAAAAATAAAGCGAGATATATACAGGGTTAGCCAAAAAAAAAGCAATAACCCGCAAAATAGAAGAACAAAAAGGCAGGTATTAAGTGATATCTCCCAAAATTCTAAACTCCTGTAGAATTGCAGCCCCTGCTTTGACCCAGGCTCTTTCTTTCTCCTTGATCTTTGCTAAAATTAAAGACGGCGCAGATGCATTGTTGCGGAATATTCTTGTGTTTCATTCGCACCAGATTTCCTACGAGATTAAAATCACCAGGGTCCTGAGGGGCCTGCGCGGGGTGCTTGGGGACTCCACTACGAGGGTCCACCACTGTTCGATTAAGTGACAGTTTTCCCAACTGTCCATCTGGAGGTCAGTCCTGGTCCATCTCTGGATTTCTACCCATATCCTCTTTGTGAGTCTACATTTGGCCAGGAGCTGTAAGATCGATTGGTCAACAGTGTAGCAAAGTGGGCAAATCTTTTGGTTTTGCCATCCTCTTTTTTCCAGCCTGTCTGTCATCCATACTTTATTTTGCGTGACCGTCCATACCAACTGTTTTGTGAATACCACAATAAGAAAAGTGTAGCCACAAGCGAGTATTTAGTATTAACAATACACCAGGACACAAGAATGAAATTGAGGGGAATTCTACACGTGAATAACATAAAAACAAATCGAAGAGTCAACCTCAGTGTTGTGTATCGCGCGTCGAAAAAAAAACGTCGTAAAGAATAATTCAAATACATATATTTCTAGCTATCACCAACCGTCCTCGAGAAATCGAATGGCCATGATCGAGACAAGTGGCGCGCCAGACGCGGTGTCACGTGGGTAATGAGAAATTGTGGTCGGAATGGAGATGTGGCCCTAATTTAATTCAGCAGAATTTTTGCTCATGGACTCACAATCTCACATCACAACGTCAACTTTTTCTTGTTCGTGTTCACTCATGTAGGCCCTGGGAATGGGACCCAGTCAGCATCAATCCAACTCAGCATTCCACATTGGAATCTTAGCTAGTTGCCTCCTAATGATGTAAATACTTTCAACTAGATAGTTAGATAAGGCTTAAGCACTCAAAAAGTAGTAAATGTGCAAGAAACTACTATTAACTCCTTTGGAATTGGACATCTACTAGGATTAGTTGGGTCAAGTGATGCAAATTGCATAAATTCCCCCCTATCGGGACAAGTAGGATTCACTTTAAAGTCATATTATACCTGCAGATTTTTTGGATTAAAAAATTGGGGCCCAAGTGGACTGTACCATTATTCATAAGGTCAAATACTCTCTTGATGATGAGACAAATCAAGACCAGTGCTAGCTGGATCATATTCTCTTGCCTATTCCATTGCTTGCTTTGATCAATCATATGACAATGTGATGACAGAGAGGTTTAATTTCCACAATTGATCTACTGAAATACTACTTATTTTCCAGAAGAAATTAAAAACTCTGTGTATTGAATTTAACCAAAAAAAAAACTTTGTGTTGGCCGGCCATTTTGGATGCAACAAATATTGTTGGCCGGCCATTCCTGTCTGCTAAGTGCAATCAAAGCTCAAGATTTTCCAAAAGACTTGTGTTTTCCATCATATGGAAAAAAAAAGGGAAAAAAAAAGCTTGCCCCCTTAGAGCAAGGTCAATAGTGCAGCCCACTACTAGCTCCAAATCATCTATAGCCAATATAATAGCCAATTCATACAATAGTTACTTACTATACTATTAATACTTGGTCCCACCTGTCATACACACATTACATCTTGGAGCCCGTACTGCAGCTGGCTACAGATCTGTAGCCCGCTGCTCTTCTCTCTTTCTTTTATCTCTTTAAAATATGTTTATAGCTGGCTTATAGCCTGCTATTGTACCTGCTCTTAATGAAAGAACGCCACACAGCACAATGCACAGACTTTCAGGCTAATCGGCTAAGCTTTTGTCATCATTTGGCTACCTGAATCGACATGCACAATGCACAAGTATAGTCATATCTGTTTCATTACATACTTTTTCAGGGAATTTCTTCTCTCTAGTGATCAACTAGTACTTGACACATCGTTGTTGAGAGTTAAGACAGCAGGTTAGTTCACTCCATGTGCTACCAGTTAATAGCTTAATGATTGGTTATTAGAAGGGTAACAGAATCTGCCTGCTCAAAAAATGAAGAGGATAATATAATTTTGCTAGTAGTAGAAACCAGTAAGATAGTACCATCCAAATACAAATCTAGTTAACTGCATGTATGGCACTTAATATATATATATATATATATATATATATATATATATATATATATATATATATATATATATATATATATATATATATATATATATATATATATATATATATATATATATATAGTTAACTTAATAACCAATCAAAAGTTGTAAACGTTGAATTTTTCTAAAAACATGTCCAACTTATAATCTTTTTTTTAGATCGGAGGGAGTATTATAAAGAAAAAAATCAGACCAAGGATACATCACAAGACCCTTCGAAAATGAAAGAGAACGAAATGTTACAGGTGATTGCCCAGCAATGGCCAATGGAAGGCTGATCCAGCAAGACACTGAAAACAGACTTGTCAAGTTGTCATATGTAAAGCTACCTACTACTTCACTGCATCAGTCCATTTCAGGATGGCACCAGTGATGCAGTGATTTTTAATAGATACCATCAAGAATACGAAAAATTTATAGTACAACAGAGTCAGCTTCAAGTTTTACAGCGCTTCCTGAATCCTGAATAATTTTAGTCCCGGAGCTTGCAGCACTGTCTAGCTTAAACCTAGCTGTACGCTCCTTTTTGTTGTGAGATACAACATACAACTCACAGGAACCACAAATTCAGCTTTAGGATTCGTTCATCTTGCCAGTCAAGACCTGAATGATCAGGACGTTGTGATGCCTTCTTGATCCAGGAAGCTGTCAGTTTGCCATCTGTACATCATCACAGGCTTACAGCCATTCCCTGAACCTCTCTTCTACGGTTTTCACGTGGTCACCAGTAGCCCATGCCAAGAAACAGACATTTCCCAGGTATTTGGATGGTACTTCCACTGTTTCCAGGTTTTCAGCTTATGCAGGAGTCTCCATCCATAATGTCAGAGGATGGTTTATCCTGCTGCCGAGGCGTGCTAACCTCCAGGAAGTCCTCTGCATTGAATTTCTCGATTCCTTCCCACTCCACCTCTGCTGTGTTCTCGAGTTAGGGTTTTAGCGATTTCACATCAAAATAAGGTATGATATGCTACATTATTATAGAGGATAACCAAAATGGCAAAATGCATGAGTGATAGACTGTTTGAAAAAGGATACGTGCTGTCTTCCACATGTCGGTAATGCTAACCCCGGCATCTGATAAGAGCCAGTAGTCTGCATCGGTCTGCAAATCAAAAATGGGTTGTCACATAATTAAGAACTTGTACCAGGGAGTAAACAGCTATATAAATTTTAAAGGAACACAAATGCAATACAAAGGCCTAAAAGGTATGTCCTGGAAAAATAAGAAAGGATTCTTTAGTTTACTTCCATTTTTATTGGAATTCTTTTGAGCATAATGTTTTTCTAATACTGTCCATAGCTTGGTACTCTCTCTACGAGGTAGCATAAAAAGTAAATATTCATTAAACTGTTATTTTCTTCCTAAAGGGAAAATGGAGACTGCAATTCATCTATGTGATGATCGATCAGTAACAAGATCAGATTCTTTGCAGGTCAAATTATCAATGAACAGATGGTAGAAGTGGGAAATGCTATAGAGTGCACAGAGAAGACAAGACGGAAATAGAAAGTGATATAGTGAGCCTTAAAAATGAAAGTGGCATAGTGAAGTTGCTGCGAAGTGGTTCTACGTGCATAATGAGAGAAACACATCAGGTAAACTGAGGCACAAAGTAAGAGGTACTTAAGTTCAGCAATAAAGTGAAAGAAGAGCACAAAAAAAAACAGAATCCTAGACAGATCAATTCAGGTTGAAATATCATGCCAACAGTTACGCAAGTAAAACTTACATCAAGTTCTGAAGGGACAATCTTCATCATCCCGCCAATATCCTGTGAACTAGAAGGAGCATCAGAAGGCATTAGCAGCCCATCTTGAATATTTGGCTGTGACTCTGCAGCTTTGTTGGGTTCTGCAGCCAATGGCGTCCTGGGATTCTCTAGAGAATCCATGCTTACTGGCTGCACAGTCCTTGGAGGAGTCTCCATGCCACTCATCTCCTCAAATTGACTAAAAATAAATAAATAATGGCATTAGCCTTCATGCTAAGTTAGAGCTCTACATTGTGAAGCTATGATCATAACATAGATGTACAAGTAGTTCAAGTAGATAAGCATATACCTAACTAGGTAGACATCTATTGGACCCATAGTACTCCTTAGAACAATCCTATATCTCCTCTGTGGATAATCATTCACCTGCACGAAGGAATACACCTCCATTAACAAAATGTAACATCCACCCAAGGTCCTGAACACAGAATACATGTTACAACTCACTTCATCAGGATCTGGGACCTCCAAAGTTGTACCATGAGGCGCTTTGATTGCGATCAGTGTCTGATTCTGCAAATTACAGTAAAGTATTGGTAATTTACTTGCTCATAAAAAAAACAACAGGATCATCTAACAATTACTAGAGTTCAAAATAGACAACCTGGAAGCAGGGCAAAGACTTGATGTCATCTTCAGTAACATATAGCCACCTGTAGGAAGAGAGAAGCAAAAACAGATCTTAAGCTTACATTGTAGTCAACACATCTTAGGTAATTATGTTGTACTAATAGCTACTTTTGAGAGAAAAAAGGAGATAATTACTTTTGGTTATTTTCATCTTCTGTGAGTCCTCTTAACTTATCTCGCATTTCACTGCAAGAAACATTCGAACAACATGCTTAGTGAAAGAATCAAAGAATCACACCAGGAACTCTAACTAACTGTTCATCAACCTTATTTGTTGATCTACGCTGTGCTCCTGCAGTGAGAGGGCTTCAATATCAGCCTGTGGGTGACAAATATATCATTAGTTAAGCACCTGCTTCCCCAGAACATGTTTTCAATCAGAAGCAATATTTAATAATTGTAGTAACAATAATAGGATATAACAAAAGCATGATACCTGTAAGATGGACATATCATCACTAACTTCTCCTGGTCGGGAGTCATCAATTCCTCTGAAAAAGGAGACATAAAGCATGTGATACCCATAAAATGCAATTTACAGATATGGATATAAAGAGAATATATTACTTCCAACGGATATTGTTCTTGAGCTTCTTTTCTATCAGCCCTATCCCTTCAAGGACATTAGTGATGTCATATATACGCCTTTTTTGTACCTGCAAAACATTTTACATACATATAAGCTTGACAAAATAAAGGCGTGTTAGCAAACAGGATATGAGAAAAAAACAGAAGGAAATATTAACCTCCAGTGTTTCTGCGGCATTATTCAAATCAACTATGCCGCCAGGTGCACCCTTTAGCAAGTTTAGGAACTTTTTTGTCAATAGCCCTGAAAGACAATACCGATAAATGGCATAAATAAGTAAAGAACCTACCGATCAAACCTCAAAACCCAAACGAGAACATCAGTTAAAATATGAGTTACTCTTCTTACCTAGGGAGCTATCATATCGGCAGCCACCAACAGGTGTAACCGGATTGCCTGGAGAACCTGGCAAAGAGGATGGGGTTAACATGAGTAACTTTTCCCGTGATAACGATGATTCATGGGCTCATGCTAACTCCTGACTGAATGTGCAGTACTCACTAGCGCACAAAGGGGTCTGGGGACAAGATTTCTGGCCTTTTGCAGCTTTTGATTTGGCAAAAGCTTTTGAACCTTTTCCTGAAAGCGGTGTTGGAACTGGGCTGCCTGCTGGATTAGTGTATCCAGGGCTCATCATCCAGTCATTTGATTCAGCAGCTTCATTCTCTTCTCTGTCATGTTTCCGCTTTAACTACAAACAAAATATTGTTGTCAGATTATGAGCAGGCAAAATATTGCAGGAAGATGTCTCAGTATACTTTCAAAAGGCGATAAGTTGTACGTGTTACAGGACAAGGTTGTCTGAAGTGTTCTGTTCAACAACAAAAAAAAAAGCAATACCTAAGAAGAATCACAATAGCAAATTCCATAAACTGTATTCGTCTGACGCCAGAAGTCTTATTTGCATTTACGCATTACTTCACGAGGATTCAAGCTAAGGGGAAGAGAGCCATATGAAAGAAATTTAACTCAGAAACAGAAGTTTTCAGAAGGGTAACTGTTACCAATGGATCCTGGTAAAGTTAATTAATATGAGAACTGCTTCCTGAATTAAGAAATTATAATAGATTATCGGTTGAAAACAATGGAGTCAATACTCTGACAAATTCAAATTCCATGCTTCTTCTAACAATGCATTAGGTAGCAAGCCAAAGATTGAAAATTGTGACATAGGCACAATAAAATTTATAAAGTTGTGGAGCGCTTGAGGTTTTCAAACAAGCGCTTGAATAACATACAGGCATGAGCTAGAATTGGTTGCTAGGACAGTGTTTAGTAATTTTACATTTTAAGCTTAATTAACCCTCTGCAAGAGATGGAAGCATGACTATCAGCTATCGCAGAATTTCAGCAGCATTATGTCTCACTATTATAAGACAGTACATAGGAAACCATACTGATCCATGGTCCTATAAGCTTCCATGAGCGAAATTTACCTACATGCCCACATGACAAGTGCAACAATGTCAAAAATTCCCCTTCAGAACTTGTACCCATTTCCCCTATTTTAAAGATGAACGAGAAAACAACATATCAGTCACATTTGGAAGTAAGGTGGTTATTGAATCCCCTCCTCACCGTAAAATTTAGGCAGCGCTTGATTAAATCATTCAGTTTAACATGAAGGACCAACAAGGGCCTTCCAAAATGGCTCACACTACATCAATCCATGAGTACAAGAATCACCAGACCATTCGCCGTGGACTATCAAACTAGTTCAGCTTTGCGCGGCATCACTTAACTACGAAAAAACCCTCATCTTCCCCAAAGCAGCCCTTCAATGAGTAATAAGTGAAATCCAATTTTATAAGAACGGTGTTAACGAGTTCCACGGAATTATTCCAACCTACCTAGCAACAGATTCAACAAAAACCTCAGCGAAGCGTCCCCATCTGACCAACCCCATCCGGGAACATCAGAAACACAGAAGAATTATCAAATCTCTCTGCAGAATTACGCGGCAACCCACGGAGGCGGGCAAAATTCAACCAAAATTTTTTTCCCTCCGCCGCAGCAAGAAACCACCCATACCCCATCCATCCACCCAGCTCGCTCGCCCAACCAAATCTACCCCGTCACCTCTGCAGCATTGCTACTACATCCCAGCTACCGCCACGGCAGCGCAGACAAACTCACGCCTCTCCTCGCCGCCGGCGAGACGGGTGGGGGACCACACCCCGCGAGCGTTCGTCCAAATCGAACAACTGAAACGAGTAGTAAACAAGGTTTTCCACAGTGTCAACCCCCCCGGGAGGGACTCACTGGCGTCCGGATGAGCACGGCCTCCGTCATGTCCCCGGCGGCGGCGGCGCCACCGGAGCCGAACTGGTGGTACTCGCCCGGCGGCGGCGCGAACGGCTGGTAGCGCTGGAGCAGCACCCGCGCGGCGACCTCGCTGGAGCCGGCGCCGGCGGCCGCCATGGGGGGGGGATCGGGAGGGGGAGGATCGCGGCGCGGCGCGGCGAGCGCTAGGGTTTGGATCTGAGGAATTTTTTGGCGGCAGAAGAGGGGGGAAAAACGAGGGAAAAGTGGGGGAGGAGACGAAAGGAGGGAAATTCCGGGTTTTAGAAGGAGTGGTGGCTAGAGGAAGGAGGGACACTATTCTAGAGGGAAATGAAAAAATAAAATATATGAAAATTGAAAAGCCCTTTTTTTTAGGGCAACTTTTTAATGATTGTTGTTAGGAGTAGTTTCTTTTTTAGGTTCACAATATGATTTTTTTTCTCATGTTTATTAGTATCAATTTATGTTTTATGTTTTTGTGGTATAAATTTAGCATTTGATTGAATTTTGTCAAACCCTATTCTAGAGGAAAATGGAAAAAGGGAAAAAAACGGATGAAAAGTCCTTTTCTGGGGGAACTTTTTAATGATTGTTCTTAGGAGTTGTTTCTTTTTTAGGTTCACAATATGAATTTTTCTCATGTTTATTAGTATCATTTTTTTTGTTTTATGTTTGTGGTATGAATTTTTCATTTGACTGAATTTTGTCAAACCCTATTCTAGAGGAAAATGGAAAGAGAAAAAAAGGATGAAAAATCCTTTTTAATGATTGTTATTAGGAGTTGTTTCTTTTTAAGGTTCACAATATGAATTTTTTTCTCATGTTCATTATCAATTTTCCCTTTTTTAGGTTTGTGGTATGAATTTTGCATTCAACTGAATTTTGTCAAATCATGTACTTTTTATGTAGATGAGTCATAGAGTGCGATGAGATACGTGTTAAACCTTATTATCTTTCACACTTTGTTTTGAAAAAAATCCAATAATCTCAATGGATGCCATTTGCTAAAAGAAAAACCTCAATAATTTAAAAAAAAAAACTCCTCATATTCCGCATTATTATAAATGTTACTACTAGTTTGTCTAACTTGTGTCGATCAAATTGACCATATTGTCATCCTGTTAACCTAAACTAATGTTACTTTGGCAAAATTAAGTTACCCAGGAATTTTAGCAACGCGCTAATGCGATGAATTCGAATGGAAAAGGATAAAAGAAAAAGGAAAAAAAATTCCATGGGCGATAAAGCGATGCGTGGGTGAGAAACCGTCCAGCTGTGCGTGGGGTCCGAAATCCGTGGGGTGTGAAGAAGTGCGCGCGCTTTTTGTTTTTCCCGCCACGGCGGCTTCTGTGCTTTCCTGTGTGTTTTGGCGGGGAGCCTCCTGATTGGCTCGCGCCAGCGCACCAAAATGACCCGGTAAAAATATAAATGCGTAACCACACCGAGAAGACGGAGGCTGACAGGTGGGCCCATGGGTTTGGCTGTCCCACTGGTCAGCGACTGAAGCAGAGGATGGTAGGGGCGGGACGTGGACGTGTCCTGGGAGGAGGACGGGAGTACGGTTCTGGATCGTCTGTGGCAACACAGTGTCTCTGCGACTCTCTGGACTCTGGTGTTGAGTTTATCTTAGCCGTTAAAATGTGCATCGAGATTCGTGCTATGGATAGATGAGCTTTATATTGTACGTCTGTACCCAAGGATGTGCATCGAGATTAGTTGTAGGGAATGCAAGAAAGCGCATACCATCCGAGCTGGCTTTATCCTCTTATTTCTCACGTGTCACTTTAATTGTTATAAAGAATTTAGAAGATATATTAATAAAAACATTCAACTGCAGTATTATATATCTCGTCGAGGACTATAATTTTGATATAAAGTTTATATTCGTCCGACTTTATACATGTAATTCTCTTAAAATATAAGGTTATATTTATATGTGGTCCATTGGGAGGACCGTTGCACTGATCAATTACTAGTACAACCGGTACTTTAAGAAGTCTACCTATGGAACCAACATGACCAAACTTTAGAAATTAATAGAATTTCCATTTTTGAGTATGGTTGAGGTGAGCCAAAAGCTCTCTATGATCCTTAACATATTTTCTTTTAATATGGTCATGTCAATATTTCCTTAGGATACTTATTTTTAATATTATTATCCATTGTTCTCAAAGTTGTATGTGAATGATCGTATAAGAAGCATTTTGCAAGAAACATTGATCATATTTAAAGGTAATATTGTAACATCTCGGAGAATTTTGGTTCACCTAAATTCGACTTAAATAAAATTCCCACGGCTTTCAAAGTTTCAACATTTTCAAATAGTAAGGACAGAGTTTCTGCAGGCGGACTTCCCTAATAAGCTTCGTCTACTAGTTGATTTTTACATGTGGCTTTTTAAAAGTATTTCTAAAAAAATAGATTTGAAATTATATAATAAATATTTGGCCCCTAAACGATATCAAATGAAAAAAAAAAGACTCCCAACTACAATTGTGAATGGGAAACCATCGATAACGGAATTATGGGTATATTACTCTATCCGCTACTCCCTCCGTTTCACAATGCAAGACTTTCTAACATTGCTCACATACATATAGATGTTGATGAATCTAAACACATACATATGTTTAGATTCATTAACATCTAAATAAATGTGGGCAATGCTAGAAAGTCTTACATTGTGAAACGAATATAGTAGATTTCAAAATAATCATGACGAACATATGCTTTTCAGTAAGATTTATGTGAGGTTAGTAGCCAACCTCCATATTTTCAGCCTGTATTAGAGCAGTGCAATTTCACGTACGTGCATCGATCAGTGCATCACTTGAAGGAAAAAGAAAATCAACATACAAGTCCTTAGACGAATGAAACTAAATCAAATTTGATATATACACCGCGTACGTGCAAACAAACGTCAATCAAGATCTGAATCGTCAACGAAATTTGCATGAATCAAAAAACAAAACATCAAAACAATTTCGATAATACAACAGGGACATAAAAAACACACACACAAAAAAAGGGAAAAATGATACGAATTTGTCAGTACTTCACGGTGCACCGGTCGCCGGAGCGGAGAAAGCCGGTGACGCCGCCGCCGCCGCCGCCGCCGCCGCGGCGCTCGGCCTTGACCGGAATCCTCACCGGGCACCGAACCTTCGGCCTGGCTCTTATCGGGATGAAGCCCAGCTTGTACCTCACCCGCGCGTCGATCACCATCTCGAACCCGACCTCGCCGCCGCCGCCGCTACCCTTGATCTCCTTGTCCAGCTCCGCCGCCACGTCGCCGGCGACAGCGACGCCGCCGCCGCCGCTCCGGTCGAAGTCGATCGCCACGACGGTGGTGGACATCCTGGGCTGGTGGAACACCCCGGGGACGGTGGCGTTGGCGGCGCCGAGCGACGCGCCGCCGGCGAGGAGGAGGAGGAGGCGGGGGCGGATGGCGTCGTAGTGGACCCCCGCGCGGCCGCTGGGGTTGTACATGGTGACGTTGACGGCGAGGCGGTAGTACACCACGCCGCCGCTGCCGCCGCCGTCGGCCGTGCCGTTCCTGACAACGACGGTGAGGTTGGACAGCTCGGCGGATTCGACGGCGGCGCGGATGCGGTGGGGCTGGTAGGTGGCCCAGTAGATGAGCACGGCGACGCCGATGCAGACGAGGAAGGCGCAGAGGCAGCTGCAGCAGGTTCCCCCGCCTCCGGCGCGGGCCATGGCCATGGCGGCGGCGGCGGCGTGTGCTTCGATCGATGGATGGATCGAGCTCGATCTCGCTTGCGGTTTTATGTAAACATGATGAGATGGGAATCGGGAATGGATGGATGCGGAGGTGGGTGACGAGGGTTACCTCTCGCTGGATCGTTGGAACATATTCTAATCACCGCCGCGCAAGCAATGGATGGATCAGCATCACGTGCCATGGCTTGAGGAAGACGAAGACCAGGAGGAAAAGAGGAGGATTCATGGCGGGTTAAAGCTTCAAAGTTCAAACGTACGGAGCGCGGGCTTCAATTCAGACCACATCAACCCCCGGCCCGGCCCAAAAGGGAGCATGTTGTTGGGAGTCCGTAGGGCCCAGCTAGATGTGGATAGTCCAGATTTTATTTTATTTCTTTTATAGCTTTATATAATTTCTAAACAATAAAATATTCTAAAACCTGTTCACTCTGTTCCAAATTAAGTACTAGTTGTCATTGGATTCTATTTATATTTGTTTTCGATTATACGGTAGACGCACGCGTACACACACCACTACACTCACACCATGTGTCCCTTAACACACATTCTAACTGGCAGAAATCAACGACGGTATATTTCAATAAAATCCTATTGAACAGTCCACTTACATGCAGATAATATTTATGGCATCAGGATTTAAATCTTGATGGGTGGAATCCACCACCACACCACTGGTGATTCCCTGGATTCTATTTATATTTAAACTTAGATCACCTTTGTTTTAGTAACTGATCCATAAACAAATATTTTAACACACAATATATTATCAAGTGTGTTGCATGCATAAACATTCTTACTCCCTTCGTTAAAAATCTAAACTAATAATAAGATGCTAGTATATAATCTAGTATAATAAATCTAGATAGACTTGTAATTGTAAACGACGGTTGCGTTGGTCTTTGCTGTGTCTACATGAGCTGTTGCTTGCAGTAGACTAAAGCAATAAGGGTTCACAATTCCGACGAAAACCGGTCGAATTTCGTTAAATTTTGAGGTTTCGATAAGGCTCAAAAGTAGAAGCTGTCTGAGATTTCGATAAGTTTCATCCAAATTCAAATTTGAATTGATAAAAAAGGAAAAAATCAAATAAAATCTTATAAATAGTATGATATTCATAGAACCTATTGGGATATAAATTTACAAAATTTTTAATGTATTCCGTGTATTTACTAAAATTTACAGTAGGAAAGAAAAGAATAACGAATTAAAAAATGGAAAAAAAAAGTTCATTTTACCTCTTTTTCTAGTTACCGATTGAAATTTCTATAATTTTGCTCGGAATTTCACCAAAGTCGGCCGGTTTTCGCGAGCTTATCTGTGAACTCAAGGAATTTATATTCAAATTTTGGTTTATGAAAATTGTTCGGAATCTATTGGCTTTCTACCGGATTTCGCGAAAACCGTCATTCCACCAGTGTCCGAAACGGAAGGCCATCTCGGAATCGTAAACTGTGGCAACAACTCTTCTTACATTTGCATTGGCCATGGAGCAGCCATGATAAGAGACCGGGAAAGATAGTCTTTTTATGACATGTAATTTATTTTGTCCAAGGTATGAGATGCTGTGTTGGGATGGAGCTCTTTCTCGTTTACTGGTTGTCTTATCAGCCTCAAAAAAAATAAATTTTGTTTTAAATCGATTTTCAAAAAATAAATTTGCAGTATTCTACCTCACCGCTTTATCTTTTAAACAGCTAATAAAACAAATATAAAAGTTCACTGATAATTTTTTTTCTTCATTCATTCTTTTAATAGTATACCTTATCTGCTGTAACTCAACCGATCAGATTTGTCCAATTTAACACCAATCAGTTTCGTTTAGTTTAATTTAATCAAAGAAAATAGACGTTTCTGCGAAACATCACTACGTACTTAGAAGTAACCTGGATGGAACAGTGATGGATGGCCTCGAAGCCTTCGGGCCAATAGGATCGACCGGCGATGGGGCGTTGACTCGGAGCCTTATGTCAAGTCAACGCAGCTGAGGCTGGTGGATGCATCATGCATGGCCCCACACTCCCACTAATCACAACCAATGACAGCTGATGATCAACCTTAACACTCTAAACTAGGAGTAACTTACTAACGCATTTCAGAAACATGTTTATATTAATTTTCCAATCGCAAATACCAAATGAAATTCGTTCAAAAAATTGTAGATTGAAATTCAAGGATAGTAGTATCACATAATACAGTTGGAACAAACGATTATCACTGACACCCTACACCCAAAAAAAATACAAAAATATGAATGTATTTTCACAGAAACAAATCAACAAGTGGCTCACAAATCTGAAAGAAAGAAAAACAATTTAATACACTCAAATCATTGCCCACTAGCTAGCTAGCTCCTCTAGTACTTGACGCTACACCGGTCGCCGGAGTCGAGGCGGCCGCCGCCGTCGGCCGTGACGGGGATGGTGAGCGAGCACCATATCCTCGGCTTCTGCCGGATCTTGATGCTGCCGAACCTGTACCTCACCTTGCCGTCGACGGCCACCTCCAGGCTCACGCTGCCCTTCCCCTTCTCCTTCCCCAGCTCGCCGGCGGCGTCGCCGGCGACGGCGACGCCTGTCCCGGCGAACTCAAACGTCACGTCGTCGGAGCTCTTCCGCCGCTGGTAGAACTCGGCCGGGGTGGCGCCGGTGGCGTGGCCGAGGCGCTCGCCGCGGAAGCGGAGCTCGGAGTCGAGCTCGTCGTAGTAGATGTTGACGCGGAGGCTGGGGTTGTAGAGGTTGAGCCTGACGGCGAGCTTGTAGGAGACGGCGGCGCCGGCGACGGTGAGGTTGGTGAGGTCGGCGGAGGCGACGGTGGCGCGGATGTGGTGGGGCTGGAAGATGGCCCAGTAGATGAGCACCACGAAGCCGCCGGTGACGATGAAGGTGAACAGGCTGCCGCAGCAGGTCCTCTCCTGGTTGCCGCCGCTTGACATGGCGGAGCTAACGGCGGCGGCGGCGGAGGAGGAGGTTGCTCGCCGGAGTCGCTGGTCAACGGCTCGACGCGGAGGCGAAGGGTTGGAGAGGGGAGAAGGGTGCGTCTTCGTGTGAGCTGGATGAGTGGGAATTAATACCGAGTTGTCGATGAGGGTTAGAATGGTCTAATCACCTACCATGAGAAATGATAGTTGTACGCATGGTATGTGCACACAATTTTTCGAAGGATATATACTTCGCGCATGCCGACTAACAAATATCATCGAAAATTCTAAATTAAATTATACACGTAATTCCAATATAATAATATTATACCTATGTATAAACAAAAGTCTTATCCTCAAATTTATTATATTTTACCCGTGGAAAAAAATAACAGATTTAAGAGAGTAAATATGTGAAAATCCTATCATTTTATGGCAAAAGTATAATGTGTTTGAATATAAGATTTTACGCATAGGTGTAGTACCAGTAGAAATACATATAGAGCTGTTTCTACAATTTCGGTAATAATTGCTAATTAGTGTATACTGAGTGTGCCGAAAGCTTATATACGTAGAATATGTTCCCTATCAATTCTCATCATATGCAAACAATGGCATGGCATGATGAGAAAGATGTTCCTAAATATAAAATTATTTTCATGCAAAAACAATTAAGAGTGTAATAGATTTTCTAGGGGCTATGATGAGAAATGGTTAGCCCTTGAAGAGGAAGAAGGTTTGCTAAGATACACTTGATAGCGAAATCTCAAAGTCACGTGTTCAATTCTTAACATACTTACAATTTCTTTTTTTTAAAAAAAAATGTTTGGAGGGACGTTCCTCCCTCCAATTTTTTTTCAAGAAGGTTGGTTGATGTGAATATTAGATGGGTGATTGGCGTGTGTGTGTCTATATATATATATATATATATATATATATATATATATATATATATATATATATATATATATATATATATATATATATATATATATATATATATATATATATATATATATATATATATATATATATATATATATATATATATATATATATATATGTTACATGGAGCTACCATAACATTATAACATAGAGCCCCCATAAAATGGCTAGCATATGCTTAAGTTTTTGTTTTCCATAATGGTATGAAAAACAACTGAGGGGCTAGACGGCTAGTTTTCTGGGGGGGAACATATTAAAGATTGAAAAAAAAACAAAATAGCATAAATATGTATGGTATCTTTTGTAGCAAACAAATCTGTCGTCAACATCACGCGTGTGCTGTCGTTATATGAGGAGCAAGGACCAAATTGATAGGGGGGCATTTGCAAATTTGCCACCGGTTTTTTCAATTTGCAAGGATGCCACTCGAATGACAGTTCTAGTGATATTTTTGTAATTTTCTAGTGATAGTTTTGCAATAACAATTTAAAGTAGTGGTAAATTTGTAATTACCCATTATGTGCTTGTTGGTAGGAGGAGTAAAGATGTGCATATTTGTATGTCAGTGTGTGGCTATGTTTGTTTCAGATATGTTTTCAATTACTCCATAAACATATGCACGGATTAGAAGCATGCCTCTTTGCACACACCTAAATAGCACATGAAAGTGTTACACATAAATCAATATATCTCATCGCTCTTATTCAGACAGATGGCATCCATATTAATTTAGAATCCGTTTAGCTGAGTTAGGGTATGAAGTATGAACAACAACAATTAATAACAGGCTCTCAGAAATGTTATCAAGGTAAGTCTGTTGATACATAGAAAAGGAGAAAAATATCGTTGTTATGCATGATAACGTTTTAACATCGACTCTTAATTAGTATGTATAAGAGAAAACTTTGCTACAGTAGGATGGAGAAAAGGAAAGAAAGAAAATAAAACAAATGTTTTGGTGCATTAATTGTTTACTGTTAGCATCTTTTGTCGTTTTAACAATTGCAGGATAATCTCTAGATATACTAAGAAGACCATATAGCAATCTCTACCTTTTAACATTCCCTTATGCACCGACGACTACATGACATTTAATGGAGGGGGTACACTAGCAATGTCCCCATACCATTATCTAGCTAATGATAAAACTAGCTGAATGTGGGACCTGCAGCTAAAAACATTATCAATTGACCTTGACCAAGCAAGCGATTAACCTAAAGCCATGTTGTTTATCCGCGTTGCAGCCTAGTTTCCTGGGCCTTTCGGGACGACAGAGACGGAAACCGCGTGTACACAAACCAATTTTAACCTTTTGTTCTTGAGCTAGACATTGTTTGCATGCTCAAGTCTTTGTTTTCTCTTCTCTTTTTTCCTCGGGTTATTATCTTTTGTCTACTCCTTAATGCTGCTGTTTTGTTTTCGTGAGATGCTGACAGTGACAATTGACAGCAGGAGAGAAATCAGTCAGCAAATGCAGCGGTTAAAACTTGAAAGACGCTGAACCTGAAGAGAGTAACTAGTTGGATGGAATTCAGAAAACGGCATCTTTTAAGTTTGTGCCTCTTCTCTGAACGCTGCTGCGATTCAAACTGAAAAAGATTCAGTGTAAAGTGCCTGAACCATGCATAATTTAATTATTACCCAGAGGATATAGCTAACATACTTTAGATTCGAGACACATTGGAGTTTAGACAGAATAGCATTTGCCTCTCTTCAAGTTGAATTCCCCGTGAATTTGTCTATGGAGGAGTCGGAATTTAGAGAACTTTTACGGTACAATCTACTGGCAGCATATCGGATCGGATCGGAGTAATTAAAGAAGAGGGCGATCTGCTTTCACCATAGCGTTTCGCGCGTTTTACGATCGGCGTGTTTGTTTCTGCGTCTATCCACGTCGCCTTTTTTTGGGTTTGACCCCCCGCGCGCGTCCGGGCGCTGTGCTACCGGAGGTGGAGGCCCTTTGAATATTGGCGTGTCGTGTTTTCCTACACCGGTTTGTCTGACTGGTGGGACTGTCATTTTGGTGGGGAAGTTCTATGTGTGATGGGTGGTTGAGGCCCTGTGAAAAAGTTCTATGTGTGATGGGTGGTCGAGACCCTGTGAAAACCGGCTGGGTGCTTCTCATTGTTTCCATCGGTCCACATCGGAGTAGTTAAATTTTTTTTGATCCATGTGCAGCGTTCATGGTGGACCAGGTAGTTGCCTGTTTCTTCTCCTGCTGGTCTACCGTGGAGAGAGACCACCATGGGCACATTACGCTTCCCTAGGACTGATGTGTTGCTGCAGTGAGAGATTTCCTTCTGCTCGAGTGAAGATTGCCATTGGCTTTGTGGACATGGTCCATTCTACGAGCGTGTGGTGGGCTGGGAAAAATAGAAGCCCGTCCATGCGCTGGGAGCACGCTTGGCTGGGCTTGTCCGTGCGTACGGGACAGCCAACGGTGGTTCGACAGTGTCTCCCACAATTCCCCGTAACGGTCTGTGAGCAGCTGTGCTTCACTGTGTCTTCATCAATGCCGCCCAACTGCCCCCTCCCATTTCTGCTTCCCCGGTTTCGTTTTCTTTCCTTGGAAGCTTCGCTGCCGTGCTCTCCTTTCTTCCCAATTGTTTTCACTTTGTTGCCGTCCATGGAGACCGCGAGGTGAAATACGGCCAATTTTTTCTTCATTTGAAGGATCTCCTTCTCTCTACTTACTGGATGGCTACCTGTTGTAGGAACACTTTCGTTGTTTGCGCTGTCGCCGTCGTGGGTGTCTAGGAGACGAAGGTATTCTCCGTTTTGACCCCGGTGACCTAATCCTTCCGTTCTTGCTGTTCCAAGGAGTTCTTTGTGCCGTCAAGCCGCCCTCTGGTTCTTCCATCCGTCGTCTTCAGGCCTCCCCTTTTGAAGGTGATTCCTTGCTACGGTTTTACATCCTTTACTCGCTTTATGGTCTCCGCTTCCGTTATGTGTGCATTTATGTTGTGTCCATTGGGGAGAAGAGAGTGGGTAGTTGGGACGGACGTCGACGGTCAACGTTCCTCTTTTTTCCTTTTGTTGTCCACAGGCCAGAGCATGTATGCTATGGCTGTCCCTGGGCTTTATCTGGTCTCCTCTTTCTTACGCCTTGCCTACACTTCACACACGCTCCTTCTGTAGTTCATTGGCTTGCTTTGTCTATTTTTTGAGTAGTCTCTCTGCGATTCGCAGTGCCAGGCGGGATGGTCGTGGTTGGGGTTTCCTTCGTTTCGTTGTTGAACGCGGCCGCTTGCCATTGCCGTCTTCCCTTGGTGTCGTACCTTTGGGAGCTGGATGGCGATGGTGTCTTGCTAGCTGGCGTAGAGCTTGCTCTGCCAGTCGAGGCGCCCAGTTGCGATACAGTGAGCAAGTTTTTTTGGTGCCTGCAGCAAAGCCTCTTACTGTTTCTCATGAAATGGCTGCTCAGCAAGCTGTTCGTTTCCTACAAGCTAAGTACGGTTTTGCAGTGCACGACTACAACTTTGAAATGTTGCTCTCCTATAGGAGGATAGCGTCGTCTGCTGTAGACGCGGCTATCATGGCTGCTGCGTGTCTTGCTAGTTCCCAAGGACGCTATGGAGCAGCATATCTGCCTTGCGAAACTATTATGAGGCAGTGCAGCTCTCTATGGTTTAGGTTTGTTATGGAGGAGCATTTTTTCTGTAGCGTTCACAGACCTTAGAGCTGCCCTATGGTGTGGAACACTTCCTACGTTAAGAACTCCTATTCAGTCTATTGTTTGTCTTGCATCTGCAATGTAATAACTCGAATTATTTTTTCCCCTGGTTTGATGGTTGCTTGATTCCTCATGGTATGTTCAATGTTAATGAGCTTACTACATATGCTAATTCTATTGTCATGGTGTGTTCAATGTTAGGGAGCTTACTACCTATGTTAATATGACGTTTCCTGTTAATTGTATTGTCATGTTATGTCTGACCTATGGTTTGCTATGCCATGTTTCTTGCGCAAGCCTGCAGACCAACTTGGAACAGCTGTTTTCGCTTTAGCCTAATGTCAGGTCAGCCCACAGCGCGTGTCCAACGGGCACGTGAAAGTCGGCTAAGACGGCAATGTTTGATAGGCCAGGGTCTGTGCTATGTACCATTTTTTCCCCCTTTCATTTTCGGCCTGTGTATCTAACTAACCAGCAAGGCTTGATTGGGTAGGTTACTTGCAAGGTCCAGTCTTTACAGGGTCTAGCTCTACAGCTTGTGAAATCCGTGCTCCTTTGGCATCTACACCGGCTGTTCCTAGATATAATGAGTGTCCAAGCACATCCTTACTACCTTCATATCAGGTAGGGCAGTGTTCTTCTAGTACTGGCACAGGTCTTGCCATGGAAGGGACTTCTACTGGCGAATGTGTTCTAGCGAACTCTAAGAGTAAGCACACATCTGATTAGTTGTCTTGCGTTACTTTGATAAAAAAACTGAAGAGAACATTATTTCGATGCCTTGCTTACTGCATATGGTTGTGTTTAGGAAAGAGAACATTGCTAGATATACCGAGAAATGCTGCTGCAGCCAATAGGGAAAGACGTTGTTTGAAGAGATCAGGAGATCGGGCAAACTGTTTGGTGCCAGATATTCGTAGCGGTATGGTTGTTATATGTATTGCTGTTCTTTCCCCTTTCCCTGTGTGCCTCGGAGTTACTTCTATCTTATGACGTGCTCCTTCAATTGCACACACTCTTCTAATGTTAGGTCCCAAGCCTACTGCTGATGACGTATTACCTTTGCCTAAGGATTATATTGCATCTTTAAAAGGTCAGTGCTATTGTGTGTTAAACAATAACTGTGTACATTTAGTGCTGGATCTGCCCTTATAGTTCTAAGATGCAGCATTGTACCCGGAACGGTCTTACTATGGTGGTCCATCCCATGAATGTCCATATTGTGGTGCCATCTTTTGGTACCAGGAGAGGGTAAAGAAAGGGAGTGTGCTCTCACAGCGGAAAATCATTTACAATCTGTGTTGTAGAAGCGGTAAGATAAACCTGCCCGAGCTGAAAGATCCACCTACTTACCTAGCAAAGCTTCTAAAATACGATGGCGATGCGCGATCCAAAAGATTCTTGCGTCAAATCCGATCATACAACTCCCTTTTTGCATTTACTTCCTTAGGAGCAAGCGTTGATAAGTCGATAAACAATGGATCAGCACCATGTGTTTTTAAAATCAATGGAGTGGTTCACCATCGGATTGGTGGTTTGCTGCCACAACGAGGTGCTCCACCAAAATTTGCTCAGCTATACATTTACGACACTGAAAATGAGATAAAAAACAGAATGGATATCTTTGAGAAAGATAAACCCAGTGATGAACCAGATCCAAAAATTGTTGCTGGCCTGACCTCTATGCTTGATGAGCATAATGAATTGGTGAAAGCATTCCGCTTTGCTAGGGATCGTTTGCAGGCCCATGGCGATCACAAGGTTGCTCTTAGATTACTTGGGTGCGATTCTAGGGATGAAATTCAGTATAATCTCCCAACAAGTGGTGAGATTGCTGGCATTGTGGTTGGTGACTATTCAAACAGTCAATATACATACGATGTCATGGTTCAGTCCACCGATGCTAGGTTGCGACGTGTTTCTGCTCTACATCCATGTTATATGGCCCTTTAGTACCCTTTGCTTTTCCCTTATGGAGAGCATGGATTTCATTTAGGCATAAAATATACTGACTTCCCTAGCATCGTCGGTAACTCTCGACGCTATGTGACAATGCTCGAATACTATCGATACCAGCTACATTATCGACTAAATAAACCAAATCCATTTACATGTTGTGGCCGTCTTAGCGATTCTTTGTGTGTGGACTCATATTCGACTGTTGAGGCATCAAGACTTAAGTACATAGCTGACAATCAACCTGATCTTCGTACTGAATCTGTCCAAGGGATATCAGATGCGATTGACCATGGGCTTGCATCTGGGGATTCTGTTGGCCAAAAATATGTGCTTCCTACCAGTTTCACTGGAGGAAGGCGCTACATGGTGCAGAATTACCAAGATGCAATGGCCATCTGTCGTGTGTTTGGCTCCCCCGATCTTTTTGTGACTTTCACATGCAACTCAAAGTGGCAGGAAATATATGACGCTCTTTTATTCGAACCAGGCTAGCTGCCAAGTGACCGTTCTGACATGATTGTTAGAGTCTTTAACATGAAAGTGAATGAATTTATTTCAGACATTAAAGAAGGGAAAACGTTCGGTCCAGTCCTTGCTGGTGAGAGGCCAAACTAACACGGTTCTTTGCTCTATTTGTAGCAAATTCTAATTGTGGTCATCTGTGTATTGTAGTTCTCTACACAGTAGAATTCCAGAAGCGTGGGCTTCCCCATATCCATTGCCTTATCTGGCTTGCTGCAGCAAATGCTGAATTTAGCGTGCCCATTATTGATGGCTTCATTTCTGCCGAAATTCCCGATGTACTCACCGATCCTTTAGGTTATGCTTTGGTTGACGAATCTATGATACATGGCCCTTGCGGCAAACAAAACAAATCATGCCCATGTATGAAAAAAGATGAATGCTCCAAGCATTTCCCTAAGTGCTTTCAGGATGAGACCACTATGGATGAGTTTGGTTTTACTGTTTATAGACGCAAAAACAATGGTCGATATGTCATTAAGAATGGGGTTAAGCTTGACAACCAGTGGGTAGTGCCATGCAACATGGATCTTTTGAAAAAATACCAGGCGCATATAAATGTAGAATGGTGCAATAAATCTAACATGATTAAATACCTCTTTAAGTACGTGACAAAAGGGGCTGACAGAACAAAAGCATACTTTGAGGTTTCTTCCGATGCATCCAGCAAACCATCTGAAAATAATACTGCTCCAAAAAATGAAATACAAGAATACATTGATGCAAGGTTTCTGTCCACTTGTGAGGCGCTTTGGCGTTCTTTCGAATTTGATATACACTATAGAATGCCTTCTGTAGAACGCTTAACTGTTCACCTTCCAAACATGAACTTTGTCCGATACAAAAAGGGTTCTGATCTAAAGTCATTGCTGTCCAGCCCAGCAGCCAAAAAAACAATGCTGACAGAGTGGTTCGAGGCTAATAAGAAACATAGCAGCGCACGTACACTTACCTACTGCGATTTCCCAAAGGAGTGGTCATGGGACACCAGCTCACGTCGTTGGCGTCCTAAAACACCATCCCAGAAAGTAGGCAGAATGTACTATGTGAGCCCAGTGAGTGGGGAGCTTTACTATCTACGAATGCTATTGATGATTGTGAAAGGAGCGATGTGCTATGCCGACGTTAGAACCTACGACGGGGTTGTTTACCCAACTTTTAGACAAGCATGTGAGGCTAGAGGACTCCTAGAAAGCGATAACGAGTGGCATTTGCTTTTTGATGAGGCTGTGATTTCTGCTTCATCAGCCCAGCTAAGACAACTATTTGCAACTGTCGTGATGTTTTGCTCTGTTGGGAATGTGCGGGCTCTCTTTGAAAAATATTGGGTGTACTTTACTGATGATATCCAGCGACGCCTCCAAATAGCTCTGTCAAATCCTTCTTACATTGTTCCTGCTGATAGACTATTATCATTGTTGATGAAAGAAATGCAAATTGTTTTTTCAAACAGCGGTGGTAGTATAGATGATTATGATTTGCCACAGCCAGCGATTTACTCGAATGACGTCATAGGGAATCGAATGGTGGAAGAAGAACTTGGTCTTGATAGTGTTTTGCTAACTGCTGAGGCTCCCTCAATGATACCTAAGCTAAATATTGATCAACGAAATGTATTTGACACAATCATGCAACGAGTGAATGACTCCAAACCTGGCTTCTTCTTTGTCTATGGCCATGGCGGCACAGGCAAAACATTCTTATGGAATGCACTGATTTCGAAAATAAGGTCTGAGAAAAAAATTGTTCTTGCAGTTGCTTCTTCAGGTGTTGCTTCCCTTCTTTTGCCAAGAGGGCGTACCGCACATTCTAGATTTAAAATTCCGATTGATATTACTGAAAATAGCATCTGCACAATCAAAAGAGGAACCATGCTTGCTGAGCTTATTCAAAAAACATCCCTCATTATATGGGATGAAGCTCCGATGACACATAGACGATGTTTTGAGGCTTTAGATCGAACCTTGCGTGATTTGCTCTCTGAACACACACCTTCTAACAGTATTGTTCCATTTGGTGGTAAGGTGGTTGTGCTTGGAGGTGATTTTCGGCAAATATTGCCGGTCATAAGAAAAGGCTCACGTGCTTCTATAGTCGATGCATCCATCACGAACTCTCCTCTCTGGCACCATGTTATTCTTTTAAGGCTGACAATCAATATGAGGCTTCTGCAAGATAACCTTAGTGAGCAAAATCGTGAAAGCCTCGAGAAATTTAGTGACTGGATTCTAGCGCTTGGGGATGGTAGATTACCTGCAGTAAAAATGGACGATGAAACTGAAGCAACATGGGTGGATATCCCTGATGATATGTTGATTAAGACAGCTGGTGACAAAATTAAAGCAATAATAGAAGAGATCTTACCTGGCATGCCGTGCGATTGTTTGTCCAAACAACTCAACAGTTGATCATATAAATGATTGTGTTGTCGAGATGATACCTACTGAACCAAAAGAATATCTTAGCTGTGATACCATCTCAAAGTCATGTGACCACATGCCAGACTTTGATATACTTTACCCACCCGAGTTCTTAAATTCTATCAACGTGAACAATTTCCCCGCGCATAGGCTTGTGTTGAAAAAGGGTGTAACAGTGATGCTTCTGCGAAACCTGAATCAATCTATGGGGCTGTGCAACGGCACAAGGCTATTAGTTGTTTCGCTTGGCCAACGACTTTTAGAGTGTGTGATATTAACTGGATCTAACATTGGTGATAAAGCATTCATTCCGCGAATCGCGCTTACCACGACAAGTCCCAAGTGGCCTTTTACTCTTCAGAGAAGGCAGTTCCCTGTTCGTATATGCTATGCGATGACAATTAACAAGAGCCAGGGCCAAACCCTTTCACGGGTTGGCGTCTACTGAAAAAAACCTGTTTTCACGCATGGGCAACTATATGTTGCTGTTTCTAGATCAACATCAAGAGCAGGCCTTAGAATACTAATAGAGGATGAAGATGAGGTGTGTGTCTCAAAGACGAGAAATGTAGTTTACCAAGAAGTGCTGGAAGCAGTGAGATCTGTGGTATATTGTACACTGTTTGATTCTTCAGATCGTTCAGAACAGAAGCCTTCATAGCACATCTTAACGTTTCCTAATAAGACCCATCTCTATGTCTGCAGGAGCCTGAAAGTTGGCCTGCACCCAGATCACTCATACTATCCCAAGTAGTGTAGTCCTCTATTTTTTGTTGATTGTTTGTGTGAGTTGTTTTTGTATGTTCTTTTTCCTGCTCACTTGATAATTTGTTCTATGGTACAAGATCTGATCCAAGGAAATATGCATGCCTAACTGCTTATTATTATGCTTGCAGATGGCCGAGGTCCTCATTCCAGATCTTGAACAGGGTGATGGCAACCCAACGATAATCGTCCGTGTCTCAAGGTTGTGGGAATATCGTGATCAAAATGACGAAACAATTGTGCACAACATTAGCTTGGTCCTGCTTGATAAAAAGGTCCCTTCTCGAAACTCATCGGCAAATTGTTATCCATATATAAATGTGTTCTCTTTGTCTAACAGCAAATCTAAACAGGGAGCTAGCATTGCAGCTTATATTTATCCTCCACTAGATGTGGTGTTTGGGCCTATTATCACTGAGGGCAAGGTGTACCGCCTTACCTTCTATCGAGTGAGACCATGCAGCAGGAACTACAGGCCAGTTAACAACAGGATGTCGATTAATTTCACAAAGTGGACCACCTTGGAAGAACATCTTGATGTGCCAGCTGATTTCCCTTGCTACGCTTACTCACCTACTCCATACAATGAACTGCGCTCGCATGTCGACCGCAAAGACTCATTTACAGGTACTATAATTCCAACACCATTGTTTCTTATGATAGATTGTTCCAGTCTTCATATTGGCATTCTCTGTTTTCTCATATGATCTTTTTGTGATAGATGTTATTGGAGTCATTACTGAGGTGTCATCAGTGACAACTATTCAGACAAGGATCAAGGATGGTGACAGCCTAAAGAGGAGTGTTTGCATCCGCAACGCCGAGTTAGCGCTTCTCCTCATTTGTTTTTGAATATACTAACGCCTTTCATATAATGTGCCAGATTTACCATCTAACCTCCACCAAAGTTTGCTTTGCTGTTTTGCACATAAATTTGCTATAACAATGATCTCTTACTCCCACACAGCATCCCTACCACCTAAAAATAGCCACTAACCATACCATCATATTTTTAATTTAATTTCCCCTATGTTTATTACATAGCAATGTCATTATAAATATTGCATTGTGGGGAGAGCGGGCAACAAGCTTTCCTGAAGACGCGATTATCAGTGCTGGTGAAAAGGAACCGCAGGTGGCAATCTTTGTTGGCACACTTGTGCGGGGCTATGTCAGTAAGTATACTAACCGTTCTAATTCCATTTTTTTACCAGTATTAAATAACTTGGCTACATAGCTTCATACACTACTGTTGCAGGAAATGCCTCTCTAGGAAATGTCTCTTTGTCAGGTAACTCTGCTTGCAAATGGTATATCAACATCGACACACCAGAGGTGAACTCCTTCAAAGATAGGTCTGTTATCAAATTAGTACTGCTCAGCATCAATCTTACACACTACTTGGTGCTTCTGTTTCACTAACCACATTAACTCTGTGCAGCATCAAAGGGAACTACGAGCCCATACAGTTTATCGATATACCGGTTCCAAATGTTATTGTTGGTGCTGAACAGAAAACAGTTGCTCAACTTAAGGAGCTCCACCCATTTAAATTCAAGGTAAAACCTTGCTTGACCCAGTTTTGTAGTAAAAATCTACATATCTCCACACTGGAATATGCTAACTGACAAATACTTTCTACCACAGAAACATGAGTTCCAGGTTACTGTTGTTATCAAGAAGTTCTGCATGCAGGCCTCCTGGTGGTATACAGCCTGTGATATCTGCAAAAAAACTGCAAAGCCCTATGGAAGAGCATACAGGTGTGGAGACCCAACATGCCCACCTATTGTTTCAGCCTCACCAAGGTTAGTTCTTCTAAACCAAAAGATCCTAAGCAATAGGGAGTTATTGTTGTTGTATGACAATTGATATCTGGATGGTTGTTGCAGATTCAAGCTGAATATAATAGCAGGAGATGAGACAGCAGAGACCACATTTATTCTCTTTGGCCGTCTAGCTCAGAGGCTCATTGGTCGCTCCGTTGATACACTGCTCCATGAGAATCCATCAGATAAAGACTATATACCAAGTGCAATTACTGACCTGCTTGAAAAGCAATTTGTCTGGAATGTCAGTATCACAGAGAACACAGTTGCAACAGGCGTTTTGTCATTCCAAGTGAATAGGATTGTTGGGGGTGTTGTTAACAATACCTTGGCCCTTCTGCAGTCTCCCTCTGGGTCGCAGGCATATGCTCTGGGGCCTACAATGGCTCTATCACCAGCTGCATCACATGATCAATCTATTGCCCAGTCCTCAGCACCTGCAACCCCATCGGTTGATATCAGTGATACTAATGTTGGGGCAACTAGCCTGAGAATCACTGGATCTCAAGACCAGAATATAGATCTGGAGTGTGCATCAAAGACTCCTGCACAGACAGCTGAAGAAGATGAGTATGATCAGGTTAGCTCACTTCTTCCTTACCTTTCTGAATTCACATGGCCTTCACATGCAAGATTCTGAACACCTGTCGTTTAAAATAGGATGGTGATGATCTTCCTCTGTCACAGATGTGCACTGGTGTTGCTACTAAAACTAGCACCTCTAAAGCATATAAGAAAAGGTAAAACCACATCATTTTTGGTCCATTAGATTGTTTCCACTCTGCTTTAAAAATGCATTGACTTTGAGTCCCATTAGACCAAGGCCATCTCCTGTCACAGGGGCTGCGAAGAAGCTCTTCAAGGACACAGATGATGAGGGTGCTGGTGGCAGGTATTGTTAACAACCCTTTCAAAATGCACAGCAAGTTTCTATGGTGTCTGTCTAACCAATTTTCATTTATTTGCAGTCGTTCCACCAGGGCATAATCCAAGCAGAGTAGCAGTACACCATTATTTTGGGTTCAAACAGTTCTTAAGCACTTCAACATTTGCATCACCTGGCTCAGGCATCTGCGGCTATCCTGGCCCTGTAACTGCAGAAGAGAAGCAAGGAGATCGCCGATGTTGTCATAGTGCTCCTAGAAACTGTGCCTTTATTAAGCTTGAAGGATGCTTATGAAAGCATTTGTTATAGCCTTATGTCTTTTGCTTAAACCTACCGATGATCGCCATGCAGTTATACAGCTAGGATTCGGCATTATCATGACATATCATGATAATCCTGAATACTGGCAGGTTTCGCCAGTCATTCTGTAATGGCACCTAATTCCGGCCTAGGCATATTTGTGCAAGACCTATAATGCATCCTCTTCAATTACTATTGCTAATGTCTACATGTATGGCTAGACGCTGATTGGCATCTTTTTCCACTGTGATTTCCATCGCCATCCTTCAGAAAATCAATCAGGGTTAACTTTTAAGCCATGAACTCGACCAAACACAGTTAACTCCCAAACAAAGAAAACATAACATATCCGTTCCATACCTATATCGAACCAACCAGAATACAGTACATAACACACGCAATAGAACAACCGTGCATTGAATTTTACTCAGGGAAAAAAACTTGACTTCGAAAAGACACAGAAAAGACATCAAAAAATAAAGCTACGATACGTGCTACATTAATCCCTTCCATCTACTCATCTCACTTCTTTCAATAGCCATCTTCTTCCTTCTGTTTCTCTGCCTCCAACTCAAGAACAGAGAACTCCTCGGCATCATCTCTGACCTTCAATCTTCCAGGCAAGAACTTCTTCCTTCCTTTTTTTTTTGCCTAATCACCCTTTCAAGCCTCCCTATTTTGATAATATTTCTGTTCCTGTCCAATGAAAATAGACCAGATCTCGGTAGAAACAGTTACCATTTTCCAAATCTGAATCTAGAAACAAAGAGCACCACCCACATTTCAAACAAACCACCAGCCCAGATTATATTTCCTATGTTCAGCGATAGTGCATTCACAAGTGTTTTCTACATTGCTTCTTCCAGCAGCATGCAGGTTGGTCAGAACAACCGACTCACCCGACAGATCAAAACACCATCGTCCTATGGAAGAAACCGACCGTTAGTGGCAACAAAGTTTTCAAAACGACAAGAAATTTCACAGCTACTAGCGGATATCATATATTAGCGCGCTGTGGTCGTTAGAGTACTTGGTGCTGGCAATCCAACAACAACCCAAATATCAGCCATGCTTGGTTTTGTGTGCAATTGCCAGGTTGATGATTTTGCACTGCTACCGTTTAAGCGTCGTATGTACATTGCACTTTTTTTGGATGCAGACCAGCAACACGAATTGTCCCAGAAAGCATTTGATCAAGGATCGTACACATTCAAAACAACAAAGCTTGAATTTCAACCTTTCAAAATGAATTTACACAGCACTCCCAATCCACTACGTCAAAGGGTCATCCTTGCTATGGAAGGAGTGCCACCAGAATCATGGAACAAGCCAGCTATAACAGAACTCTTGGACAATTGTTGTATCGTTGAAGAGCTATATGGAGAGCACCATATAAATGACCTTTCAATTTTCAAGCTAGCTGCATGGACAAGAGACTGCGATCTCATCCCTAAGATAATTGACTGGAGCATTGAAACAGACGAAGAAGAACATCAGGCAAGTGATCCCGGTTGTGGACAAAACACAGCTTTATCAGTGATTTTAATACACATCGAGAAGTTATTTGATTACAACATTGAAAACGGTGGGAGCCAGAACGACAAAGAAAATCCTCGGCTACTAGTCATAAAAACATTCCAATGGGTATCCTATCACATAGACTCCGATAATGGACCAATTGAAGGAGGATCGCCGTCGGAGGCAGCAAACAATCTTCATATCTAGCTTCATTCACATCCGAGGCTTCATGTGCCTCCCGACGATACCATGTATGATTAGGTTTATGTATCCTCAACACTCAGTTAGCATGTACGATTAATGCTTTGGCTATGTATCTCTAATGTTATTTACTTTACCTGGAGCGTTGTTCAGTGTCACCATATAATCATGCATATATTACAATGTTCTTAATGAGCGTTGGGGCGCCGCGAAGCACGCCATTAGTCCTAGTACTACCAATATAAACGATCCAATGGTGTAGGTTGATTTGCACCCGTTTGTATTTTCTTTTTCTCCCCCCAATTGCTTGCCGCAATGCAGATCACTCCAAATGTGCATATAAGAATATTTTTTTCCCATTCGTTTTTTATTGCACGGCTCAATTATCATAGGCAATTCAGGTTGATGTAGTAATTGTAAGCGAATCATGTGGATAAAATCGGCCTTTACTGAAACTGCACCTGGAGGGGCCGGGGTTTAATTCCTCGAACCATCCCTGTTCTGTAATTTCTTCCCCTCAATGGGACAATTCAACAAAACAATAGGCGAGGCGGAGGCCATGTCTATTGTACGGCGGCGGCGGCGGCGGCGGCGGCGAGCTCTTTTGCATGTGGCCGGCGACGAGGAGTACTACACGGGGAAGGAGAACGGAGTCGCCGGCGGGTGGGCTGGAGGAATGCAGATGGATCACGGGCTATTTGATGAATTTTGGACCGAAATCACGGTGGGCCTGCTACCATTAGTTGCAGTGATTTTGGAGGCCCGTTTGGGGCAGAATTAGTAATGATGGCCCATTCTTGGATAACGGGAAGCTGTGACCTTTCTTTTTTTTCCTCAAAAAACCAAAAAAACTCATGCATTTATTCAATATTATACAGGAAGTTCACATACAGATTACGGGCTTGTTAATTTTGTTGCTTTTTTCAACCTTACCAATATTTGGTGTTACTAAAATTTAGTATGTTTTCATGTTACCAAATTTTTTCGTATTGGATGCATTTAGTTTAAAGTCTTACCAAATATTAATATAGTTTTTGAGAGTGGAAACTTATGGATTTTTCAAATTTGATATGAAAGCGATGGAAAGAATGTGTTTGGTTTGTTGTGTTTCCAAAGGGTCTGTTCGCGACAACTTTTTTGCAGCTGCGCAGCTGCAGCTGTTACAATGACTACATTGTTTCTACACACTGATACTGTTGGTGTAGTTACAGCTGCTGCAGCAGCAATCTGCACCGAGCAGGACCAAAATTTGGTAATGTCAAATTTTAACAAAATAAAAAATGGTATCAAAGTGAAGTTCATATCTCTCAAAGAAAGAGAGATTAGGATGCTCACGAGTTGCAAAAAAGAACCCCTCAAAGAAAGACAAATTACACAAAGGCCATTAAATATATGCTAAGAATTCTAAAAGAAAATAGAAAAGCAACGTAATCCTTACTTTGCTTCTTTCAATCCGGTGAACCAAACGATGAAGCCGCCGTTGCCGACAATGAAAACGAGGTTGACCGCAAAAGATGACATCCAACTGCAAACCCAACAAGGGCCTCACGAAAGCAGAGGTTGAAGCAGACTTGATGAACATGAGAAGATCCCGTCTAACCTTCAAGATGCTCCGTTGGATTGGATACAATGAAGGTCACCAAATCAATAGCAGCAACGTCGCTAGAGAGGATTTGAGCGGCCGACACCACCTCGTTGTTATGGAAGGAGAAGGCCTCCCACCACAAGACAAATCTATCGCACTTGTCGACCCAAACACCAGTGAAAAACCCCATAACAATCACCCAGACAGCATGAGCCATGGAGAGAGGCATCTGGGACGAATAAGACCGACGTCGGCATCTCCTTTGAGATGTAGGAAAAAAACAAGGAAAGAAGAAAGCCATGAATGAGATAAACCCATTATATAGCAGGATGAACCCGACAAATCCTTGGATCTCCACTCTAAAAAAAACTCGAATATTAGAGAAGGGCCTAATATCAAATAATTAGAAGGGGTGAGGCTTTTAACCCAGATCGTCTAGTCCACCACTGTCGACGTTTGATGTCGCGATTCCGATATTTGCATGGTATGGGGATCGTTGGTACTAGGATATACGCAAAACTGAGGTAAAAGAGATGGAGACGAGGATTTTTATACAGGTTCGGCCCCTTGAATTGTCAGGTAATAACCCTACATCCTGTTGGCCAAAGCCGGTCGTTGCTCTTATTCACCATAATCATACCAGTATAATATATGGGTAGCCTATCTAACTGTTGTCGACATGGCGGTCTGAAGTTCTAACTCGTAGTCGACAACAGGGTAGTCTTCCTCCTCGAATCCGTGCCCGGTGAGATCAGAGATAGCGCTTTCGTCTCTCCTGACAGTATCCGAAGACACCGTAGGGGACTAGCCGTGCTTATCCCTGAAGTCGATATCCGGCGTCTTATCTTGGCGTATGTTGGCTTGTATGTTGTGGCTTCTATTGTTCCGTAGATTGTGGTGGGTGTCGATTGAGGTGGTCCTCCCCTCTCCTCCTAGGGGGTCTTGTATTTATACTCATAGGTGTCCCCTTGTCCAAATAGAACTAGGGAAACCAATATGGATACAATCCGAGCAGTGCTTGTCGTTTCCATGTAGAACTCTGGTTGTCTTTCCTTATCTGGAACTCCCTCCATATCCGAGGTCAATTTCCGTATAAGACATGGTATGTGGTGGGTCCTGCTGAGATGTAGTCGACTATTATTAGGTATGTGGTATCCATAACCCTGACAACCATCTTATGGAGCTAGCCGGAAGACCCCTGGACATTTCTCTGGATCTCCACTCTCACCCCCTCGCTGGCGACCGGAGAGGAAATGGACTCCGGCAGAGAAAGAAGAATCGTCTTTGTTTTCGGTTTTCACCGCCCATAGATAAATGTATTTTAAAAAGTTGAAAATTGCGCCATTCAGAAATCCCGCTGAATGAAATTCCTTTCAAAAAGCTTTGTTTTTTCAACTCTGATTTGGTGAAAAACCTCCTCCGTTTTCCACAACTCTGATTGTTTTTTGTTTTGAAATATTATCCAACTCTGTTTCTATAATACTAGCTCCATATTTCTTCTCGTCTCAGTTGGGGGGAAATCGACGTTCACGAAGTTGATGCAGAGAACAGACTAGTTAACTCCTGTTGTCGAACGAAAAATTCCGGAGGGGTTCGGAGTAAGTCTCCGACCCTCCCCCTTTTTTTTTTATTTTCCTTTTCCCCATCCAATCACCACAATACAAATCACTCCAAATGGGCATACACGATTTGTTTTTTCATTCGTTTTTTATTGGCAATTCAAAATGATGCCGTAATTGCAAGCGAAGCGATGTGGATGAAATCGGCCTTACCTAGTGACCATTCATATGCACCCATTGCAGTAGACTCTCTTTTCCTGAATTTTGGGCCACTTGAAGTGAAGACCAGCCCAGCTGAGCTTGTATCGAATCAGCGGAAAAATGGATTCACATGATTCTACATGGCATTGGGGATTTGGGGAGAAGGGGTTAGTAACATGCACAGGTCAGGTTACATATTGATGGGAATTGACACCAGCCTAGAAAAAAAATCTGTTATCCGTGTGACTCTGTCTCAGTAAAATTCAGACCCTGGAGTGGTCGGGGTTTAGTTCTCCGAACCCCCTCCCCCTCTGTTCTTCCTTTTTTTCCCTTAGTTTTTTTTTCTATTGTACGACGATGCCGCCGGCGGCGAGGTTTTTTTGCGTCCTTGCGTGTGGCCGGCGACGAGGAGTACTGTGCGGCGAAGGAGGCTCCGGCCGGAAGGTGGGCCGGAGGCATGCAGGTGGCTCACGGCCCTTTTCGCCGAAGTCTGGTCCGAAATCGATTCACGGAAGGCCCACCATTAGTTCTGGTGGTTGTACGTGTTGAAGCTTGAAGTAAAAAGTCCATTATTATTCCCTCAACTATAGGATGAATCTGATTCCCATATCCCTTAACTTGGATATATCGTCTTCCTCACATATTAAAATCAGTGCAAAATAAGATTTTCTTTTTGCTTTTTAACCTTTTATTTTAATTTTTTAAATATTTTTTCCCAAACATATTTTTAAATCTAAACATTTTGGCCATGCCACAGGACTGACGTGAGAAACAATGACATCGTTATTTCACCATACCACTCTGGCTAGCATGGTAGTATAAAATTATCACATTCATCACGAGTGGTGTGGTAGGGTTGTTTTATAATGTCAAGCAGGATGGCTTAGTCAAAAGTTCCAGATTTTGAAAATAAGTATTGGAAGGGTTTATTTTTAAAATTTAAAAGGTTTAAAAAACAACAACAATAATAATTTCATAAAATGACTCCTTCGACTATTTTGAACATGATTTTGACCGACGTGGTAGCCAGTTATGCTAGTACTTTATTAACCAGATTACCAGAATAAAAACTCCAAAACTACGCGGAAAACGACCTGGCTAAAGATGAAGTTATTTGCCCTGCCTGACGCGATCGCTTGCTGGACATCGAGTCCACAAGTGGACATGTGAGGATGAAATGGCCATGGAGATCGTTGCCAGCGTGATGGAGAGCCTTCTTCTAGGAGATCCCTCCATGGAGCGGCTGCGCCTCTTCATGCTCGGGTACGAGGTTTAGAGAGAGAAAGAGGGGGTTTATAGAGGAGAAAGAAGACGAAGATTAGTCACTTTTACATGTGGCTCTCATATCTATTCTTTTGGTTTTTGCTATACATCACCAGCGTGTTTTCCCCCAAATCGCACTAGAATTCCTAGCCTTTGGATGGACATCAAGATTCGTATAATGTTATCGGGCCCGCAACCTTTGTCGGGTTAGGATCCCTTTTGTGTCGACCCGCTTTCGACCAAACCCGATCCAAACACGATATCGCGATATTTCCGACACAGGCGGGGATTTTTTTTATTTCAAACAGTGCTACCCACTCTCAGCGCCACACCTCGATGTCGTCAAGGCGAGGGGGCGAATCCGACGGCGGCGATTCTCCTCGCCGGCGGGAGGAGGCCAAGAGCACGACTCCTCGGCTGCAGCCGGGCGCAGCCGGCGGGCGCAGTGTGGCGCCCTCCGCTGAGATGTCATCGAGGGGATGGGGTGAATCTGGCGGCGACGATTCGCTTCGGCTGCAGGGGGATTCCAGCTCGCGCAAAATGGCTAAAAGCCGGCCGGACAACATCGCTGCAGCCAGGCTCAGCCAGCGAGCATGTTGCGGCGTCCTCCGCCGCCGCCGTGGAGACAGGCTTGGAGTTCAGCAAGGTTGACGGCGAGGCGCACGCACCCGCTCCCCTGTGCTTGGCAAGGCACCAACAGTTGTTCTGTGTTCATCAAGCAAGGATGCGCTGAATCGCATTGCAGTTGCTGGTGGTCTTGATTTGGATCCAAAAAGGTCAGGCGTCGAGATCCAAAAAAGCAAGGTGATCATGTGTTATTTCGTATGTGTTTTGCCGCTGATTTGCTGATTCAATCTTATTGCTCTTCTTCTTGATCTGTGTATTTGTTTAATGTATTAATGCTCCAAAAAAATAGGTTGGGGGATTAGATCTGTTGGTTGGGAATGGATTTTTTTTTTCTACACGAAGGCTGTCTGGATGTTGGTTGACACTGGGGACAAGATCTTGTGATGACAGTTCTGTTTTTAGGATTATTTTCATGATTTAACTTTGTTAGGTTAGCAATTGTTGACAGCATCTTCTTTGGAGTGTCAGTATTTTCTACGTAGCTCAGTTCTTAATTACGTATAAATGCATTTCAGTATTAATTTCGTTTCTTATTGCAGTCCTCAAAATTTTCAGTGGGTATTTAAGCACCAATACCAGGGGTTTTAGAGCAACAACATTTTTAGATCAGATTGGAGTTACAATTTAACGGGAGTTCCATGAATGGAAATAGTTTTGTATGCAAGAATCTAATTAGTAGTAATACTGCACTGTCTTTTCGGTTACATCTGTATTTAAAATTTTCAAAAAGAACACTTTATGGCTATAAAGGAAACTAAAATAAATCCTTATCTACTAAGCATGTTATGTAATAATTGATTTTATCAACTCTTGCTAGGAAAGGATGTTCTGTTTTGCGGTAGTATAGGTTATGCTAATTTAATTTCCTTTGTAGTTTTGTTAGCAACAATGGATGCCTGCTCCTTGTCTTTCTGATCTTTTTCTTTTCCAGGGACTCTTGTCCAAATTTTTTTAACTCTCCTCTTTTGGATTTTGTGGAGCATGAGAACTAGAATTAAGATCCAGATTTTCTTTTCTGCTCAACCTGAATACATTTGTTCCTGATTTGCATCCTCTTCCCACAACCATTTTGCGGAGGACTTTTTCTTTGTATTGTTCAGGGGGGATGTGGGTTACATGCAGGTACAAATTTGTATAAAGAGTTTATTAGTTTAGTTTTATCTTTACTAGCTGGAATATATTGAAATGAAATCTGCCTAGTTCTGAATTTGGCCTAGTGTAGTTGTAGAGGGTAATTCCGATGAGGAATTGGGTATGCCCCACAAGGAGGTTGGTATTGTCCTGACGATGGCATGTAGCCTTGTGGAGGGCACTGTTGGTTAGGAGGATACCCATTGTTGCTCTCACCATGCATGTCCTTGCTTGCAAAGTAATATATTAATTTTGTCAGCCATTAGTTAGATAAAGCTATATAGTTTTAACTAAATTTGGTAAAACTACAATATTTCTGTTGGGTGATCTACTAGTGTGTTGGGTGATCACTAGTGTGCATTAGTTCTGTTATAGTTAGGTAAAAGGTATGATTGCATTTAACAAACATAGTTTTGTAAGAAAAGAGATTAGTTTTGTTTGCTATTAGAATTTATAGTTTTGTTAGTTCAGTCAGAAATACTTTAACCTCTACTTTCAAGTTCTGTCAGAAATACAACAATTAGAAGTTTTGTTAGCCATTAGAATTCCTAGTTTTGCTAGTTCAGTCATAAATACTTTAACCTCTACTTTCAAGTTTTGTCAGAAATATTGCAATTAGTAGTTTTGTTTGCCATTAGAATTCCTAGTTTTGTTAGTTCAGTCAGAAATACTTTAACCTCTACTTTCAAGTTCTGTCAGAAATACAACAATTAGTAGTTTTGTTAGCCATTAGAATTCCTAGTTTTGCTAGTTCAATCAGAAATACTTTAACCTCTACTTTCAAGTTTTGTCAGAAATATTGCAATTAGTAGTTTTGTTTGCCATTAGAATTCCTAGTTTTGTTAGTTCAAAATGGGTATTAGTTCTGCTTTGTCAGCAATTAGTTTTGCGGAGTTCTTCTGCTTGCTTCTTCTATCTATCTTGTTGGACTACATACATAGTTAGTTAGCTGAAATGACATTTGGTTAGCTTTGTCTTGATCCCTTCTTTGCTAGAAAAGACATGTTTCTACAAATCTATAGTGATTTATGTATGCACACTATAGGTCTGTTCTGTAATTTTAATATTCTCACTGATATACTGACAGCTAGAACCTTTCCTTTTTTTCCAGCAAATAATCAATCCGCAATGGGGGGCAGGGTGATCAATGATGTGTTCAGCTTTTTGACTAGTGACAGAAGTACATATATATGTATTCAGATATAGGTCCTACAACATGCTAACAATTTTAGATATCTGTGCACTTAGTTTTGTTAAAAGCTCAGATAGCAGAGGCACAGATCTCACATTCAGATGTCACTATGTTTAATTACTGCTCTTACTCTAGTCAAGATGCAGGGGCAAGATTAAATGTTTCATACCAAGCAAATGCAAGTTTTGTTGTGACATCCTGCAGCAACCTAGTTTAATGTTTCATACTATGTTTAATTCCTAGTTATTTTACTAGTTTTAATTTGTTAGAGTAAGAGCAAAATCTGCATGCTCCAAGACTAACAGGAAGCTATTTATTTGTCAATCTGCAGAACCCCATGCTCCACTACTATTCATCTACATTGTCAAATTAGATTGATATTTTCTATCAATCAGGCACAACCCAGTGGGTCAATTCAGTTTGGGATCAAATTAGAAAGGGGGGGGGGGGGAAACTAATCACATATTTGAAGTACCAAGAACCATGGGACGAGACTTTTTGGACTCAAATCAATCCAGATTTTGGAAGAGGCAAGTATTTTCATACCTTGGTCTGCATCCATCATCTTTAGTTCATGCAATTCTCTCTTGGATCTCCAAGCCTTCTTCCATCCCCTTCTTTTTTTCCTTCTGCGAGCAAGGAGCTCCTGACCTGCTCCCGATCTCCCTCACTTTTTTTCTTTCTTGGCTAGCAAGAAGCTCCCTTTTTTTCTTTTTTTTACAAGTGTTTTGATTTTCTGTGCTAAGTTCTGGGCCATGTTTCAGCTGTGACGGCTCCAATACTAAAAGGCTGTGGGCTTTTTTAACCTTTTTTTCCTGTGCCCTATACGGGGCCAAATGTTAGCCTAGGTCTCAACAATGGGCTAAAAGCTGGCCCAAAACAAAACGGGTTTGGGAGACAGATTCGACAAAAAAAAACAGATTGCTGGGACAAAACAAAACATGCACCCGTGCGCTCACTCGCGGGGGGATCGCGTGGGCTCGCTGGTGGGATCACGCGCATCGGATGGTCAGGGATTCTAGTGCATTTACATAATTTATCACCCTAGTGACACATAGACAGTCCCATTCTTTTAATCTGTTTGGTGACTGGACAGTCATATCAATCTAAACCACCTTCAAAATAGTCAAAGGAGTCGTTTTGCACTGGATTTAATAGTTGAGATATATGATATATCTAGTTTTTTAGGTGAGGGATGAGAATCGGATTCATCTAATAGTTGAGGGAAGTTCAATGGACTTTTCTATGCTTGAAAGGTTTTTCCAGAGGCCCGCTCGGAGCGGAGCCCATTTTCTGGATAACGGTGGAGCAATGGACTAATGCAGCCATATCTCCTCCTCTCCTCTGCGTGACTAGTACAGCTTTTGGTTTAGATTATGAGAAGCTGTAGTTGTAGAATGTAGAAAATGAACTAGAAGCTAGAAGCTGATAAACCTAGTTTTTTCAGATTTTCATAAGCTGGCTACCAACCAGCTGTTTCTCAGAATCTTAATCTTCCCCAAACAGACCGCTCTATACACATCTGCTAGCCTCATATGTTGTTTGTTTGAGGATGGTGACTCTACTCCAAATGCATGTTGACAACATGTATTTCGTATATGCATCAAAATCAATCTGATATTTTGTCCGTTACATCAAAACTGCATATGCACTTCATGCAATTTTAGTTTTACGCACACCAACAATATTAGTTTTAAACTAATTTAGTATTTAAGATGGTAGTATTAGACTTTTAATACTAATAATTTAAAACTTTAACTAAATCGATGATCGAACGGAGTACATCACTTGCGTTTCATCTAAATCTACTTAAAACCCATTGGACCATACTCATCCTCCTACGCAGGCATGCAACCCGGATCCGGCTCCTCTGACTTTGAGTGAAAACGATATAGGCGGCGCACAGTGATTTGTGTCTTGCGCTACAGTACAAAACAGTTCCTCTACAGTAATCACTATAGCAACAGTAGAAAAACAGTAGAGGAAAACTGTTCGTATATCACTGTAGCGATCAATCTCGTTCGTTCGCTGCAGATCGGACGGTTAAAAATACCACAAAGTTAGAGAACTGTGCGCCTCTGACGTTTTTTCCCAACGTCAGAGGATCTCATTCCATGCAACCCCATCCCCCCACCACTCTATAGTGGGGTTTCTTTCTTAGGTGCTCTTTGCTTGTGCTGTCATTCTCCTATGATTTCAATGGCTCCTATAGTCTTATATATTTATAACCATTGTGATTTCCCTTACACTCATTGTCATTAGCCACCACCATCACCTATGATTCCCATTCTTGGGCTACGAAGTTTCATGTAGCTTCTTGTTGGCCTGGCAGCAACCTGTCCGGTGCTAGTTTTCTACTTGGTTGTGTGTAGATGTTGTCAGTGCGTAATGGTTGTTTTTTTATTTCTTTCCTGACTACTGCCTTCCAAGGTTCTAGTATTGTAATTTTTCTACTCCATTCAATAAATCTTTGTGTCGTCTGGTGCTAATCGTTAAAAAAAAATCACCCCAAATCTAAATATAGGGTTGTTACAATCCCTGAAGAAAGCGGAGAGAAACAACACGAATCCTTCTTTGCCGATCCAATGGAGAGGAAACCGATTCAGAGAAAAAATGACTCTAAATTGTCTTGCCCCAATTTTAGCTAAATCATTTGAAAGAAACACTGAAAAAAAAAGCAGGGGACTGCAGGCAAGTAGTGATAAGAGGTATGAGGAAAAGGGGTTTTCAAAAAGCTAGTGAGACGTGCCTGTCTGAAAATAACATTCCTCTGCCTCTTTACGCTGGTCAATTTTTGCCTGTCACGTTGCTGGTGTTGCCATACATCCAGAAAGGCATTAATTAAGAGCTCAACTTACTTCAGTTTCTAGCTTCAACCAAGAGTATATTCAGTGCGTAAATCATATTCACAGTTTCTTTTTTCAAACAGGGTCATTGTCATAATCATTCGTGAGAAATTTCAACACCCAAAAGGTGCAAAGTTCCCGTCGTTATTGACTCGATCAAAAAGATCAATAATTCAGTATATTTAAAAAATCTTATGTTTTATGGATAAAGTTACAGTGAGCTATAATTATTATAATCTATATGACAGGGTTTCATAGCTTATTCAAATCTCAAGTAAACAAGCCAAGAGCATGTGCATTACAATGGAAAAAAAAGTTTCTAATAACTCATTAAATCGATTAAACATATATTTAGTCCAGGTGATACTTTTATGATTTTCCTTATTAAACAAGTAGGTGATTTTGAAATTTGCAAAAAAAAACAGCATTAAAACGGGAGAGAACTCGTTAAAGAGTAGGGCCTGACTAATAAGACCCATTTATTAAGTCGATAATGGTGGTGTCATAGTATAGATTTGTGATCCAATTATAAGTGATAGGGATGGTGTGGCAGCATGATCACCACCACCATTAACATTTTAAGTATTATAGATTTAATACATATTAATCAATATTTTTAAAACAGAAAGAATTAAGCCAAACCAATACTGCTATAAATTTTAGTTATGGCTGATAAGCTAATAAACAAACGGAGGATGAGAGACATGTCCTCCCTCCTCCGGACCAAATGTGGGTCTTGATGCTTGTAGCACTTGCTACGCACTCATGCTGCTTCATCTTTGTGGCTGCATTTTATGGTCCTCACCTTTAGGCCAGCCGACCTCTTTTTTCGTCGTGCACCGTTCATTCCCGCATCATTAACAACTTCAGCAACTTTGTTCTTGCTAGAAGCAAAAGTACAATATATACTTCACCATGATATATTTATTCAGCAACTTTGGTCTCGCTAGAAGCAAAAGTACAATGGCACCATCAATATTTCCATCATCCGGCTGCATACATATATTCCTTCCGTCTACTATTGCGTCACAGCCACGTATAAAGCACTGAGACGAGAAGAGAGGAAATTAGAAGATTGAGAAGGTATACAAAACGAGGTGGATCAAGATTATTTTAAACTTAAGAAAATAGATTAATATATATTTTTTAAAAGTAATTTTTTTTATAGAAAATTTGTATCGTTCGATCGTTCGTTAAGCGTTTTCTCTATGCTGTTCAAACGAACGCTGCAAATCTCCTCTGTTTTTCATGCACAACCGGAGAGCAATGGCAGTATGTACCAACTAAAAAGCTCTTTGAAATTAAAACGAGAAGTTCTTTTGTTTGTTCCTACGATCAATGCATCGTTCAAAATTAAGATGCAGTGGTTGGCAGTTGAGCGTTTCAGTGTCCTGATTTTCTTCAGAAGGATGATCAATACGATTCGATCGACGAATGTCCATTGCAGATGGCAAATTAAGCAGTGGCACCCAACCATCGATGTTGTAGCTAAGTGGTGTAGCTCAGTAGGAATTAGGAAACGATTGCTTTCAGCACTGAACCATGGTATACACGCAAGATGCAACCAAGTCCATTTCACCATCCATCCACTGATCACTGAACACTGATGGCCTCACTTCACCTCGCCAGAGCATGCTACCACGGACATCCATGCTGCTTACTGCTCCGTACCATTCTAAAATATAAGTATTTCAACGTTGTTTAGCGAATACTAAGATTAAGGGAAGAGATTTTATTTCAGTCACCTCAATGGTTAAAATTTTAATTTTTGAATAGCTTAGATTTCCCTATCCAAGTACCCGATTGGCTATGAATTTTCATGTATTGAAATCGGTGTACCAGAACTCCATACTACAAATTTTAAGTCCTGAAAATACTTATATCTTATAAAGGAAGGATTACTTGTTTACTTAGCTTAATTTCTCCCTGCTCCATGCAGATCAAAGCATAATTTATCTTCGCTTTTACAAATCCAAGCTTAATGTATGCATATGGATGCCTTTTCTTCCTAGAAAGATTTGGATCTCATTTATTAATTTGGGCAGTGATCCATCTACATTGCTGCCTAAACTAAAGGCAACCTCACCCAAACACCAAAGCAACCGAATCCTTATCATCATCTTTTCTTTGCAGGAAACATGCATGCATGGCACACACGCCCACACGGACACCACTAGCAGCATCACATCCATCATGTAACAATGCTTTATAATTTTCATGAGAGCAGCTTAATTCAGAAAAAAAAAATGTCTACATGCTTTGTGAGAAAGATGCATATATGAATGATTCTTTGTCTACTGTAAATTAACCTGCATTCTTTTCCACAAAGTCGCTTTCCTTGTGTGCTATTCCCTTTGCTTAATTGCTAATTATTACTAGAAAAATGGGGGCAAGGATGGGGAAGATTATTCAAATGATTCCCAAGGTCAGAGTTACAATATTTTTTTTCCCACAGAATAGATGCTTCTACATGTGAATGCCAGATCATGCACTGGCAAATTATTAGCACACAGGAACCCAAAAAATAAATAATATAAAATGGTTGCCACATGTTAGTAACACTTGTTTCTTGAGATGGAATTAAACAAGTTGGTCCATGCATGTGAAGACCCCAGAGAGTGAGACTAAGCAACTACAGCTTGGACTTAATTGGGATCACAAACACACAAAACAAACAGTCCAAAGTGTACTTTCCCTTCACCAAATCTCACATTTCAAGTGGTGCCTTGGATCTGGTTGTTGCCAACAAACAAACATGCATACATAATTCCAAAAAAGCCAGTTGATCCAACACCCCTAATTTGCATGATCAAAATGAGCTATCACCAACATCACTCCAAAAAGAAATGCATGACCACATGAAAAAAAGAGAGAGGTAGAATTAAAATAAAAATACAGAATTTGACAAATAACTAAACATGCATTTCTCCTTAATTAAGACAAAAAAAGGATTATTAACAATTAAGCTAATAATCAAGAGAGCATTATAATTAACCATACCATTAATCCTACTTAAATTGCCTCTCCACCTCCTTTACATTTTGTAACCCACATAATAATTCATTATTACCACCATCATCTCTTTTTCACTATGGACGCACAAGAACACCACCACCTCCAAGAAATCAAACCTACCTCGCCGGCGACTAGCCGGAGATAGCAGATTCCGGCGGCGGCGGTGGGCACAGTAGTAGATCATAACATAACTAGCTTAGCTAGACCTCGACGTGGCAGTAGGTGGTAGTCTGGAACCTGAAGCCGCTGGCGCCGGGGGAGCCATTGCCGCCGGCGGTGACGAGGAAGGCCGGGCAGGTGACGAAGAGGTGGTAGTGGCCGGAGATCCAGCTGCCGACCTTCCACCGGACGCGGCCGTCGATCTTGACCTGGAGGATGAGGTAGCCCGCCTGGCAATCCTGCGAGATGGCGTCGGCGAGGTAGGGCGCGAAGGGGACGCTGGGGCCGGCGAGCACCGGCGACCAGACGTCGACGTCGCCGTGGCCCTGGTACACCGGCGGGAGCGAGGCGGCGACGGTGATCTGCTGGTACTTGTAGGAGGCGTAGACGTCGAGGCGGTCGTAGTAGACGCCGACGCGGTCGTTGGGGTTGCGGGAGGCGACGGTGACCTGGATGGTGGTGGAGAGGACGCCGCCGGCGGTGGAGGAGGAGTTGGAGAGGTCGAGCTGGCGGAGGGTGGCGTCCTGGAGGTAGAAGCGAGGGTGGGTGGGGCGGAGGACGAGGTAGACGATGAGGGCGATGATGCCGACGAGGATGGCGAGGACGACGAGGACGGTGATGAATCGCCGGCATCCCTGCCGGAAGTCGTCGTCGCCGTGCTTGCCGCAATCCTTCCCCATGATGCTTCTAGCTTCTTGGTTTCTTGGTGGACTCTTCTCTTCTACTCTACACTAGTCTTTGCTTTGGTTTGGTTTGGTTTTGCTTGTAATCCTTTGCTTAATTTGAGCTTAGTGAGATGAGATGAGTGGAGAGGAGAGAGAAGAGGAAAGGTGGTGGTGGTGTTAGAGAGAGAGAGGGGGGAGTGGGGTAGATGAAGAAGATGATGGGGGAGGTGTAGAGATTATGTGGGGAAGAAGCTTCTTCTTCTTCTACTATGGTGGTTTTTTCTTTTTCTTTTTCTTTGGTTGTGGCTGCCGGCGCCGTACGTGTACGTGTATGCGCGTCAAGGTTAGGTGTTGCATCCAATTTCACTTTATGATGATGATTTCATTGAGGAAATCCATTCAGAGATTGGGAGATTTAGGATTTATGGAGACTTTGAGAAGAAATGAATTAATTGCTTTCTTTTAAACATCTTGTAACATTTTTGTGTTCGAAAGTAGCCATACAAGGGGGAAAGCGCCGAAACACAACTTCGTAAAATATTATGTTGAATCGACTCTAAACTTGTACGGTACTCCGTAATTACTGCTTATGATTTTGACATTGGTATGTTCCTTTGTAAAATATTATGTTGAACCGGCCCTGAACTTGTACGGTACTCCTTAATTACTGCTTATGATTTTGACATTGGTATGTCCTTTAAAAGTAATTTTTATCTACTCTATTCGTTCTATAAAAAACAAACATAGTACTACAACGGAAGGAATACTACACAATAATACACAATAATATGTTTACAAAAACAATAATAATAATAATGTTAAATCACGGGAGCAATTTTTGGGATATATATATATATATATATATATATATATATATATATATATATATATATATATATATATGCCAAATTTCCATATATCCAATCAATTCTATTTTTCGAATATGGTATTCAAAACCTTTTAAATTGTGAGTATTTTTACATCAGAAGATATATAGTTGGGCTACGAAAAGTTGCTAAAAGTAGGTCAAGGAGCAAGTGATTTTTCTACCTGCTTTAGGTGAATCGTTAGACCAATCAATCAACCCTACTTGGAGCTTTCTACTTGGTAATCAACCATAAAACCTGGCTTGTTCATGACATACACTAATATTAGGATGCCACTGTCTCAGTCAATATGTTCCTAGAGTATTTATTTTCTAGTGGTTGAGATGAAGCCTACTTGACACCTCTCACTTGCGATGGAATGCCAAATCCTATAAAAAAAACTGGCTTTTTATTCGTGGCCCCGGAGAGAAGAACACAAAGGATGGATGATATTCTGCTGGTAGAAGCTAACAACTTGGCTTTGATGATATTAATCATCAACGTGATGAACATGCCCCCGTTAGGTGTTTTAAGACTCCAGTAGCTAGCTCCCAAAGAAAAAAGATCCAAAATTGTGCCAAAAATCATGCATATCTTCTTGGGGAAGCACACAAACAGTAGGTTTGCTTGAGATCACAGCAATATAGACCATGCTATATATCACGTAGTATAACTACTAGTCTACTATAATCAATTAATCCCGAGAAGCCGGCCAAATCCTAATCACGCATCACTACGACATGTGGTACATTAAAATGGACCTTTAATTCCCTATGCACTGAATATATGTTGAGTGTAGCATTTCATATTTTTGCCTTTTGCCACTTCGCATTTTCAATGGCCTGGGTTGGCTTTCAGAGTTTCAGAGCTGATCAGTACTACAATAGTGGCTAGCTTTAGCAGTTTGTGACTTTGCTGTTCGTTGGGTTAGGATGGAAAATTCTAGGGCGCTTTCCTTAGCCTGGAATCCGATTCGATCTTCATCCTACTTTCATCAGCCTTTCAGTCGCTTCTCCTTTCCTTCCTTTTCTAAATAATGGAAATGGGTTATATCTCCGGCCTCTGTCCGTAGGCACACAGCCAAAAAGTCCAGAAATGAATAGAAAAGAGCTTAAAAAAAGGTGAGATGGGACAAATCCCCAACTTCTGCCGATAATATGATATACTAAAATCATGTTTTTTAAAATCACATAGATTCTATCACGGAATTTTGTAGGTACTACACCATCCAGACTGGAGTAAAAGTTCCTTGGCTACCAATTCCAAGCGTGTAGCACCATTGCGCATAGTATCATGTTTTTCCTGTAAAAGCATCATACACCAAGAGTGGAGCCAATTGGAACACATGAAGATAACCTGCATGATGTTAGGCATTTTTTTAGGGTTAAAAAACATATCATTACGGCAACGCCAAATTGACCAACATAGAGCACTAGCTCTAAATAAAATCATTTTTTTTGGGTCTAGGCACTCCCCTTAGCCAGTTACCAAAAATATCTTTTGCATTGTGGGGAGGGAGAATATTGAAGGCAAAGAAGACACATCGCCAAGCAAAACGTGCAACATGACAGTCAAAGAAAAGATGTTGGATGGTCTCTTGTGTATTACAAAAACAATATTGCTTGTTTCCCCTCCATTTTCTCTTTATGAGGTTATATTTCGTCAAGATTACTTTTTTGTGAAGAAACCACATAAATACTTTTATTTTTAGTGGTACCTTTACCTCCCATAAGATCCTCTTGTGGATTCTTACATTGAAATTGATGATCGCATTATACATAGATTTGACTGAAAAGTAGCCATTTTTATGTAGCGACCAAATAAAGCAATCATTTTCATTTGACAGGGTTATGTTAGCTAGTCGAGAAATCAAATTATTCTACTCAACTAACTTTGGTCCTACAATTGATCGTCGGAATGAAACATTCAACGGTGTTGTGCTCATAACCTCTGCCAAAGTAGAATGTCTCTTTCGAACCACATTGTACAGAGAACGATATTGATATTTGAGTGGTTGCAAGCCCAACCATGTGTCTTCCCAAAATCTTATTTCCATCCCATTACCAGGTTTAAAAGATCCATACTGAAAAAATTGATCTTTTACTTTCATTAGGCCAGCCCAAAATTAGGATGTTCCTGGTTTGTGTGACATGTGGGAGAGGGGTTTACCTTTTAAGTACTTGTTGCGCAAAAGGTTTTGCCATAGGCCATCACCATTAAGAAGCTTGAATAGCCATTTGCTCAACAAATATCTATTCATGATATCAAGATTTAGGACACCCAGTCCACCTTGATCTTTTGGCCGGCAAATATAATCACATTTTGTTAATATATATTTCTTTTTCTGGCTATCACTGCTCCAGAAAAAGCTTGATCGGTAGTAATCCAGTCTTTGAAGTACACCTCGAGGTATTTCAAAAAAGGATAACATGAACATGGGAAGGCTCGAAAGAACCGAGTTAAGAAGAACCAATCTCCCACCATAGGAGTTATTTTTGCCCTTCCATGTGCTAAGTTTTCTTTGAAACCTATCCTCCACACATTTCCAATCAGAATTTCTGAGTTTTCGATAGTGTATAGGGATTCCTAGATATCTGAATGGAAAGGAACCAGAATTACAACCAAACAGTTGTCTATATTGGTCCTCCATTTCCTTAGCTCCCCCAAAGCAGAAAATTTTACTTTTATGAAAGTTTATTTTCAGCCCCGAGAGATGTTCAAACACACAAAGAATGGCCTTCATGTTTTTTGCTTGTTCAAAATCATGTTCAAGAAATATTATTGTATCATCGGCATATTGGAGAATGGACAAACCATCATCCACTAAGTGTGGAATTACCCCTCTAATTTGGCCATCGGCTTTGGCTCTTTCAATAAGAATGGCTAACATATCAGCCACTATGTTAAAAAGAATTGGGGACATTGGATCCTCTTGTCTCAAGCCTTTGCATGTCCGAAATTTTTTTCCTACATTATCATTGACTTTGACACTTACATTTCCTCCTTCAACCCAGTTGGAAATCCAATTGCACCATGATTGTGAAAACCCTTTCATTCGTAATGTCTGATGTAGGAACTGCCATTTAACTTTGTCATAAGCCTTTTCAAAGTCAATTTTGAATATGATACCATCCATTTTCTTTGTGTGCAACTCATGGACAGTCTCATGCAAAATCACCACCCCTTCCATGATATTTCTATCTGGCAAAAACGCCGTTTGGGTTGGGCGAATGACTTTGTGAGCAACCGTTGTAATCCTATTGGTGCCAACTTTTGTAAAAATTTTAAAGCTAACATTCAGTAGGTAAATAGGCCTATATTGTTGAATTTGTTTTACATCAGTCTTTTTTGGCAGTAGCACAATGATCCCAAAGTTTAGGCTATAAAGGAGTAATGTCCCTTTATGAAATTCTCTGAATAGAGCCATGAGATCATTCTTAACGATCTCCCAAAAGACCTGATAAAACTCTGCAGGAAAGCCATCTGGACCTAGGGAGGAGTTATGATCCATTTGAAAAATTACCTCTTTGACTTCCTTTTCTGAAAATTTAGCAGTAAGGATGTCATTTTCCAGGTCGGACACTTGAGGAATATCATCAGTCCATCCCTCTGTCATGGATATATGATTATGATCTGGAGGACCAAATAAACCTTTATAATAATTGGTGATGTATTGTTTGAGATTCCCATCACCCGTTATTATAGTATCCTCTTGTTCCAATTGGAAAATCATCGTAGCAGTTTCCTGTGAGTGAGTGAGTGAGTGAGTGCGATCAGCACAACATGCATAGCTGAATTCAAGATCAACTCGCTCCAATCTTACACCCATGATCATAAGATTGTCGCAGGTTCAGAGCCCGTTTTCACGAATATCTTCTCTGAAATCACGATCTTTCGGTGCGCCACCAAACCAAATTCACCATTTTTTGGACGCTCCGTGCCAACCGTCGCAATCTCGTGTTCAACCTTCACAATACCCCTGTGATGGCGAAAGCATCAAGGAATCATGATGCCATAGCAACCAGACCAATGTTTTCAATTCTCAAAGCAACAGCTAACAGCAGGCTAGGCAGGCAGGCAGATTCTGCTAAACCTTCCATTGTGTTGTGGGCACCGCACACACAAAGACCAGATCTTCTTCCTACTCCAAATTGACCACCTACCAACCATGGTCCTTGATACCTGAATTCTGGCATGTTGTTCTATCATCAGCCAGCCCTCCTTCATAACTCACCTAAGCCACATGTCTCCAATAACAAAGCATGTTTTTTTTGCAAGAACTGGTGATAATCTTTGCTTACTTAACAGCTATACACCACATGACACTATTGAGCAAGACAAGAATTTGGAAAGGGCGGTGAGGCGATCCAGATCATCCTGCAGTTTGTTACATTGTAATGTTTGCAAACAAATTAAAATACTGAGGATGCTGCCATGATGGTCACCACCATATGGGAAAAATAAACAAAGGGCACTGTTCTTGCATGCTTACCAAACACGCAGAATGGAATTTGGATGATGGCTCTAGTCCAGATTGTATATTGGCTCTTCCCAATTATTGAAGGCTCTCGTATAGTGCCAGGAACCCTTTTGGGTGGCAACATCAACAAGAGGGCAACAAATTGACAAAAGGCAGCAAAGCACGGCAAACTAGTGCCAAACCAAACAATTTTTGAGTGCGAGCTTTGACGAGCATGCAATGATTAACAAACTTAATATTGACATTACCCAGGAAGGTCTGATAATGTCCCATGTCAAATAATCAAGTATTGTATGACAGTAACATAGGCTTACCTGAGAATATACAGGGCACCGCTATCAGTAGTAGTATATACTTACTGCTTATCAGAAGATGTAGGAAGAGCATCAGTGCCTGCATTACTACCAGAGATGGTTCCAACTTCAACATATTATGTCTCGTAGAAAATGAAAGTAGGAATATTTACTTTCCCTAAAACCCACTTCATTCAAAAGTGACAGTGTTTTGTTTCCATGAAAAGTTAACACAAACAAAACTTATCATCTGCAGTAAGTCCTATATGCTAAGGGACCAAAAAGGCATAAACCACTTACAAAACTGACAATATAACACAAAATGGATCTGTAAATTATAAATAAAAAAGGGAACTGATATTACCTCCAAAACAGAGACAATTTCATAAAATAAAAAACTATAACAGCGCTAAGTGAGTAATGCCTTCTCCAGCGTAACCTGGAAGGATAGCCAGTCAAAAATAATGAAAAAACGTTGGATCTTGCCAGAATGGCATCATATGGAGTTACAATTATGCTATTTAAGTAATTTAGCATCACATATTTGATGAAGGAAAATAAAGTTAGTTGTTGTAGAATTTCTTGTTGGAAGTTGTCCTGCAGAACTTATTAGCAGTGCTCTTCCCTTTCTCCAGCTTTGATGTTTATCGCTTTTGTTCACCAAATTGCTGTCCATCAAAAAACTCACCCAGAGCCTGATCTATATTCTCTGGGGAGTATCTGATATACTTATTTGGGTTCTTCCCATGTTCAACGAGATTTCTGGAAGTCAAAAGAGTTGTAAAGTCATATAACAAAAACAATGGGTCGAAAGAGTTGTAAGGTCATATAACAAAAACAATGGGTTGATGGGCAGAAATTCAGCCAGACATGGAGGAGAAAATATAGATAGGGAGCCATTTTACCACCAAGGTCCTACTCCTATCACAGGTTAATGCACATAAATAAAGATCAGAAATGAAAAGAAAAGGTAGCACAAAGAACAAGAGCCAGTGATGATTGGGCTCTCCCACAAATGGTGGTGTACGCAAAAAATGGGCATATGGCATATGCCCATTTCATTATGAACGGTTAATCTGTAACCGGGTAACTAAATAGTCATATGCCAGGAAAGAAGAAAAAATCTAACCAACATACCCAAAACGTTTGATGAAAGACCGATAGGCTGGCAAGAGAACTTCAGCAACAGCAAGTCTCAGAGATTCTCGCAATTCTTGATCAGGTATAGTCCATTGAGTTTGCTTAGCATGAAGCTCTTCAAATTGCATATTGAAGGACTTAAATCTGGCAAGAGAAGAGCATAAACTTTTGTGACCTTTGTTGTTTGTTACTTATTCAAAACATTGAACAAACATGCTGCTACATTACATACCGCTCTTTGATCATAGCTCTTGAAACTCCGCTGCTACTAAGTTCAGCTGGTGATGAACCAGTAGCTTGAACAGAGAGTGTCTGAAGAATCTGAAATAATTCAAGCAAGATAGTTATAGCACAACAGGATCATCATTCACTGTATTTGACGATTTGCAAGAGAGAACAAAATTCTGAACCATCTAGCCCACAGTAATGCACCGTGCATGCATAAAAGTCCATGTCTACTGGACTTCAGAAATTTACAAATTTTTACTTGTCAAATTAAGTTAAGCGTATGATAGACTATGAAGATAATCAGTTCATTCAAGCTTAACAGAAACCCAAATTCAAGACAATAACCTCTGCAGTTGGCTTCAAGTGCACTTTTAGCTGAGATAAAACCAATTGACCATTTTGATCCGCTATCAGTAAATTGCTATATGCATCATTACTACACTTCAACAACTGCATACAACACCCCAAACAGGTAGAAGACCATAGTTTCTCTGCATGAACCACGCTGACAAACAAAATATAACATCCTAAGAGAATAAAAAGATCAACTATCAGCATCATGGCTTCCCGAAGGATCCAGCCGAGGGTCCAAGCCATAAGCTCAATAGCCCATAATGGATTAATGTGACCATAGCGGTGACTGGGATTGATCAGAGTGAACAGTACTGTAAAACATAAGAAATGCAGTATGTCAGATTACTAGAGATCTCATTGAGGCACTGACCTTTGCCCATGCAACCCTTTTGTACTGGTTGGCATTTTGCTGTACAACCCTACGGTGCCTCTGAATCCAGTCGTCACCGAGTATATCCTTGGCTTCTGATCTGAGGTGACAAAAAATTATTACCTCTGACAATTATATCATGTCTAAACTTCTCAAATTGTTAAAGAACATAGACCGTTTCATAGTTCAGGGCGTAACATTAGACAATTGCAAAAATTCAGGGAGTACAATTTGGAATTTTCCTAAGAATATGTTATGCTTTATGTCCTCAAGAAGAATGTTTCATATAATATTTCCTGGTATACTCTTAAACCACAGAAAATACCTTTGCACATGCTTCCACTTAATTCATTAATGCACTCCTACAGTCCCACTTAAGCATGGTCAGGTATTCACAGTTGGGTGTTGTATCACATACATTGCAACTCAAGAAGAAAACTGACAGCACATAGTGTTAAATTCAAAAGTCTCTAGCCAGCATAAAAAGGACTCGAAATTAACAGGGATAAAGTGGTCATTTTAGACAACGCCTTAATCCTGATGTAATATACTAAACCGACATCTAAGTATGAAGACATGAGGGAGTATTGAACAGGCTTGCTTCCAGGAAAACAACACCTGAAACATAACAAGGAACATACCTGCGGACAGATCTAACCATATAGTGAATGTTGTTCATAAGAAATATATAGGTCAATGCAGGATCCTTATACTGCTTAGATTTCCCATCTAAGTTATTCTGAAGGGCTTGCATTATCTTCATTGTAACAACTGCAAGTTGAGATTCAGTCTCACTGCCAGTTTCAAATTCCTGAAAGAGTATCTTCAGTGTTGACTGATAACTGCTCAAGTCAAACACAAAAGTTTGTCAGTGTGCTGTACACAAAATGAGTTCAGAAATATTTTTATGGCTGTATAAAAAAAATATCAACAATTGAACCTCACTTAAAGAACTAAAACTTGGGGTATATATTGAAACAATGGACCCAGGAGGTTTCTCAAAGGTCTGGATCCAAATCAGCATTTACTAGTATTACAGTACTCAAGCGTGTTAAAAGCATGAGTGTGACTAATCTGTGTTTGGAGGTGGAACAAAAGGGAGTGTTAAGGACAATGCCTGAATAAACTACTACACAGGAAAGAGAATGCATTATTAATTTATCACTGCTCAAAGGAGATGATATATTCAGTATTTGTCTGAGTATAGCTAATACATACTCGAAGATATGTGTTAAAACTATTTGTGATTGCAACTAGTTACTACAGTCACACAAATCTTCTACATGTCCAAGAATGTGGTAATAGTGATACTTACTCAAATAGAAATTTGACATAATTAATAACATAGCTAGTCAAAGGATGGACCGTCCCATCCTGCACAATAGTCTTGGAAGTATCCTTTTCAACTGCCTCCTCAAAATCAGCAAATGTTTCTTGGGCTGTCTGTGCCAAGCGCCTAGTTAAGCCTAATGCAGCCTCCCGCATCTCAGAGCAAAATCTGCCTTCAAAAATTTCTTCAACCTGACAATAAGGTTCAAACGAAGGTAAAAATAGAATTTTTCCAGTCCTCAAAGACTTGACGTTAAAATTGATGACACAACAGTATCAACAATTCCAAATGCTAGCACTACAAGCTTGACTATGCAACTTCCATTTGGTATATAATTACCACACGGCAAAACTAGGATGCAACTGAATATATGAACTTTTCCTTGCAGTTCTGTATAAATTATTTCCAACATACCTCTGGCTGGAGTTCATGCATTACTTCATACATGTCTAGCAATACAAATAATTTTTCAGGTGATCTTTTACTTTTAGCAACAGCATCTCCAAAACTGAGAAGTGTCAATACGCTACTTCCTGCCAGTTCAGCAAAACATTGATCCTTGTTGAAATTAATACCATCAAAAACCTGGTCACAAATTCTCCGTTCTCCAGCAAGTAATAATTTGACCTGATTGAAGCACAATCTGTTAGCCTGGTGTTTGGAAACATATACTAGAACATTGTCAGAAAGATCCTCACCGCAATTCGCATAAACTGGGTCCAGTTTCCAATTTTAGCCTCTAAGGCTTCCCATTGCATTCTTTGCACATCATCCTTACTAAGCTTTTCTACGCCCAGTTTCCGTAAGCTCACTTCTAAAGCCGAACCGCGAGAGTCTCTGAACAGAGAGAACTAATTTGAAGTTGATGTAGATTCTGGTGTTACAAACCACTTCAGACGCCAATCGAAAGTATAAACAAAAATTATGACTTGTCTAGCAATAATCGAAATAACCCCATGTTAAAACAACAAATCAAATCTACCTGTAGATTCTATAGCATGACTGCTGATTTCCAGCCTGAACGAGTTGCTGAGCTATATCATGCAGAAGTGGTAATATTCTTGGGGGCATCAGGGTTGGAGTCCTACATATACCAGTCTCCAAGCCTTTGGATGGATGTTCAGAGTGAGTGTGTCCTCCATCAGCATCATTGTCATCTTTTGGTGCTCGTGGAGGCTTTGGAAGGCAATCAAATAGGCGATCAGGTTCAATAGGTTTGCTGAAAGAACAGGGACAACAGATCATATTTGAAGATTTATCAGAGTAGCAGATGAATTACCATGGGCAGAGGTCTAGGAAACATACGTAGTGCTCCTCTACCATACAACAAGAATCAACATGATGAGGGTTCAGGAATGTAAATTCAACCTGTATGTAGTCATCAGCTGCTTGAATTCCTCCTCAATCTTGAGAGCAGACTTGGACAATATATTGTTGACGCGATTCAGAAGTCCATCGTTGTTCTTAAGGCTCTTGTTCGAGGCGAAGAAGCAAACAATGCTTTTCAGCAGATCCACAGCTTCTAGGTAGCCCTCCAGATCCTCATGGGGGCCCCTCAGTATCGTAGCTTCAGCCTAAAGCACAATAATAATAAAAAAAAAGCATAGACATAAATTCAATGAACAAAAGAAGTCTTGTCTTCAATCTACGCAGAGATAAAGGTAAACAAACAAATATAGTAGCGAAAATCCAATCAAGTTCCAATCTAACAGTACAGACATATCTAAAGTAGCAGCAGCGTCATAAGAAAATTCCGCATCGACCAAACTGTTCATCCTTCCTGCATTCTAATGATTCAGAAGCGATAAAGAAAGGGTTAATTGGATCCATGCCACTATAAATTTCACAGTTTGAAAATATACCATTACTATTCACCTATTTGATGCCATGCCATTACAATTTCACATCTATTGAAAATATACCACTACATACCCTTTTATAGTATTTTCTAACTTTCTATGACCAAATTATCCCTTTCTTCTTCCTCCATCCTCTTCTTTCTTCCCCTTCCTCAACGAACTCTGAAGAGCTTGCATAGTCGGACACGGAAATGGACTGCACGACGAAGTTCAGAGAGGCTAACGGCAGCGGCCGTTCACGTCGACGATGGTGTGCTGGATAGGCTGGCCATTGTGGCATGGATTGCAGGAGCGTCCGCCAATCGTTGGAGGCGTGGGCTGGCAAGGTGCTGTGCCCTATCATCCGGCACAACGTGTACGAACTAGCTTGGATATATACACTCCTATTGCCATGGTTCAGACGACACGCACGGAGGCCAATGCATGTAGTACGTTTCTACATAACATTGCTGAATCGTAGCTAAAATGAGTGCAAACAGGTAACTCTCACATCTGTATGCAATATCCTCCTGCTACACCAGCGGCAGCGCGAGCTGTCAAGCTTATCGGAGTTCGTCAGCTAGCAGAGAGAAGAGAAGAGGAAGGAAGAAGGGAGAAAGAAAGGGGTAATTTGGTCCTTAAAATATAGAAAATGCTATGAAGGGGTATATAGTGGCATATCTCAAATACATGTGAAATTATAATGGTATGGTACTAAATAAGTGAATAGTAATGGTATATTTCTAATCCGTGAAATTTATAATGGCATGGATCCAATTAACCCATAAAGAAACTAGTAGTGATCATGGAAAAATGATGAAGCTCTCAACCAAAAAGGAAAAATGATGAAGCTCTCAACCAAAAGGAAATGAGCTAATCATTGATGTCATCCTTGACAATAAAACCGAAATGTACTTATTCAGTTGATCTGCACTAATATGATAAGAATTTTACTGCATGACCATCATTTCACTAGGGACCATCAATCAAAGGATCATCCAGTAGACGCACATTAGCCACCTCAATACCACAAAACAAACCAATCAAACTCATCTAATCTAGTTGAGTCTCTTTATTTACATTTTCTTTTTTGTTGGATTGATTTGGAAATGGGAATGATGATGATGAGTGCAAAAACCCACCCGGCGGGCAAGGTCGAACTGGGAGAGGATGGCGTCGGCGGCCTTGATCGTCTTGTCGATGTTCTCGTGCGCCATCCGGATCGCGTGCGTCCTCACCTGCATTTGATCCAAACCGCTTTAATTTCGTTCACTCCCCGCACCACGTAGTCGCTCGCCGCCGCCGACGACGACGACGAGCAAATCAAAGCGAACGGGGAATGGGGGGAGGGGAGGCACCTGGGTGGGGCGCATGGCGGCCTCGAGCGCGGAGAGGCGGTGGTCGAAGGACCCGAGGATGGCGACCGTGCTCTCCGTGTTCCCCTGGCTCCTCCCCAGCGCGTCCCGCAGCGTGCTCGCCCGCCGCGCCAGCGCGTCCATCACCCGCGGAAGCTCCGCCACCCCCATCTCCCCACCTCCGCGTGGTACGAGGAGAACCTTCTAGAAGGTTCCGGAAGGAGGATGGAGCAGCGTCGACGGCGAACGTCTCACCGCCCGTGCTCCCGCCGCCGCGGAGAAGGAAGGGAAGAGAGAGAAGGGGGGAGCTTGGAGATTCGTGCGGGCACTGACGCGTGGGGTTTTGCGGTTGGGAGTGGACGGTGAGGATTGGGTGGGGTGTAGGAGAGGGGAGAGGGGAGGTGAGCGGTGGCGGTGGTGGGGTCACAGGATCTGGGTGGGGCCATTGGTTTCCAAGTTTAGTACGCGGCGAGCGAGGAGCGCGGGCCGCGTGGGCCGGGTCCACCGTGCCCTTGATCAATTCATTTCGATTTGGAATAAGTTAACTTTAGGTCCCCCTATTTGTCGGTCAGACCGATGGCCGACGCGTCGTCTAGATGGCTCTTTGACTAGGTCTTTGTCCCACGTGGCATTGACTTGACAATTCTAACCAGAAAAATATTAAACCTCGTGGGACCCACATGTCAGTTTCACATACAAATTAATAAAAATGGTGGGGCCCACGTGGGCCCCACGTGTCATTCTCACCCACCTCTTCTTCCTCCCCTCTCCCATCTCCTCATCTCCCCTCTCTAGCCACGGTCACGGCGCCGCCGGGGACGACGACCTCAAGAAGACTCCACCCGCGCGTCCGCCCGCCGCTGCCCCACTCCGTCCCGTCGGCTTCGCGCCGCCGTCCACCCGTCCGCCCCCTGCTCGGCGCCGCCCCGCCGGCTTCGCGCCGCTGCGCGCCAGAAGACGACGACGAGGAGGCTGTGGCGTCCTCCGCTTGGCTCTGCCGCCCGCCGAGTCGCAGCCGTACATGGACGGGAGTTCGACGCCGCCCGCCGCCGCCGCGGAGGAGGAGGAGGAGGAGACCACGGCGGCCTGCTGTGCCGGCGGGAGAGAGGGAAGAGGAGGCCGGCGAGCCGGTTGCCGCCGAGTCGCAGCCGCACGCGGACGGGAGCTCGACGCCGCGCCCCGGTCCACTCCGATCCACCATCCCCCACCACCCCTCCCCGCTCAAGCTCGTCGGAACCGTCGCCGTGTGCCCCGTTTGCCCAGTGCCCTGTCCCTCTAGTTGAGGTGGCCAGGTAGTGTGCGTAGGCGTCGGCGATGACGTTGCGCAGAGCCTGCACCGCCGCGACCGCCCCGTGGATGCCATAGCTCATCATCATCAAATACCATTGGGTTGCCGGCCGGTGTTGTTGGCCATCTTCTTAGACGTCGCCAAGCTAGCAGACACGGAGGATTCCATGGGAATAATCGTGGCGGTGCACACGGTGAGCGCGAGGAACATGCCGATCAAAGGCCTGCCAAGATACAACAAAAGGAAAAACACACTTGTCAATCGAAGCACACAACCTGCACTATGTCGTCTCTAGCTAATACGGAGTACGTGCTCTGATCGATCGAGTGCTTTCATCTAGAAGATAGTCTCGTTGTCGTCGGCAAAGGCGCTGAGGAGCGACTGCTTGATGGGCCACTCCCTGTGGTAGTAGTCGATGATGAACTCGTTGTGCTTGAGGAAGGCCGGGAGCGCGTCGTTGCTCTGTCCATGGCCGCATCGACGCCGGCGGCAACAACGTCGTCGGTACGGATTGTGGTCGTATTCTCCAATGTCACTGTGGACGAAATCATCTTGGGCCCTGAAAGGAGAGGGAACCCCGCCGCCGCCGCCGAGGAGGAGGAGGAGACCACGGTGGCCGGCTGTGCCGGCGGGTGAGGGGGAAGAAGTGGCCGGCGAGCCGGTTGCCGCCGAGTCGCAACCGCACGCGGACGGGAGCTCCGCCGCCCTGCGCGTCCGCCCCGTCGGCTTCGCGCCGCCGTCCGCCCGCCACCGCCCCCCACTCCGTCCCGCCACTCTGCCACCACGCGAAGCTCCTTCGTCGGCGGCAATGGCTGATAAGGGAGAAGGGTACAGAGAGAAGAAAGAAATCAGTACATACTGACACGTGGGACCCAGTGTGCCCCATCTTTTTTAAATTATTGTTTTTTCTGTAGCTGACATGTGGGCCCGTGTTTTTATTATTTTTCCGAGATATAATTGCCACGTAAGCGCCACGTCAATGCCACGTGGGACGGAGACCTAGTCAAACCAGCCACGTAGGCGCCACATCAGCCAAAACCGCTATCCAAACCGTCTTAGGACCTTATGTGCACTGGATTTCTAAGTTGAGGGGCGCGTTTTATCCGATTTTGCGGTTTAGGGACGAAAATCAGACTGGGCGACAAATAGAGGGACCTAAAGTGAACTTATTCCTTTCGATTTCGTTATGTATTTATCCAAAAGAAAATGTTAAATATAAATATAGTAGTATAATTATAGCGTAGTTATATTGTAACCTTATATAACTTGTATGTAACTTTCACATAATTTTAAACCATTACATTTACTTTGAGATTTGTGTAAATTGAAAATAGAAAATCATAGCGCACGTAACCTCCGTTTTGTGAAAATGGCATGTTACCATAGGATTTTTCAAAAGTTATATATAAATTGTGTTGTAGTTAAATACAAGATTACAATGTAATTCTCTTTTATCTCTTATAAGAGTGATTAATCGAACAATGCCTCAGGTGTATTGAGTAGCTGCAGATCTGTGGGCACCGGAGGAATCGTAGCAACCATCACCACCGTGTTGTTCATCGTGCACTCGCCTCCGTCGCTTGCGAAAGTTGCCACTTGCCAGTTCAGGTGGATGCACCGTGGATCCTTATTCCTTTCCCTGCCTTGCACTCAGCTGAGCTGCTCAATACACACGCCAGCATGCTGCTTAATCATATCAGACATCAAACACTAAAGCTGATCCATCTTAATGTACAATGGGTTTTCTAGAGGAACAAAAATCTGGAGGAACTGAAGAATTATTAAGCCTTTAATGGTAGTAGCAATTAGCAAAGAGCATATATGCTCTCCCACTTTACATCCAAGCTTTGGTGACTAAGCAGCTAGCTCATATTCCGTTTCAGCTTCTTCTTCAAGCTTGGCACATTGTTTCGCATACTTTCCGTTGCTTCATCTCCAGCCTCTCTCTCTGCTTTGCTTGCTTATATATGCAATGCATCAGCTGCACGCAAGAACCGCGGAAATCTCAAAATCAAGCGGAAGCAATGGAGGAGAGGAAGTGGAGATCAACGTCGTCGTGGCCGCCGATGCTGCCGGTGATCATGATGGCCATGGCGATCTTGGCGGTGTCCTTCAACGGCGCCGCCGCCCAGCCGCCGCCGGACACCAACGTGCTGTGCGTCAGCAAGTGCGGGACGTGCCCCACGGTGTGCTCGTCGCCGCCGCCGCCGGCGTCGGGGAACTATAATCCGGTGCTGTCGCCACCGAAGGGCACCGGCAGCGGCAGCGTTGGTGGGTCGTCGTCGTCGCCTTCGGCGCCGTTGGCGAAGGGAGGGCAGCCAGGCGGCAGCAACTACTACTACTTCTTCACCTCCGGCGGCAGCAGCCATGGCTGCGCGGCGGCGCTGCTCCTGCCGCCGCTTGTGTCCCTCGCCGTCGCCGCTCTGTCGCAGTGATCGATCGATCGTGTCCAGTATGATCACAGTAGCTAGCTAGCTATAGCTAGTGGGTTAATTAGCTGCTTGTTTAATTTGCACCTATATATTTTTCTTTTGCTGATCCCGATCGAGTTGTTGATATTTCGTGAATTACTTACTTATTATTACCTGTTTAATACGAAACATGCAGTTTAATTTTCAGATCGAAATGTACTTAACTTTTTTTAAAGAAACTGTCCCTTTGGATTGGAGGATTGGTGAAGGATTTTCGGAGGATTCAATTCCTCTATGATTTTCTCCAATAGATAATCCATTTGATTCATAAGAAAAGGATAGGAAATTTTTTATAAGATTGTATTTATATAGTCAGTTTATAATATATAGAAAAATAAGCACGATATTAGGCTGCTTGGAAACTTTCCTCCACTTCAACTTTTCCTATGGTGGCATTATAGGATATATCTTTCTATTTCTTTTGTTTTCAATTTATTTAGAACTAAACAGCCAAGTTACTTTAATTTGTGAATTTTTTACATTCATGTGATTTTTCGATCCTATACAGTTTAAATGTGCCCTTAGCGTTTCATGTGTGGGTGTCCTGTTGATCGGGTGCTATCGTGTTGATGCGTAGCAGAGGGCTTTGTAACCCTAGGTTCCCAACCCCTCTCCATCGTATTCCGCGCGTACGCTTTTTAAACTGCTAACGATGTGTTTTTTACAAAAAAAATTTATACGAAAGTTACTTAAAATCATATTGATCTATTTCTGAAAAAAAATTACCTAATATTTAATTAATCATGCGCTAATGAACCCTTTTTCATGCGCACTGTGCATGCTGAGAACATATCGTTAGGAACACAGCCCCACATACACGTAAAACGGAACGACCTATTAGTACTAGTTAATTTTTTTAAAAAAAATAGATTAATATGACTTTTTTAAAAAATAACTTCTATATAATTTTGTTAAAACAATGTAACATTTAGTAATTTCGAAAACGTACAGATGGAAAATAATGAAGATGAGTTGGGAAAAATGGCTGCCGAGCACAGGCCGCCTGGGCTGACGGCCCACGGCTGCCCTCAATTAGTAGTACAAGTAGGCCGGGCTGCTTGTGTACGTCGCTCCGCTGGCCCATGGAGTTGTTGTTGCACGGACGACGTGAATGTGATGTGCTGTGTCGGTACAAAATCTGGTAGGGAGCACATGTACATTTGCAGGATCGATCGATCGACAACGTGTGCATATGCACAGCACGCACCAGTGCTAAGCTGCTTCGTGCCTCAACTCGATCTCGACCATATTGCTAGTTCAATTTTGGGGGGCGATGCTATCAGGTAAACCAGGTTTCTCACCGTTGGTAGTCTTGCGCGTTGTTGTGATTTACTACTGCTTGCATTGCTACTCGAGTACAGTAGGAACTATGGCAATTGTCCTTTAAAACGTCGAGAGAGATGCGAATTGTATGCTACTCCATAACACCATTCGTCGCAAAATAAGCTTACTTTTTTTACTTAAAAAATAAACAAATTATTTTTCGCTCATCATCCTTACTTTATCAAATCCCCATACAACTATTCCTTATTTTTTTTCAATTTTCAATACAATCATTCTCAACTTTCGTAAACTTCCGTGCAATGATTACTCAATAAAATTTTTTAGGAACGGATGGAAGAAACTAAAAATAAATTTGTTACTAGGCGTAACGAGTGGTATACTCCTATGTGGGAAAAAAGAGAGAAGAAAGACCTGTAAGGGCAATAGAACACCGTTAGTTACATACTTGTCACGCCCCGAACTAGTCCCGACCGGAACTAGCCCGTGACGCTCCAAATTAACTTGTTAATCGATACCAGTCCCAGGAAACAGTGCTGGTATCACAGGAAGACAGAATATCACAGCAACAGAGGTCTCTTTATTATAGAGTAGGAGTACAGTCATGTTGGGCTGCGGACAGATCCCGAGCTCACAACTGCATTACAAAAGGGAAGCGGAAGCCAAGACTTGGACCAAACATCACAGGCGCGACTTGGGAACTAGGCCGAAACCCTAAAACTCATCGTAGCCGGCTTGCTCCTGGAAGAACTCCTCATCAGCGGGATCCGCTTCATCTTCTTCAGCAACTGGGGGGGATTATTTATATAGAGCAAGGGTGAGTACGGGAGTACTCAGCAAGCCATGGGAAATAAGTGTTTAATGCAGGCTTCAAAGAAAAGGCTGTTGTTTTTGCAATTGATTTTATTTGAACTCTTTTCTGAAACAACTAAGTGAGTGCTTCTCAAATGACACGGATGAGACAGTGCGTCTCGTCCGGTCGGAGTATGTGCAATGTATCAGTCTTTTGAATTGATCAAGGTTGGCACCCGGCCAACAGCTTTCAAACGGCCACCCGGGCCTGGCTGATCCCATCAGCCGCAGATTTTCCAAACATCAAACCCATTCCACAACAGCAAATTTCACAAGGCAGTAGTCAAACAAAACTACGCTAGGAATCACCTCACATCCGCCCATGACCGTGGGCACGGCTGTTCGAACAGTTTGTTAACCTCTGCAGAGGGGGTACACTTTACCCACACGACATTACTAACCCGGATCACCCAGCCCGTGGGGATCAGCCACGTCGGGAGACCTCCAAGCTTTCATGACAAGGCATTTCTAAAGCCGACACAGGTTTACCATATGCCGACGAGAGGGGTCCCAGACCAACAACAGGTTAGGTCCCAGACCATACTGTGCCAGGAAGCCCAGGGGTCCTTCCCGACACCACCCCGGCGAATCCACATGTCTCTCGGCATCAAGGCTCCCCTGATAAGCTAGTTACTCAGCCAGGGGTGTCCCATTCCACCCATGTGGTCGTACTTGTCTTATGTTCGGATGAAATTCCAAGGAAACGGTCCTTAAGTGCAAGAGCGGGAAACCGTACACCCGGTACGTTCCCCGGTCCGCGGTTTTGGAAATTCATTTAGTTCGCAAGCACCGACCCAGGTGTCGGGTTTTCCAAGTCTTTTGTAAAACCCAAGTTTTACCCAAGTTGTTTTTTTTCAGATTTTAAGTTTGAAGGCGACCGTCGATACTCGTGCAGAGTGCACGATTTCCGAGGCGCGACTGGGTGGTTACAAGGGAACATGGTATAACAATTAACAAAGGAAGGATCAGATGCAACAAATTAGGTAGGTCCGCCAATCTGCCTTGCAGACGGGACAAGCAAATTAAGTGCGATCCTATCAATGCATAATATTTTTCAAGCAACATAATTAAGTTCAAATATAGGCTCAAGATGTTCAAAGGTGACTTGCCTCGCTCGAGATCTTGAGCTTGATCCTCGAAATCCTCGCACTGCGGGTCTTCGGGCTCCGAAACTACACGCAAAACGGGACAACTCAACAAACGGCGAAAATAAAACCCTATTAATGACCTCTAAGCATGCCATTAGATAGATCTTGAGATTTGAGGAATTTTGGATGTTGAACGGAGTCAAACGGATTTACGGTTGGGAAGATATTGAATTTCTAAGATTATTGGATTTTTGGTCTAAAGGAAAAGGATTTATTTAAATCCTTTTTAAAAAAGAAAAGAAAAGAAAAGAAGGAGGGGGAAAATTAGACTTCCCTCGGGCGGCGAGGGCGCGGCCCGAGAGAAAAGAGGCGGCTCGGCCGAGCTAAATGGGCCGGCCGGCCCAAAAGGCGGCCCAAAGCGCGCGCGCGGGCGGGGAGGGGAGAGAGAGCCGGTGGGCCGGGTCCATCCCGCGTGGTCCCGGGTGGGACCCGCTTGTCGGCGACTCGGCTCACCATGCGGAGCGAGCACGCGGCGCGCGCTAGGGTTCGGGGAGGGAGACGCGGTGCACGCGCGCGGTTCGCGGAGGACGCAGATGCGGCGGGCCCACGCGCAGCCTCACGGCTCACCGCGGACCATGCGCACGGGGGGGAAGACGGAGGGGGCGGCTGGCCGGGTCAGCCGATCCGGTCGCGGCCGAGGTGGCGCCGACGTGGCGCCTACGTGGCAGCCACGCGGGCCGGCGGGAGGTAGACGACGACGCCGGCCGGAACGGACGGCGGACGACAGCGGCGAGCGGCGGAGCGAACCACGGCGATACAGGCGAAAGCGAGCACACCGGGTGGTTGCACGAGACGAGGGGAGACGAGCCAACAGCTCGGATTCACCGGAGGGAGTGCGTCGGCGGCGGATTGTGGCGGCGGCAACCGGCGGGGAGGGAAGAGGGAAACGGCGACGAGGTCATGAGGGGCCGATTCCCGGCGGCGAGAGCATCTACGCGGCTACGGGAATCCATCCCTTGCGCCGGATTAGGAGGAAACGCATCGAGGGAGGCCGGCGACGAGAGGCGCTTCCGAGCTCGGGCGGCGACGGCGGCGAGCACACGGCGAGCGACGGCAGCAGTCGGGGTGGCGCCGGCTAGCTATGGAGAGGCTACTCGAGCTACTACCCGAGTCTAAGGGGAGGAGATGGAACGAGGAGGGAGAACGGGGAGATGCGCTACCGTGCGGGACGGGGCGCAGTGACGATGGGCTGACGGCACGGGAGTGATCTCTCCAGCCTCGGGCCGGGGAAGAGGAAGAAGAGGGCGCGCCCGGAGTCCCCTTCAGCGTCCTTGCTCGTGCCGGCTCCTCCGACACGCGCGACGGCGAATGGCGGCAGCGAACAGAGCACGGGAGGCGGCGACAATGGAGTGGAGGCGAGAGACGAAAACGAGGGAGATTGGAGGAGGGAGGAGCTTGGGTTTATAGGGGCGACAATGTCGGTTTGGGAAAGGGGAACCGACATTGGACGGTCAAGCCGGCGAGCTGGCGCCCGGCTAGCGGCCAACACGACGACAGGAGGTGACGCCGGCGAGAAGGAAAAGGGGGAAAAGGAAGGAAGAAAGGGAGCTTGTCCCTTGCCACTTTGGGAAAAGGAGGAGGGAGCGGGGGCGACGCGGCAGAGGGAGGAGGGGCTCTGCCTCCGTCCCTTGGAAGCTAGCGCGCGGAGTGGCGGGGTCGGGTTGATGACGACGGTGATGACGGCGGGGCGGTTTGGAGCGGGGCGACGACACGGGCGGCAGGCGCGGGCAGGCGCGGCAGAGGCTGACGGCGGCGGCGACCAGGCGGTCGGCCACCACGGCACGCGCGCGCGGGAAGCAACGGGCGGCGCGGCGATTTGAGCGGCGTGGCTTGGGCACGCGTGCTGGCTCGCGGGGCCGAGCGGCTGCGCGGCAGGGCAGCGGGGCTAGGCGGCGCAGACGGCGCAGGCGCAGCACGGGCGGCGACCACGCGGGCGCGCGCACGCGAACAACGGCGCACGGGAAGCGGCAGCGAGGGAGCGGAGAGGGAGGGCTCGGCTCGGCGCGGCTCACGTGCACGCGCGCGCGGCGCGCGGACAGAGCGGAGAAGAGGGAGAGAGAGAGAACGAGAGAGAGAGAGAGAGCCAGGGAGGGAGGGGGAGATGGGCCGAGAGAAATTCGGCCCATCGAACCCGAGGGAGGCAAAATAGACTTTTGCGGAGGGATTTGATTTGGGAAGGATTTGGATTCGGGATTGAACTCGACGATAGATCGGGGATTTGAGATCTGAGATGGCACGGACACTAGACAACAAGCAAGGAAACAATTTTCGCAAATAGAGTTTTTAAGAGATAGTTTTTCCCGCTAGGCGCCACGACGGAACGGGCGCTACAATACTCCACAGTACATGTTACTTTATAGTAGGCTCCACTAGTTTTTTTCCTCTCACTTTTCATCTCGCCTCTTTCTTCTCTCGTCACTCCCATCTTCCTCTGTGTTTTCAGTCTTAGGCGAAGGAAGCGAAGCATCTAGATCGACGACGGCGCGGCCCAAGCGGCATTGGGTGGGACTCCACCTCTTCTCGAAACGGTGGCCTTCCTCCCTTGACCGGATCGGTGGCGCGTGAGCGGGGGACGGCACAACGAGAACTCGACGGCAGCGCTAGCAAGGGACGACGTGGCGGGAGCTCGGTGATGCCACTCCTCTCCCCCCTCTCCCCGTCAACAGCCTCTCCCTTCTCCGGCGGCGGTCGATGGCGGCGGCCATCTTAGGCGTCGAATCGAGTGGAATTAGGAGGCCGCGAGCAGCCACGCAAAGGAGGAGGCCACGACAAGCCCCGCGGTGGCACCGCTCCTCTCTCCCCGTCGACGTCTCTTAGGATGCAAATGGGTTAACCCGTGAATTTAATTATAAGTCAAATAGATGATAACTAATGGATTTTTGTGTTGTGGTCCGGTTTGCCGTATTTAGAGATGCAAGTTGATCGATCTATAGACTTATTTATATGTCAAATTAATAGGTAACCCGCGAGTCAAAACTCACGTGTTACTCATTAATATAAGCGGGTTCATGGACAAACCCCCACTTATAATCCTAGCGTCTCTTCCCTCGATATAATGGTTCGTGTATATATTTTACATCAACGCAAAATCATCAGGGATAAAGTAGCCGGAAGGTGCGCAGGGGAAGGTCAGTTCACTACCACCCCCCAGGCCCCCCGACAAATGCATGCATGTATTTTCCATGGGGCCCGCCTGTTATACGTGCATTTGCCTTTCGGACTCGGATGGTCCCACGGATCATCGATGTGCCTCTCTACCGTACTTGGGGGGTGCTGATCCTGTGTGGTGGGACCAACTAAAGTACGTACGGTGGTCGCCGCTTTCGCCGCCCTTCCGCCCACAAAACCGCTACGTCATGGCCACCGCACAACCACAGGGGGAAAAAAACACTTTTTGCTGCAACAAGTCTGGGATGCCGCTGCCTGCCTGCCTTGTTCCTCTTCTGTTACGCCCCGGTGGAGTTGGGGTTATTTTAGTTTTTTTAAAAAAATAGATTTATATAATTTTTTAAAACAACTTTCCTATAAAAAAAGTTAAAAAAAACATAACGTTTAATAGTTTGAAAAGTGTCCGCACGAAAAATGATGAAGATGAGTTAAAAAATATGGATACCAAATACAACCTTAATTAGAGAATTTGTTCCCGACATCATCTATTGTTTTATCCGCATATCTCGCTGTTCATCACGCTATGCTTATTTTTGTAAGCTAAGGCCCCATTTGAATCGTAGGGTAGAAAAAACGGAGGAATAGGAAAAACAAATGATTCTGACAAGAATTGAAGCGTAAAACGGAGGAACAGGAAAAACACAGGATTCTGACAGGAATTGAAGTGTAAAACAGAGGATTGCAAAACACAGGAGAAACACAGGAATGGTCGTTTGATTGGAGCGCAGGAAAAACGCAGGAATCGGATGAGAGAGACATAGACTCAAAGGAAATTTTCCAAGAGGTTGGAACTCTTGCTAAATTTCCTCCAAAATCCACATACAATGTGTCATTCCATAGGAATTTCATAGGATTTGGAAAGCTTCAATCCTTTGAATCAAAGGGCCAAATAGGAAAATTTCCTATAGGATTTGAATCGTATGAAATTCCTACATAAATCCTTTGATCCAAAGGGGCCCTAAATAGGAAAATTTCCTATAGGATTTGAGTCCTACGAAATTCCTACATAATCCTTTGATTCGAATCGTAGTTTTGAATCAAAATCCTACATAATTCTAAGAAATTTTCTTTTTAGGGTCCCAAATTATAGATTTTAAAATTTTTCAGAGTTGATTTTTATGGGGTAAGAGGGCTAAGCAAGTACTCCTGATAAATGGTTGGGAGAAGCAAGTGCATAAGAAAAGGGTAAGGCTGATTTAATTTTATCTAAACCATGGTTTTTTTAGAGAACTTAGGGGGTGTTTGGGAGAGAGCTCCAAAAAATAAATCCCGACTTATTTTTTAGAGAAAGAGACTAAAGTATCCCAAACACCCCCTTAAACTATGACTTTTGTTCCAGTTTCTCACTTCTCCGCATTAGGCATGACGAGATGCCCTCTCTCTCATTATCAGGGGCGGAGACAAGGGTGGGGCAATTAGGGCTTGAGCCCTAGGCTTAGGACTAAATTCCCATTAAAATCTTTTGCAAAATACTGTGAAAAGCTGAAGATATAAAGATATTTGCTAAGAACATATCAAGTCAGCCCTACTCGGCCTTAGGCGTGATCAATTCTTGGCTCCGCCACTACTCATTATCAATCACCATTTGCATCTCTCATCATCGGTGGTGCCCACACGTCAACTCTGTCGCCCCGAAATTTAAAACCAAACGGTTTGTGTTTTCAACCTGATCCGAAAAGTCTGAATTTTACTAAGGCCGTGTTTAGTTTCCCCCCTATTCTCAACTTTCCATCACATCATATCACATCAAAAACTTTTCAACACACATAAACTTTCAACTTTTTTTTTCAAACTCCCAACTTTCCCCAAAATTCTAACTTTTTTCAGGAACTAAACACACCCTAAATATAAACCAGATTTCACCGAAATACTCTGGGTGTATTTAGTTCATGCCAAAATTAGAAGTTTGGTTAAAATTGGAACGATGTGATGGAAACGTTGAAAGTTTATGTGTGTAGGAAAGTTTTGATGTGATGAAAAAGTTGAAAGTTTGAAAAAAAAATTTAGAACTAAACAAGGCCTCTATCCGTTCTAACATATAACGGATCCTAAATGAATAGAATATTTTATAGGGTTTGTTGGAACTATGCCACCCTAATTTTACAAAATTTAAGATATGCTACCCGTATCTCAATGATATATAGGACCCACATGAGTCAATAACATGTGGGTCAAGGTGGCATATCATAAATTTTGTAAAATTTATGTGGCATGGTTCAAATTTTCTCTATTTTCTAATACAACGAATCTACACAGTAAAAAATATCTAATCCGACTACGATCTCTTTTATACAAGTAATATAATAAACCCTAGTGGGATTACTTCGGAGTGGGAGTACTAATAAACAAACATATGTTCCTCCCACGGCAGCAAGTATTCCTCCTCTCATGTCATGCCCATGCTTCCTTCTCACACTTAACGAAACAAACCATATTTCTTTAATCTTTAATCCCTAATTTAGGCCACCACCTTGGAACAAGGGGGGCGTGTCACGGAAGATCCACGGAGATCAATGCCCCCCTCCTCTTGTAGTAGTAGGCTGCTGCTGCCACTGTACTGCACTACCACTGACTACTGAGGCCCCCATTAAATAGTAGGATTAAGAAAACGTAGTAATAGGAAAAACATAAAATTTTAATAGGAATGTAAGTGTAAAATAGAGGATTGCAAAACGCAGGAAAACACAGGAATGACCGTTTGATTGAACCACAGGAAAAACACAGGAATTGGATGAGAGAGATAGAATCAAAGGAAAGTTAGCAAGAGGTTGAAGCTCTTGCTAAATTTCCTCCAAAATCTCTATAGGATTGTCCATTCCATAGGAATTTCAAAGGATTAGATAGGATTCAATCTTTTGTTTCAAAGGGCTTTATAGAAAATTTTTCTATAGGATTGAAATCCTCTAAAATTTCTATATTTTTTCTCCAAATCAAATAGCCCTGAGCCTTGTCTTGTCTTGTCTCATCTCACACAGCAATGGGAGGAGAAAGAGGAACATGCGCGGCCAAAGAATACGAACGCATCGCTTTTGACCGGACTGTGGGGCAAGTGATACGCAAGGCTCCTTTGTCTGAACTCTGCTGCATGCAGTGAAGAGAAAAGGAGAAGTGAACGGTCCTATCTTTTCTCTTACATGGAGTAGTACTGCTCAATCAGTTCCATAATAACTTAACATAACCTAATATAAAAAAAATTCTAGAATTAAATACGGTTATTAAGAAAAATAGTAAAATTAAATGAAAAGATGTGATAATTGGTTAAGAAATGATAGAGGGTTGTGATTAAGTTGGAATGATAATATTTGTATATTTTAAGATAAATTTTAAATGGTACTCTCTCCGTTATATAATATAGTAAACGTGAACCAGATGAGACATTTGGATAGGAAATAGGAGTATAGGGCCCCTTTGAATCGCAGGATTGAGAAAACGTAGGAATAGGAAAAACGTAGGATTTTGATAGGAATGTAATTGTAAAACAAAGGATTGCAAAACGTAGGAAAAACACAGGAATGACCGTTTGATTGAACCGTAGGAAAAACACGGGAATTGGATGAGAGAGATAGACTCAAAAGAAAGTTACCAAGAGGTTAAAGCTCTTGCTAAATTTCCTCCAAAATTTCTATAGGATTGTCTATTCTATAGGAATTTCAAAGGATTGGATAGGATTCAATCATTTGTTTCAAAGGGCTTCATAGGAAATTTTCCTATACGATTGAAATCCTCCAAAATTCCTGCGTTTTTCCTCCAATTCAAAGGAGCCCTAAGTTGTTATATTTTGTGATGGATAAAGTAACAAATGTATATCTAAACCATTTATTATCAATAAAATATAATTTGTAACTAAAGTTTTATTTTATATACGCGTAGTTAATGATTATAAAAAAATGCTATAGAAATCACAAAAATAATTTAAAAATAAAAATTATAAAAACTGGCTTATAAGAGCAAGTTTAATAGTGTAACCAACTACTAACTCTAATTCATCTATAGCTAATCTAATAGCTCATTCATACAATAGTTACATAATACACTATTAATATATGGTCCCACCTGTAATACACACTGTATCTTAGAGTCCGTGTTACAATAGTTACATAATACACTATTAATATATGGTCCCACCTGTAATACACACTGTATCTTAGAGTCCGTGTTACAGCTGGTTATAAATCTGTAGCCCGTTGCTTTTCTTTTTCATTTATCTTCTTAAAATAAGTTTACAGCTGGCTTATATCGTGCTGATGTACCTGGAAAAGTGGAATACTACTGTACTACTCCGATGTGTCGCTGGCTCGCTGCAGCATGCAGATTAGGATTCAATGCTGTGCTGCCCCTGTCCCGTGCGTTCCACTTCCGCCACGGTGCTGCAGATACAGATAGCCCCCATACTGTATGCAGAAACGGGTGTGCAAGTACTCCAATGCGCTGTAGCACTACTGGAAATAAAAGGGCAAAAGTTGTCGGTAAATTACGACCATTTTTTATTCCTGGAAGTTGCTAGATTTAACAAGAAGAGACGATCGACGCAAAGTAACAACGGTTTAACTTGCTAAACCACCACTACTGAGTTACTGACTACCCTCCATCAAAGCAGCTTATCCCATGCATCTACCACCACTAGTAATACTCCCATTTATTCCTTCTTTCTTTCTACTACCCTTTTGCTCCTGCTGCTGATGCTGCTACTTCATCGTTTTTTATTCCTTACTAAATGACACTAGATAACCTAAGTTAATCTCAATCTCCCATCTACGCCTCCTCTTCCTCCTCCCCTTGATCCTTTCTTCGCCATCATCTCATCAACGCCATCGATCAGTAGGTCCATTCCTGAGGCAGCGCCGCCAGCTCCGGCAACGCCGCCGCCGCCGCCGCGTTCGGCCACACCCGCATCACCTCCGACGAGGCAGTTCCGGTCATCGGCGGCGGGCATTGCTGCTCGATCTTCGCCTTCGCCGCCGGTGACCCTTCCTCCTCCTCCTCGCCTTGTCCTGGTTGCTTCTGCTGCTCCTCCACGAGGAGATCATTGGACGCTTTCCCATCTGCATAAATGCAACATTGTCATTAACATTGTCATCATCATTTACAGTACATGAGAAAGAGCAAACAGAATGCACATGTCATCTTGGCAGCAAGTTAATCATCCATGCATGCGATGCAATGCAATGCAACAGCAGGCATCCGATGGAACAGTATCCAATATCCACCCCCCAATGCATTGATTGATGAGCCCACAGGTTTTTTTTCTCCACAGTTTTTAATTACTGTGTTTAAAATATTTCTCATTTTTTAAAAAAATCTGCATTTGGCAGGGAGAGGAACATGAGGCGGCCTGGCTGCTGTTGCTGCATGGTTGCTTGGTACAGTAGGCATCATTAATTGCGTCGTCACTGTCTGTCTGTCTCACACTGCTCGAAAAGTACGAAAAACCAGCATTTCTGCAGTGCAGCGCAGGCTGGAGGACGCATCGATCACCACCCCAACCGCCATGAATGTACTCCTAATCATGCGATTTGTTTCCATTAATTTTGGGGTTTTCGAAAGCATAATCGGCGGATGAAACCAACTTTGGAAGGATTCATCAGATTCATCGCCAGCTCAGCACGAAGTCCGAGGAGGCGAACGACACGAGACACGAGAATGCGTTACCTCTCGACGAGGCCTTGGTCGCCGCCGGCGCCGGCGACTCCTCCTTGGCGTGGTACACGTAGGTGCGCGGCAGGAACACGCCGGTGCCACCTCCGCCGCCGCCGCGCATCTTCGGCGGCGGGGACCCGAGACGCCGCCGGTGGTCCACCGCGCCGCCGTTCACGAGACCGGCCGCGACCTGCACCGGGGAAGAATCACCATTATTATTAATAGTCAAAAAGGAGAGAATCCCCAAAGAATATGATAAGACCAGAAGAAGAATCATAATGAGAGGCAACTGCAACAACTACTAATAAAACAGATTAATCATCATCTCTTCCCAAACGGAGACACCGAGTTTGTCTCGGAGATTATTACGGCGAAACACCCACAGCAACAATAACCCATAGCCCGATGTTGACGACGACGAACTCGGGCATGAGCAATGGCGGCGAGAATCGAAATTACTCCTCCAGATTGGAAGGAGCACTCTAAATTACTAGCGGCAAAAACGCGTGAGAAAAGCAATGGGGGAGGAGGGTTTAACGCGTGTGAAATTGGGGATTCCCCAAAACGGAGAAGGGGAGAAGAAACAGCGGTGTTGCGCTCACCTGCCACTGCGCCGGCGACGAGTACGGCGTGAATGGCCACCCCGCCGCGCCGCCGTACGCCACGAGCACCTGCCCGCAAACCTGCAAGCAAACCAAACCAACCACGAATCAGGCGAAGAACGCGGGACGAGGAACCAAGCGAGGAGGAAGACGAAGCAGCAGCGCGCGCGCGCGCGCACGCTCACCGGCACGCGGTGGAGTTGGTTGTGGTACGAGGCGGGGGAGGCGGCGGCGGTCGGAGGCGGGGCGGCGGCCTTGCGGGCGCCGCTGCCGAGGATGCCGGCAAGGTGCACGGCGAGGCCCTCGATGGCGGCGGGGGGCGGGGGCGCGTCGCCGTCGTCGGCGAAGCCAATGTCGTCGAGGATCTCCTTCGGCAGCCACCGCCTGTGCAGGTCGTCCATCTCCAGCGCGTAGCTCTCCGCCATGAGAGGGTGGCTCGAGCGCGCGGCGGCCGTGGTTGGCGTCGGCGGTGAGGTCGGCGGCGGCGGCGGCGGCGGCGGCGGCGGTTTACAAGAATCCTCGTGGAGAGAGAGAAAGAGAGGATGGCAGAATGGGTAATTTATAGTGGGAACAGGTTGCGAAATGGGGGTAGAAATGGCAATTTGTTTTTCTTTTAGGCGAAAAAAAAGGCACATTATTTCTTTTCCCCAACGCTGTAAATTACTTAATTACTTTTTTCTTTGTTCTTTTTCTTGCTCTGCGCCTTTCCGTTTTTAGGAGATTAATTTGGTGCGTGTCGTAATCTCGTACGATTATTTATTATTGGCAAATGGCCCTGCGTGAATGGTTAAGTGTAACATGGATGTTGTGGCAAAGAGGAAGGAAAAAGATGGAGGTTTAGAGCCAAATGCTAATTTTGGAGGTGAGAAAACACGCTTTGTTGATGGGAAAACCTGCCTTTTTTTCTCACACACGAAGTGTTTGTTTCTAAAAAAGTAGTGCACCATACATGTGAAGGATTTGATGGCCAGCATTTTTGTCGCTCCCCTCCATGTTCTGTTTTTGCACTTGAGGTTGTGCTTATTGTTTTTTTAGGGATTAATTATGTACATCAACCAACTTATGTGGCGTTTTTCATTCCCCCACCATGGTTTTCTAAATTTTGCTATATTTTTATGTGGTATTTGTTTGATTTATTACTGCATTTGTGGTGTTTTACCATCGTACACTCATCACTTTACTGTATGTTATAAAAAAAGTGACTTCAAATTTGTTAGCTAGATAAAGTTTATAGCAAAATAATATAAGAATGTGGATATCCAAACACACTGTATAAGATCATAATCGGACAGATTGCATATATAACGTAGGTGACATGTTTTAGTTTATAGAATAAAGCAAGACATCAAATACGTTCCCTCCGACAAGGTTCTGGCCCCTCAAGCATACTCCCTTTGTTAAAAAAAAACATAGTACAACTAATCTGAACAATCTGGATAGAAGGTTGTCCAGATTCGTTGTACCCTTCCTGCTTGCTTTTTTTCGAGACGGAGGGAGTATTAGCTAGTACCAAGTTTGTCACCATAATTCCTATGAGGATTTCGTAAGATTATGGTATATTGATAGAGTAATTTCTAGTTACGTATTTGGATAGATAATAGTTCTATTGTTATATTTTTAGGAATGAGATAGTACTACTTGCTCCGTCCAAAATTTAGTAATTTATAGTCATGTATCTGGACAAATAATATTGTTATTCACCCTATAAAATGTAGTTATTTCGCTACGTATCTTGACATTATGGGACTGGAAGGGGTAGTACCGTAGTATATTATTTTTCTGGGATGAGAGTTACTTGAACTGTGCACGAACTATGCTCACTGATATAGGCCCTGTTTTGATCTCACCCTAATTTTTTTCACCCTATCATATCGAATGTTTAAACACATGTATAAAGTATTAAATATTAGATAGAAAACAACTAATTATATAGATTGCGACTAATTTGCGAGACAAATCTGTTAAGCCTAATTGCTCCATAATTTGATAATGTGGTGCTACAGTAAACATTTGCTAATGACAGATTAATTAGGCTTAATAAATTCGTCTCGCAGGTTACAGGCGGATTCTGTAATTTGTTTTGTCATTAAACTACGTTTAATACTTTAAATATGTGTTCGTATATCCGATGTGACACGCCAAAAATGTTTAACCCTAAATCTAAACATAGGCATAGTGAATTAGTGATACGCGTTGCAGTTGTCACTCCCAAATAAAAAAAAAGAAACGAGTGGGCATGTTGAGATTGTGTCTAGGGACAAAACTCCAACAAACCGCGTGGGCATGGATTGGGAATGAGAACTGGGCTGCTTTTGAATGCCTTTGTACAGTTGTGAACTGAATTTGGAGGGAGTGATCGATTAGTATGTGAACATAGACGTGAACTGAATTTGGACGGACTGTATAGTTTAGGAGTGATAGGATTTTTCCCCTTAATTTCCTTCTACGTACGCGTACACACGTACCCAATTGCATTACTGTGTAGGCACTACACGCGTGTGCGGATGTGCGTGCTTCGATGTTTTACACCCGTACGGGAGATCGATCGGATAACTGTAGCCGTCCGATCGATTTGACGAGGATGCAGAGTAGTTACACTTGTACGAATCCTGTCTGTGGGCTGTGGCCTTTCCTATCATCGCCATCGGACGCATGATCGCAAATGGGCCGAAACGTCATCATGGCCCAGCCCACACGGCCTCACAAGGGCTATACATTCCAGGGCCGAATTCTCATGGGCCATAGTTGTTGGTCTGTAACGTGTATATGACCTACGTGCAGCCCCTATGTAGGAATAAGTTCACATTTGGTACCTTAACTTGACGCTGAGTTTGAAATTCGTACCTGAACGGCTATACTAGCTCTCAATTTGCAAGACTAGCGCAGCTGAGGTCTCAGGACAATACAGTACTCCCTCTGTTTCATTCTAGCATTTCCCACATTTGACTCAGCCCTAATGTCAGCCGGTTAGAATGACTTACATCGTGAAACGGAGGAAGTACCTAGTTTCGGCTGACGTTAGGGCTGAGTCAAATGTGGGATCCACATGTTAGGTCAATTCAATCTAAATAAAAATAAATAAAATATGATGAAACCCACATGTATGTGACACATTCTCTCCTTCTCCCTCATTCTGTTTCTCTCTACCACCTTTTTCTGACGGCCCGTTTGGTTGGGTGGAGTTTTTAGAAGGGATTGAGAGTTTAGAGTGACGAGACTATTAACTGTTTTGTTTGGTTAATAGACATAAGAATTTGGTAGGGTGGGAATGGGAAATTGAAAAAGGAACTCCCTTATTTTCAATATCTGGGTAGGGGTGGTTATTGAGAGGAAAATCCTCCTTTACTTTATCTAAACAAATCCCATCTATTCGTTTTTCTTAATGACCTAATATCTAACTAAACTCCCTACCAATTTTCACTACGTTTACCAAACAAGATATTAGAATAAAAAATCAAATTTCTATCTTAATCTCACAAATAATTCCCTCGTGTAAACTCCTAGTCCTTTTCCCTCGAGTTGCCAAACAAGCCGTTAGCGACATTGACAGCGCAGGAACAGGCTTGCGGGCGGTGGCGACTGGTAACGACGTGGAGGAGTGCGTCGGCGTCGGCGTCGGCAAGCGATGGGAGAGGAGCTGGGCGGAGGCGGCGACGGCTGGTTGTAGATGACAGCGGACTATAAAGGGTGGCGGGCGACAAAAGAAGAGCTAGGCCGGCGGCGGTCGGCGGGAGAGAGGCTCCGCGCAACAAGCTGAGAGACCTAAAGTGAACTTATTCCCCCATATGTATGGACCCGGAAGTGTAGTAGGTAGCTGGGTACATGCGGCCCATGCGTATGGATAGAGGCTGCGTGGGCTCTCCATGATCTGGGCCCATCAGAGATCATGAAAGAGGAGATGAGTGAGAGGTTCCTCGCCGTCGCCGCCGCGAATCACGGCGGCCGGCGGCGGCAATGCGGGATGGAGACCACCGCCGCGCTGGCGGCCGTTGCCGTCGACACCGGCGGTGCGAGGCGGCGGCGCAGCAATGGACCGAACCGGCCGGCGTGTTCCAGCCTCGCCTGTGGAGGCGGCGCGCCGAACCACCACCAGCAAGCCGGCCGGCGTCGAAGACGAACCCGACATGTTGTACTCCACCGTTGGCCTCCCTCCACACCGTCCGCCCCACGCCGCGACGCCGTCCTCGCGGCTCGCGCGCGCCGCTTATGTTCACTTCACCCGTGAAGGTTGTCCCGCGGGCAGCCTGTTCGATGAAATGCCCAAGCGGGACAGGGCACGCTCTCTGCGGATGCGGCATTGGCGGCCAAGCTCGCCGCTCTGCTCGGTCAGTGCCAAAAGCGGTCCAGAAAGACGAGATGTTCGACAAGGTGGTGGAGGCTGCTCTTGATTGCCGGAACGTCCAAGAATGGGAGGAAGACGTTTGGAGGGTGAGAATGCCCGCGTAGCCGCATTACGGGTGAATGCTGGAGAAACATGGCAATAATCAGCAGGAGAAATGCATTTCAACGCAAGCATCGATATCTATGTAAGTGCTATCATATCTGAATGAACTATATTTTTATTCCATTTTTTTCCTGTCTACTTGAGTAACTCCATTTTTTCCATGTGCAACTAGTCATCCAGTGTCTTATCAATTTATCATCAAAGGTATATATGGTCAAGGGTAAGTACCTAAGCCTGCACAGTTGTTAGTCAACACATCTTGTTAAATGTGCTATATTATAATGCATTTAGGGCCATTTGTAGGGTATAATGAATAAAGCAACTTCTTGTTTTTTCCCTGTAGATCAGATACTCTCCATTTCCTAAGATCCAACAATTTGCTTGGACTATGATTCGATGTAGACTACTTTGAGAATGGACGGTTGGTAGCGAAAGCCATTTTGGTACATGGGGAGCTATGCTCACCACTATATGAAAATATTATGTACATCCTTATGTTTTTGTTTCATTTTAAAATGTAGATGACAATGCGGTGACTAAAACAGAGGTACTAGAGGTTATAAGCAGGCTGCTTTCAAATCGAAGGATAAGTTCTATGGAAGTAGTTCAAGAGTGCCTGCAATGACTCTAAGCAAGAAAGCGAAGCAGTCTAGCACGTTTGATCACAAGAATGGTTTGATTGAAGACCCACTATCTTTTGAAGTGGAGAAAACTAGGATTAGTCCATGGAGTCAACAAGAAAAAGAAGTCTTTGTGGAGATCCTTGTCAGTTGTCACATTCGGTAAAGACTTTGCTAATATTTCATCTTTTCTTAGCCACAAAACAACAGCTGATTGCATTGAATTACTACAGGAACAACAGGACTGAGGAGTTCCATTGAAGCAAAGAAAAGGTTTTCATACCTAGTAACATCAAAGAGGAAATGTGCTTGTAAGAAGAGTGCAGCTGCACTTAATATAATGGATGGATCAACAGTAGCAAGTGCTGAGAAACATAAAGGCATGGCAAGTGGGCAAAGTAGTAGTGACTGCTCTAGAAAAGCTATCGTGGCCAAGAAGCTCCCAGAGGATCAAAATCAGGATCTCCCTTACGACTCAGGTGATTCTAATTTTGATCGCAGTGAGCTGAATAGAAATAATTGGAGTGAAAAAGAAAAATCAAAATATGTCCAAGCTATGAGCATCAATAGGAAGAATTTTACAATGATATCAAGATACCTTGGTACAAAGTCAATTAAGGAATGAGAAACTTACTTCAACAAGGCTCAGCATGTTCTTGATTTGATTGTGATGGAAATTGAATTGGAGAGAGATGATTGGACTGACCCTGAAAAATCAAAATTTGTTTGAGTTTTCAGCATCTATGGGAATAATTTTGCAACGATCTGAAGATAACTTGGTACAAGGTCAATTGAAGAAATGCATAACTTGCTATTGTTGCTGGTATGATTCACATGGGAACTGATGATACCACTGTGGTTAGTGGTGAGGATTATTTCGATGCTGATATTGATTCTACATTTGCAGGAATCCATCCTGGTCTCAGGTGAGTGGGAAACATACACCATCCTGTTATTCCTGGGGAGCGGAGTAATTTTCTGCAGTGTGAAGCTGACGGGTCAAGCGCAAACAAAAACAATGGGGTGATAGATCCTGCAGAGTATTGTTCTCCTAAGCAGTTCTGCCTTCAGTAATCTTCTGCTTTTATGTTTTTGCTGGAGCTCTGTGGATCAATCAACAGGATGTTTGTAGCATTTCCTTTGAGGCCTGGGATCAATGGAATTGTCAACCAATATGAATTTAGCAAGCACAGACCTGGTATGTGATTTTATGCCTTTCGATTATTATCAGCAATGCAACACTAAGTTGTTTTTTAGAATTTTCAATGCAACACTAAATTGTCTTGAAATATCAAAGGATGTGACTTTGGTTCCGTGATAATATTTGCAATATATCTCGTTTATTACCGATACCAACAAACTGGGGAAATATTTCCACCCTGTTTGTGCCTTCTCAGGACATGAAACTGGTGTTTTCTTCCTTTTATTTCCCCTCAACCGCATGAATTTCAGTCTCATTTTGAGTTATTTGTTTAAATTGCACATATACATTCCGGTAAAGTTTGACTTGTCCAATGCACATGCTGCCATTGATCAACCTACCAGTATGGCAGTATGTTTGTTTGTTTGGAATGTCTGTCTGGTATGATTCTGTACATGTACATACATTTTGATGGGCCAGTTTAGCAGTAGTGGAGGCCTAAGCCATGTCAATTTTTGTGCAGTGGGCCTGGGAGTGGGAGGGAGGTGCATGTGTTGGTGGGTAGACCTCACAACCTGATGTGGGCATCATTACCTGCCTCCATGCTGGGGAGGCAGGGCAGCCATGCTTGCTGCTTTATTCCCTTGATTGAAGCATACCAATTTTTCTCCCTAGTTTCTATGGGATTAAATAGTTTGCTGTGAATTGCTGCTTTTTTATACCCTGATTGAAGGGTAACTCTATTTACAACTCAAGTGCATGTGCACCTACAACCACCTGTCGCCATATTTGCTCTGAGACTCGTGTGTATAACACAAATTTCAATAAAACACAATATTGTAATTTTCCAGTAAATCATTTAATGGTTTAGCATGTATGTGCACATGGAGTTGAGTTGTAAAAATCATCTTCCCCTTATTGAAGCATAACATTTGTTTCCCAGTTTCTATGGGATAAGATTGTTTGCTGTAAATGCTTGCTGTTCTATGCCCTGAATTGAAGAATAACAAAATCCCCCCAGTTTTCATCGGATTAAATTGTTCGCTGCCAACTTTATGTTCAGAAATCCACAGCTGAGGAGTGGGCATTTGTAGCTAGATAGTCTATCCATTTCACATCAGTAACAAAGAGTAAAATTTCTTCTCAACTTGTAGCTAGCAGCAATCCATGTCGTGCCGGCTCCTTTCTCCAATATTTTGCCTTTCGTTTTCCTTCCCCATCGCCTTCACTGGAGAGCTACCTAAGCTAGGCTAAGCTCAGTACCATGCTGGAGTGACGACACCTCATCAATCTCCATGACATGACAGAGGCAAACAAGGCAAGCGTTAATTACTCCCAACGGGCCAATGGCAAAGGACATTCTTGCGGTCTTGCTTAAGCTTTTTAGACCTATGGATAAGCTATTCGTTTACAACGACCGACAGATGGACTCCCAAGCGATCTGCCTTTTCTAGCCACGAAGATTTCCTCCCATAGACCCTTTAGAACACTAGAATTCCAGAGATAAAATGATTTCGCAAGTATCATTTCAATTTTTTCAATTGTAGAAATTAGATCGCGTTATAATTAAGGCATTAGGTTATGCATAGAGATCCTTTATGGTGCACTGTATTCGTGGTAAGGGTACTTGTATGGGTGAAATCTAACCATTCATTCGTAAAGGAACTCTATACATTTGGTGGTACTTCTGGACTTGTTTAGACCATAAGAATTTCGAATATTCGGGATGGAGCCTATGAAAGAAAATCTTTGCAAAACTGTCGACTGTCATGTCTGCTTTTCTTAGAGAGAAATTGTTGGTTCATCAAGGGAAGAAAAAGAGGGGGAAAAAAGGGGAAGGAATCTAAAGATGGGGAGGAGAGAAAGTTGTAGAGAAGTAGAACTGTGGAATGTATAGCAATGCCACATGACTTGTGCCTAAGCAGCTACTACTACTACCCATATGCATATGCATATGAATGCATGGTGTCATTGCTGGCTGTGCTGCCTTCCTCTTCATCATACTACACTACATACAACCTCTCTATCTTTTTTCTCTCTGTGTCTTTTCTTTGTGTATGTCGTGACCACCTTTCTTGTCGCCCATGATTAGGGCTTTAATCGATGGGAGTAGATCAGTAGTAGTAGCAAACAATGACAAGGAGGAGGAGACACATCACCATCGCCATCACCGAGCACCACATTAGCTTGCTTGGTGGCCACATGGATCACCCATCCACATTAACTTTATTATGCTCCTCTCTCTCTCTCTCTCTCTCTCTCTCTCTCTCTCTCTCTCATGCTAATCTCACATCACCATCAGCCTTATTTAGCTATCTTATGCTAACTTTACAATGTAGTGTACCATTCAGTTAGTGAAATTATTACATGCATGGATATAAACATATAGTTTGAATATGGAGCCTAAGACATCTTGAACTTACCTGCCAAAAGATTTGGTTATTACGGCATGTCTATACTTGAAATAGGTGATCAACTAGTATTTTATCTAGGATTATGGGTGACGAATTGGTGATTTGGTCTTAAAATTGATGACACATAACACTTGTCGTATTTCTTTCTTATAAACTTGAGAATGTGTTTTACTATGTGTATCTTATTTATGCAGAGGCCAAAAATATTTTCAATACGATTATATATCAGTTTAATGTAATCGGCTGAGTCTAATAAAGTTTTGTTTATCTTAAAAGTCAGGAATTGTTGAGCCATATCTGGTCAAAATGCTAGATTGATCATACTACTGATGGTGATTTAGAGTTAGACAGATGATGAAAGTGAAATTAAGGAAAGGAAAGAGAGGAGTTGGGACCCAACATTAGTGCTGATCGATCTGTGCCCCTTTCTTGAGGCCAATACGGATATACCATCAGAATTTGGGATGTGGGGGCAGGCAGAGGCAGCAGACAGCAGAGCAAAGCAAAGCAAAGCAAAATGCAATGCAATGCAAAGCAAGGCTTCAAATCAAAGAAACTGTTGCCCTCTTGCCTAGGGTTCCTAGTTGTATTATTTGCAAGACGCCAAGGTCAAGATTCTCAAGCAGATTGTGTCCTGTAGTGGGTTGGTGCCCTTTGCTATACTGTCCATCCCCCCTCCAAAATCCCCTCATGAACAGGGCAACACAATCTGTGTCTAGTGTCTACTTGTATAATCCGAATATCCTATTTTTTAAAACTAAACAAAAGGTGTGAATTATCCTAAAAGAACTAAGTAGAAAATTTCATTTAATTATCATGCGATATAGTTTAAAAAACATGCATGTTCTTTCAGCTTCTTCACTAGATTATTGATACAGATTATTTGCTCCACACTTTTAAAAATACTGTAAACTCAGCGTGCCAATTGGCATGTATATAATTTGTATCCCATGTATATATTTTAATTGAATTTTTAATTTTTGGTACTATATATGGCCAAAGAAGTTTATTTTCTGGTGTCTGATAATGAATATACGAAAGTGATACTACAATAACAAATATTGAATATTAGTCATCAAAGAAGGTAAAATCATTCTTTTTAATAAATAAGACTAACGACTAAATAAATCGGTGGATTTATTATCCTAATTCATGACCCGGTTTTGAGTCAAAGAGGATGAAATACAAGACTTTTCCTAAATAAAACCGTTATCATTTTGAAAATAATTAATCAAATAAAGGGCATGTGATCATAGTCACACCATTTTATGTTTTTTTTTCTATTGGCGCGAGCTTTGTATTACTGTGTATCCTATTTAGAGTTAATTAATTTATAACACATAAATTTTAGATTACTTTAATAGAGATTATCTAGTTTGTTTTAAAATTGTCATGTATCATAATTTTTTTTATCTCTAGAAACTTTTTCTAGATCTTTTTCTCCTTAATCATTCCAATTATCATCAATTGAAGGAGGTACCAGATAGAAACTACTTTGCCCAGTTGGGATGCTTGTAGCATCTGCTAGAGGCAATGCTTTCTTTTTCTCGATTTTTTTCTCTTATACACTTTTTGGATTTATCTCAATGTGTAGCTCTACCACTTTGGACCAATAGACTTGCAGTTCCACTGCTAGCTTTAGAAGTATTGATCTTTTCTTAAATTAAAAATCTACTCATTGTTTAGACCACTTGTTATGAGCTATTTGTTAAGTTCATTTTTTAAAATATTTAATTATCTCTAGACAATCCACGTTAATAATCTGGTTTCAAACGTTTTCTCAATAATTGGTTTCAGTTACTCTTTCACACTTCTTGATATTGCCATGATGTATCTCACAAAAAAAAAGGAATTTGTTACTGCAATTTCCATGGTATTTTGAGGAGGAAAACACGGAGACACAAAAGGTCATGGTCGTTAATATTATTGTCTTGGCTGCTAGCGTTAATTTTCAATTTGTCTAGCACATTAACCATTTTTGTCTTGGCTGACCTCATGCTTTGCCCTAAATTTCATCTGTTCCATGTTCTCATATCTCATACAATTATTTAACAATCAATCTTAACCACCAACTATATTGGTCGCTAATGACCTTAAATCCGATATCACATCACAACAAGAAGTGAAGTGACCATCTAATTTGGCCTTACACAAGGGCCAAAGCAGCTTTGGATTTTTGCATATGATGTGACTAATCTCAAATAAACGTCCCTGTTTTTTGCCCTAGTGGAGCACTTCTAGAAGCAAAGCATCCACATCAAGGAGAGAAGAAGAAGAAGAAGAGTAGGATTAGTTTGCAAGCCTCCACTAATGAGTCAGCAAAAAAATTGGTTTAATAGTTCACTTATCTTTTGATTAGGCCACCTCTCATTAACTAAACAAAGGGATATATGCCACACGTTCAAGAATGAAACTGATGTTTTCATTATAGAAAAGAAGACGTGTTTCTTTTTTAAAAAGAAAGATTGGAGACTTCTGAACTAGGAAATCCAAAAGTGTGAAATGAGGCTTTGGATTAATTACTGTTTGTTTGGATATATATTTAAAAGTTAATTGTCCTTTTTGTCCTGAGCCCTTTGGCTTTCTGACCATATCAAATGGAGAAGCAACAAACTTGGACCAAAGCTCGAGTAACCTGTTGTTCTCACATGTCGTCAGTCCGGTCAAGAACTGAAGCACAATAACCTGTCTCTCTATGTCTGACTCTATGTGCTAATTAAACCTTTTTTACAGAATTAACTAAGAACTTTTCACATGTGCTACGTAAAATATGAATGGGTTTATTTGCAAGGCTTATCATTCATACGAGAATAAGCTATGGAATGAGTACATTTGCAACCATACTTTTTGTTTCAGAAAAATAGAGGAAAACTTTTATGCTAGTACCCTTTTTCTGGAATGTTAACATGAAAGTTTTTAGTACAAATCTTCTGGTACAATATAAACAAATCAACATTCTATTGTTAGTTAATCACAGGGCTGAGATTGCTGAGAGAACAGCCTCAAAGGCCTCTGAAGATCGACAGCTAAGGCATTTCCTTTTCAGAAAATAAAGCCAAGATCAAACAACTAAGATCTCACAAAAGTGACCACAGATCATCATTATAAAAATGTCCCTGCAAAAATGAAAGCAATTAAACAAAGATTCCTACTTGCACAAACCTAATGCAGACATGCTGGCTGACAGGTGGGCCACTGGTCACACTGAAAAGTTCAGGAGGCCCACTTGCCAGGGAATGTGCAGCTGAGGACATGTCCAATCATGAAGGGGAAGAAGCTCACATGACCTCAGAGAGGCACACTGCACAACACTTAAAAAAATATTTAGGCATTTCTAAACACATTGCATCTGAAAACAACTTTTTTAGGGAGGAAAATGCTTAAATTAAGCTAAGACAGGCTCTGCCATCTGATTGTCTTAGCCTATGCCTTTTTGCCCTCATTGTAAATATATATATATATATATTAATATCATTATTAATTTAGAAATTACCCCACCACCCCCTCAAAAGCATACACGACCGCATAATTGTACTCCATGCCCACCTTTTGAAGGCCCATGTTGGCATCCACTGTAATTGCTCAGCAAACCATCAGGGCATAACCGTAATTTTAGGCATAACATTTTAGGGCATAAAGGTCATTATTTTTGGCACATGACATTCCATTTGTTGGATAATTTAAACTATCCAGCTTGTCTTCTTTCCAAGGGATTCTGAATGGTTTTTTTGCAAAGCTTTTCTGAATAGTAATGCTACTTGGCCAAATGTGACGAAAGCTTCTCGGATTTATATTCCTTTTTTCTTGAGAGCAAAAGCAGAAGATTGAGAATTCTAATCAGCTGGTAGATTGCTTGAAGCCTCGTCACAGGATGACACTTTTAGATTTTATTATTAAGATTTGGATCATCTATGAATTGCACGGTAACCTCTTCTCATCACTTTCAACTTTGAACATGTCACGTCTGATCTAGCAGTTTTGTCGTAATATGATTTTTCGCATTGCGTGCTTTTAGGTAGCCTTATATGTACTTATTTAGCATGAGTACATGACATCTAACTAGCATAAATAGCATATGCAGAGTAGTGAAAGTAATTTGTAGAAATAGGATCCTCTTTTTTTTTTAAAGTAGGTGACTTTGGATCACACTGACATATAAGTCCAGTTTGCTATATGGATCAGATCGGTGACTTAAAGTTTCCTGGTATAATGGTAGGATATCCGCTTCCAATTAGTAGTTATCTCAACATTCTAGTAAACAATCGCATGCCTTATTCATCATCGATAAAATAGCTATATTCCTTAGTAGACTATTCAGCTCAATTTGCTATGCTTTCACTATTTCTTTGTATGTAACCAAATATTACACTAAATAATACAATATGGGACTGTTAGGAATAACTAGTTGCTACAGTGGTTTTAATAGCGTCACAGGGGAGAGCTTGGCGTTCATGTTGCTATGACGTGGTTTCTCGATCGATCTGTTGATGAAGCTGAACGACTAGGCTGTACAGTGCAGTCCAAACCACTACAACACGGGCTAGCGAACAACCACTATGTCCCCTCCTGCTCTATATAATCACAATTGTACAAATGAACCACTTGAACCTCATCCAAGAAAGTGCTCATTTCAACTTACAGACTTATTGATTATTTGTGCCATGATTCTCAAACTATGATTTCTCCAAAAGCTTTCTACATTAGCATTATTTAGATATTGTAATTTGCTAGGCTTATTATATGTATATTCAATTCATCTCTATATACTATGTCCATAATCATTCTTAAAGTAAATAAGTATCCTATGCTAAAGCATGACTGAGCAGTTTTCTTTGCAATAACAGGGACAATGTTATTGCGAACGGTGTATTTTGGTTTGGAAGGGAAGTTAGAGGAATATATGGCTCATTTTTAAGAAGACACGAGAGATTTGATGGTGTACGAACAAGGAATTGATGAACGAACTCCTCACTTTTTAATACCTATTATAGTTGTGAGAGTCGGGAGAGAATTCTCTCCCTATGACGACTAAACAAATCTCAGTCCTCAATCATCACTTAAAATATAGTTCCTATCTAAAAATTCCACTCAATTCTTATCACTGTTGCCAAACAAGGGGCTTAAACTAAAAATCAAATTCATATGTCAATCTCACCACTAATTTCCTTCTATAGACAATCAATCCTCTCCTCCAAAGTTACAAACATACGATGAGCTATACAATCTCTACAGTGGCATCAACAATGACCGAAAGACACAAGAGGTAACGATGGTGACTTCCCATATAATATCTCTAGATCCAAAGAACCAATAGAAACAAGCACGATCAATCCACGAGTAATTGCACCTAACAAATAACACACATATTTTTTACGGTGCTTATCAACGCATAATCCCCATCCTTAAATGAGATATGGCTTCAATCATACTAGAGACCTGTTCGGGAAACTCAAAACCTAGAGAAGTAGCTGGTTGGAGTGAGTTTCTGAGAATATAGAGAAACTAGGTTTCCCACCTTTTAAATAATTCATTTTCTAAATTTCACAACTACAATTTCCTATAATCTAAAGAAAAAATTGAACTCTTAACGAAAGCTTTTTATTATAGAAAAAGCTGCATACGTGAGAAGCTCTTCAAACAAACCGTAGGAGAAGCTCTTCAGATTTTCAGATTCATCAGTGAAAAGCAAAAAGGGAGATAGATAATACTTCTAATACTAGTATATAATAGAGAAAGATAATACCGGTTTTGCCCCCGGTGGAGAGAATGATGCGTGTGTGCCTCGGGAGGCGCGAGGGGGGAGAAAGGAAAAGGGAAACAAAGCAAGGGAGGCGAGAAGAAAGCAACAAAAGAGAAAGCCAAGCTCTGCACTTGCAAGCTGCACTGCACCACCCAACCCCCAAGCTTCAACCCTACCTAAGCTAAGCTAGCCAAGCTAGGACCCCAAGACTCCCAAGAAGAGGAGAAGAAGAGTGTGTGTGTGTGAGGATTGAGGAAGAAGAAGAAGAAGAAGAAGAAGAAGAAGAAGAGGAAGAAGAGGAAGAGAAGCGAGCGAGAGAGATTAAGATTCCGGCCAAAATCCGAGCTCAGCTGGTTTGGTTTGGCTTGGCTTGGCGGCTGGTTCTGCTGAGGCTGACGTGGCGGCGGGTGGGGCCCATCTCATGGCTGCTGCCTCTGTGGCGGCGAGGAGCGGCGGCGGCGGGGTTAGGATTCCGGCGAGGAGGGGCGGCGGGCTCCGCGCGAAGCAGGCCGGGCGCGCCAGCTTCCGCGGCGCCTAAGAGAGGAGGAGGAGAAAGAGAAAGCAGGGTTCTTTGCTGCTTTTGGTCTTCCCTTTCTTTTCTTCTTCTTCTTCTTCTTTATTTACTCCTCCTGGGAGGAAGGGAGGGAGCTTAGCTAGGGTTTCCGAGGAGGAGGATGGCCGTCGGTGATGCGCTGCGGCGGCTGTGCGAGGAGGCCCGGTGGTCGTACGCCGTCTTCTGGAAGGCCATCGGCGCCGCCGACCCCGTGTAAGCCCCTCTCTCTCTCTCTCTCAACCTTCTCTCCTCCTGCTCCATCTTTGCAAGAGAACAAAAGAAAAGAAAAAGGGGATTTCAATGCCCATTTTTTGTTCGGTTTGGATTCTTGTTCGACATTCCCATTCCCGCTAGATTTCGTTTTGCCAAGCGTGCGCGCGGGGAAGGAAGGAGAAGATTCGCGTGGGTATATTCCTCGCCTGCTGCTGCTGCTGCTGCTGCTCGGTTTCTTGATACTGGATACTATCTAGTAGTAGTAGTACTTTTACCGGAATATGAAATAGATACTACAAGTTAGTGGGGGGAAAGAAGAAGATGAAATGACTAGTGATTTTGGGGGAGCAGGATGGAATGCTGAGAATGTGCTGTGAATTTGGCATCTTTGATGGTGATTCTCTTCAACATTTTTGTGCATTCTGAAGGCATTTGGTGTGGGAGGATGGCTTCTGCGGCCACGCATCGTGCTCTGCTGGATCTGAGGCTTCTGAGGCTGGGTGCGAGTCCGGCGGCGCCGTCTGCACGCTTGTTAGGAAGATCATGGCCTCGCAGGTTCATGTTGTTGGAGAAGGGTAAGCAAAAGAATATGATCGTTTCTTTGGTTTGAGTATTAATGGGGTTAAGTACAGTATTAGCTAATGCAATCTTGTTGGTTTATTGTTTTCATTAATTGGATGGATTCTTCACTTGTTGTCCTTCAGTACCATTGGCCGTGCTGCATTCACTGGGAATCATCAATGGATTGTCCATGAAACTGCCAATGATCACGGGCTCAGATCCGAGGTAGTGTGGTTTCCTCTTCCTTTCTTGTGAACTGGTATAAATGTTACCCAATTTCGGTTTTGTCTGGTCCATTTTTGCTGTTGCTGCCTCATTTAAAGCGTGGAGTCAGGGGATTTATAACAATCCAACAATCCCTGTGGGGTTGTTTTGTCCTCACCTTTATGTTCCTTGTGGTCTTCAAACTTTGGCATCTAGTGTAGTTTGCTTAATGGTTAGCTGAATAATGAGTGGTCACTGTGATGAGCTAGTTGCAGAAGCACACAAATGGACATGTGAATAAGTTGAAATGTCTATGGAGGTTCTTCTTGATACTGTTTTCCCTGATGCTGAAGTTAACCATGATCTACTTTTCATGAGGATCTATAATTTTCTCTTTCTTACTTGTTTTGGAGATTTTGAATTGGAAATTCGAGTTTTTTTTGTTGTTGTTGTTGTTGTTGTTGTTCTTGTTGTAATGAACAATGAGCTAATGGTTTTACTAATGACGGTCAGGTTGCTGCTGAGATGAACAATCAGTTCAGAGCTGGCATTAAGGTTAGTGGAATTTTGGTCCTTGCATGCTAGTACTAGATTATATGGATTGTTTACTTCCAAGTTCTTAACAAGTTACTTGCTCTGCAGACCATTGCAATTATACCTGTGTTACCACGTGGTGTGCTGCAGCTAGGCTCTACTAGTGTGGTAAGATAATAAAGTTTTCATAGATTAGTATATACTAGATCATCCTACATGTCTTGAAGTTTGTTCTCTTATGTTTTATCATATGGGCCATGACGTACTATTTTATGGCATTTACATTGTTGACTGGTCAAATATTCTGTTCTCTGGGTCCCTATATGTGTATATATATATATTTGTGGTAAGGTCCTAGGAGAACCCATCCTCCTTGTGGATGGTATTGGGAAGTTGAAAACAAGAACGAATTATTCTCTCTGCTATGTGTCTAGCCCTTAGGATTGTTGTGAAGAAAAGGGGGGAAAAAGACTCAGCTAACTGCATTAAGAGAATCCACTTCTGAGTTTTACCATAACCATTAGGACAGTAGAGCTCTGCTAAGCTTTGTTGTTTATGCTTTCTAAATTATTTATGTTAGAGCTTATGAATGCTTTATTTTCTTACAGATTCTGGAAAACATAAGCTCTGTGCAACAATATAAGAAGCTGTGCTGTCAGCTAAACAACCGGTCGAGTATGGTCGCATCTGCTTCAGCCAAAAATGATTTGAGCCAGAAAGTTCAGTCACGATCTTTACATGGTCTCCCAAGTATACACCCTTATGAACAGTGCTATGGTCATGATGCCCGAGCCTTGTCAAGTAGCACATCAGCAAACACGGGCAGGAACACTTCCTTACTTAAGGTTGCACAGAGAAATGATCAAGCCATTAGAGAGCAAGTCTTATATGCTCCTGATATGAGGTTCAGACAGCAGCTCCCTTATAGTGACAGGAGAGTTGATATTAACACACACAGTAGTGCTATGAGCTCAGGTTTTATCTCGTCTATCTCAGCATCAGTGGAAAAGTATCCATTGTTGACGAACAACATTGGACAAGTAGAACACGGGAACATGGAAGAGTCATCAGGGCCCAGAAATGTTCTGTTAAAATCCCTTTCATGCCGGAACCCTGTTGTCCATGAAAATACTAACACGAGTCTATTTCATGGAGGGGATGAGGTGCCGGCTTTTCTGAATAGTCATGGGAGTTTTGATTTTCTCCAAGCAGGTCCTAGAGTAGTTGAGGCTAACTTGTATAACAATGGTACGTCTAGTCAAGTTTTAGACCAAAGATGCAGTTCCACTTCTGGGATGGCAGGGTATAAACCATCTGTTTCATATAAATTCCCCCACTCTGCTCAATTCATTGTGAAAATGGAGAATCCCAGAAGACAATCATTTCAAGACCCCGCAGCTCCATCCTCTGGTTCTGATGTCCAAGTTTCGAGTGGTTTGAAAACAACCACTCGTCAGTTTAACCCAGAGCATATGTGCCAAAACAAGAAGACAAATGAAGTCAATGACTCCAGTGCTGCTGTAAGCACGCAGGATGTGAAAAATATGGACCGACACAAGATCCTAGACATTTCTAATGAGAGAACCTCCTCATTTGTTATGGATCCTAGTACAGAAAATGATTTGTTTGATATATTTGGTACTGATTTTCATCAATTGCACCGCAGTTTGGATGGTGACCTCTCCTGGAACACTGCAAAGCCTCAGAGTTCAGACAGAGATGCACCTGAATCCTCAATTTATCTTGACAGTTCACCAGCCTTCGGTGCACAGGAGGATGAATTTTCTTATTCTGGGATTTTTTCGCTCACTGATACTGACCAACTATTGGATGCGGTTATCTCGAATGTTAATCCTGGTGGCAAGCAGATCTCTGGTGACAGTGCCTCGTGCAAGACTTCGTTGACAGACATTCCTAGCACTTCTTACTGTGGCTCAAAAGAAACGAAGCAATGCAAGTCATCTGGTGCTCCACCTTTGCTAATCAAGAATGAGTTGGCAGTTTCAAATTTTGTCAAACAACCATGTTTCCTAGAAAAGGCTGAAGATGGTTGTCTTTCCCAAAACAATGGAGTGCAGAAATCTCAGATACGCCTCTGGATTGAGAGTGGACAGAACATGAAATGTGAAAGCGTGTCTGCCTCAAACAGCAAAGGTCTGGATACAGCAAACAAGGCAAATCGGAAGAGATCTAGACCAGGAGAGAGTCCTAAGCCACGGCCAAAGGACCGCCAGCTTATTCAAGATCGTATAAAGGAGCTGCGGGAACTAGTACCTAATGGGGCAAAGGTATCCTCTTGTTCACCCTCACACTTTAAATGTCCTTTATGATTATTTAGATCTTGAATCCCATTGAATTTAGTTTGGATGTAAATTCTGTTGTGTGCTGATGGCTAGCCTCATGTCAATTGCCAACAGTGTAGCATTGATGCATTATTGGAAAAGACCATTAAGCACATGGTTTTCTTGCAAAGTGTGACGAAGCATGCAGACAACCTCAAGGATTCTAACGAATCAAAGGTATACAATTCCTATCATTTTCTAGCGTCACAATGAATAGACTAGCTTGCAGCATATTCAAAGAGAAATTAATGTTGCAAACCTGATGTCATTGCTGTGCTATTGGTGAACTGTGAACAGATACATGGTGGTGGTGAGAATGGCCCGCTTCTGAAAGATTACTTTGAAGGTGGTGCTACTTGGGCTTTTGATGTTGGCAGTCAATCTATGACATGCCCAATCATTGTTGAAGATCTTGATCGGCCTCGTCAGATGCTTGTGGAGGTAAATCATTCTGTTATTGCTGTCTTTGTAGAACTAGTATTTTGTGATTCTTGATGCACAAACACTACTTTCCGTTTGTTGACGGTGGTGCCTATTCAGATGCTCTGTGAGGATAGAGGGATCTTCTTGGAGATAGCTGACTTCATCAAAGGACTTGGATTAACTATCTTGAGGGGTGTGATGGAAGCACGCAAAAATAAAATCTGGGCTCGCTTCACCGTTGAGGTAAGCAGCGCAATGTATTTGAGAAAGCTCTCTAGTTTTGGTTCACTATGAATGCAAGAACATCTTATCCTACATGCTGTAACATTTGATTATACCCATGCAGGCCAACAGGGATGTGACTAGAATGGAAATCTTCCTCTCGCTTATGCGCTTGTTGGAACCGAGCTGTGATGGCGGCGGAGGAGGCGTGGGAGATAATCCTAACAATGTAAAAATACCTCCTGGGATTGTGCAACATCCGGTTATACCAGCAACAGGCCATCTTAGGTGAGAAAACGAGTAGGGGAAACATTATCAGAGGCATCTGAATCTCTGAACTTCTGAAGTGCTAAGAGTGGGAGCTTCAGTTCACTCTCCTGCCATGACTAGCATTGTCAGTGTGCACTAAGAGCTGGATCCTTGTCGAAAATACAGTGCTCTTCCTGTTCAGTAGGCAACACACCCGTAGAAAGAAAAGCCTGACGGTAGATGATGATGCATCGAGACATGGACAATCAGTCAGAATGATCCTTGGGCCATGTTTTGCTTGTATAATCTTGTTTCAGTTTGCTACTGATGTGTTTGTTGGCGTTATTAGTGAATTTTGTCTTGTTGATGATCTACTGAATGCAAATCCTGAGTCCATTTTGTTTAGCATGCGTGCATGACTGTGAAAGGCTCTTTTATAGGCACTTTTTAACTGATCCAGAGCTCAGTTTCTGATTGCATATTTGCATGAAGAGTGACAAATTCTGAAGGTTCATTTTCATATCATTAGTTCAGCTGCAATTCTCCAATCTTCTCTCAAGTTACCAACTGCTAAATGCTCTTCAAAATTCAAAGTTCCAAACCACATTTACTTTGTTTTATAATCAGATAATTGTGTCAATCTGTGAACTAGAAATTCCTGTCAGAATTTTCTCAAGCAATACTGTCCTGTATATATCTACTGTATACATTATCCAATACCCCCATGTACATGTTTACATCCCAATATATATATACCAATGAGTAATCTCAAGCATGTCAAGGCTTAACCCTTATTTCTATATGAACACATTCCCTAATTAACTAATTAATTAATTAATTAATTAATTATGTCTGTACTAATCACTATGCCACGAAGTCTCTCATGAGCTGAGCAGCCAACGACTTGGTGCTCTGCATGTTCATGTCGTAGCCGGCCGTCGTCACCGGCGCGCCGCCGCCGTCGCTGCCGGCGCCGGCGCCTATGAGAAACGACGCCGGCGTCTGGTCGGCGCCGTGCGGGAGGCCGAGCGTGAGCGACACGCCGCCGCCGCCTCCGCCGCCGTGCCCGGCGAACGCGAAATGGTCCGAGCCGAACTGATGCCCGTACTGCGCCGCCGTGAACAGCGAGTACCCGCCGGCGCCGCCAGGGACGTCGTCGTCGTCGTCGTTGACGTGCGGGTGGCCCGTTCTCACGCCCTCGCCGCCGGCCTCAGTGAACTTCATTAGCAGCTCCCGGTGGCTCACGGCGGCCTCGCCGGAGACGTGGAACGCCGCGGCCGCCGCCGGCTCGTCCGCCGTCGTCGTCCTCGCCTTCTTGATCCTGCACTGGAACGGATCGTCGCCGCCGCCGCCGCCGCCGTAGAAGCTCGCCTGAGCGTGCTGGTCTCCGGCGTGCACACCAACTGACCTGGACGCCGCCACCGCCGGCGACGACGACGACATGCCAATGCCAGCACTGTCGTCCGGCTTACTCGGAGCCTGCTCCGCCACGCCGCCACGGTCGCCGGCGGCGGCCGCCGCCGCGTCGTGCTCCTCCTCCTCCTCCTCCTTGGCCTTGGTCTCCTCGGCGTACATCTCCTCCACCATTGGCTTCCACAGCCTCACCCTCGCGTTGATGAACCAGTTCGACACCTACAAATACGTACACGTACTTCAAACATACGTAGACGTAGTATTGTACGTAGACGTATACGTACGTACCTGGCTCCTGGTGAGGCCGGTTTGCTTGGCGAGCATGACCTTGTCCGAATCCTTGGGGTATCTGCATGACGTCACAACGAATCTCAGCGACCAATGAGACGTCGACACGAGGAAATATTCATTCACCGATTTGAGCGTGCACTCGAAAATGCAGCTTGATCACTTGTCTCTACGTGTTCATGTAATAGTAGGAGTACTATATATGCTGATGAAGAATTAAAGCTTTAAATAGTACTACTTCGTGATATAAAAAAAACCAATCCTAATTTCAAACCTAAACACTTATATTTTAAATTTACAATTATAATTGAGTTTTTTATGTGACGAAGGAGATATTAATTAGAGTCTGCATATGCATTTACATGTTGTAGTACTTTTTTTTTTCAGGGAAGAAGAGACAAGGTGCAAGGCCCTACATGTTTCTAGTACGATTTTGGGGGAGATGCATGGATGTTTTTATTTCAAACAAATCTTGTACATTTCAATAATATCTTATGGAGCATGCCATTTTAATATTTTGCCATCAACTGCTCATCTTTGGAAATACATATTGTTTTTTTTCTTTGAGAAATTGAGCTGTGGAAAAATATTGAGTGAAGCAAACTATTATATTTGTATTATTAGTGGCTTAAAAACTAAGGCTTGTTTTAAAAAAGGAAAATAAGAAAAAACCCCAAAAATCAACTACAAATTTAAATTTTAAAATTCAAAATTTGATTACTTACGGGTGGAGGAAATGCTCGAAGAGCCAAGCGCGGAGGACGGAGACGGCGCGCTCGGGGAGGCCACGCTGCGGCCGCCACCCGCCGCCGGCGGCGCCACCGGCGGCGGCGGCGTGCACCATGCCAAGCTGCTGCATCGCGCGCTGCTGCCGGAGCTGGTGGTCGATGAACCGCAGCCGCGACCCCACCGTCGTCCTCCCGCCGCCACCGCCGCCCTCGTCGTCGCCGCAGTCCTCCCCGAGCCCCCGGCTCGCCGCCCTGACCTGCGCCGCGATGGCGTCGCGGAGGCACCGGAACTGCCGCGAGATGGTGCGCAGCGCCAGCGACGTGTACGTCGTCGCCGACCCGGCCCCCGCCGCCGCCTCGAACGCCGCCGCCACCCCCTGCATCTGCCGGTGGTACTGCCTGTACCGCTGCTCCACCTGCACAAGTTAATTACCACTAATTACTTTAGTTAATTAAATACAACAGTCATTTAATTAGTTATTTGCCAACTTCAGATGAGGAGGATTTATTACAAGTAGAATTGGATAAATGTAGGTTAGTTTTTAGTCTTTGTATTCTTAATTCATAAATTTTATTTTCCTAAGTGGGTTGTGTAATAGATGGTTGTAGTTTTTTTTGGAAGTAAAGGTAGGTTGTTATTTTATCATCTTAAAAAAAAGTTAAATTTAGTTAATTAAATTGATAAAAAACCTATTAATATATACTATAGTGAAGTAGTGTAGGGTTGGTTTTGTTTTTGGCCTAAATAGGCCTTACCAAATTTTGTCAGTACCAAATTTTGACAAGTTTTGGCATGACTAATTTTGGTAAGGTAAAGTTATATTTGGATTGAAGCCAAAATAGCCTAAATTCACTATTGAAATGACCTATTTTCTTAGGCATGCCAAAATTTGACTTCAAACCAAATAGACACTAAACACTATTAAAATTATCAAATATTGGTAAGTCTAATTGAGACCTCAAACCAGCCCGTACAGACAAATGAGAGACTGTATATTTGAGCAGGCAGCAAGCAATCAAATTAAAGTTGGAGTAGTGCACAACTGAAACAAGTATAAATTATTCTTCTTGTGCTTATCTAATCTTATCAGTTCATGTTCATTCATGATTAGCTAGCTAGCCACAAAAGCAGTATGGTGCATTAGCCACATCACTGCTTTATCTTCTTGTTTTTTGTTTTCTCTTAAAATTGGGTGATTTTCCAGTCACCGAATTAGCAGGGCATTGCATTGATTGGTCAAGAAAAAGTAACATGTTTGGATATTGGAACACGTAAGGATATTGTATTATATATACCAATAAATTACAAAAAAAACGATAATTTCTAGACGAGGATTAAAAACTAATTAAAATTGTAGAATCAAAATATTAATATGTGAGTAAATAGAGAGGAAAATATTTGCAGTGTCTAGTGCCTATCAGGATTAGTTGCCACCAACAGAGGATATATATATATATATATATATATATATATATATATATATATATATATATATCATCAGTCAGTTGCAAGAAAAACCATGAACACTTTAACAGTGCAGTGATCGGTTCAGTGACACTTGCTTCTTTATTACTGAAGCTTAGGCTGGTAAATAATTAAGTACTTAATTATGAATTACACTAATTACCTCATCGAGCATGTTCAGTAGCTTGCTCTTCTTCATCTGCAGCTCCTGCCGCTCCGCCGTCGACATCTCGGCGGCGGCGCCGCTCTTGCTGCCGCCACCGTCCTCCGCACCGCCGCCGCCACCGGACACGCCGCCCTCCGAGTCCTCCTTCTTCTTCACCGCCGTCGCGGCGCCCTTGCTGACGCTCACCGCCTCGTCGAGCAGCTCCTGCGCCGCCTTCAGGTACCTGGAGCGCATCACCACCTTCTCCTGGTCCGTGCCGCCGGGGACGGCGGCGGCGGCGGCGGCGGCGGCCACGGTGACCGGCGGCGCCGCCTCACGCGACGACAGGCTCAGCACGGGGCTGACCGCCGCCGCCGACGTGCCAGCTGCTGCTGGCGCTTGCTGCTGGGCGCCGTGGCGTGGCGGCGACACGTCGTTGCCGCCGGTGGCGTCAGGGCCCCACAGGTTGTACCCCGACTGGAGAGGGATGCCGACGAAGTGCTGCGCCGCCGGTGTCGGCTGGTGGTGGTGGCTGAAGCTCGCCGGCGTGAGGGTGCTCACCGCCGAGTTGAGGAACACCATGTTGGCGGCGGCGGCGCCGCCGCCGGGCGCCGCGGCGGCGTCCGTGAAGCCGACGTAGCTGGGGTTCATGAGGTAGAGCGTCTGCAGGCCGTCGGTGCCGGCGGCCTGGACGACGTCGGTGCCGGCGCCGCCGCCTGTGAAGTACGCCGCCATCGCGGTGGCCCCCAACTCCGACGACCCGATCGATCGAACAATTCAAGCTTGTCTACTTGATCTACGTAGCAAATACGCTGAGATTCTTGGACAACTAGTGTATGATTCCTATGACAAAGCTGTGAATTTGCCTGTGACAAGAAGCCAAGAAATTAACCAAGAAGCTCATCAATAAGCAAGATCAATCAACCACCAAATCATAACAAAACTAATTAATTATATTTCAGAATCAAACAAGAGAGATCTAGCTGCTACAATTGAACCATGGAAATTAGGAAATAATATATGTAGTATATTATTAGTGAATTGAGGAGAGTGTCAAGAGTGGGCTAAAATTGGAGCCATGTATGCACACCTTTTCCCTTTTTGTGAGAGAGATGTATATATGCTATATGTAGGAGAGGGAACCATGCAAGAACTCAAGTCATGCATGAGAGGAAAAAAAAAGAGAAAGAGAAAGATAGAGATGTAGGAGAAGCATCTCTAGCTAGCACATAAAAAATTAAGAAGAGAAACAAAACAAAAGGTGATCCATCCATCTTCATCAGCTGATTTAACAACCAAAGAGTGCACATGCATGTGTATAACACATAAGCAAACACAAAGTCACACAATACTCCATTGGGATTGCTGATTAGCTTTGTTAATTACCTCAAGGATTGAGCTGGAACACGTGCTAAGTACTGTATATTAGAATAAGAATGGGTCTCTTCTTCCTCCCTTTTCCTCCTCCTCCTCCCCCTTTAGGTAGCAAGAACAAGAGAAGTGAAAAGGAAAAAAAAATGGAGGTCAAGAGGATAGTGAGAAATGGAACCTAGCTAGGTATCAAGAGCATGGATGACAATATCTATTGATCACTCATCTGTGGAAGTGTCTCCTTAAGTACTTGCATATGCATGTATCTCCCTTTCTCCACAGAAAACATACATAAATTAATTGTCTACTCTCATCTTCCTCTGAAAGGGAAAGGAATTGACAGGTAGGGGTAGGAGGCTGATAATCAGTGGAGTCTTTGGAGTTAGGAAATAAAGAGGGCAGTGGGTAGCTAGAGGAGGGATACCCACCTCCCACTGCCATTATCCTCATCACAATCCCCACACAGGCCTTTTCCCAACTTTGCCTTTTGTTTTCTTCCTATATCTATTACAAGATCTAGCTAAAATGATTTTTAGTTTTCATCAAAATTATGGGTTGTTAGTGTTGTAGTACTACCTAGCTTGCCTTTCAAAATTCCTGCAGGGACAGGTGTGAGAAATGGAGTTATGGAAAACATAGCTTCATTTGTGTCTACAATAGTGATCTAGACCAAGCTCAACAATGAACACCATATGCCATATGTTTTTACGGTGTTTTACTATTTAAAAATGTTACTCTAACGTGTTTTTTTTATATAATTGTATGAGATCCAAATGGATCAGGTACAAAATTTGTTATTGTTACCTTGTGGTACCTAAGATACTGACTGATACTAATTTTTCTACTAGAAAATATATGATACGCACATCCTTAAATACCATAAAATAACTCATGAGACATAGACCATTAAAAACACTGAACATGAAAGTAGGAATTTGATATGAATATATTAGGGAAGAAATTAAAGGTGGATATAACCTGGAGTCGAATGGAAGCCTAGTGAGTGCACTGGCAGATTTTCTACTAATGTGCCATGCACAATTCTAAAAAAAACACTACTCTCTCTCTCTCTCTCTCTCCCAAAATATAGCAACTTCTAGTCTTTCACAATTTGTCTCAAAATATAACAACTTCTTCACCTATATATCTCTTCTCAACCAATCATAACCTTTCACTATTCAAATTCCCTACCAATCTTCTTTTCTCAACCAATCACAACCTTCCTTCATTTAGTTCCACCAATTTTTTTAATACCCGTATCCAACTCTAAAACTTCTTATATTTTAGGACAAAAGAAATAGATATTAAATGAGGAACTTTGATATCGATATAGGGAGGAAAACTGGTAGGAAGCCTAGAGTTAAATCCAGGCCTGGCGAGTAGCAATGGCAACTTTTCAGCCATTGCACCACACACTGTTCTCTAAAAATGTGGGATACTAGGGCCGGGGTAGTATCAGTGATATTAATTTTGGAAGAGGTGAGTATCTTAGGGTGTGTTTGGTTGGTGGTCAAGAATGCACACGCGCACGTCCCGGCCCCGAGCCGCGCGATCCAGCCAATTGGATATCCAGCATCCAATTCACCCGAAGCTGGATATCCAGCATCTACACAGAATATTTTGTACCCGATGGCCATATCTCACTTTTTCGCACCAACAAAAATTCCTAAAAAATTGACTGCCAAGTCCTATATGAATATATCCAACTAACCAAACGCACCCTTTGGTTCGACCCAAGACCGGCGGCTTGATCCTAGCACCTCCGCGCCGGCTGAGCAACACACCGTTTTCCATATAGACCATTAAAAAGAAAGTTGCAGATGGGCGTGGGTTAATTCCTGAAGAACAGTACCAGTATATCTTTTCGTTTACATTATCTAAAATAAACCCTCTCATTTACTATAAGAGAATTATATCATGTTGAACATAATAATTAAGTTGGTCAGAAAGAGTTACTAGTATTAAGATACTCACCACTTCTCCCATCATCATTGTTCAGACAAGTTCTTTTCAGTCTCCCCCTGTTAATTAATGTGTGTGCGTGTGTGCAATATTGTGCAGGGATTGGAAATTGGAAAGCAAAAGATGCAGATATGATGTCTGATATACTATTCCCAAAAGGACCCAGGTGATATAGGACATGCACATAGCTAGATTTCAGAATTCAGATTGGATGTGGTGAGAGCTGATAGCAATGCGTTTCCTGGCACAGGGTGTGACTGTGAGTTTGTCAGAGGAACTCCTACTAGGAAATGTCCATGTCTTAGCCAGTCCGATTTCAATTTACTCATATGCTTTGTGTGGAAGAAAAGGGCAGGAACCGCCGCAGCTTCTGTCCCTTTTGCTTTCCTCATCCTCAGGTGTATGTCTTAATTTGCTGTTATGGTTAATATTTTTGTGATTTGGTTAATTGGTTATAAGTCTTTGTGTTTGTTAGGTTATTTATTTATCCCTTTGCCTCTTTCACAAGTTCATTGTCTTGGTGATGAGTGTTTTTTTTAAAAAAAATTGTGGCTTGCTCTAGAGTTTTTTTTTTTGCCCTTTTTTATAGTTCTAAACTATGTGCACATTACATTGGCTTTATGATCAAGCAAGAAATTCTAGTTATACCCAGGGAAGAATATCTTTTTTTCCTCGAAAATGCAGGAGAGATGCATTTCACTTTATTAATATGACGATGGGGAAGAAAAATCTTATATTAGATACTTGAAGAGGTATTGCAACACACTTGGCCGGGGAGGAGGGTGGGGAGTGCTTGATTGGAGGCCCTAGAAAAAAAAAGAGGAAGTAACTCCTTTAATTTGTCGAGATGAGTAAAAAAAAAGTTCTTAGGCAACTAAACCATTTGATAGTTGCCAAGCACACGTCCAATAGGAAATGGTTAATACCATTTATTTGTTTATCCATGTGAGCTTGAATAAAAAAGGCTTGAAAATATAGGACAATTATTGAGTGCTTTTTGTTTGAAAGATACTTTCCTTTATTTCTTTTCTGATTGGACCAGAAGGACCAGTATGTTTGACAAATCAACTTGATGTGGCCACACCCATTTTAACTCATTTTCAGAAGATCTAGCCATATATACCATGTATCTTTAGGGACCATTAGTAGATATGTCTTCAAACAAAAATCATTAAGCTGGATCTGATTTTCTTTTTCAGTTTTACGTTTCCCCTAACAAGTTAGTTACTAGCTACTAGTACTTAATATCCACAATCGTGCCTGTACATTTAACTTTTGTGATGCGTATGCAATTTTGAAAGTTTACATATGTATGCTTCTATATAATGTAAGAGCATACTCTCACCATTCCTAAAAAAGTCCAATCCTGAAGATGTATCTGAATATGCACGTAGTCCAGATATATACCTAGAATTAGATTTTTCTTTGGACATAGGGGGGACAAATTAAATATGGGCGAGTCAGTGAGGGGCCTCAGGGGCCTGGCCTCCGTCAAGTTTGGTAGTTGTAAATTACTACCTCCATATTTTAATATATGACGCCGTTGACTTTTTGTCTAACATTTGACCATTCGTCTTATTCAAAAAATTTATATAATTATCATTTATTTTATTATGACTTGATTCGTCATCAAATGTTCTTTAAGCATGACATAAATCTTTTCATATTTTCACAAAATATTTGATTAAAACGAATGGTTAAACGTTGGTCGAAAAGTCAACGGCGTCATACATTAAAATACGGAGGGAGTATGTATTTATAGCTTTCTTAAAAGTTTAAAAGATTAGTATTATTAGCCCCTTCCAACAAATGAAATTTGGAGATTCTGTCTCCCCTGCTGCACAAAAGCTCCTATCCTTGAGTTGCTTATATATGCCAGCGTACCATGGGTAAATCTCACAATATTTTCCTTTTAAGGCTCCTTTGGAACACATCTTTTTCCTGATTAATGTGAAATGAACTACTTGTTGTGACTTGTGAGGTTTGATTCCTATTATTAAAAAGACCCTTTTTGCGAGGTTCATAAATGATGATCTTCTGAACAAAATTTTAAATCATCACAAACATACGAATTAAGATAATATGTCTTATTTCTGCTGTGTTTTTAATTGGACCAAAGAAAAGGCCCGTAGTGTCATTTTAAAAAAAAGGTCCGTAGTGCCTTACAATAATACTTGTATCATAATTTATTATGTATGCGAAAAAAAAGCAACATTAAAGTTAAACATAATTTATTTACATGGTGAAGTTCTATTTGATTCATTGCGCTGTTGGGGTCAAGTAGTCCTTTTATTCTATTCAATTATAAGCATTGGTAGTACGTACTATTTCCACAAAGTTGAATTTAATTATCTTCTGATCATAGATATAAACTTGTGACTGCTACAGGGATATATATGTTGCTTTCTGAGAATGGTACGTACTGCTTTTTCAGATAATGTGAGAATGGGTTGCTGATGCCATAGAACTGATTATGGAGGAAAGGAATCAAAATGGGGACCGCTTTCTCATTAGCTAGGGAAAATAATGTACTATGTAGTGGTGCACTATATCCTAGCTTTATCCAATTATTTGATTCATATTTTCTTACGAAATTAAAATTATCCTTCCTAGCTTGCGTAATTTGTACGTCTCATTGTTGATATTCATTGGTCACTAGCGCAGCTTCAGCCACATAACCCTAATAACTTTTCCCTTTTGAACATGGTGAATCCTCTTTCATTAAAAAAATGGTTAATCCCCCCATATTATGGTCCCTTTTCTTCCTACCCTTCCACCTTAGCTTCTGTGCTTTTTATCTGTTATATTATCCCACTCGATAACGATTACGTGGCAATGGTATCTCCTATAAACTTACTAGTTCTAGACATCTCCGTTCTTTTGTTTCTTTGAAGTACTACTACACTACAAACAGGTACGCTCACTACACGCACATGCTCACTTCTATATAAACATATACACACAAATTCTACTTCTACACGAGAACCTTCGAAATTAAAATGGGTTGGCATATGTTGAGAAACCATAAACGTCTCACTATCAAGTCTCACTGTCAATAAGAATGTAGATCACCTATTTACCTTTAAAAGAATAATTAGTTATAAATTCAAGTACCTATAATAAGTTTAGGACTTAAATCCGGGTGGGTTAATTTCCAATGCAAGTAACTTAATCAGTTGAGTTACACTCACTTTAACTCACTTTATGACATCTCTCCATTCATTTGTATTCGCATGGGACTAGATTTGTGTCTCACTCAAGACATGGTATCACTCTCCGATTCACTAAGAAATGGTGTATCATTTTCTTAAAAAAACAAAAATTTGAGTTCCGGAATGGATGAAATTTGCAGAAATTAACGTCTCCTTTGGCATAAAGGATTGGCATAGGAATTTTAAAGGATTCAACTCGTTAAGAAAAAATTACTGTCAACCCCTCTGGTTCAATAAAAAGGAAAGGAAATATCCCAAATGATTGGATTTCTCTGGCAATGCCATAGAAAAAAATAAGTAAGAGGTTCAACATGCTGAAAACATCTCTTTGCTTTGTTCTTCACCATAATGTATACATATAATAAATGTATTATTTTATTAATATGTATGAAATTAGAAAACATACCACTTAAGTTTCTATGTATTTTCTATATTCTATATTCTATATATTATAGATTTTGCACCACCGGCATCACCACCGTCATTGATGACTTAAAACCTACCCCTCCGTCAAAGAAAAAACCCAATCCTAACTATGAACTTGGATAGTTTGTCTTTTTTTTTTTTTTTGGAGTAGTACCTTTTGCTTTGATCCAGTATAGTTTGTAGCAACAATGGCACATATTGCAGCACAAGAAACGTCGACACCATGATAAAAAAAAAATAATAATAAAAGAAACGTCGACACCATATCGTCAGATCGAACACCAGCATCTCTTAGATTGATGAGACTAATTAATTAGTTTAGGCGTGCTAAGTACTGATTAGGGTGCACTGTCAACTGTCAATGTTCCCAGCAACACACACACATTAGCTAGCTGAGGAAATCGACGTCGACGGAACAGTGTGTACTACCTTCGTTTCAGTTATAACACTTTCCACATTGTTCACATTCATATATATGCTAATTAATATAAATACATATATATCTAAATTCATTAACATATACTACCTCTGTTTTTTTAATAAATGACGCCGTTGACTTTTTCTCACATGTTTGACCATTCGTCTTATTCAAAATATTTACGTAATTATAATTTATTTTGTTATGAGTTGTTTTATCACTCATAGTACTTTAAGTGTGATTTATATCTTATATATTTACATAAAATTTTTAAATAAAACGAATGATTAAACGTGTGAGAAAAAATCAACGGAGTTGTCTATTAAAAAAACAGAGAAAGTATATAAATATATAAATTGTTGGAAAGTCTTATGATATTAAACGGAGCAAGTACGTTACAGCCAATGCCGGCCCGGCTCGGCATCTTTTTCCCGCCACGTCGCTCTCTCCGGTGGGCCCCGCAGCTCGGTCGTCTGACACCTTCCCCGATTGGCTGCTGTCGGGCCCACAACCGCCGGGAATATCTGCGGGCCCCACCGGATGAAGCTAGGAAGACTAGTCCACACTGGTAGCCAACCGCCGCCGCCGTCTCAACCTTCTCTCTTTCGCGGCGCCGGCGTAGGACGCCGTCGTGTCTGTGGCTCGTCCAGTAGCCGACTCAGGATTTGGTTCCTGAGTATTCACTCCATAAATGTAGACGTGCTTTGTCTGATATAACCCTCTCTCTGCTATATAAGAAATATTGCAGAGATGTGACACGTCCTAGCTAGTATTTCGAATAAACAGAGAGTCTGACGTGTCACGTCCTTCCAAAATTTCTTATATTATGAGATAGAGGAAGTATCTGATAAGTTTTCCCGTGGAATTCTCTTGTTAATTAATTAACCACGGACATGCTTGTTGTAATCTATAAGTTCGTGGTTTAGTCACTTACACTTTTAATATCTGATGTTTAGTGGACTAGGGTTAAAGGATTTGAAACGGTTTCTAGACACATTTAGTCATGAGTCTAGTAGATTTGTTCATAAAAATGTGAAAAATAAATTATTAGATATAGTCAAGTGTAATATATTAATTTGTTCTCTAAAATTTTTGGGTATTCATAAGAATACAATGGATACACCCCTCGTGTACGCCACTGAGCTCGTTGCTCTATAGTTACCCGTGGCTTAATTAATTAATTGTGCTTTTGTTGAATACTCCCCCCGTCTAATAAAAAAACGAACCTATGACTATGACTGAATGTGACATATCCTAATACATCGAATCTAGATATAGGCTGTATTTAGTTCAGCGCAAAGTTTGGATTTTGGTTGAAATTGGAGATGATGTGACTGAAAAGTTGTGTGTGTATAACAGGTTGATGTGATGGAAAAGAACTGAAGTTTGAATCCAAACTTTAGATCTAATCACAGCCAGAGGTATATTCAGATTGATAGTACTAGAATATGTCACGTCAAGTACTAGGTTGATTTTTAATAGGGCAAAGAGAGTACTAGTTGAGTTTAAAAATATGTACTACTCCCTCGGTCCCAGAATATAAGAAGTTTTAGGGTTAAATATTGTTATTAAGAAAGTAGATAGAAGTGAGTGGTGGAGGGTTGTGATTGGATGAGTAGTGGAGGTAGGTGAGAAAAGTGAATGGTGTAGGGTTGTGATTGGTTGGAAAGAGAATGTTGGTGGAGAAGTTATTATATTTGGGACAAATTCTAAGGGCTAAAAATTGTTATATTTTGGGACGGAGGGAGTAGTATATTAAGACAAAATTTTATTATACTTTTAAAATTATGACCATCCATAATTGTTTTCTACACAACGAGAAATTGCTTATATTTAGAACAGAAGGAGTATAGTAATTAATATATTAATTGTCTCAAAATAATTTAGCAATGCACTTGATTACTTCAGAAATTAACATTCTCTGATTTTTTTAGATGATTAAATGCTTGGAGTGTTAAGAACAATGCACTTGATTACTTCAGAAATTAACATTCTCTAATTTTTTAAGACGATTAAATGTTTGGAATGTTAAGGAGAAAATCCATTATTGATAAAGAAGAAAATGATGATGATACGTTAAGAAAATGGTGAGAAAACATATGTTCAAAGGATTCGAAATCAAGCTAGCATGATGCTCTTGGTAGCTAGAAAACGGTATGATACAAGAATGTACGTAGGAACAGTGAAAACTGACGACGACACACAACATATATACATGCACATGAAGCTAGCATTGAGTGTACAGGGGATGATGGTCTCAGTGTCTAACACAAGATAAGGGCATCAACTCGACATCAGCCTGCAGTTCTAGCGTCAACGGAAATTAATATATACCTACTAGCTAGTGAAAGGGACCAAAGATTTGATCTGTTTTGAATTGAAAATTAATTTTGGCAATCCTTTTACTCATCCCTCTTCATGTCTCTCTCAAGCAACCAGCATTAACACCTGATTAATTGAGTTCTAGATATTACAAACTTGAAATATTAATTTATATGATGTTTTCAAGTAATTTCTATATAGAAAGTTTTCATGCAAAATTTACCGTTTACCGTTTAGTAGTTTAAAAATCTTACTAATAAAAATTAAGGTAAAATCTGTATTTTAATCAGAAAAGAACTAGTCAATCGTGTACGCTCCAGATTATCTGTTACAGCAAAATACTACGTTTTCAACGTACAGTAACTCCGAATACTATTAGTACAGCGATTTGTTACTCCAGAGTAAGGCTCAAACACAAATATCATAACCAACAAGCACTGTGTAAAATATTATAATTAACTCCTCTTCATTCACTGTGTAAAATATCGTTATCTGCATTTACTGCAGATCAAGACCCTTGTCCATCATTTAATCAACACAAGCACAAGTATTTTGATTCATGGTCTAACCCATTGTTTAATTCAGAGTAAAGTGCACGGGCGGTCTCTAAACTTACGTGGGTGTATTAACTAGGTCCTGTCAGGGTTATGAGTAAGGTATACCCTCTACCCTTCGATATACGTCACATATCAATATGGTATACTTACGCGTATACGGACGTTTTCGGCGTACGTTAATGAAATTCATCATGGAGTTCATAGATGGAAGGAGTCCTACTCGGACAGAACTGGGTCGTCATTGTATCGTGCCGGGTCCGATGTCTCCGAGTCCTACTGGAGACCAGTTGGCCTGCGATATAAAAGGGACCCCCCGGGAGGACCTAAGGCATCGAATCTCATAGCCAACACATCCACTACAGCCTACGGAGTTGAAGCCTACAGGAGCCAAGTCGCCGGGAGATCTAATCGAACCTTTTCGATTACGACTTCGTCGGTATCATCGAGTTCTGCTTTTTCCCTCTGTAATCTGTGGTTTCCATCATATAACCCCATATCAACTGGATTAGGGCTATTACCTATCAAGGGGCCTGAACCAGTATAATCTTTGTTTTCTGCCTGCTTGATGTCGTATTACGTAGATCCTTGTACCAGTGTACCCCAATAACCTCTATATCCGGTTTACGGGTATCCCCCGTCGACAGTGGCGTGCCAGGTAGGGGAACTTGGTGCTCAAGGTTCTACTACTATGTCATCCAGCTTCGTCGATAACAGCGTCAACACCAACCTCAACCAAGGAGTTCCTGCTTCAACAATGCTGGTGTGGACTCAAGTCGGCGAAATCGTCTTCCCGGTTTACACCACGGTGCCGATCTCGGCTGGTCCATCAATGACCGGAAGCGAGAACGCAGTGGCTACAACCCAGGACGACTCCATGTCGAAGGATCCTCCCGCCGAAGCGGAGAACGGAACGTCGACGACATCCGAGCCCGAGAAGGATCCTAGTGCGGCCAAACCTTGTCTTTCCGACAAGAATCACGAGCCGACGAGGATGACTTCCGAGGTGACAAGGTACTGGTGTCCTATTCACAAAACCAGAAAACACACCTTGCAAGCCTGCTGGGTTTTTCTCAACGTCCACGCTGAAATTCGTGCCTACAAAGAGCGTGGAATTCAGCGTACTTCTCCAACTCGTGATGTCTATTGTCCTATTCACAAGACAAAGAATCACGACCTCTCAAGCTGCAAGGTCTTTCTCAGCGCCATGAAGACATCACCTCCTAAGGTCCAGCAGTCATGCATCCCCCTCAGGGATAAGGACAAGGAACAAGGAGCGACGCTGATCTCAGATCGATTCGTTGGGGTAATCGACATCGATCCCCACGAACCGTCAGTCCTGCACCTGCTCGAGGACTATGGTTCATTGTCAATAAGTACTCCGCATGAGGTATTGGCTATCGACGGGACCAACATGTCAGCGCGCTAATGCGGAAGCCGAAAATCAAGTGACTACACTAGCCCAGCACATCAGGGCCGTCAACGCAATACTGAGGGAAACCCCCTATGATCCCGTTCTGAACGATGATCTCGCGCGGTGGACAGAACGGCTACAGGAATCGGTGACCAACCTCAGCAACGCGTTCGAAGAGGCTACTGCTGCAGCGCACCCGAAACAGCCACCAACTGGCGGCGCTAATGGCGAAAACCCTGAACAGCGGGAATCGCCTCATCGAGCCACCCCTCCACCTTGAGGCACCGGCGATCTCCGCAATCACCTGAATGGCTACCGAGAGGCGCGACGCGCACGAGACAACGAGAACCGTTCCCGACATCGCGTCTCTTCAGGACGTCACGATAACGAAGAACGAGTAGGCCGTTCGAGCGAAGACCGAGACCGTGATAACCGCCACAACAGCCACGATCATGACGATCGCGAACGACGGGTGCTGGGCGATACTAGTCGAGGACGCCGCCATAATGACGACGACGATGGGGATCGGCACCAGGACAACAACGGGAGACGACGACAGGATTCTCGAGAACCCGGCCGACGTCCTCGTAATCGTACACTGGAACCAAGTGACCCATCATCATCGTCGTCATCTTCCTCATCCTCATCATCAGATAGACATCCACGAAGGACGTATTATCGCCGACAACCCACCGCCCCTAGCGCTGGGTGTAGAGCTTTCAGTCGTTTACTGCGTGATGTCTGATGGCCTGAGAGATTCCGACCAGGAGCAATAGAGAAGTATGATGGGAGTACCGACCCAGAAGAATTCCTTCAGGTTTACTCCACAGTACTCTACGCTGCCGGAGCGAACGACAACGTGTTGGCGAATTATTTGCCAACTGCATTGAAAGGCTCTGCGCGTTCATGGCTGATGCATCTCCCGCCCTACTCGATTTCTTCGTGGGCAGACCTGTGGCAACAGTTCGTCGCCAACTTCAAAGGAACTTACAAGCGCCACGCGATCGAAGACGACCTACATGCGTTGACACAGAACCCGGGTGAATCCTTGAGGGATTATGTTCAGCGCTTTAATGAGTGCAGAAATACAATCCCCGAAATCACCGACGCTTCTGTAATCCGCGCCTTCAAGTCCGGTGTCAGAGATCGCTATACTACCCAGGAGTTGGCAACGAGGCGCGTCACGACTACTCGGAGATTGTTCGAAATTGTCGATCGATGCGCTCACGCGGACGACGCACTGAGACGCAAGAACGACAAACTGAAGACCAGAGAAGAGAAGAAACCAACCAAGTATGCACCTGAGTCAAGCAAAAAGAAAAATCGCAAGAGTGGGAAAAGGAAAGCTCAAGCGAAAGTTCTCGCAACAGAATACGCGGACCCTCCCAAGTGCCCAGACCCACAAGGCAGCGACACGAAGAAAACATGGTGCCCTATACACAAATCGGACAGACACTCTCTAGAAGATTGCCTCGTCTTCAAAAAGTCGCTCGCAAAACACATGGCATTGGAAAAAGGCAAGCGAGTACGCGTGGTCGAGAAGGACGCTGAGGCGGCTACTCAGGAATCAGACTCAGCATACCCAGACTTCGATCTCCATGTCTCGCACATCTTCGGAGGTTCCACGGCATACTCCTCAAAGCGAGAATACAAGAAAGTGGAACGTGAAGTCTGTTCGACGTGGCAGGGAGCTGCGCCAAAGATGAAGTGGTCTGAACAGAAGATAGAATTCTCTGAAGAGGACCACCCCAAGACTGCTATCATCCTAGGGCGATATCCGATTGTGGCCGAACCCACTATTCGGAATATCAAGGTCGCGCGAGTTGTGATCGACGGCGGTAGCTCAATCAACCTTCTCTTCGCCAGCACCTTGGACGTGATGGGGATCCCACGAAGCAAGTTGACACCCACCGATCAACCCTTCCATGGAATCACCCCTCAGTCATCGTCCAAACCATTGGGCAAAATTACGTTGCCCGTGACTTTCGGCCAAGCAAATAACTTCCGAACGGAGCAGATCACCTTTGGTGTCGCTGAATTCGATACAGAATACAACACCATCATTGGGAGAACTGCACTCGCGAAGTTCATGGCCGCATCTTACTACGCGTATCAAGTGCTCAAGATGCCGGGACCAAAGGAAACAATCACTATCCAAGGGAATGCTAAGCTGGCAGTGCAATGCGACAAGTGGAGCCTCGACATGGTCGAGCACACGCCCAGCCCACCTGCCACAGCTGAACCACCCAAGAAAGTGAGCAAAACAAACAAGACGCCGAAACCGGACGGTGCAATCAAGATCGTTCCACTCTCCAGTGCCAACCCCGACAAGACCGTCAAGATCGGGGCATCACTATATGAGAAATAGGAACTCACGCTCATCACCTTCCTCCGCGACAATGCTGACGTGTTCGCTTGGCAGCCGTCCGACATGCCGGGAGTACCTAGGGAGGTGATTGAGCACAAACTCATGGTGCGACCCGACGCCAAGCCAGTAAAGCAAAAACTGCGGAGATTTGCACCAGATCGAAAAAAAGCCATACGAGAAGAGCTCGACAAGCTTCTCAAAGCTGGCTTCATCAGAGAGGTACTCCATCCAGAGTAGCTAGCCAACCCAGTCATGGTGCGGAAGGCCAACGGGAAATGGAGGATGTGTGTCGATTTCACCGACCTCAACAAGGCGTGTCCCAAGGATCACTTCCCTCTTCCTCGAATAGACCAACTAATGGACTCAACAGCCGGTTGCGAATTGTTGAGCTTTCTCGACGCTTACTCCGGCTACCACCAAATCAGCATGGCGAAAGAGGACGAGGAGAAAACAGCATTCATCACGCCGTTCGGGGTATTCTGCTACGTTAAGATGCCGTTCGGACTAATAACCGCAGGAGACACTTTCCAGCGAACGGTCCAGGGCGCACTTTGTGACCAACTCGGAAACAATGTCGAGGGCTACGTCGATGACATTGTTGTCAAGACCAAGACAAGCGACTCATTGATTGATGATCTGCGGGAAACGTTCGACAACCTCCGACGATATCGCCTCATGCTCAATCCAGAGAAGTACACGTTCGGGGTACCATCGGGCAAGCTACTCGGTTTCCTCGTCTCTGGCAGAGGAATAGAAGCAAATCCTGAGGAGATCAAGGCAATCGAGAACATGAAGTCGCCTACAAGACTCAAGGAAGTACAGAAGCTAACCGGATGCATGGCGGCACTAAGCAGATTCGTCGCTAGGATGGGAGAGTGAGGACAACCTTTCTTAGCTCTGCTGAAGAAGCAAGACAAATTTATATGGACACAGGAAGCCGAAGAGCCATTCGTTGCACTCAAGCGCTACCTATCAAATCCCCCTGTACTTGTTGCCCCCCAACCTAATGAAGAATTATTTCTCTATATCGCCGCCACGCCATATTCCGTTAGCACTGTCATTGTTGTCGAGAGAGAGAGGGTGCAACGACCAGTCTACTACGTCAGCGAAGCTCTCCACGACGTAAAGACAAGATATTCACAGATCCAAAAACTGCTTTACGCGGTAATCATGACATCAAGAAGGCTACGCCACTACTTCCAAGCCCACAGGGTCATAGTTGTATCCTCCTTCCCTCTCAGTGAAGTCATGAGAAACAGAGACGTTGTCGGCCGCATTGTGAAATGGGTAGTCGAGCTAAGCCAATTTGATGTCCACTTCGTGCCACGAACAGCCATCAAGTCCCAGGTACTCGCGGACTTCGTAGCCGATTGGACTATGCCTAATAACAGGCCAGACAACCAAATCGACAACGAAACATGGACAATGGCGTTCGACGGCGCACTCAACAGTCAAGGAGCAGGGGCAGGATTCATCTTGACATCACCTTCGGGAGATCAATTCAAGCATGCAATTCAACTCAACTTCAGGGCGACCAATAACACAGCCGAGTACGAAGGACTACTCGCCGGGATAAGAGCTATAGCTGCACTCGGAGTTAGGCGACTGGTCATGAAAGGGGATTCCAAACTAGTCGCGAACCAGGTGCATAAAGATTACAAGTGCTCTAGCCCCGAGTTATTCAAGTATCTCGCAGAAGTCAGGAAGCTAGAAAAAAGGTTCGATGGGATCGAGGTCCGACAGGTATACCACAAGGATAACATTGAGCCGGATGATCTAGCACGGCGTGCGTCCAAACGAGAGCCACTTGAACCTGGCACCTTTCTGGACGTCCTGACAAGGCTATCAGTGAAAGAGGCAAGCGACGAAGATAGTCCAGTCGCCCTCAACAACAGCTCGGGGGCTACAGAGGCAGAGTGCGCCGTTGCCGATATCGAGACCACAGACGACTGGCGCACCCCACTCATTAAATTCATAGGCAGCGAAGAGTTGCCCGAGGACGACGCAGAAGCTGAGAAAATAACCCGTAAAGCAAAAATCTACTGTATGATCGGCAACGATCTATACAAGAAGGCGCCAAATGGGGTACTCCTAAAATGCATCTCGTCCAACGATGGCAGACACCTCCTCCTCGACATACATGAAGGGATCTATGGGGCACACGCCGCCGGTCGGACATTAGTCGGAAAAGCTTTTCGACAAGGGTTTTTCTGGCCAACCGCCCTCAAAGACGCCTGCGACATGGTTCAGCGGTGTGAAGCCTGTCAATTCCACAGTAAACACACAAAGCTACCAGCGCAAGCACTCCAGACTATCCCTCTTACTTGGCCGTTCTCGTGCTGGGGGCTAGACATACTCGGGCCATTCCCACGAGGACAGGGCGGCTACAGGTTCCTATTCGTGGCGATCGACAAATTCACTAAGTGGATTGGAGCGACACCCACGGGGGAAATCAAGGCCGACAACGCCATCAAATTCATCAAAGGGATATTTTGCAGATTCGGATTGCCTCATTGTATCATAACGGACAACGGCTCCCAGTTCATCAGTGCCGATTTCCAGGATTACTGCATCAGGCTGGGAGTCAAGATCTGCTTCGCCTCGGTTTCTCACCCTCAGAGCAATGGATAGGTCGAGAGGGCAAACGACATAGTACTACAAGGAATCAAGACCCGCGTCTACGACAGGCTCATGTCACATGACAAGAAGTGGGTCGAAGAACTCCCATCAGTGCTATGGGCCATGCGTACCACACCGACAATGTCTAACAAGGAGACACCCTTCTTCCTCGTATACGGCTCAAAGGCCATGCTCCCCACTGAGCTACGACATCAAAGTACACGAGTACAGAAGTATTCCGATGAGGATCAGGAGGAGCAGCGAAACGACGATGTGAATCTACTCGAAGAACATCGCGAACGAGTTGCCGTTCGAGCAGCCAGTTACTAACAGGCCCTTCGCCATTACCATGAGAAGCGCATCCGAGCACGCACACTTTCGATCGGCGACTACGTCCTCCGAAGGGTTCAAAGTCAAGCAGGGCGAAACAAGCTCTCACCCAAATGGGAAGGACAGTACACGTTCACACAAGTTTTGTAGTCAGGCGCATTCAAAATTGTAGACGGCGATGGTCGCGAGTTGGCAAATTCCTGGAACATTGATCAATTACGTAAATTCTATGTATAAGTCAATAGTATCCATACTTGTAAGACATCTTATAGCTTCAATAAAGCCTATTTTCAGGTACAGATTACAATCAAAGTGTTCATTCCCGATGATCCCTTACCCAGATGACACCTAGCGTTGAAACCTATCCTCATGTCCCTTTACACCGTCTTGACAAGGCCTCCGAGGAATCTAAGGGAACTTCGGCTGGGGACGCCCAGAGCCGATAAGGCCTTGTCGGATCCTGTAGAGACAAAAGACCATGTAAGATCTAGTCGTGTAAGAGTTCTCGCCGTGCGTATTAACCAAGCCATGTAATCGGAAATTAATTTTCCAACTTCACGGCTGGGGGCTAGGATCAGTGCTTGTTCAACCGAGGCAGGTCAAAGGTCCAAGAGCCTTATCTTCCGAGAAGAATTCTCCGATGACAAGGCTGGGGGCTAGGGAGAGTGTATAACTCAAACGACTGATCGAAGTCGCGAAGTGAGAAGACACTCTTACACGCTACGTCCAGAGACACGGAGACTACCAGGAAGGCCAACGCCAGTCCATGGACTGGATGACCTTCTCCGCCAGCGGCGCCATCGACTTTGCCAGGCCATCTATCTCCGTTGGAGTTTTCCGAGAACGAGAAAACCCTTCGTGGAGGAACTCGAGGTGCAGCTGCGGACGATGATCTCGTATGCAAGCCAATACATGCCCCCCGGCATATCGGCTCGATTGACGACACTCCTGCTTCAGGGCCTCGTCGATACGCTGGCCGATGCCTTTGAGCTGGGCGCAGGCCCCATTCAGCCACGAGATGTATCCGGCCGCCGATTCCTCGGGATCCCCACGAGGTACTCGGAGCTCTCTACAGACCCTTGTCATGGACGTGCCGCAACTCTTTAGATACGAGCTGAAGCACACCTCGCGACCTCGGAGTGTTTCCACTGCCTGGTCATTCTTCACTTCCAGCATAGTCCTCTCGAGTTCCGCGAACTCAAATTTCGTCCTCCAATACTGGATGCGGCGATCTTGGTCAGCAAGCGCACTCTCGAGGTCTACTCAGCATGGAAATGACTAAGGCAAACTGCTCTTCTCTCCCGAGAACACAGCAAAGCAAGTCGATCCAGACGGAAGAGTAAAGGAGATGAAAACAAAAATAACCAACCTAAGAAAGTCGTCGCCATACCCGTTTCCACAGGCGAATTCTAGTCTACATCTCCCTGCGGCACATATGGCTCGAACGCAAGTGCCGGAACGATCACTCGCAACTCAGGCTGCCCACGCTGCTGGACATCCTCGACATCAACATCTCTACAAACGACAACAAAGTACTCGAGATTAAAATGCTAAAGAAAACTAAGGTGATGACTGCACACAGAAAGGCGGTTGGAACCAATGAGAGTTTTTACAAAGCTTGACTAAAGAGTACAAGGGAGCCAAAATCCTACTCTTCAAAAAGCGGGAGGACGGACTCCCCCAGATCGCCGACTTCTTCCATCACATCCTTGCGCGCGTCGCTAGCCGCCCCCTGATCCAAGATCTTCCGCAGATCGAGTTCAGGGTGCGCCAGCCTCACACACGCAAGGACATGGCACGCCTCGGTATAGATCCCGTTAGACGTCTCCTCTCCGATCCTGGCCGCGTGCTTGGAGGGGATCGCCTCCATCGCCGTCGCCAGTTCTGCAAGCGAAGACGTCAGCGAGAACTCGTCGGGATTCGCCAGTATGGTGGTCTTGACGCCACACTCCCCGGCGAGCTGGTACAGACAGGTGTAGGTGACCCGCAGCGAGCCACGGATTTCCGACAAGTTGTTCTCGAGCTCCGACATACGACGCTCGAGCCCTCGCTGTTGTCGCTCATTGCCGGCCACCAGCTCCCTCATCTTCTGGAGGTCCTCGCGAACCTCCGCCAAATCACGTGTCAGCCGGTCGGCGCGCTCGTTCGCCGACGATGCTGCCACTGCCCTCGCCTCCGCGATCTCGCGGCTAATGCCGCGAGCACCAGCCTCAAGGAGGCGCCCCATCTTGACCTGGAGCTCCTCCCAGGTGAGGACGGCAGCCGGTGGACCCCGACCAGCCGCGAGATCGCTGGCTGGGCCGCTAGGCGTCGCCTCACGGCTCCTGGGCACGACCACGACATCCGTCGAGGCCACAGCAGGAGACGCGCTGGAAGTCCCTCCAGATCCGTCTTGCGTCGCTTTCGCCCGCGCCGCCCTGTGAAAGGCTGCAATTGAGACAGGCTACAAGAGTTTGACGAAGCGACAAAACCTCAAATTCATCCACTTACTTCTCGCCTAGCGTCACAAGCCGCTGCCGTCGTGGAGGCGGGGGAGACGCATCCGAGGCCTGGAGTATGACGGGCATGATGTGAGGTGTAAGTTTTCCGACTACGCGATGAAGGACCAGGAGAGCTTACCGAGGGGGTGGGTGTCTTCCGACGATTTCCGATCACAGAGGAAAATTTCCTCCCCCTTTTCGGAATGTTGCCGCCACTCGTTGTGGCAGCAACGGCAGCAACATCGGACGCCTCCTTGGCGACGTCCTCCTTCAGCGACGCCACCGCCTGATGATCCACGAGCGGCCCGATGATATCAGTCAGAGGGAGAGCCTACACTTCATGAAGTCACAATGCAATCCCGGAAGAAAAATGCGAAAGGGCCGCCGAGTACACTTACATTGATGGCAGCCTCGCGTTCGGCTGCCCCCTTCTCGCAAAGGGGGACGGGGACTTTGCTCGCCGTTGTCGGGCCGCTGATCATCAATTGACCAACGTGGCGCTCCACGGTTTCACTATTCAAACATGTAGATCGAGAACCAGAATTCGATAAGTCAGGAGGAACACGCACATAAGGAAGTCAATTTAAATACAAGAAAATACCCCGAGGAGAAACCCGGGTCGCGTCCTCCGGCCCAGAATAGTCAAAGGCTGGGTGGGCTCGAGCCTGGAGCGGCTGGATCCGCCTACCAATGAAGTCGGCAGCGACTTCATACCCCGACAAACCTCGTACTCGGAGGTCATCGATGGCATTGATGAAGTACTGAAGAGAAGGGGTTAAGACGGGTTTAGCGGTCCAAGACGAAATCTTGTCTGGTTGTTCCCCAGGAACAACGAAGACTGGATCCGAATTTTCTATCTGAAGATAGAACCACCTCGCCCGCCATTTGCTACAAGAAGAAGGGCACTGGAAAGGGATATAGCGCGACTTCAGGCCATCCCGGAGTTGGAAACCGACGCATCCAGATACCCTGTTGGATTCCATCCAACACAACTCGTAGTAGAAACGAAAGAGGTCAAGAAACGGCTATACCCCAATGTAGGCCTCACAAAGATGCAAAAAAATACTGAGGAAGGCGATGGAATTGGGGTTCAAATGGAGCAAAGAAAGGCCGTAGAAATTCAAGACCAAGAGAAGAAATTCAGAAGGCGGAGGAAGAAAACCATAGAGAATATAGTCCTCGATCGCAACCATGCGACCCAGGACAGGTTGGGGTTCAGTACCTCCTGCTTCTCTCTCCATGGTCCCGTGACCGGGAAGGGCGCCATCCTCTTGTAGTTTCTTCAGCGACGCGCTGGTGGAGGTAGACTTGTCGAGGTCCATTGCCACCGGAGATCGCCGGAGAAAGGACCGAGATGAGCTAGCTAGGGTTTTTGCGGGAGCGGAGAAGACGAGGAACGCTTGGAGACTGGAGACTTTTTTCACAACAGGCAGACTTCAAAATGGTTCCCCAAAACTCCCTTAAATAGTTGCACTTCCGACGGTGCGAATTCCAAGGAAAGGAGAGAGACGGTCGCCGGAAATTTTTGGGTCCGTTATGCGCGACAGTTTTTTAGACTTCAATTTAAATTCACTCATTACCGTTGAGCTTCACTTGGCGTTGTCGATTACTCCTTGTCTCTCGGTCCTCACACCGAGAACGACAACAACCTCGACATCAGAAGTCACGATCGGTTACATGAGTTCATTTAAGCAGAAGTCGGGGGCTACTGTCAGGGTTACGGGTAAGGTATACCCTCTACCTTTCGATATACGTCACATATCGATATGGTATACTTGCGCATATACGGACATTTTCGGCATACGTTAAGGAAATTCATCATGGAGTTCACAGATGGAAGGAGTCCTACTCGGACAGAACTGGGTCGTCATTGTATCGTGTCGGGTCCGATGTCTCCGAGTCCTACTTGGAGACAAGTTGGCCTGCAATATAAAAGGGACACCCCGGGAGGACCTAAGGCATCGAATCTCATAGCCAACACATCCACTACAGCCTACGGAGTTGAAGCCTACAGGAGCCAAGTCGCCGGGAGATCTAATCGAACCTTTTCGATTACGACCTTGTCAGTATCTGTGGTTTCCATCATATAATCCCATATCAACTGGATTAGGGCTATTACCTATCAAGGGGCCTGAACCAGTATAATCTTTGTTTTCTGCCTGCTTGATGTCGTATTACGTAGATCCTTGTACTAGCGTACCCCAATACCCTCTATATCCGGTCTACGGGTATCCCCCATCGACAGGTCCTGAACTCTCAAAATATTTTTTTGGGTCCCTCAACTTGTCTCGGGTGTCATATAGGTCCAAACGGGTTTCAACCCGCTTCGTGTGCTGACATGGTATGCCATGGTGGCGTCTACGTGTCAGTAGAACCCAATTGTCAGCCACATATAGAAAAAAATTAGGAACATATTTTTTTCTCCTCTATTTTTTCATTTATTTTTTCGAAATTAAAAACATCGTTTTCTCCTCTCTTTTTAAATGTTATTTTTTTCTACATAACTAGCATGTGGATCCCACTGACACTTAAGCGTCATTGTGGCATGCCACATCATCTCACGGAGTGCGTTGGAGCCCTATATGACACACATGACAAGTTTGGGGACCAAAAATATATTTGAGAGTTTATGGACCTAGATGACACATCTGTACAAGTTTAAGGACCGCCCGTGCACTTCACTGTTTAATTTACCTCCGCTCAATTTGGTAGAGCCCTCGGCACCCTTAGCATGCCATTTAATTATAATATTAATTAATTGTGCTTGTAATACTATGCTAAACCATACCATGCAGGGGTGTAGTTTAGCATAGTATTACAAGATAAGGGGTCAATAGATGATTTTGAAATATGGTTTTATCTAGATGACCTTTATAATTTGTTTTTTTGGATGGTTTGTAAAACACGTTTATTTCTTTGAAACAAAATAAATCACGTGATAAAGGGATGTACATCCTCCGTTTAAAAGGAATTAACTTTTATGGATGAATCTTATTTAGAAAATGATTAAAATTCGGCCTCCACATCCACAATGGATATACACAGCTCAACTTTTATGGATGAATATAGATCGATATTTGTTTAGACTCATTTTAAGAAATTGGTTTTTCTAAGGCAAATGGAGTAGAGTACATGACATTGATGAACTTTCGAAACGCCTGTCCACATTCGTAGTACTAAGAAATATTCTATCCAGTCTTAGTTTCTTATATTTTTTTGAAGGGATGGAGTAAAATCTTGCTCATTGAGTGCAGCACTAATTATAATCTTTGTGAGTTCGATGTGACAGGTGCTTATATACAAGGCAAAAATTAAAGATAAAGTGCACAACCACCCAGTAGTAGAGTTTGGTCCCAGCTCGATCGATCAATTGGCTAATCGACTGGACTAGCTAGGCCGCATCAGATCTCAGAAGAATCCTGAACCATCAAAGGCATCTGGCCGGTATATAGATATAGTTATATGGTAGGACCCCTTGCTTAACACATTGTTTGGTTTCTTTCCCATCGTCAGACTGTTTTCCTTTCTCTTTCTCTCTCTCGTGGCTTGTCTCCTTGATGCTTGCTACTCTATCCAACTAATGGTGGTCTCTTTAACAATAATGCTACTGCTAATTCTAAATTGAAGTGTACATAGTGAGATTAAAGAAGATAACTTTAATTTTCTACAAAGAAGATATGATAGACCGGCGAAATAAACCTTTCATGAGTACCAAATTGGGGATCGTATGTATTGTTTACTGTGCTAGGTCATGACATCTATTTTTTGGGAAGTCGCGGGCTAGGGAGAGGGGATGTAGTAAGGGTAAAATAGTTTGGGGGTGACTCTATATTCTCATTGCTATTTACATGGGTTTTCTGATCAAATATAATTATACTACAAATTTTATTTTTCATACTTATTTTTATTTTAAAATATAGCTACCTTTATAGTACAATCTCTATCCCAAAATATGGTTACCTGCGCTTTAGGACGGAGGGAGTAATATCTAATTTCTAATGCAGCACTGATCTTGCCGACAAGAGGTGCTACATTCAATTGATGCGATGTTGTCGTTCAATAGTGATATAGATGTGATTTGTAGTTTTCATTTAAATAATTTGTCCAGCACATCTAAGATTGTATGCCCTAATTACTCATAGCCTTTTCTTTTTGAAGTTTCTAAACCTTTTTGGTGATGGATTCACTGAGTGTAGCCAATGGCCATGTTACACGCTTTTGTCTTTGCAAAGGACAATTGTGATGACCTAGTAATTGTGATATTTGTTAGGGCGTTTGCCTAGATCATAGGTTTTTTTTCAATCGGCTCACATGGACTGTTGTGAGTGTAGAAATAATGAATCAGCTGATGGTTTGGTTGAAACGATCTTAGTTCTTGGTATGATGGGCCATAAGATCACCATCAGATCAAATCGTCATGAAAAAAAAATCCATATTCCCCCCTTAAACTTATTTGTTGGAGCCCTTGACCTCCTAAACCATTTATTCCCTGCTCAGGTTACTCCCTAAAATATTGAAAGTCTCCCACCTTACCTATTCATTTACATTTGAATATTTTTTCTTCTTTCTACTAGTGTAGTGTTGTATTGTTAGCTGAAAATTCCTGACATTATAATAAAAAAGCCATTAGCTTGGAAAAGAAAACGTTGTTGGCATATCTCCATCTTAAAATATAGCAACACAGTACCGGATATGATATATATATTCTAATATTATGAAGCTAAAAAGGATATGTCCCATTCGATATTAGGTTGCTATATTTCGTATTACTCCCTTTGTCCTAAATTATAAGGTCTATATTTATTTACACGGTATTCAATAACATACTTTGGCCATTAATTCATTTCGTATTATGTCATCAACAACTATTAAATTAGTATAACATGAAAGTATTTGAAAACACGAGTCTAATGATATAACATACACAATCCTTCACATAGATATTGTTAGTGGAATTATTAGACAAAAGTTATCGAGTTTGATTTTTCTAAAAATAAGGACACCCTATAATTTGGGACGGAGGGAGTAGATGGGGTTGCTATATTTTGGGATGGAAAAAGTACACCGAAGGTCCCTCAACTTGTCATCGAGTTATAAAATCATCCTCCAACCGCAAAACCAGATATTGGACATCCCTTAACTAATCAAAACCGGTCACAATAGGTCATTCGGTGGTTTTGAACCCGGTTTTATCCTAGATGGTGCATGAGTCAGCGTGGGACCCATGTGGACCCCATATGTCAAAGATGCCACGTCATCTCCGGTCTCTTCCATTTTTCTTCTGTTTTCTCTTCTTCAGCGGGTCGGCGACGGAGCCGAGACGGGCGGCGGCCGAAGATTAGCAGGTCGGTGCAGTTCTCCGCGCGGAGCGGAGCAGGGGCGGGCGCCGCCGGAGTTGGGCGGCGACGGGACGCCACCAGCAGCAGCAGCAGCCGCCGCCACCGCCGCGCTCGGTTGAGGGCTGGGACTTGGGAGCTTGGCCTCCGTGCCCACTGCAGCAGATAGATCGGTAGGCATCGAGATCGAGCTTCCTTCAGATCTGCATGCATGCATGGCATGGCAGCAGCAGGTAGGTAGCGAATCAGATGAAAATCTTATCACATGGAGACAGCTATCCGATCACCTCCGTGACACACCCAACAACGATAGCTAGGAGATCTCGCGATCAATCAGCCTTCGCCACCGCCGCGAGCCCACCGATCGACCAGCCAAGATCGAAACCGCGCCGCATGCTTATTTGCAACTCACCTCGATCCTCATCTGAATATACTGAAACCGTGTAAACCAATTTTAATCCTCTCAATATGGCATTTGGCAAATCAATCAGTGATATTCCTTTGTTCCTGTCTACTACCATGCTGTGCTAGCTAGCTTATGTCTGCATTTGCGTTGCTGTGATATTCCTCGGTGCGTACAGTACGTACGTAGTAGGGCATGTGCAGAAATTATTGCTTAGCTAGTGTTCGTTCTCTTCTGCTGTTCAGTTAAATTTTCAGGGGGATTCGAGAGATCGGAGAGAAGGAAAGATGAGATGCGTCTTTCTCGTCTGCTTGGGCTTCAGATCGTCCCGTCGCGGCGCCGTCTTCCTCCTTTCCCGCCTCGCCCCGTCGACGCCCGCGCACACCCGCGCCTCCCCGTCGACGCCCGATAGCCCGGCGCGGGGGAGGTTCTGGCGGTCGACATCGAGGCCGTGGAGGGACTTGACGATGGGGGCGACGGAGGCGCCGCTCTCCTCCGACCCCGCCGGCGAGCTCGAGGCCGTCGAGCTCCCCTCCTCCCTCGAGGTGCTCCAGGAGCGGTTACTTTGATGCATGCCGAGTGGGCGCGCCTCGTCGCCGCCAAGGGCGTAGAGGATCTCGTCTTCGTCAACAAGCCCGTCCATTACTTTGATGTGCCCCTCACTGCCGACATCCTCCGCTGCGCCGCTCTCCACCGCCTCTTCCTCGGCAACTGGAATTTCCCGGCCACCTTTGGCTTCCCCTGCGGCGCCGGCGTCTTCCCCCACCTCTGCTCGCCTGCAGCCCAGTACTGGAGAGCCTCACGCTCGCGTGAAAGAGAGAGAGAGAGAGGAGCAACCGAGGAAGAGAAGAGGGGGATAGAGATGACGTGGCATTCTGACACGTGGGGCCTACGTGGGTCCCACGCTGACTCAGCCGCTACGTAGGATAAAATAGGGTCAAAACCACCGAATGACCTATTGTGACCGGTTTTGATTAGTTAAAGGACGTAGGATATCTGGTTTTGCGGTTGTGGGACGATGTTGTAACTCGACGACAAGTTGAGGGACCTATTGTGTACTTTTTTCCATTTTGGGATAGATGTAATAATATGGAGTTTAGTGGGCCTAGATGGGCTGAATATGAGGCCCATTTGTATGTAACCCGGCCCACAGCCTCCTTCCATTTTGCAATTGCATCCCCTTCACTCCGCCGCTCGCATTTCCTCACCCACCCATCGCCTCCTCTCCGCCGCCGCCGCCTCGTCGCCGTTGACGCCGCCGCCCGCCACCGCACCGCCGCCTCTCTCCCCCCCTCTCCCCTCCGCGCGCTCCCTGCCACTGCGCCCCCCTCTCTCCCGCGCCGCGCGCCACGGGCTGCAAGAGGGAGAGGGCGAGGCGAGGTGGCCCCTCCTCCGGCCGCCGCCGCGCTCTCTCTCTCACTCGCCGTGCTGTTGGGCGAGTTACTTGCTCCCTGGGAGGTGGCTCTCCCCCCTCCAGGATCCTCTCCGGCGGCTGCCGGCACGCTTCTCTCTCGTGTGCTAGATTTCCGTGAGCTGGTGGTTCGGAAGCCCTAACGTTAGCTTGGTTGGAATTCTCCGGGCAAGCTCTGTTCTTCACGGTGAGGAATCAAATCCAATTCTAGTTGAATTTTGTACACTTCATGCTGCAGCTAGGAGGGCTAGAATAATATCTGTTCGAACATTAGTGGGAGTGCTCCTTGTGTTCTTATACGCTTACAATTTTGGGTTTGATAACTTACCTGATGCTTGAAGAATTCTGCATATAGTATAGGGATTGACGAAAGACAAGGTTCATTGGCTGTTTAAACTTTGCTAAAATAAGAAATGGATGTAAAGCTAGTGCGCTCTAGTTTAGCGTTGTCCCGTTCTCATGTATGTTTGTTGTATCTGAATGTGTACCTTACCTCTGTTTGCGTTACATATAATTTCATAGCTTGAAATGCTGAAAAAAGAATGTTGTCTTCTGTTGTGGATTGTACAGTAATGGAAGAAACTAGCATTGCTATTGAGATTGATGGGGAGGCGATCTGTCTGGACAGTGTAGGAGATAATGAGGAGCAAGGAACTCAGGAGAACCAAGAGATACAAATAATTTATGATGCTGAAAATGAGGGACAAGTTGCTTTCGACAATGGAGAACAGGGAAAGGAGGAACATCCCATGAGGAATGAAGAGGAGAACCAGGAAAATATTCCTGTAATTCCAAGCCGTGAGGAGTTGACTGAAGAATTGCGGAACAAAATTGCCAATAGTGAAGAAGAAGCTTACAGGCTGTACTGTGACTATGGACATCGTATGGGCTTTAGTGTGAGGAAGGGGAAACAGTACTACTTTACAGGGACCAAAACTATTCGTACAAAAGACTATTACTGCTCAAAGGAAGGTCTAAAGGACGATGAGCAGCTTACTGAGGCAAACTTTAATAAGCCAGACACCAGAACTAACTGTAAAGCAATGGTCCGTTATAGAGTTGATTCGGAAGGCCATTGGCGAGTTATTCAGATTGTTCCTGAACATAACCATGAGTTGGTTCGACCTGAAGAGGTACACTTGCTGAGATCAGTGAGGACTCTTTCAATTCCTAAGCCCGGTGTGCTGAATGCAATGGTAAATGCTGAAATACAAGCAATGCATGAAAATTTGCACATGAATGATGATGGTGCTGAATGTCAGAGTCAGCTTGGCATCCAAAGTTACACTCTGCTTGAACCAGAGGACTCTGAGGCACTTGTAGGTTATTTCAAGCGTAGAACAATTGAACAAGGTATGTTCTACTGGGATGTGCTGGTAGAGGATGGCCGAATGACAAATTTTTTTTGGAGGGATGGAAGAAGCCGTGTTGATTACGACTGTTTTGGAGATGTCGTGGTGTTTGACACAGCATATCGTACCAGCAAATATAATATGATTTGTGCCCCATTTGTTGGTGTTAATCACCATGGCCAAGATGTTATGCTTGGTTGTGCACTTCTGTTAGATGAGTCCCTGACATCCTATGAATGGTTGTTCAAGTCATTCTTAGATTCAATGGGTGGCCATCCTCCTAAAACAATTTTCACTGTTATGGCTGAAACTATATCCAAGGCAATTGAAGGCGTTCTCCCTGAGACACGTCACTGCATCTGTCAATGGAGTATTGAAAAGAACCTACAGTCCCATTTAGGCACTCTAAATGTTTCTGGAACATTTCATAGCATGTTGACAAAATGCATGAGAGAATGTGAGTCAGAAGCAGAGTTTGAGGAAACATGGGCAATGATGCTTAACGAATGCAATATGCAGGATGACCAATGGCTCTCTGATCTGTATCAGCAGAGGCGTAAATGGTCCACAGTTCATCACAGGGATGCATTTGATGGTGGAATCAATTCACTCGATAGGAGTGATAGTTCAAACAATGTCCTGAGCAGCATTGCTAATGAATCAACTTCACCCACTCAATTTATTCTTGACTTTGATAAATTGGTAGGGAGTTGGCGTACAAATGAATCCGCCGAGGACATTCAGTGCACCCAGACATCCCCAGAATCTAGAGTTAAGCATAGGAGTATTTTGGAGCATGCTGCTGAAGTTTATACGCGCAAAGTCTATAAATCTCTTGAAACAGAATATCTAGATGGATGCAGTGCAACTTCATACCAGGAAATGCAGTGTAGTGAAACATTGTACCGGTTTGAGTTCATTTTGCAAAGAAGTGGCCCAAAAGTTCAGGTAGTTTTTCTTGACACCTCTACCATGGAATTGAGCTGTACTTGTAAAAAATTTGAGACAACAGGCATACTTTGTTCGCATGCAATAAATGCACTTGATCTCAAGAATTTTGATAGAATTCCTGAAAGGTATGTTTTAAAACGGTGGAAAAAGTATGTTAGGAAAGGAACATATCTATTTCCATCTGATGAGTTTGTGGGACAAGATTGCACAGAACCTGGGCTTGCATTTCGTAACAAAGCAATGCGATTTGTGTATGATCTGTTGATGAAGAGCAAAGGTCATCAGGATACGAGGAAACTTATTCTGGATGTGTTTGAAAATGGAGAAAAATTAGTAGAAAGCCTATGTGAACTCAAGAGATTGAATGCCCATGCCTCTGGAAGAGAGAAAGATGGAAGTAAGGTTGAAAAGCGGAAGAAAAAATCAGCCAAGCAAGAAAAAAGCTCAAGTATTTCTTCTTATACCTTTTATTTTTATTATGCTAAGTATAAGGTCGCATTATTATTATTTAAATAAAGTTGCTATGTTTGTTTCATAGGAAATGTTAAACAAGCAGTTTCATCTCAGACAGCTGACACAGTTTTAGTTGATCCACCAAATCAAAATCAATATTTTGCAACAGAAGATATGGCAACAAACTCATCTATCGGTAGACCTTTCTTCTACCAGGTAGAAGTCCTTACAGTAGCTGTTCTCTTTTAAAATTTTGTTCTCTTAGCTGTTTTCTCATGTGATGCCAAATTTGTGCAATCTATGTCCTTTCTAGGGGTTTCCTTCTGCTGGTGTTTCAACAAGTCAGATTCAGGGGCATACGAATATTCATTCTGTGCCTCAGTGTGCACCACAGGTACTTCGCAGAACTTTGTATTATCTTATCTTGATTGAGGGTAACGTTTGTTAATGATTAGACATGGTTAGGATGCTGCCAAACATGTCTAGTAAAATGCAATCAACTTGATCTACCTGGGGTTTACCCTTAATCAACTGGAAGGTATAGGGTAATACGCTATATTGCATGTTGTTCTGTTCTTTTTGAGAAGCTCACATCTATATAAGAAAAAGATTTGTGCCTTGCCCCTCCCATATATACCAAAAGAACCATACAAATATTCCACCGGTATGGATACCAAAAGAACCCTTAATCTCCTGCCTTCTTTTTCCTGTAAACTTTCAAGACAGCCAAAATCTGCTTCAATTTAATTATGGGTAAACAGTCTATGCAGTGAAACATAAAGTGGGATGTACTAACATAGCTATTACTGTGTTGAACCTTCGATAATTTTTTTTAATTTGATGTTGTAGAGTACTATCAGTGGCTACTTTTATGTTGCAAGTAGATAGCTGTTCAGTGGCACATCACTGAAATCTTCTCATTTACCAAGTATGTTAAGGGTTACTTATTCAAGTGTGTCTGAATTACGACAGGAATATTCAGCCTATGGCGCAGCTCATCCTCCTCCAACATTTGGTGGTGGAAGAAATTTCTGAAGAATGTAGAGCATTGATGTGTGAATAGCTGAAGTTCATATTCTTTGACATATTGTTGTATGTGCATGGTCTAATCGAACGATTTTGCTAGGCAGTAGTCACCTTACCTAGCAGCAATAGAAGTAGGCCTCTCCTTATTGTATAAATTATTGAATTTGCTAATTGTTGTACTAGTTGTAAATTTGCTATTCACTAGTTGCATGAAGTAAAAAAATATTGTGCTGTAGGGAATAGATGAATTAATACTTTTTGTGCATGTCAGGTTACTAATACTAGGCTACTAGCTCTTACATGAGAGGGAAACCGTGATTTTTTTTCTATTGAGTTGCAACGCATGATTTCTAATGTGTTTACTTTACAAATTGCATCTGATTAAACAATTTCTTTCTGGTTTAAACCATATACATCACATCTACCGATTATATATCAAATTCAACAACGAAGAGCTTCATTTTCTCCTTGCTGCTGGCTGTTGAAAACGCCTTAGCTGAAATGGTCAAATATTTCATCTTATACTGCCCTGAAGAAACTTAATGTGAAGTCATTTAATCAAATTCCCTGCAGACATATCATTGATTGCAATAGCTATAATTTTCAGACTCATAACACGGAAGAAACTGGACGGTTTAGCTGGTCAGCTTGACTGAACCGCCTACTATCTGTTTCTCTGTTCATATAAATCAGTCAGTCCTTCAGATCTTGAAGACCATTCTATTCCCACAAAATAAGGGCATGTTTAGATCCCTAGCAAAAGCTTACAAATTGTCACGTCAAATGTTTGGACACATACACGAAGTACTCCCTCTATTTTTTAATAGATGACGCCGTTGATTTTTTCTCACATGTTTGACCATTCGTCTTATTCAAAAAATTTATGCAAATGTATAAGATATAAATCACACTTAAAGTACTATGAGTGATAAAACAACTCATAACAAAATAAATTATAATTACGTAAATTTTTTGAATAAGACTAATGGTCAAACATGTGAGAAAAAGTCAACGGCGTCATCTATTAAAAAACGGAGGTAGTATTAAATATAAATGAAAAAATAACTAATTACACAGATTATGTGTAAATTGTGAGACAAATCTTTTAAGCCTAATTGCGTCATGATTTAATAATATGATGCTACAATAAATATTTGCTAATAACGGATTAATTAGGCTTAATAAATTCGTCTTGCGGTTTACAGGCGGATTCTATAATTTGTTTTATTATTAGACTACGTTTAATACTTCAAATGTGTGTCCGTATATCCGATGTGACACGCTAAAACTTTATACCCCTGTATTTAAACACAGCCTAAAACCCTACATTTTCTAAGCCAATGTATAGATTTATTATTTGTATCTTATCTACTCCCTCTGTCTTATAAGTACATATTCATTATATTAGGATGTGTCATATCTAATTCTAAATTCGTGCATATACCTTAGTATAAAATTATTGCTCATTGCCAAAAAAAAAAATCTTGTCAGTTCTGTGAAGTAAAACTTTCACACCGCTTGGGGTTGGTGCCATATGGATATATGCTAGACAAGCCAGGCCTCCATTTGCATAATTTCATTAATTTAGACGTGTTCTTTTAATCGTAGAAAATGAGAAGAGAAAAGATGACAAGTAGGACTTGGTACTTGGATGTACCAGCAATTTTTATACGGCTGAATACAAACAAAAACTGAACCATACTAGTATGACAGCTACTCATCATGGTCAAACCAAGATATTGGGTCAGAGTGATGCCTTGGTCGGTCAAAGAAAACACACACGTCGATCAATAAAGGAGCCCGTTGCAGCGTCCCTTCAGTTAGCCTTAAGGATTTGACAAAAAGAACACGATGACTTCACGAAATGAAACCAGAAATGTGAATGTTCAAATATATTCTACTCCTATGTGACAGTCAAGCGTGTGGTTTATTTCAATCCTGCAGGATTTTAGGTCTCAGAATAAGTTATTTGTATTTAGAACATGTGCTAATGTCTTTCATATATAGAACAAAGAAAAAGAGAATAGTTTTTGGAGGATTTAAATCTTGTAGAAATAATTTCTATGGAGTACGTACCCAATATTGGAACAAAGAATGCCCCCTCAAAATTCATTCAAAAATACTATGCAAAACAACGTTCATGTTTACTTTGGTTGTGTTTTGAGATCTCTGATGTCTTCCATAGTGATCTAGACAAACATTTTTTGAAATGTTTATTGCATTTTTTTACTTCTTACAAGATTTCACAATAAATGACATCAGAATTCTATGTTTTGATAATCCTACATTACAAATGAAGCCCAGGATAGGAATACAGCTGGCCGTTCTTGCTTGAGGTGCTCGCCCATCTAGGGTTCAGTCAGCGCTGGCGTGATTGGATTTCTCTCATCCTTGGCGCCTCCTCTTCCCGGGTGCTGATCAAAGGGGTGCCGGATCCTCGATTCCCTCACCGGAGAGGCCTTCAGCAAGGAGATCCTTTCTCTCCCATGCTCTTCATTCTGGTCATGGATGTGCTTAACGCGATGCTCCGCAAAGCCTCTGACTCAGGCGGGTTCCTTCCGCTCAACGATCGTGCCTTGCGACACCGCGCCTCGATCCCTCTACGTTGATGACTTGGTTCTCTTCCTCTCCTCGGTTCGTCAGGATCTTGAGTTCATCCAAGGCATCCTCTCTGTCTTTGGTGCAGCGTCCAGGTTTCGCACTAACTTTGCCGAGTGTTCGGTTACTCCGATCCGCTGTTCGGTCGAGGACCTGGAGCTGGTTCAGTCCTGCTTTCCCTACTCGATCTCTGATTTTCCTTGTTCCTATCTCGGCATTCCGCTATCCGTTCGCAAGTTGCCGAAGGCGGCCCTGCAGCCGCTTGTGGATAAGGTCTCCCATCGTCTTCCTTCCTGGAAGGGACGACTCAGCACTCTGGCTGGCCGCTCTGTTTTGGTCCAGTCTGTTCTCTCCTCCATTCCGGTCCATGTGTCTATGGCGATCGGTCTTCCAGCCTAGGTGATCAAGGCCATTGATAAGAAGCGCCGCGCCTTCTTGTGGACGGGCACGGACTCGGCTCACGGTGGGCAGTGCCGGGTTTCTTGGATGAACGTCTGTCGTCCTAGAGCTTTCGGTGGGTTGGGAATTTCTGACCTTAGGTTGGCAGGTTTTTCCCTGCGTGTTCGCTGGCTTTGGCTACAGCGCTCAGGGCATCCCTACTGGGACGGCCTGAAGGCCCCAGCCGAGCGAGCCGTCTCTAACATGTTTGAGGAGTTCACTTTCTTCGTGCCAGGTGATGGTGAGTCGATTCTTTTCTGGTCTGACCAATGGATCTGCGGCCACTCGGTAGCTTCCTTGGCTCCGGATCTCCTCTTCATTGTGCCCCCGCGTCTGCGTGGTTCGCGCACGGTTGCTTCTGGCCTGGCAAACAACGCCTGGATTTCTGACATCTGCGGCGCCCTCACTGTCCTAGTCATCTTCCAGTTTCTCCTTGTTTGGGATGCGGTGCTCCACATTCAGCTTACGCCAGGTGTCGGGGATCATCTTGTCTGGCGTTGGACGAGTGAGTAGCGCTACTCGGCACGTTCGGCATACCAGGCATTCTTCTTTGGCTAGCACTCCTTTGCTTGTGCCGATCTTCTCTGGCACGCGAAGGGCCCTGCTAAGTGCAAATTCTTCCTCTGGTTTGCATTTCAGTAGTGCTATTGGACGACTGATCTCCTCCAGAAGCGTGGCATTGATAGCCATTTGACTCTGTGCTCTCTTCGGTCGCAGTAGTCCTAGAGTCCATCCTTTCGGAGGGCCGGCTGTGGTCGTTAGCAACCGTCGCTTCCTTTGGGGAATTGTTGGGAGCGTAGAGTGGCTCTACCCCCTCCCGCTGTTTGGAGTTGAGTTACCGTCGTTTCGAGTTTTTTTTCCTTTCCTTTCTTTGTTTTTTTTATCTTTGTTTTCTTCCTTTCTTGGCGTAGGCCGGTCTGACTGAGTGCATCGTGTATCAAAACTCTATTCTTTTAATATATTGATGTGCAATTCTTTTGCGCGTTTGCGAAAAAAATCCCTATCCCTATTTGTTTGTGTTCACAACCAAGATAATTGAGATGTTCGGTAAAGTGATTAATTTTATTGTGACTAGTAATATGCTCATCCATTACAACGGGCCATACAAGTAAGGTTGGGTTAGAAGCTTGAACCAAACATAAAGCACTAGATCTAATCGTACTATTTTACTTGTTCTTTCTTTCCTTTTATTTGTTTTTTTATTTGTTTGACGGTGCAGTGGCTACATGTCTTTCGCGACATGGGGAGAAGTGGATGGACACTACCCCTCTTCTTTCTACTACCTTTATCCTAGAAAGAACATCTTTCTATCATTCAAACTTTGTCCCGAAAAGATTGTGTTTTTAGTAATATGGGGCCAGCTAATTAATTTTGAAAATACGGATCAGGTGGTCTAATTATTTTTAACTTTCCTTTTTATTTGTGTATGCTAATTTACTGCATAATGGAATAGTGGATTAGGAGTCATTAATTCATATCTAGTCAGTATAAACATTATTAAATAGGTGTATGAATGACAGTCATACTTGTGTTGAGTGCTAATCTGTCTAAAATCTGCAATAAATATATTCTGTTGGATGGAGATAATATCAATTATGATTATAGATAATTACGATGGACGACTGTCAAGTGATTGAATTTTTCTTTCTCTATCAATTATGATTACATTAAGTAAATGTAGATAAGGCCGTGTAATAAAGGTTGCTAGTACCGTGCAAACCACCACCCAAATCCCAAACCCTCCATGTGTTTTCGCACATTACACACATAGAAGACGTACTCCCCCGTCTCAAAATATAAGCATTTTTTAACTTCGACACAATCTTTAAGATACTACTTTGACCAACAATATCTATAAAAATAATATATTTTAAATAAAAAGAGTTGTATATATTATGATAGTTTGTTTAATGATAAATCTAGTAACATCAATTTTACATAATTGATCTTTTTTATTCTTTTTGCTATTAATAGTTAAAACACTATGCTAAAAATACTTATATTTTAGGACGAAGGAAGTACGTACTAGTATTACTGCTGGATGTGATACATCTTAGTACTATAAATTTAAATATTTTTTTCAGATTTATTATATTATTAAAATGTGTCCTATCCCGTTCTATTTTTTTTTACCGAGGGAGTAGACTAGAGTTAATTAATTTTGTATGCATTGACTTGCTTATATATATAGCCATAGCCAGTTAGCCATCCATGAGATTGAGACCAGCCAAAGCCCAAGCAGCTTGCATTCACAAGTTTCATGGAGATGGAGTACGGCACGCCGCAGCATTTCATGTGCCCGATCTCGCTGCAGCCGATGCAGGATCCCGTCACCTCCCCCACCGGCATCTCCTACGACCGCCGCGCCATCCACCGCTGGCTCGCCGCCGGCCACTCCTCCTGCCCCGTCACCGGCCACCCCCTCTCCCTCTCCGACCTCACCCCCAACCTCACCCTCCGCCGCCTCATCCACTCTTGGCACCACTCCACTACTACGCCATTTCCCGTCGAGCGTTCGACGCCGTCGCCGCCGCCGCTTCGGGAGGTTGACGACGACGACGTCGTGGAGAGGCTGGTGATGGAGATGGAGGGTGGTGGTGGTGGTTCTTGGTGCCCCCCGTCGTGTGACTTGCTCCGCGAGGCGGCGGCGGTCGCGGCGGGGAGCGGCGTCGCGCGGAGGCGCATGGTGGGCGCCGGCGTGCTCCGCCGCGTGCTGCGTTTGGTGGTGTGGTGTGGCGGGAGGGGGTCGTCGTCGGGTGAGGCGGCGGTGATGGTGGAGATGTTTGATGCGTGCCTCGCTCTCTTCCACGCGCTCGACGTCTCCGCCGACGAGCTCCGCCCGCTCGTCGCCGACGGCCACGACCTCGTCGACGCGGTGACGCGCGTGATGGCGACACTCGAGGCCGGCGACGCGAACGCGACGAGGGCGAGGGAGAGCGCGGTGCGGCTGCTGGAGGCCGTGACGGAGGCCGCCGACGCGCCGGTCCTGGAGCGGCTGAGCCCGGAGTTCTTCTCCGCCGCGACGGCCGTGGTGCGCGACCGCGGCGCCGTGTCCCCGGGCGCGGCGCGCGCGGCGGTGCGGGCGCTGGCGAACGCGTGCCGCGCCCGCGCGAGCGGCGCCTGCAGGAACCGCGCGCTCGCCGTGGACGCCGGGGCGGCGCGCGAGGCCATCGAGCTGGAGCTCGACGCGTGGTCGTCGCCGCAGGCCCCGGGGGGGCGGCGCGCCACGGAGGCCGTGATGGCGCTGCTGGCGGAGCTGTGCGCTTGCGCGGAGGGGCGCGCGGCGGTGGCGTCGCACCCGGCGGGGATCACGGTGGTGGCGAGGCGGGTGCTGCGCGTGTCGGCCGCCGCCGACGCGTGCGCCGTGCGCGTGCTGGCGGCCGTGGCGGGGCGGGCGGCGTCGCCGGAGGTGCTTCGCGAGATGGCGCGCGTCGGCGCCGTCGGGAAGCTGTGCTGCGTGCTGCAGGCAGAGTGCGACGCCGGCGTGAAGGAGGCGGCGAGGGCGGTGCTGAGGATGCACTCCGGCGTGTGGAGCGGATCGCCATGTGTCAGCGCTTACCTGCTGTCTCGCTACCTCTAATTAAGCAAGCATCTACGTATTCGGAATGCACTAATTAATTTTTTTTCTTCCAGTTTTGGCTGGAGTTTAACTTATTATAGTAAATTTCTATCAGATTCATGCGTTTCAAAGGATGCTTGAAACGTTTTTAACTCATACTCTCTCTGTTATAACCATATTCATCCGTAGAGTTGATTTTATTTTGGGACAGATGAAGTAGACTCATAGCTAGCTAGATGATACTACCTCCGTTTCAGTTTATAAGACTTTATAGTATTAACCATATTTATATAGATGTTAATGAATCTAGGCACACATATGTATAGATTAATTAACATATATATATATATATATATATATATATATATATATATATATATTAATATGGGCAATGCTAAAAAATCTTATAATATGAAACGGAGGAAGTATTAGTTAAGTTGGTTTCTTGATTGATTCTTGATGCACTATTGTACATATCATATACTCCATCCGTCCCATAATATAAGGGATTTTGAGTTTTTGCTTACAATGTTTGACTACTCGTCTTATTCAAAAAATTTGTGCAAATATAAAAAACAAAAAAGTTGTGCTTAAAGTAAGTCACAAAGAAAAGTAATAATTCTAAAATTTTTTAAATAAGACGAATGATTAAACAGTACAAGCAAAAACTCAAAATCCCTTATTATAGAACGGAGGGAGTATTGTGTAGTCCAATAATCGACAGCTGATCAAAGAGAAAATTGATTTTTTTTATGACGTTATGTATGAAACAACAGTAATATTTATGGATTTCGAACGAATTATGCATATAGATGCCTTAATAGAGCATCGCTTTTACATCTTAATTAGACATCTATTCATAGATTGCACAATTAAAAAGGAGAAATTTGAGGGGAAAAGGAGTTGGGTACCCAACGAAAAAGGAAATGCTTACAAGATTATCTTTGGAAATTAAAAATTATAAATTAAATGTTGCACTTATGGTAAATGGTTTCGGTTATAGTAGATTTACAATAACTCTTTTGTTGCATTCCATTTATATATATATATTCACGTTGTTCTATATATTTCAATATATAAACCGATCCCTTAAATATTTCCATCCTCTCTGTCTGATCCAATTTGGCCGAGCTGTTATTCATGAAGGGTCAATCTAATTTGATTGCGCGTCCTGGTCCATCCGATTATCCGAAATGTCCGCTTTTCTATTCCGATATTTAGTGCTATTACTTTTAGAAAGTTAAATTAATCTATATTAATATTTTGAATCGTGGAAATTTAATTTTCGTTGTCACCTGTGAGTTTATTGGGTAGTGTTTACAACACTGTTGAAGTTGGGTTTGAAAATATTTTTCGTGAATTAGTGCTTCTTTCCATTGTTACTGAAAACAACAAGATTATTTACTCCACTTATTATATGTCTAATGTGTCTTGCACGTTCACGCTAACTAGTGCATATAAATGCCTCAATAGAGCATCACTTTCACATCTTAATTAGACATATATACATAAGATTGCACAATTAAAAAGGAGCAAAAAGAGAGAAATTTGAGGAGGAAAGAAGAGAGTCCCGGAGTACATCATAGGACACGGTTTGTGGACTGAAGCAAAGAGTCTGACCGGTGACTTGGAATGTTGTGATGGATAAACTTGGAACAACGGAAGCTGAGAAAAGTCAGTCAAAACAATAATGCGCAGGTGAGGTGAGTGAAGTACTCTATCCGTCCCATAAAAAACCAACATAGTACTGAATGAGATATTTTCGTACAATAAATCTAGACACGCTCCTAAAAAATATCCCATCTAATTTTAGATTAGTTTTTCTAGACGGAGAGAACGTCATGTGTACCGTGATCCGGCCAGTGAGTGTCCTGGTCATTATCAACATCCGCGCAACGTGTGACACAAGTTGTACGAGTCCTAGGACCATCCAAACTTAAAGCAGTTTGATGATCAGACAAGATGATAAGGATATCTTTTTACCAGCATCTATCCGGTGCTATACGTTGCAGAAATAAGGAATGGGTAATTTCTGTAAAAAAAATAGTCAAAACTTTTTTTTGATTAAAATGGCTCCTCCGGTTTCTGATGTTTGGCAAAATTGTAAAATTTTATATTGGGGAAATATCAGGTGAAAACGAATTAAATGTTGAAAACTTGTAAAAATCATACCTAAAAGTTTTGTAAATTTATAGAAAAAAAATACTAGAGATAGGTATAGATATGAAATACATTTTCATCAAATATCAAGTTCAAACTCAACTTCATTTAGGAGTAATAAAAAGACAAATTTCAGGTGAATAACACTATTCATCTGAAATTTATCCTTTTTTTTCTTTTAAATGAAGTTGAGTTTGGAGTTGAGATTTGGAGAGAATGTATTTCATATCTACACCTATCTCTAGTTATTTTTTTTATGAATTTACAAAACTTTTAGATATGATTTTAACGAGTTTTCAACACTTAGCTCGTTTTCACCGGATATGTCCTCTTTTATATATATATATATATATATATATATATATATATATATATATATATATATATATATATATATATATATCATAACTGTGCTTATTTTGAGAATTTGAGGCTTTGGTGCAAAACACAAAACAAGACCATATATTTTAAAAATATCGAAAAAATGTGTCGAAGGTGGTGACGCTCTGCTAGTTAGAAAAAAATAATTATGTCAGTAATTCAATTTTCTTACTAAGTGAAAAAATAGAGTCAATAGTACATAGGACACATGTTCACATATACTTAAATTACGTTTTTTTTACATATTGTTATAATTATCATAAAACACTTTAGATAGGTAAATAAAATAAATCTGTTTTAGCAAGATGGTAACTTTTTAAGAAATAGAATGATGAGAGGTGTACGTGTAACCATCAATCTCTAGGAACAACCCTCCTTGATATTGTCTTTTTTTCTTGCATCCGTTTATGCCACGGGAGATGTACTGTAAAATGTATACTACATGGCTAAGGGCTCTGCATTTACATAGTAAAATTAAAGATCTAAGTACTCAACAGTCAGACCATTTCACATGCGTGTTGGGTGTCACATCGGATGTTTGACCGAATATTGGAAGGGGTTTTCAGACACGAATGAAAAAACTATTTTTATAACTTGCCTGGAAACCGCGAGATGAATCTTTTCAGCCTAATTAATCCGATTTTAAAAAATACATATTTTTATGTGAAATATATTATATGTTGTATAAATTAAAGCATATAATATTGATTTTGATAAATTTAATTGGCTTTTATGTAAACTTATTCACATTATTTTCAATTCATCTTATTTTAAATAATATTTTGTAGGATCATAGGAATCGAGATACTATCTAAGATTTTATAGGATTGTGCAGAAATAAATAGTAAGATCGAGATATTATGAAAATAAAATTAGGATACTATATAGGATGTGTATCGTTTCAACTTGGTAGGTATATTAAGTTATGTATAGGGGTACTAACAACCTTGATATAACTTAGCTTTTCAGTTGCACAGAAAATGAGAATGAGAAGAGTCATTAAAAATTGAATAATTGAGTATTAGCTACTATTAAAACTTATAAGTAGATTTATTTGTTTTTAAAAACTTTTATATAAAAATATCATTTAGTAATTTAGAAAATATGTTTATAGTAAACAAGGAAGTAGCTCCCCCCAGAAAAAAACCTAAACAAATATAGACCAAATCATTTTACTCGTGGATATTGTGCACATAAAATTGGGTCCATTGAGGGTTTTTAGTAAGGTCAGAAATATATACCTCTTATCTAGGGGTGGACGAAAAGCTCGTGACTCGTGACCAGCTCGTCTTGGCTCGTTGTATTTTTCTAACGAGTCGAGCTAGTATTTTAACTTATTAGAGATAACGAGCCAGCTCAAGCTGGCTCGCGAGCCAAGAAGACATCAAGTCAGAAGTCTAAAATGGCCATCCTTCTGGCCCAACTAGGACCAACTATGCCATACTACAATGGTGTGTTCACGTGATGAGGGCATGTGGGGCCACTGGCCAGCCTCACGCTCGTAGATAGGGGATAAATCAGTAGACAATGAACTAAGAAACCGAGAGGAGCGAGGAGCTGATTTCGCCGGCCTGCCGCTCGCCCGATCTGCTAGTTGCGGGCGTCCCCTGCTGCCGAAGCTACGGGATGCGGGCAAGCGGTGGCCATCAGTCTGAGGCTACAGGAACTGGTGGCGTCAGGCTCATGCCGCCGGATCCGATGGTCTCCTAGAAGCACATGAAGCCATGGCGGTGAGGGGAACCCGGTGGCCGACGATGATGCAGAGGAAGCCCGGCGGGAGGCAGTCCCAGAGTCCTTCCTCGAGCTCTGTCCAGCCAATCTTTATTGGACGGCGTATCTCGCTCTCACCACCACCATCTCTGATCGTTGGCGCCGCCGCAAGGGGTGGGCTCGCCACGCCACCGTCGGAGCCCGTCGATGTCCAGCCGCTCGTAGCAGCAGTGCAACACCAGCACTAGGCCAACACACGTTCTTCCTGGCCTTCTCCGAGTCGAATCGATCCCAACTCCAGCGCCCGACAACGCCGTCTTTGCCGCCAGCCACCTTCTGCATTGCCTGGCTCACGAGCCAAATTCAAAACGAGCCGAGCCGAGCTAGCAGTTTAGCTCGTTAGGATAACAAGCCGAGCCGAGCCAGCTTGATATCCACCCTTACTCTTATCTCGATCTGTTTGAGCGTGTATTAGAGCGTACATTCATCCGTGCAGGTGTGCGACTGCCATGTAACATAGTAAAACTGTATTCTTCCAACTATTAAATTCCAATAAGCCAGAGGGATATATACATTACAGTATACATGCGAGAACAGGTCAAACAGAAGTCGGCATGGATGCGTACATGGATCGTGTGAACAGCACGAAGAACAAAACAAGGCAAGGTCGAGAAGAATTGGCATTGTTCAAAGACGTGAATTAAATTGACTCGAGGGTCGATCGAGAATTTGCGACCGATCGTTCTTCTTCAGATCATTCATATTACTCTCACCGTGTTTAGTTCCATTTCAAAAAAAAATTTTAAATATATGAACACATATTTGAAGTATTAAACATAGACTAATAACAAAACAAATTATAGTAAACTGCGAGACGAATCTATTAAGCCTAATTAATTCATTATTAGCAAATGTTTACTGTAGCACCACATTATCAAATCATACTGTAATTAGACTCAAAAGATCCGTCTCGCAATTTACATGTAAATTGTGTAATTGGTTTTTTTATCCATATTTAATGTTTTATACATGTGTCCAAACATTTAATATTTAATGTAACGGAAAAGTTGGAAGATCAAGGGGGAAATGAGCACAGCCTCTATCGTTGAGATCTGCACATATGCATGAACCTAGGGCGTTTAATTTCCAAGCATTTTCCTGCAGTTTCAGTTTTCGTTCAGAGTTCAGACAGGGCATATAATACACGGCAGAGGCGACAGTACAAGGTTTGCTGTTGAAGAGGCAATCTGGTCCAACGTTTTGACACAAGTACAGATCCGGCCATCCTTGACATGAGTAATCTGTGTTGAGCTAATAGGGTCCGTTTTCGATGACTTTTCTCCAACGGTTAAAAATTATATTTTCCCTGCAAAAAATATCTCGTTTAAGATATAACTATCAGATGATCCGTCACCAATATAAGTCATCTTTATCGGATCATAGTTCTAACATATTATGGATGATCTATAACAGATCACAACCTTACCCCGTCACCAATTTAAAGTAATCACATTTTACAGTAATCTTTGTCGTGTCGTAGTTCGAACGTACGACTACTGTAGAGGATGCGCTATGTGTGGAAGGTACTACATACTAATACTGAGGTACAGGGTTCATCAAAGCTATACATTGCTTTCAACTTAGACCCCGTTATTTCTCGTTAAGATATATATTTACTTCGTTTTTTTTACACGTTTTCCAAACTATCTATATAAAAATTGCTTTAAAATATCAGATAAATTTATTTTTAAAGTTAATAATAATTAAAACTTAATTAATCATGTACTAATAGTTTTATTTTTTAACTTCATTTTCATCATCAATAAACGAACACCACCTTAATACAGTGCGCGGTCGTTGCGACAAATCTATCTCTACTTAAATAGTATCGGGAACTATGAATATTTCGAAACAAGTTCTTTCGCACACTTAAAGTTGGTTACGTGAATTTATTAGAATGTATCATTTTGATGTATTTAACAGAGTTTTAATAACACTTCCATTATAATAAAAGTTGTTACATGAGAGAAAGCATATACGAGATATTTTTTTTAAATAATGGAATGAAACATGCACGGTTCATGAATTTAACTATATATTAGAGTTCAATCATGGTGCTTACGATAATATTGCTCTCATGGGACCATGCGAGTGTTTGTTAATGTTTCGAGAGTAGTAAGATAAATGCACGGTCGTTTTTTTTTTTTGCAATTTTTTAGGAAAAACTAAACGGTTAACATAAAAAGTCGTAGTTATATCCCGTTGGGCTTTCTCTCGATACTCACATCTGCCTTATTTGCAGTCAAACCATATACTTGCTGCTCGATTCTTACCATTCTCAATTCTCAGTGGCAGAAGCCCATAAAAAAATCTATATAAAATTTAATCTCCATTATGTTGCAGTGCGCAAGCGAAAGTGAATTGCATCGATGTTTTCTAAATGATCAAGATAAAAAAAATGATTTATTATGTGTAGGATCAAAATAAACAAGTTGCACTGATGTATTGTGAAGTATCAAGTAAAACTGGAAAATTGCATCGATGTATTATGAAGGACCAAAATATAAAAATGCAACGATGTATATATGCTGAAGAATCAAAACAAAAAATGATTTATTCTAAAGAACCAAAATGTAAAAATATCGATGTGTTCTCAAGGATGAAAATATAAAATATTCTAAAGGATCAAATTAAAAAATCTCAATGTATTATGAAGGATGAAAAATATAAAAAAAATTGATAAAATAATATTTAAAAAATGCAACGATGTATGCTGAAGGATCAAAATAAAAAAATACTTATTATAAAGGATCAAAATGAGAAAATATCGATGTATTCTCTAGAATGAAAATAAAAATTGTAAAAATGGGGGCATTCCGAGAATTGAACTCGGGACCTCTCGCACCCTAAGCGAGAATCATACCACTAGACCAAATGCCCGTTTACATTTACGTGTTCCCAAAGTTATATCTGGTAGTATTGTTCACAACAAAGTTGGTAGAATATATATTTAGAAGTCACATTGAACTTTACTGGTTTCTCTTTTAGCATTCTGAATATTTTTTTATATTTCCCAGTAACACCTATTAAAATAATCCTACGTCTGAATCACAACATGTGATTTGATTAGTTTATTTGGTTTCTTCGGAATTTTGTTTCTGGATCTAGTTTAATAATAGAGCAAATTGTTAGTAATAAATTTATACTACAACTAATACTTACTATAATAGATGAGCTATAAGTTTATCTATCTCTTTCTTCTCGTTTTCTCTTTCTCTCACATGTGTATTTAATATATCTATCTTGGAGCATGTACAGAGTTAGCTCCTGAGTCAACCTCCATTCTTTTTCTTTATCTCTCTTATTCACATAAGCATATAGGTGTTTTATAGCTTGCTATTATATATACTTGCTCTAAGTCATTTCGGCTCATATATAGCTGGTGAAAACTAAAAAGTTGAACCAGAAAATAAATAGAAATGCAATTTGGTTCAGTCTTTGGTTTATTTTTCCCACCCTACATATAATCTTTTCCCATAGCATCGATTGGATTTTTCTTTTTTCAGGCAGATCTGCTAGCTGACTAGACCCTAGCTAGTGATGTCTACAGCCAGCTCAATCGTTCTCTAAGGCATGAATACGTATTAATTCAGTTAGAGGCAATGACTGTGACCTCTTCCTACCATGATCCCGTTCTTCCATCTTATTCGCTGGATTATTAAAAAATATTAGTTAAGAAATACCTTTTTTTTTAAAAAAAAGACTTTCTTCTACCATATATAGTGCTTATATTACTTATTTTAATCTATTTATAAATATTTTTTAATTATTTAAGTCGTTGCTATAGTTAAGTAGATAATTCGTGACAATAATTCACTTAACTAAAACTGGGGGCCCAGTCAGACCACGACCTTGGCTGAGGCGATGAGAAAGTTATTTCTGTTTGGAACGTGGAGCCGTATCCTCCAAGTGTATCAATGACAAATCCTTGGCTGTTCATTATTTTTTTATCTTGTGGTATTGCAAGGTTTTCGTTAACTTGTGCATGAGCTGCACTTTGCGAGCTTGCAGAGAAATCATATTTTTACAGGTTTTTAGTTACATGCAATGTGTTTATATGCGCTTGTAGAGTTATTTTGGCTGCCTGCAAAAATGATTTGTATGTTTGGCAACAATGTGTTTTCAAGCTAAGCACTAATATTACAGTAGCGAACATTTATGGATATTTTGGCCACTTCAAAGAAATAAAAGAACTAAAGGTGCCATGAGATCAGGAGGTTTTCTTCGTTGGCTCGAGGACAAACTAAAATTTAAGGGAACAAGATTGTGAGGAACTTGAGTGGGCTTCTAGGAATGGCTGGCCCAGCCCATGGTGCATCCCACTCCCTGGCCCAAGCAAGTACAAAGAGGTGAGAATTACAAAAGTAACAACGGCAACCATTGGGGATGATCGAATGTTAGGAAGCCAGAAGGCGACGGCGACGGCTTGGGTCTGGATCCTCGTTGATCTCTTTCTCTCTCTCTCTCTAGCTTCTCCATTGTTTCTTCCATAACCATTCAATACCTATATATATCCACTAGTTGTTCTCCTCTGTTTTCTCACCAAATACTGTGAGTTGTATGAGATATTGTTGGTGTTTTGAGTTTGTCATTTGAGTTGGAGAAGAGGTTCCTAACACGGCGGCAACGATTTCTATCGGTGGATGTGTCTCTGTGGTGGCAAGGTGTGTGAAAGATGAGACAGGGAGGAGCGGTGGTATCCCTAAGTGGCGGCGTAGATAGGTGATGAAAACTGAAATATGAGGTGCTTCAATGGTTGGTGAGTTGCTTGTGAAGATCAGTGGAATGACATATGTCAGAAATATGAGATAAGGAATTCTCGATGGTACGGTGCGTTCGCTATAAAATTTGGCATTCAAACTGAGTCATAAACAAAATATTGGTCTTCGAAACATGTGTTTGGTTTAGAGATGAGGTGGAATGGGTTATATCCATCTCTGTTTTTTATTTGGTTCAAGAGATGTAACGAGAACGAACCCTATTTTTTTATTTGGTTTGAAGGATATGATGAGTTGAAATGATCATATCCCTTGTTTGGGTGGAGGGATGAAGGTGGGATGCCTGGATAGAGTTAACTACTCACATTAGTTGGTGAGGTTACCTCTTAGAATGTACACATTACAAAATAACATTTAGACATGAAGACCACACTTTTTGAAACTAAATATTGTTCATATAACTATATTTGAAAATAAAATACAATTCATACCACATAGTCCATTAAAAAATCATAAATAATTAGCATACATCAATTCTTGTATCAATCCGTACATAGAAAATTCAAGCCACACACATAATAGTAAATTAAAGTCTTACACATAATAACAATTTAAGGTCTTAGACATAATAACAAATTGAAGTCTTGCACCTACTAGTGAGTTCTCTACCTCAAAACATATTGGCAGTTTAAGCCTTACATAATACTCTCTCCATCTATTTTTGATAGTCATATTTCATCTTGGCACACAGACCAAGGATAAGTAATTTTACTTATCATCCATTTAAACATGCTACTAGTCATTCCTCGTAAACAAGATATTCATTAATATTTACATTTCTCAATGCCCATGTAGCTAATCATGTGTGGAAGAATGGAAAATCATGCATTAAATCTGAGAAAGTCAGGGGAATCCTAATGGGCGGGTGATCGCTCCCTCCCCTCCCCAGCGATCACCCGCCCCCTCCTCCTGTACACATTACCTCCTTTCCCCCTTTCTCCTCCCCTTCTTCTTTTTCTACTAGACCATAAATATTAGAATTCAAATTTAAATTTGAAAATGGGTATGTAAACTTTTTACTTATAAACTTTGGGTCTATAAACTAATATTTGAATTTGAATTCAAATTCAAATTTGAAACGGGTATATAAACTTTTGACCTATAAACTTTGGGTCTATAAACTAATATTTGAATTTAAATTCAAATTTTAAACGGGTATGTAAACTTTTTATTTATAAACTTTGGGTCTATGAACTATTATTTGAATTCAAATTCAAATTTGAAATGGGTATATAAACTTTAGGTCTACAAACTTTAGGTCTATAAACTTTAAGTCTATAAACTTTAGATGTATAGAAATACTATATATAAAAAAATATTTGAATTCAAATTCAAATTTGAATCGGATATATAAACTTTTGACTTATAAACTTTGGGTCTCTAAATGTGTAAACTTGAGGTGTATAAACTTTAGGTGCATAAACTTACTAAAATAGGAAAGTAATACGGTGCCAAAAAAGGAAACCAGGTGGAGGGAGAGAGAGGGAGGGGGGAGCGAATTGATCGCTACCCCCACCGCCTGGCGAGCGATCGCCTATTAGCCTTTCCGAGAAAGTCATTAATATGATAGGTTGTTGGATTGAAATATGCCTATCAAAAATAAAATTTTTAGATTTGAAAATATGACTATCAAAAGTAGATGGAGGGAGTAGCAACATAGGCCAACTAGCAACAGATAAAACCAAAAAAAACTATTCAACTCATCCAACAACCCTACATTGATCCAGGAAACTTCTCACCGATGAACATAGCAACCGAATGTAGCTTGTTTTCAAATAGAAGTCCATCGAAAGCTCTAGCAATGTGAGGGTTGGCCACCAAATGAGCACAATAAAAAGTTTGTGGATCTCTTGAAAACTGGGAAGGTTTTTCAATGTGTCAAATAAACCTTCTGGCAGCTTACTGTCTGGCTCACCGACCTTTAGTATAGCAGCGACAAGCTTGTCACCAACACTAGTGAATGCACCAATCAGCCCCTCATCTTCATTTTCTTGTGTTTTGGCTTTCTTTGACTTGCTTGCAGATGATACCTCTGAACGATCATCAGTAGTGCTAGGTCCATCATTTTCTTCATCATTTACAGCTTGGACATCTTCTGTTCCTAGGACTGAACAGAGTCCTTTGCATACTTTCCTGTAGCCATGGTCCTACCAAATAGTGTATCTCATCATAGTGCGCAAGAAGTTTGTTAAAATAATCAGCATCAACCTTTTTATCTTTCCATGAAACAAAAGTTATTGTATAAGTAAATGCAATAAAAAATGAAACAAAGAACCCACAAGGTCAAGACATATACGTTAATATAGCCATTATAGTGCTCAACATCAAGAGTATGTAATAATGAATTGTTTTCTCATCCCAACCAGCAGCTCTAATTCACTTGCAATTGTGACCTTCATGAAGTAATAGTTTCATATAAGTTGAACACATTTTAACATTGAAGTACCGAGCAAAACGTGAAACTGTTGTTTAGGTGAATTGTGCCTAAAACATCCCGTATACCCATAGAACAGGTTGTCTACCTAAATAACCCTTTCATAAGGTATTGCACGGCGGATGTATATAAATATGTTACGGCGCAGGTTTGGTAGTTGGTATCGTACTAAATTAAAGCAAAGCAAGTGAATAGTGGTGCATAAGGGCATAGTGTTGGCCTATTGTTTCGAAAGACCCAACTTGCAGAGATCGTACCATCCATTCTCTAGGTTTTAGAGGACTAGATTATAGGAGGCCTCACAATCTTGTTCTCCCGTTATCTATCATCTATCAGGTGAGCTGCACTTTTGGATAAAAGTGGCACGCTTTTCAAACTGTTAAACGGTGTGTTCCATAATTCATTCTTCCAACATATCATTTTCAGAGACATTACATTAAGCAGATTCACATTACATAGGTACCAACATACTCTTTCCTTGCTTGACTACTTGCTAATGACAACTACCAATATCACCAGCAACAACAAAGCTTGCACAACTGCAAGGTACACTAGCATCCGTCCCAATGCTGCAAATCCCTTCAATTCTAAGCCCTCAATCCCCATCGACGATATTGCTTCAACATTAAACTTCTCATGTTCTGTCTGATGTCCCAGACCTACACGGCCATCGGCCAAAAATTGCTCATATTGACCTTCCCACATAAAAAATCTGCAAGCATATGGTGTCTGCAAAAAAAAAAGATTGAATCAATAGACCAAACAACAAAAAATCGAATGCAACTAATTCTAAAGCATCTACTCACATGCTCAAGATTAGGGCACTTCACAAACTTCTTGTTTGGATTCTTCAGGGTCCTTGACGTTCATTCTTCCAGGTGGGTCCCGCACAATGGACAATTGCCCAAGAACAACTCACCGGTGCGGCGACAAACAGCCTTAAAAGAAACAGAGCCATCCATCTTCGCCGCTTCTAGGGCTGCTCGCTCGCCGCAGCCACCGAAGCCGAGTTGTTCTTCGTCGCCACCGTCGCCGAAGCCTCCGCTGCCACTGCCGCCACCGCCGCAAGCTAGGGTTATAGTTATGGATTGGGGATTTTCTCCTCGGTGGTGGGTGGCGACGAAAGTGACTGACTCCGTTTCGACGACCGAACCGAGTCGGTATAGATGGCGACGCCCGAGGGTAATCTGGGCATTTTGAAAAAAATGAGACCACTTTTAGCCGAGAAATGATAAAATAATGGCCATGGTGTCCTACGGCAAATTACACAGTTTTTTAATGTCCTGGGGCAGCGCAACGTTTTCACGGTGTCCCTCAGTTAATTACACGATTTTTGCGTGTCCTATAGCAAATTTTGCCTACGATTATTGTAATCTAGAATATTGAGCCGGATTACTATAAAGCAAGATTATAATATGCTAGAATAGAATAAACTATGAGTTGTTTGTTTCTTTGGATTATTGGAGGCATGGATTACTGTTTTGAAAGGCTAAAGTCCATAATACCCTCGGCTATTTTGGTCGCCTGGAACCGCAACGCCCACCAGGTGCGTAGCCACCCGCCGGAGCATCGCCACCGCACGTCGCCATGATTTGCTAGGTCATCTCCAACTCTCGACCTGTTCTGGAGTAGGGGAGAGGGAATAATGATAAAGTGAGAGATACGAGGTATGGATGGCAGAGGTGGGTAAGTTCTTTCCAGTATTTGGGGTAGTGGGTCTTTAGCCACCCAATAATCTGAAAAAACACCTTTGTAGGAGATTACCAAATTATACTAATCTGCGTTCTAGATTATAATAATCTATTTATTTATTTCAGGTTACTTCTAATAATCTAGACTATAATAATCTTTAGCTGAATCAAACAGGGCCTTAGTAGCGATTAAGGTTGTCGGTGATATGGGCCCGAGGGTATGCAAGTGTGGGGAAGTCTCCTTCCCGTCCGGCCACGCGGCCCTACAGCCTGGCTCTCCCCCCACACCTCGGACGACGCAGAGGCAGCCAGAGGGCCTCAGGGTGCCACGTCACGCCCCTCGGGCCCTCGCGCTGCCTCACCCCGAGGCCCTCGCCTAACCGCCACGTGGCGGAGGGAGCGAGTGGGGCGAAGACCCAGGCCATCAGTACACAACGCCCCAACCGTCCCTCACCGCATGGCGGACGTGCGGCGCAGCCCGATTGATTAACGTCAATCGCGCATGACCGGATTGTGACCGGCCTGTCGCTGGTCACATCCGATAGAACGGGCGGCGGTGCCCCCACGTTCCGCCCTGTGCGCGGCGGAGTGGGGGCAGGTATGCCCCGTCCCATCAAAGCATCATCTGGAGCCCCCTCCACGTGAGATGGACCGCCAAAAGTCTCCATTCATTAAAGGGGAATGACAAGGGTGTCCCCCGTGTCAGGCGGCAGGCGACGCTGGGCCCCACTCGAGGACGGACGGCTGCTTAGCTTTCGGGCGAAGGCACGAAAGGTGGTCCGGTCCAAGCGGAGTGGGTCCCCCTCCCGTGAAGGAGTAGGTAGAGGCGGTGTATGTGGTATCCCCTTGAACTATAAAAGGAGGACCTTACCCACCGAAGAGACAGACGACTCTCAGTGAGCCTAAACACAAAGGGAAGAAGAGTGAGAGTGCTCCCTGGTGTTTTAGGGACCTTTGTAGCTTTCAACCTTAAATCCCACACATAGGAGTAGGGTATTACGCTCCATAGCGGCCCAAACCTGCATAATCCTGGCTCTCACGCGCGGTCTCGGAAGACTCTAGGTGGATACACGTTCTTGATCAATGCGCCCTTTCCCCCGACCGAACTCACAAAGGGGGGTCTCACAACCTCCCGCTAGAGAGGATCACTCCTCGACAAAGGTTGAGGAGAAAAGACTTTGGTACCCCTCATTTTGCGAGGAATACTTAGAGGTGAGAGGGTGGTTAGAGTAAGATAAGAAGAAAATATAAAGGAACAATAGGAATATATATTAAAACGACCAATACAACATTATTAAAATAAATATATATTCAATATTAATCAGGCTAACCCAGAGTTCTCCTAGCCAGCCTTCTTCTCCATGTTGGCCTTCAAGAGCTTCGCCTTCTTGCCAAGTTAGTGATCATGAAGTCTGTGATCATGAACGCCTTCCCCTAGGCCTCGCCCTCCACAATGTTGGTGTGAATCTTCTCTAGCTCAAAAACCTCGAAGAGAGATATGGCAGCTTGGCGGAGAGTCTCCTCTCAATGACTCCTAATAGCATTGGATCCTCTATTGTTTTTCAAAGGTTTTTTTAAAAGGAATAGGGGATAGATGGATGAATCATTGGTCGGCTAAATCGTGGTATTTACACATAACAAACCGTTGGGAACATGCACTTACTCAGGAACGACGGTGATCAATTAATGGTGTCTCCTCGTGTCTCTAACATGAACAACTCTTTGATTTTCACCATTGAAAATACTTAGTTATCATGTGATATCCCAAATCCTAATGACGAATTTCGTTGTGCTTGTGACGACCCTATTTGCCTCTAGGACCAATTTTTATAAACAAGATCTTGAGTAGTCACTAGAACTAGCCGAGCCTAAACTTTTGGATGATTTTTCTGAAAATTCATCATAGAGCAATGATGGATAACCTATTCATCAAAGGCAATCCGTCAAGTAAGGCTAGAGCAAAAAAATGGCATATTACATATACAATTACATTCACAGAATCTCAACAAAAATTACATTCACATTCACATACCTTCAAGACAATTTTTGCTACAAGACATCCCAAATTTCTGGTTTATCTAGAGAACACCGCACGAAGTCACTTTTGGGAGAAAATACTATGTAAATGTGGTTATTTGACAAGGAACTTTGTGCCCATTAAATTAGTGTTTTCGAGCTTATGAGGTGAGAGGTGACCCACTTTTTCACGCGACGTGACCAAATTGCCTCTACGTGTTAACAGGCTCAGAGGTAGCACGTCATGTTTCACTGAGTATGGTTTTATCCACACAAGCATATCAAGTTGAGCATGGTAGAGCTTACAATGTAATTAACACAAATGCAAGGACAAGCAAACATAGAAAATCCAAGGACAAATCAATGACCAACTAAACAATCCATCTTCACCTCCTCACCACCGTGGAGGAAGCGATCATCGCTGCCTTCGGGGTACCAGGCCAGATTCAAGTCACAGGCGTCGATGGCTGACTCAAGACTGGTTTGGCTCGAACCAGATGAACATGAGCAAAACACACTGGGGCAATTTGATCACGCCATGTCAAAATGTGCCCCCTTCTCGTCTCATCGGCCTGAAAAGGCGTGGTGTCCTCCTAGGCAAATAACCACATTTACCGGGTGCATTTCTCCAAAAGTGATTTTGTGCAATGCCCTACAGCTAAAACCACAGTTTTGATGTCTGTGGCAAAATTTGCCTACAGTCAATCATGTCCACATCCACATAAGCAATTCACACCCAAATAAATTAACATATCCACAATCCACATCTATATCCACATCAAAAGTTCTAAAATTAAAATAAATTATACATAAATCCCCATCTTACGCTCTAAAAATTTATTGTCTTACACAAATCACTCTTGATGGTCATTAGTCGATAGTTGATTAATATTGTTACTAATGGATATATCCATGCAAATTCATCAAGTGTCCCATCAAGGATCACAACATTTCAAATTGATGGCACAACAAAGTGATCTAGAAAAAGTTATGGATTTACCAAAACTTCTACCGATTCATTCTGCTAGGTCAATCAATACACCTTGTTATGAACTCGACATGTGAATAGGTCTCTTATCTTTATCCATGATTCCCTATCTACTCTAGATTCCATCCTTCTGTGTGGGGGTATGTTTTCATATCAGGATTCCCTATCTACTCTAGATTCCATCCTTCTGTGCGGGGGTATGTTTTCATATCGACATGTGAATAGGTCTCTTATCTTTATCCAGGATTCCCTATCTACTCTAGATTCCATCCTTCTGTGTGGGGGTATGTTTTCATATAGGAAATGATATATGGTGGCCACACCAAGGTATGTCTATGTATGTGGGGCATCCCATATTTAGTATACTACCAAAATAAGTTTATAATTCTAGCCTTAGTGTTTAGAACCCTATTCACCCCATCTTGGGATATCAAGCATATATGTAGACGTATTTTGGACCTAATCGACTAATCTCGGTGGATCTGATGTCTGGCTTGATTATTAGATGTTTCTCGGGGCCATATGTTTATACCAAAATAGGTCTCCTCATACTCTATATTCATCAAGAACTCATAAAGATAATCTTGAAAATATTTAATATTTACTATAGTTTTGGTCAAAGTCCAAGTAGATCATCAAAATCTTGTCAAAGTTGGTGTCAACGTTTGGAATCATCATATCCTTGTTTAAGGGATCTTTCCATATAGGTCTATAGGATTACTTATATGGGCAAGTGTATTCATATGTCGAGATCTTTCCATATAGGTCTATAGGATTACTGTATTCATATGTCGAGATCTTTCCATATAGGTCTATAGGATTACTTATATGGGCCAGTGTATTCATATATCTCTAGGATATGCGGGCCAAGTTGATGTATTCATGTGTCTCTGGGGTCACATGATATATTAAATTATTAAATTATGATATATTAAATCATTTAATTTGCATGCCACAAACATAAAATAGCAATATAAACAACTCTACAATAAAATCCAAAAGTTATTGGGAACTCCCTATATATTTTTAAGACAGTATAAAGGGGCTATGAGTTAAAAAAAGTTAAACACTCTTACATGGCGTGAGGTCTAAAATAGGAGTTCAAGAAAAGATGAAACAGACTCTTACATGGTTTAAAACTAAACTAGAAAATTGAATTTAATGATATTGGCAATTTTGGAGCCTTTAGAATAATCTTGTGCACACGCTAACACGATCGAATGTCCGCGTGCTTCCAATAAATCCATAGAACCAGAGAACTCATACTCCCTCCATAAAAAATAAACCAATTCCTATATCTAGCTATAAACCTGGACCAGTACTTAGTCTAGGTTAATAACTAGCATTGATTCTTTTTAAAACGAAAGGAGTATATCTTAGTGCTCTAAGGTATTAGGATCTACCACAAATTATCACTAGATAGTGTGTGTGGTGTATTCCGAGTACCTGCTCAAGAGCCGTAAAACCACTCCCAAGGAAGGGCGTCACTCCACCATCTTGAATTTCTTCGCGCCGTCGTCGTCGTTTGCTTCAAAACCTCCCATCATCTCCCCCTCCATGGTAGCCAGCAGCGCGCCTCCGCGCCGCATCTGCTGGATCAGCTCCTCCACCCCCGGAGTTTGCCGGACCACCAAGCCGATCACCCTTCCATGGCTCCCTGCAGGCACAGCAGGACGCCCTCCGCTAGCTGCCGTGCTCTTCTCCTGCACTACGTCCACGCCAATGTGGGCAGCCGTCACCGACGACGAGGACGGCGACGACGGCTGCTGCTTGATCACTGCCGTTTCCTGCAGGTTACTGTTTGGTTTCTTGATCCGTTGCTGTGTCTCGTCACCCTGAAACTGTGTGTTCTCTTGCTCCTGCTTGACACGCTGATCTGAACCACGCTGCTGCTCAGCCGCCATGGCTGCAGCTTGTTGCTCGTCTCCTCCTCTACGTTTAAATACTCCCCAGAGGTAGTGCTTCCCTTGAAAAGCTGCAGAGAAATAAGAGAGTAGGATGGTCAGTTTTGTTGCACATACGAGGAAAGCTGACCCAAAAATAATTAAGTAAAGCCCTCTTTAGTTCCAAAAACTTTTCGCAAAAACATCACATCAAATATTTGGGCACATGTATAGAGCATTAAATAGAGATAAAAAGAAAAACTAATTGCACAGTTTACATGTAAATCGCGAGACGAATCTTTTGAGCCTAATTAGTCCATAATTAGTAATAAGTGCTTACAGTAACCCACATATGCTAATGATGGCTTAATTAGGTTCAAAAGATTCGTCTCGCGGTTTCCAGGCGAGTTATGAAATTAGTTTTTTCATTCGTGTCCGAAAACCCCTTCCGACATCCAGTCAAACGTTTGATGTTACACCAAAAAAATGTTCATTTCACCAACTAAACAGGCCCTAAGCTGAACTTTTATGACTAATAATCAATCAGAAAGGAGCTATGTTGCCTAGGCTACTGTCACTCATGTACGTGCATAATTAATGTTTCCATCTTTCATATTCTCAACTAATTTTATACATCCCTTTTTATAAGTTTAAGGATCCATCTACAGATCGGACGCCCAATATTTTAATTAAAAAATCGGGCGCCTCCTCCTCTACCTTTTTTACTGCCACCACGTAGATGCAAGCCACTGCATCAGAAGAAACCATGCATTCGTAGAGTAGCACTAAACAATAGTAGGATGGTTACAGGTTTTTTTACAAACTTCAAACTATTTTTTCTCTCAAGTTACTTATCCAATTCATAATCCGATTGTACCACTAAATTTGTTACAATTAAATCTTTACAACAAGACCACACATGATTATATTTCGACAAAAAAATATTTTAGCTTTTTATTGATATTTTTTTGAATGTTGCATATGGTCTCTTTTGATGTTTCAACCAGTAGTTTTACGCGTGTACTCGTGATATTTCATTATGTACGGATCAAATGTTGCAGTAGATTTTGATATTATGGTAGACGCCGTTGCAACAAATCACGCGCATATTATGAAAACCTTCTATTAAGGAAATCCGTTTCATTTTTTTTGTTCCACAAAAAAATATTTCACATAATGTACTCACAATGTTTCACTATTTATAGATCTAACATTGCATTGAACGAAATATTCCTTTGCAACAAAGAACCCACATATTTTGAAACCCCCTATTAAGGGAAATTGGTTTATTTTTGTTTCACCGAAAAATGTTTCACCTAATGTACTCACAACGTATCACTATGTATGGATCAAATGTTGCAGTGAACTGAAACATTCTTTCGCTATTTACTGAAACATTTCGCTATTTACTGGAACATTGTTTTTATATAAGGTGAAACAATACCCGATTTAAACAAGTGAAACATTTTCGATCTACTGAGTGAAACAATTCCGATATACTTGGTAGAACATCGTGCAACATTTAAAAATAATTCAATTACTATTTTTTTCGTCGGAATATATCCATGTGTGGTCTTGTTTTGAAGATTTAATTGCAACGAATTTAATGGTGCAATCGGATCATGATTTGGATAAGTAATTTAAGAAAAAAATCAATTTAAAGTTAGCTTAAAAAGTTCTACATGCATGCATGATGACGTCACCCGATTCCTAGTTGCTTCCTGCTTCTCTTCATAGGCAGTGACTTGCATGCATGCCAGGCAGGACTGTGGATGGTATAACAGCCCGATAACTTTTCCCTTCCATCGGGCGACCGACAACAATCATTTTTTGTAAGTTTAAGTGTCTAAATAAATAATAATTTAAAGAACACTGTAGTGCAGCCTACATCCTAGCAATTAGGTGGCACTTGAGAAAATAATATAAGATGCTCTATAGCGATTCACCTCAGCTTTATGTTAAAATGATCTAGAAGAGAGATAAGACAAGATGCATACTTCGATATTTTTCAGGCAATAGTGTAGAAGGAAACATTAGCATCTGAGCTTCACCAATAACAGCAGATAAGGCCATATCCTTCTCCACGATTTCCTTAACTAGCTGATCCATGCCTTTATCTAGCCTATTACATATGAAAGAAGAAAGTTATGAGACATTAATTTCACATTTCACATAGAGCACGGGATAGTGATACTGCAACTAATTGCAAAAGTAAGGTACCTCATTTTAGGGGGGAAGAAATACAAGCCAATGCTGTCATCTGTGGGACTTGATGCCTCCAAACTCTTAGGCCAGACCACTGACCTAGAAAGCTTTGTCACTTGGACAATTGAAGGTATTGATACCGACAAATCCCACACTTTCTTGCATGATTTAGTTGATAGATGTGCTGAGAATGGTATATAATCATTGCCCCCAATCTTAAAGATTCCGCTGTTGACATAAACAAAACCAAAAGATTAGAATAAAGAAAGACATATACAATGATACTTCAAAGAGAAATACGAAACATCAACGATATATACCTCCAGATAGGTTCATCAATTGGTTGTATACAATGATAGAACTGTCTCTTGATAGACTCTGCGGCAATTGGCATAGCGACTTTGGTTGAATCTTTAATATCCATAGGATTTTTGTCATCATAATCATCCTCTTCATCAACATTTACAATATATCGTCTCCGTTTCTTAGTAGGCCTTAGATTCTTATAATCTTCACACTCATCTCTATCATGTTTCTTAGGCCCATCTTTTGTTAATGGGCTAGGATTTGGAACTTCATTCCCCTTCGTGTTATCCTTATAATGATCACCACATGTAGAAGGAATGTAATCTCTCTTCAAACTCTTAGTTGAGCCTAAATTTACATGATGTTTACGATCGCCCATCGTAACTTCACCACATATCTTATCACATTTATTGTCTTCGTATGAATTGCCCTTGTGCACCATGAGTTCCTTTGCAGACTCTTTTGAAATAGAATAATTTTTCACCTTGCAAGATTTCAATTCTTCACCACTATTATCATTTGCCATTGTTGATTGCCCCTTTAAGCTAACACCGCGTACCGATCCACGCATTTGTTTTGGGCGAATTGGTTGTGGATTTGACTTTAAAACTGATCTAGCTGGAATTCCTTTCTTCGTGCGCACCAATGCATGAATTGGGTGCGCACGAATTGGGGACGTTAGTTGTGGATTTGACTTTTCAATCGAGTTAGCTAGCAATCCTTCCTTTCTGAGCATAGGTGCAAGCACATGATTTGACTTGGAATCACCTTTAGCCATTGGACCTATGTTTTTATCCGTTAGCTGGGTAAACGGTGGCCTGATGCTACTCTTGCTAGGATATAGCACTGGTATTTGCAACGTAACCTTCTTTTGTTTATCCTTTAAATAATTCCACTTATACGTCCTCTCATCAGCAATTATAGCTTTGAATTTGTCATCGTAGCCCCTTCTATTTTCATCATGGTTATGATTTCCCTTTTTAGGTAGCTTATATGCCATATTGGTTCTCTTGACTTCATTTATTATTCGTTTCATCAAGGGCTTTGGTTTATACTTGCCTATCCCATATGTGCGAGGTATTCGACCAAAATTTATACCTCTATGTTGACTTTGAGTATACATATCACTTGATACGTGTCACAAAGGGCTATTTTGATTCAAAAAATATCTATAAAAAAGAAGCAGAGTTATTAAAACACATTTTGTATGAAATTTAAAATGAAACTAGTAAAGATAGCCACTCGTTTCCTACTCCCTCAGTCCCTAAATGTAGGTCTAGCTTATGAATCTAGACCGCAATCTTACATTTTAGGACGGATAGAACTACTAACAACCAAAAAAATCTAAATTATAAAGGTTAATAAAAAATAATAAAAATCTAAATTAAAACAAACCTATGACAATGGGAAAAAAAAAGAACAGAAGAATCGAGAGAAATATAGCAAAAAAAAATGCAATCAAACCATTGATTATATATAATATTGAGGTATCAGGTGATATCAAATTACTTTTAAATTCTCCTATGGATACTTTTGATACTTTTGAGTAATAAGCATAACGGCCCTATTGTTCTGATGGAGAGAATAACCTATAATTAGCTTTTCGGGATATTTCCAAACGAACAATTACAAAGAAATATTTCATCTTCTTATTTTTATTATGGTCAATTTTATGTATCCCTCTATTCGTCTAGTAGATTGAGGGCCTGTTTGGTACAGCTCCGACTCCTAAATTTAGCTCTAGGAGTTGGGTCTGGAGTGGAGTTGTAAAGTTGCCTAAACCCAGCTCCACAACTCTAATTAATTTTGTGAGAGAGCTCCACCCAGCACTACTCCCATTTTTAGTGGAGCTGAAACTGTTTGGCTGAGCTCTAGCTTCAGGAGGGGTGAAGCTGGAGCTGGAGCTGTGTCAAACAGGCCCTGAATGTACATAAATGGCTATAGCAGAGTTTATGCTATTCATAACAACTATACCAAGACAAATCTACGGTCTAACAAGGCTACTATGAAATATTTACTCATGGGTAGGACAACTTGGCTATATGGTTCATTTGAGGCGGGGAAGATCAAGCTTCAAGAAATCATGAACTTTCTATTACTAAAATATAGCAACTAGTATTGGATATGGTATATTTTAGATTTGTCTAAATTTGTAATTCGATTAATAGATATATATATATATATATATATATATATATATATCATTTTATATATTGGGCTATTTTTAAAGATAGAGGGAGTACTACATAGATTCCCTTTTGCATCTAAGAACGATCTGATGTAAAAAGGTAAACGATTATATAGATAGCATCTACCTAAACTACCCTCGTTGGGTAAAATTAACCACCGGAGCTGCGTGCGCGATTTTGTGCATTGTGTTCCAGCGTTAGCTAGCTAGCTGCACATGCTGGAAAGCATGTAGCCATGTACACATGTCCATGCATCCAATTAATGGAAAGCTAATTAATTATGTCCATGCACTTAATCTCATCGTCTGATCAGCCGATACAGTGCTGGAACCAATTGCTCGATCGATGGAATTTTAATTCCAGGATGGCATGTATACACCACCACTATATATCCCCTTTTAACTATCGCAATCTTAGTAAAGATCTAACGCTAACCCAAATAACTATAAACTCAGATCGATCGATCGATCACCACAAAAATCCGGCTGATAGAGCTAATTTAACTTAAAAAATTCTTAAGCGAGCGATCCACATGATGAATTATAAATTAATCTCGTAAATTCTAAATTCTAAACTGATATAGTAGATGATCGAGTTCGCGTATATACCTGATCACGGCCTGCTTGCTGTCTTGCGCTAATCCACCTCCGCTAGAGAAGATGAAGACACACCACGCCTCGCCGAGATCGCCGGAAACGAGTCACGCACCTCCCCGAGATCACCGGAAACAACAAGTCGATCGGCAAGATCGATATGGCCGGAGAGACAACGCGATCGATCTCCGGAAACAAGTCGGCGACCAAACTGAGATGGATCGCCGGAAACAAGCTAAGTCGGCGACCAAACCGAGATGGATCGCCAGAAACAAGCTAAGTCGGCGACCAAACAGAGATCGCCGGAGAAGGAAGGGCAGATGCGGCGGCGATGAGGAGAAGAGAATCTGGAGGCGGGTGTGTAGCGTAGGGTGGGTGTAGTTATATAGGGGAGGGCACAGGTCGGTTCGGCGGACTCAGCTCCGAGTCAGTTACTTACCTGGTCGCGTTGTTGGGCCCTAGCGGGCCCAATCTATGGACCGTCTCCGATTCGATTTCGTGCCGTTCTCGAACGGGATTCGATTTATTTATTTATATATTTATTATTGTTACTAAACTGGGCGTCAGTTTTTGTTTCTCGATACATCCGGCCGCTGCACCTTCCAAAATTAACGCGGCTGCATGCATCCTAATCAACGTATGTCGGTTTCCTTTTCAATTCAATTGGTCACCTAAAAAATTAAGGGACGTACTGTCCATGTATATGTTGATAGATAGACAATTTCACCACCAATCTTTCAAATTTTGGACTGTTCGATATGCTTTGAGATTCGTGCACAGCCTTAACACTAACTTTTTCCTCCCGTTCCCCTCCCCCTCGCGCATTCCGCCGCCGCTGCTCCCCTCGCGCGTTCCATCTCACCACCGCCTGATCCCCCGCCGCCACCACCCCAACGCGCCGCCGCCCGCCTCGCTGGCTGGCCGAAGGGAGTCAACGGCGCCGGCGAGGTCCCCTCGGCCAGCACCCTCCCCTCCCCTTCCCCCTCCACCTCCCTCTCCTCTTCTTTCCTCAAGCCGATGACGACTGTCTTCCCCGTCTCCAGCGGCGGGGCGCCACCACCAGCCACCTAATCCTAACACATCTTACGCTTTGCCCCCGCCTCCTACATCGGCCCACCGCCAGCTTCCGACCCTGTGGCTTCGGTGGCACCGCCGCCGCCTCGCCGCCCACCGCCGAGCTGCTGCCTCCCACAGCCATCCCTCTAAAGCCGGCGAACTCCCCCCTCTTCCCCCTCCTCCTCCCCCTCCCACCCCTCCCACCACCACCCCAATCCGGGACCCTAACCCATAGGGTCCTCTACCGGAGAATAGGGTTTTGCTGGCACCGGAGAAGAAGTGGTCGCCAGAGTTAGAGGAGAAGGCTTGGAGCACGAATCGTGAAACTCATCCGGTGGTTCAAAATCTGCAAGATTTGGAGATGGGTTTCCTATCGACAGAAGGTTAGCAATTCGGTAAAATTAATTGTGTGTCCTATTTCGTGATCTGGTTTGATCATTATATTAAAAAAATAAATCCTGTGTTTATGTTGGATTTACGGATGATTAAGGGTCCTAATCTGCGTCGGCCAGTGACGCTGCCTACAATTAAACGGCGCCTAGTTACCCCCTTTTAGCCCATGACGATCTTCACAATCTGCGTCGGCTGTTCTTTTGTCAACATGCATGCTTAGCATGAAGACAATTAATTTGTTCTCGCTACGGTTCTATTTTATTTGACATTTTAGACAGCACTGTAAATAGCAATAAATGATTAATTAAAATCTATATTTTCGGTTATAACCATATTAAATATGAGTGGTGCAATGGCCAGAGGCGAGAATATGTAGTGGTAGCAGTCCACGCAACAGTTATATATTATTTGCCTGAGGAGGGTTTCAGTGGGATGGAGACGAAGCAACATATGCTTTATTATGTTTCCATGTTTACAGGGTACTTCTAAGAAATATAATAGGAGGGAGTAGCCTGGAAAGCTAAAATATCAGGTTTTTTAATCTAAATGCCATTAGCCTATAACGTCAATTAAAATAGAACTAGAAGGAGAACCTATTAGATCTTGTTCGAAAAGTAGAGATCATTTTACATAAGAAAGAACCACATGGGCATTGGGTTGATCCCTCTACACTCTCTCAATCCATTGCCATGTTTTGTTTCTTTGGATAGTGGTGGGTTGAAGGGGTTAAATTTTATTCAATTCTAGAGCAGGAACAAAAAAAATCATAAAATTACTTAAAGATTTAGAGAAAATAAAAAATGTACATGACTAGCCATCCATACAGGCAATGGTAAAGGAGAAAGGGGAGAGAAGAGAGAAGCAAGGTGAGGACAAAATCCTGCCATTAGGGGACCTGAACCAATATGTGGACAGTAGTAGCAGAAGCAAAAGGTAGATAACCTTGTCGCCGAAGCCATCACATAGGAAACCCGACAAGCTATGGACCTCACACCAGATACACTGGGACGGTGATTGCCGAGGAGAGGATGGTTGTTGATGGGGTCGAGAGATGGCGCGGCCTCACCTCCATGTTGCTATTGACACTTTCCACAGGGATGTAGGTGTCATCGTTATTGGCTTCTTCGTGCGGAGAGGGAGGTGATGTCGTCACCAATTCGTGAGGTGAAGCAGAACACACGTGACGCAAACGAGGCAGGATCAAAAGAATATGTCTCGGTCGGATTGGATTAGGTTGGGCCTAGATTTTTCTTGTCCTAGCCTCATCCGAACACTCATACTCAAAACTTCCCTCACAAGGGTTGTCCCCTAGGGAGTGGGTTGAATCACGCCAGAACCACACCCAACCGAACGGTATGGGATCATTGTAGAAATCTCATTCTCACCACGAGAAAGCTATCTTGTTCGGAAGACACATGCCAAGTTTCAGGAATTACAATTAGGAGTGAATTTTTTTCCCCAGATGGTTCAATGATCTTGTGCCACCTTTTTTGTTATGATTCTTTACCAAATCATCTTTGCTTATTCTTTTTCTCCCTGTTGAAGCTATGCTTATTATACCTTATTGTGATGGAGAAAACATATGCATCCTAGAAGAAGAGATGGATGCTAAATTATGCTTCAATATGAAATGTGTGATTCAACCAATACTTAACTTATGCTAGTTCCACGTTATGTACTTTCCAAAATATGTGATAGACACAATTTTTTGTGAACACTCACATTTTTCACAAAAATGGTCCGCACACAATTTTTAAGCGAAATAATATATTGTACCTCCAGATAGGTTCATTTACGGGTAAGGAGCAATGGCCCTTGATAGCTTCTAAAATAGTTGGTATTGAGACTCCAGAAATACCATTTTTCACTAATCTAGAATCTTGACCATCTTCATTAGCTTTAGATCCTCTACATTTCTTCTCAAGTATAGAATCATTTGAAGCCAAATGTCTTGAATCTTTTCTGACATCAAGATTTGTCTTGTGTTTTTTTCCCATTTGTCCCTTTCTTCCTCTAGTGGACTCCATGTTACCAACATCATCTTCCTCTCTACCCAACGCATTTGGAATTCTTCCTTGGCTACATCCCACTAATTTCCTTTTGACGAGTTTGATTTGGTTCACACAATCAGTAGTAGAATGTTCACTGCACTCATCGCTTATGCGTAATCCACCATCCTTTCCATCTCTCAACAAGTCCTCGCTACACATTGGGCGAGCATTCTTCTGCAAAGGTTGGGATGGTATTGCACCACTTCCTCGTTTCCTCTATCTTCTCTCCTAGTTGAAGGTTCACTTCTCATTGGGTGGGCATTCTCCTCCGGATGGATTTGACGGTCATGCGTCACTTTTTTATTTCTACTCTCTTCTCTCCGAGTTGAAGGTTCCCTGCTAATTTGGTGGGCATCCTTCCTCGAATGGTCATGACGATCATGCCTATTTTTTTCCTTTCCTCTATCTTCTCTCCTTGTTGATTGTTCACTTCTTACTTGGCGAGCATTCTTCTATGAATGGTCATGACAACCTTGCGTCACTTCTTCCTTTCTTCTCTCTTCTCTCCTTGTTGACGATACACTTCTTATACCTTTTGATGGAGAAAGCATGGGCAATCTAGAAGGGGGCGATGTCAATACCTTACTTAATTTGCTAGAAGTGTTTGTCGTTGCATTGTACGGTTTGCCAACCTTCTTTGCCTTACTTGAGATCTCAGCTGAAGATATATTTTCCCTCCATTTCGAGGTTTTGGGTATTTCCTTCGTTAGAAGTCACTCCATGTGTTTGAGACTTATTTATATCCTCATTTCTTCTATTACAATTGCTATTTCCTCTTTTGTTGGGTTGTTGCATATACGCTTGGGATTTAGTATCAGCTTTCACAATCTTACTCATCCGTTCAGACATAAACCTTTTTCTCCTCTTTGATCTACATTTTGCTAACATGATTTTCCTAGAACTAGGACCAAAACCAGGTCATTATTTGATGTGAAAGTGTTCTAAAGCTTCACTAACGTCATTATCATTTACCCTTTTTTTTCATTTGTCCATTCGTCCCTTTAATTTAGTGGATTTCAGATAATCAACAATGTATTCCTCCCAAACAAAGAATTTGGAATTCAGATACATCCCTCCGAGCTTGGTTTGGTTTGTTTATATGCTTAGGGATCAAATTTTACAACTTTTATTGCTTGTGTATTCCATTTCCGCTTTGCACATTGTGTGCTTTCCATAATTTGTGTTGCAGTCACTTCCCATATGTGTCATTTACACAAATTTCTTGTAACCATTAGCACATTTCCCATGAAAATGGTCCTTCCACTATTTTTAGCAAAATAACCACTTCTTAAAAATTAGATTGGATGTGATTTGTCTAGAAAATGTCAAGCAATTTACTTCGAAATCCAATTCTCATACGAAAGGTTTTTTTGTCACATGGCCTTTTGCTGTCACAGAGATATATATGTGCACGTCACAGCGTGTCTGCCATGACTTGCGTTGCGACGCTCGACGGGCCACGCTGCTCCACAAGCCTACTAGTACTACATAGTAAATTAGTTCCTACTATCAGTTCTAGCACAGTAAATTATTTTCTTTTCGATTACACAGTACGTACACTCCTACACACGCAACATCACACTCACACAAGAATCAGCAGCACATTGCTAATCTCACCAAAAAATGTGTTACAAGCTCACCTATTTAAGTAATACTAGCAAATTGCCCGTGCATTGCAACGGAATAATTTTAACTAAAATCACAATAAATACTTTTGGGATTTGATTTGTGATATCAGTCCTTTTAGAAAAACATGTTCTTGATATAAATCTTGTTTACCAGATTTAACATCAACCAAGAATTTGTAGCAATTTAAAAAGACTAACTTACGGGTAATTGTACCTCATTAGCAGAGTTTAAGATTTTTATTTTTAGTTTTTTCCAATGAATTAGATTGGAGCTATATTTGAAGGATACAAAGTGGACTTATTCCAAAATAAAAGACCAAACAAACCGAATACGGCCCAATCCGCCCAACATTCTCAATCGCACGCTACAGCCCATGAAGCATGCGCGGCCTAGCAGTGCAGCGGCCCGGGATGGAGGCTGGCTTGACGCGGGATCCATCCAGGTCGTTCGTTGTGATGGACAGCTTGGATCGGTTCCGAATCTATCAAAATCGCCCGTCTGTGGCGAGATTGCCCCCCCCCCCCCACACCACGGGCCGCCCGCTCCCCCTTCCCTCCCCTCTCTGCAAAGGCGGCGCAACTCCCCTTCCCCTCCCCCACTAGCAGCCCTGCTTCCCCTCCCCTCCCCCACCAGCGCCCATTGCACGCCGCCTCTCTCCCACTCTACATCGCGTGCCGATGTCTGTCCCTGCTCCACATGACGCAATGCGCCTCCTCTTTTGCTTCTACGTAGTGCGCCGTGCCGCTGCCACCTCTTCTTCCGCCCCAGCTCCTCCACTCCCCCCTCCATCCAGACATCGTCTCCTCATGGCGTCCTCCTCCACTATCCTCACATAGAGCCATCATTGCTGCCACCAATGGTCCTTCACCAAGCCGCCAAGGCCTCCTCCTCCCCGTTGCCTCACCGTTTTGGTCAAGGCCTGGTGGCGCGTGGTGAGGGGGTGGACTGTGCGCACTGGGTTGCATCCGTCACCAATGGTAGTCTCCACCTACCCGTTGCCCTGCCGCGCCTACCAATGCTTGGTGGCTCGAGGTGAGGGCATGGATTATGAGCATTTCTTTTTTTTCTTTTTCTGAGATTGTTCTTGGTTTAGTTTTAATACATGTAAGATAAAATTGTTGATTGCTCGATTGGTTTTTTAATCAATCTTTGATGTTGTGATTTGTCCTCCATACGTGATTAGGATTTGTATCCATCTCTGTTTTTTTTTTCTTTGGCCGCCGTAAAATCATGCGTGCGAAGACGGAGGGCTGCTTGGTCGGACTTTACGGTCAAAAATTTTGTGACGAAAGAAAAGTTACGAATCTTTTAATTAGTTAAGATTTCTTGTCGAACCTTTTTTATTTTATTGTTTCATGTCAAAATAAGAAAATCATTGTGCCCTTAATCAATTATTCATACAGGGAGATGGAAGAGTTTTAAAAAATATATGAACAAAGAAGATTTTTACTTGCAGTAACATCTTAATGATTTTTTAAAGCAAATATAAATTCTTTTCTTGTAGATTTTGTTGAGATGTTCACATGGGCCACGATTTTGTCACCCCTCGCAGTTCATCTATCTACGTGTCCATCCTATGCGGCCTAGCTATTGCCTGGTTCCATCGCTGCCAAAATAAAATAACACCAGCGTGAACAAACTGAATCGGACATAGATTAAAACATGCCAAAATAAATAAAAAAATCGTGTGCTCTCCAAATACGGCATCGAACTAAACTGAACACCGACGGATAAAAATCTGACAAAAACACCTTAAATTTTTATAATACGTAAAGATTCCTTGACATCAAGATCTAAATCTGTTAGATGGAGTTAAACAAAACACGCACACCACTAGTGCTTCCTATGTAGATTACTACACTATTTGTTTTGACATGGTAACACACTATTTGTTTATGATCTAGACTACGACTTAATCTCTGAAACGTCGGTGAGGTAACGTCCTGCCCTATCTGTAAACATACCAAATGCCATGTGGTACAAGGTTAACGGGGATATTTGTTAACGGACACTGAAAACGCGTACAAATGAATAACGGCAGATACTCACCAGTCCCAGTCACCAACCAACTCTGAAACGCGTAGGACTTGAGTCGGTTACAGAGTAGTGAGCAATGTACTCGTACTAAATTTTTCTTACTAAACTTTTACTAACAATCATCTCAACCGTTTGATTTAAGTAGATGGAAGTTACAAAAAAATCTAGATGCACTCGTAGCATGACACATCAGTGTTAGTAAGAATTTAGTAACCATGTAATTAACAGGAGCTAATAACAGGAGCTAATCTCTGAATAACCATGTAATTAACAGGAGTTAATAACCATGTAGCTCTAGATGTTGTTCCATACATAGGAATCATTAATAACAAGTTAACAACAGCTACGAGACTTTGTTCCAGGATACGTCAGCCTGAACTATATAAGCAGGCTTCCTTCCATGACAGACAGATTCAACTATCTACATCAGCATAAGAGATGTTATGTATCTCTATGCACAAAAAAACCTGAAACCTGTAAACTGCTTACCTACCTCCTTCGGATTGACACAAACAAACGACAGTATATGCAAAAGCCAGCCTAAGTTCAGATCAAGGGAAGCACATTTGCTACCCCTTTGCCGTTGTTGCTTGGCTTTGGCCACAGCCGGGCCCATATGTCACCCTTGGCATCGTTGATATCAGCGCGCCCTCGCGTTCCAGCTCTTGCATGAGTTGCTCAAATCTTGGAGTTGGCTGAGCAACAAAAGCAAACATCCTGCCTTGGGGAATTCCTAAGCTTGGGTCGATCTGTTCACGATTTGCCGGTTGGGTAGCAGCCATTGAAGGATGATTGGCCCGGGATGCGTTTGATCCACCGATTGGGGGAGCCATGTTCCGGTCAGCTGCGTCTTGCATCTCCGCTGCTTCAGGGTCTTGAGGTTCAGTATCCATGTTGGGATCCGGAACACCGTGAAATTCAACTTGTTCTGTGCCATCCTTGGAACCCTCCTGGTTCTCTAGACACATGGCATGTGCTGCTTGTTCTTCTGCTACGCCAACTATATCTTTCCTGGGCCTGAACAACCCCCACAGGTAGTGTTTTCCTTGAAAGGCTGTAGACAAATACAAAGAAACCTACTAAATGATTGAAATCATGAGAAAAATACTGCAACGTGTAATAGTAATCACGGCAAAAAAAAAACAAAAATAGGTAGTTTAGTAAAAAGTTATTGGTTTCCCACCAGCAGCACAGGATAGTTATCACATTTTATTATGAATGTAACTTTGATTGGGTGGGTATAGAGATCATGTGCACATTCGTGTATTTTTTTTATACGTTGGTATAATCTGACGAATGAAAGAACTCAAACCTTGGTACTGTTTAGGCAGCATTGTCGAAGGGAATATCAGCATCTCCGTTTTGCCCATGACAGCACGTAAGGCCAGATCATACTCAATGACTTCCTTAACTAGTTGATCTAGTTTTCCATCAGGTCTACAAATAGAAATAAGAATAGGAATCAGATTGCCCCTGCAGTACAGTATATTGGTGTTGCATACAATCATAAAGGTTAGACAAGATACCTCATTTTGGGTGGAAATAAAAACAAGGCAATGTTTTCATCAGTGAAACTTGATGTCCCCAAGCTTGCTGGCCAGACCTCTAACCTGGAATGCTTTGTCACGTTGACCAAGGCACGCAAAGATCTTGACAGCATACATACATTCTCGCACGATTTGGTTGACAAATGTCCAGCCAATGGTACATATTCCTTGCTGTCAATCTTGAAGATTCCACTGTTTAAACCAAAAAACAAATATTAGCACAAAGAGTTAATGGATCCTAGGTTGATATGACAATGAGATTAAACAGAAGTTACTCCAATCAATTGGACCATATCATGACTCATGAGACTGAATAGCAAACTCTAAGAATGAGTTCATTTTACACCAATTAACTTTGCAAAGACCCCACATACCCCTAACCCATGAGCTATGAACAAGGTATTTAATCCCCAATTCGCACTGAACTATGGAAATCCAATTTATCAGGTTTTTTTGGCATACACGCCTTTGAGGATACGTATGGTACCAGGGAGGTCAACGATGCAAATGGTGAAAGAAGAGAGGGAGAGGGATAGAATGGAGCAAGAAAGTAGCTCTCATCCTCTAGTAGAGGTTCTCAAAAAATGGATGTCAACACCGGAACATCCACTAGTTGGCCTCCCCATGGATGAAACCGAAGGATTGCCTACAAACCCTTTAGTTGGTGGATCCATTTTATCAATAACAGCCTTTAACATCATAACTTGTCTCATATGATGTATGCCTGTGGGTAAATGTAATACACAGTATAAGCTGTCCACCACTAAGTATAGTTAGTGTTATTTCTCATCTCCCCTAAAGTAGGGATTGACAAAACTAAACAACAAAAATAAGACCAAACTGAAGATGCGGTTTGGTTTGTTGACATTTTTGGTTTCTCAAACTTCGGTTTTTGGTTTTATGTTTATTTTTTCATCGGTGTGAACCAAATTACTTGACACCTACCATCTCTCCCTTCACCTGTCCTGTGCATGACATAAACTAATTTAACACAGATTTCAAGGGCCCAACGTAGCATAGGCAGCAAAGTGCTTACACTCGTGCGATCGGGGCCAATGGAGGAGCATCTCATGGACACATGATTCAACACGCAGTGGGACCATGCAAGAGTTCCGAGGGTCCTGAACGCTTTGGTAAAAACTAAATACCAAAAAAAACCAAACCGATTTTGTTCTATCCTTTCCTTTCTTGGTTTATAGTTTTTCCATGTTTCGTGCGGCATTTTAGAGAAACTGGACTTTCAAACAACCAACAAAACTAGACCAATTGAACCTTTGCCCACCCTTGTCGTAAAGCCCCATTATTTCTAGCAATACAAATCTAATAATTTCAATTTTGAATTCAAGCAATCAATTTTTTAAGATTGTTTCAATTTTAAATTAAATATTTGATCCGCATTATGATAACCAATACAATCTTTGTACGTATTCTTTGACCTTCACTCCTTTGACCGACACAACATCTATACGAAAAAGGCAAAATTTGCTGCACGGCATTCCATATTTGTCATTTGGTCAGTTTTGTCGTTTTGCCATAGAACACTCTAGTTTGTCGTTCTTTGCCAAAAAGGCATGTCAGCCATTATTTTAATATATCATATTCAAAGAGATAAAATTTTGCAAATGTCAATTTTGACAGATAATGGTCAATTTTAAACGTATTTTCTAAAATTCAAATCAAGCACATTTTACAAATACGTGGCAGGGTGTCAGGCGGAGTGGGGGCACTGCCACCCGTCCCATCACATGGGCACTACCACCTGTGACCGGTCAAGCCTGATTGACATGGGTCAATCAGGCGGCACAGCACGTCCGCCCACGCCGCATTTAATGCGGCGAGGGATGGTTGGGGCGTCGCGCATTTAAGGCGCCGAGCAGCGCCTCCTGCTCCGCCCATTCACCCTGCCACATGGCGGCCGGGTGCGGGGCGGCTCACATTACGGGCCCGAGGGGCGTGACGTGGCACCCCGAGACCCCCCGGTCACCTTATCACTACCTGACCTCCCCCCCCCCCCGAGGGGGTGGGGAAAAAACAGGCTGCATGGCCACGTGGCCAAATGAGGAGGTTACTTCCCTCTACCGTGCATACCCCCGGGCCCATTTCACCAACATCTTTTAATTTGAATTTTAGTTATTTCTAATTTGTATTTCTATATGGACTCCAACCTCTACTTTTAATTTTCTTTTTAAAAAAATCGAATTTTAATTAGTTCTAAATTGTATACATGTATGAACTCTAGTTCCCTCGTCAATATTCTTTGTTTTTAGTTTCTGAATTTCAGCTATTTTTATAATGTATTTCTATATAGACTCTAACCTCCTTTTTTAATTCTTATTTTATAATTTCGAATTTCAATTAGTTCTAAGTTCTATATGGACTCTTCTAATATGAGAATTTCTAGGCCGTGAGAGCTATACGGACTCTTATAATATATGAGAATTTCTAGGACGTGAGAGCGAATGTGGAGACTACTTTTTCTATTATTTTGATAAGCTAATAGATATTTGTTCAAAATAAAATATTAAGAGTGATCCAAGGGTAAAATAATCATCATTTACATAGATTTATCTCTCCATTAGAAGAGTACTAAAACAATAGGAATGCCTTTAAGCAAATAACCACAAAAAAAAGTTTTCAATGTAAAGGCAAAAACTAGTGTCCTAATTCAAATGCCATAAATCTAAAGTGTTCTAAGAGCAAAATTTGCCCAAAATAAAAAATCAACGTTTTCTAGCTAAGTTAGATGGAATATGGTCCATCAAACATGTCATAAGGCCATGTACAATGGGATGCTTGGTTAGATGCTTAGAGAAAAAAGGCGGGTTTTTTTTACCAGGCCGGCGCTACGCTAGTCGCCCATCGCCAAACGAAGCGGTCATCGCTTGGGAGCGCTTGCGCGAAAAAAGGAGGAGCGTAGCAAGCGCCGGCGCTCTGTACAGAACTAACTAATCTTGTTTAACTAACTAATAACTAACCATTACCTAACTTGATTAGGTCACTATGCATGGCAGTGTAGAAGCCAATTTTCTCTATAAATAGAGATATTTGGCTGGGACATAATTGCACCTTCTTCTTGCTTTTGCAAACAATGGTTCCTACACCAAATGGATCAATCCTCCGCTTTACTCTATTTTTTTTTACAGAAATTAAATTTGCTCTGTTTTAAGCATATGGATCACGCACGAAAGTATTTTAGCACATCACCTTTGTAATAAAGATGACAATAAAATTAAAATTTGGTTGAGAATGAGACAGTAAAATAAAAAAAATGGTAGACTCATTCACTACCATTGTAGCACCCAGATGCTTAGATAGACTCTTAAATAACTAAGCATCTGTGGAATGGATTCTCTTCATTGGAGATTAAGGCTCTTCAACGGATGCTTACATACTTTTTTTTTCTAAGCACCTATCTAAGCATCTGGACCATTGTACATGCCCTAAGAGTACCAGAGGAAATATAATAAGTGGACACTCAATAGTGGTATAATCAAATTTTTTCCCTAAATCTATAGGGTAAGTTGTCTCTCCTCTACCATAAAGCAAAATCACATGATTATTTGTAGCCTCTAGGTGATTAATCTATAGTGCAAATTGTCTCTCTCTTATGACGTTAGATCACCTGATTTATTTCTACCCTTAAGATTGCAAATTGTTAAGCCACATCACCCAATTTGTTACTATTGTAAGGATGATTACTGAAAGATGCAACCACACTATATAATTATCTTCTTTACCTTAGAAGATTGAAGATGCAAACTGTAAGAAAAATATATATATATATGAAGTTAAACCATCTATGTACAAAGGAAATTCACCTTATAGCACATTCGACTTTTGACCTACTTTTTATGGTTTGGGGAACGGTTCAAGCTATAGACCAGTAGCAACCTAAAAGTTCCACCAAATGTTCACTTTTCGCATTAGACTGATTTGTTGCGAGATGTTCTTCAAAATTAGAGGATACATTACAAATTTTCAACTAGCATATGCTGCATTATCTTCAAGAAGTCAAAGCTCCGACATCAATGCTATCTCAAAGAAGTATGAAACAAACATGATTAATGGTAAAAGCGATTGATTGTCATATAAGCAAAACTAGATTTTTCCTTCATATGGTAAGAGGTCCACAAAGAGTAAGGTTCTAAAAGCGATCCACATAAAAGGAACTTCAAATTTTAAGCGAAAGAATATATTGTACCTCCAGATAGGTTCATCGACGGGTAAGGAGCAATGGCCCTTGATAGCTCCTAAAATAGTTGGTATTGAGACTCCATAAATACCATCTTTCACTAATCTAGAATCTTGACCGTCTTCATAATCTTCAAATCCTCTACATTGCGTCTGAACTATAGAACCATTTGAAGCCAAATGTCTTGACTCTTCACTGACATCAAGATTTTTCTTGTGCTTTTTTCCCATTTGTCCGTTTCTTCCTTTAGTGGACTCCACATTGCCAATATCATCTTCCTCCCTACCCAACACATTTGGAATTCTTCCTTGGATACATCCCTCCAATTTCCTTTTGACGAGTTTGAATTCGTTCACATGATCAACAGTAGAATGTTCACTGCACTCATCGCTTATGCGTAGTCCACCATCCTTTCCATCTCTCAACAAGTCCTCACTACACATTGGGCGAGCATTCTTCTGCAAAAGGTTGGGATGTTCTTTCGCCACTTCCTTGTTTCCTCTCTCTTCTCTCCTAGTTGAAGGTTCACTTCTCATTTGATGGGCATTCTCATTCTCCCCCAGATGGATCTGATGGTCATGCGTCACTTTTTTATTTCCACTCTCTTCTCTCCGAGTTGAAGGTTCCCTACTAATTTGGTGGGCATTCTTCCTCGAATGGTCATGACGATCATGTCTATTTTTTTCCTTTCCTCTATCTTCTCTCGTTGTTGATTGTTCAGTTCTCACTTGGCGAGCATTCTTCCATGAATGATCACGACAACCTTGTGTTGCTTCTTCCTTTCTTCTCTCTTCTCTCCTTGTTGAAGGTACACTTCGTACACCTTTTGATGGAGAAAGCATGGGCAATCTAGAAGGGGGCGATGTCAATACCTTACTTAATTTGCTAGAAGTGTTTGTCGTTGCATTGTACGGTTTGCTAGAAGAGAGACTTTCCTTCCTATTTGATTTCTTGGGTATTTCCTTTGAAGCCACAGTAGAAGTCACTCCATGTGTTTGAGCCTTATTCCTATCATCATTTCTTCTATCACCATTGACATTTCCTCTTTTGTTGGGTTGCCGGTAATAAAATTGGGATTTCCTCACATCATTCGCAATCCCATTCATTACTTTAGACTTAAACCCTTTGCTCCTCTTTGATCTACAATTTTTCCTTTGACTAGGACCAAAACTAGATCGAGTTGAATTTTTCATCTTGCTGCATATGATTAATATAATAGCTTTAGGTACGTCAAGAAATACCAACATACAAGAGCTTTAAAGGCGTATAAAAAATATATAACAATTGTCATAACTATACATTTAAATAAATAATTCACATTTTGGCCCATCTACAATGTAAAAACAATATGTTCTTTTTAGGAGTATCTAAGGGGATGTCTAATGAACAAATCCCAAACCAACATAGGTATGTTATGGCTTGGCAAAAGAAGTGAGGCTAACTTGTTTTCAACACTAAGGCAAACTTAGACATAATACGAGGCACATTGATAAGTGGATCCATATAGGAAAGAAAATTCGAACTAGCCATGTTTGCAATCAAACATCTATTGAAAATACCCCTGCCCACCTAAATTACAAAGTGTGGCACCAAGCAAAAACATCCTAAACTGATCAGTTCTATTCTATATATCAAAACATATAAGCTTGGTAGTACATGCCCCCAAAAGAAATCATTAAATTTTCACCCTACTCTATGAAAATGTCACGATGACCACGTAATTTTGCTATACTAAAAATGACACTATTCCAAAAGGAATCACAAATTTTGATATTCTTTTTTGTAACATCCAAAACAGCACAAAAAACAAAAAATACTTGTAACAATTAGGTTGACAACAAAATCCCCCAAACTTCCAACACAGTTAGAGTTCACGATGGACCTCCAACACAAGCTTCGTAGTACATGCCCCCAGAAGAAATCATTAAATTTTCACCCTACTCTATGCAAATGTCACGATGACCACGTAATTTTGCTATACTAAAAATGACACTATTCCAAAAGGAATCACAAATTTTGATATTCTTTTCTTTAATATCCAAAACAGCACAAAAAACAAAAAATACTTGGAACAATTAGGTTGACAACAAAATCCCCCAAACTTCCAACATAGTCAGAGTTCACGATGGACCTCCAACAAGTCGTTGGACCTCCAATCGCAATGCTTGATCTTTGAGCCTAAGGTGATTGTAATGCTTTCATCTTGAACTTAAGGCGGTTGCAACCCTCATGGAAGCAAGGTAGGAAAAGCTCGTGAAGAGCGAGTCAAGGTGACACTAGAGCACACAAGGCGATCTGAGCTCACTAGAGCACACAAGGTGATCTGAGCTCTAGGTGGACACAACTTAAGTGTCTTGCAGGGAAGAGATGGAAGAGATGTAAATATATTTTAAAATATTTTGAAGTATACTTTACCTAAAAGTAAACTTCAAATGCATATTCCAATCTAAACTGAAAGCCATTGTTTTCACTCAACTTTCAGAAGCCAATAACATTACACCATCTTCTAAAGTTGTTTTTGTTGAAATGGCGACTATTTGCTACTGTTAACTCCTATATTATGTATGTTGTTCTATCGTTGTTTCCTAGATCTACCAAGATAGGATTTTCTTGTTCTTATGTTGGTCCAATTTTAAAAATTAATAAGGGTGTAAGACAACAAGTGCCCAAAAAGAATTTACCCTTTTTAGATAGGTCACATAGTATATATGGCTAGTAAAAATTTATAATTTTACAAGATTTTTCTAAACACTTCGCAACAGAAATATTCATGATTAAACTATTAAAAATAAAATGATGTCTAAATTGAAAGTAAATTCAAAAATAATAACTTTGTTATATTTTTCATAGTGTATATAGTAATTACAAACAAATGCCTTAGTAACCATGTCACTTAGTCCTTCAGGCCTATAAATACGATGCTAGAGGTCAACTAAAAAGGCAAATTATTGCCAGCAAAATATTGTTCATAAGTCTATGGTGCCCTTATTTTTGTATGTAAAAGGATACAATAGATGTTTTTTTTAGTTGAACATAGACTTTTGATAAAACTTAAAATGTAGGTCATTTGCATACTGAAAAACACATTAAACAGCCTAAGTCATTAGCACATAATTAAATCTGAAATATCAAAGAACCAATAGCACATAATTAAATCTGAAATATCAAAGGACCAAATTGAGTATGCCCCCAAGAAAGGTAGAGTATTCCCTATTAGCTTTCATTATTAAAGATCTTGGGCTTTCCTATTAGCTTTATTCTACCTTGACTTCTCTATAATAGTAGAGAACACTCCGTAGATATTGATACTCTTAATATGTCACCTGTCATGCTAGTCACATGCCTCTACTAGCTTCTGGTAGAGTAAAGATGTGTGTGATGAAGAATAGTGACCACACATAAGAACAAAGACCTTAACACATGATCTTAAATGTTATTCCATTTAAGCCTAGTGAATGGACGGCAAATGCAAACAAATGGTCAATTGTGGGATATCGCATCAACATCTGTCCACAATTTTTAGCCACTGTTTCCACTTTCAGGCCGCTCTAAATTCTTCCCCGACCTTAACACATGATCTTAAATGTTATTCCATTTAAGCCTAGTGAATGGACGGCGAATGCAAACACATGGTCAACTGTGGGATATCGCATCAACATCTGTCCACAATTTTTAGCCACTGTTTCCACTTTCAGGCCTCCAATTTTTAGCAGTAAAGATTAAACAAGCGCGCTAAAAACAGGAGGGGGAAATCACCCATATACCTTGCTGCCCAACCCCACCGGCCGGCCGACCACCACCACCACACGAACAGCAACGGAACGGAAGACGAAGCAGCACACCAACAGCAGCAATCTCACGGCCGCATACACCCCATCCCGTCCGCCACCACGAACTCCCCCCAAAACCCGAAGACGGCGGCGGCGGCGGCGGCGATCCGGCCTAGCAGCGGCCGCAGCAACCGCCGGCGAGCGAGCAAGCGAGACGAAGAAGCGAGGAGAGGAGAGGAGGAGACGCGAGAGGGAAGAGAGAAGAGGAGAGGAGGGGGGAAGCGAGAAACCGAAGAGGCCAAAACCCCACTCGCCCGTGGCGTATTTGTAGTGGGGGGATTGGGGGAAACGGGGTGGGGAAGTAATCCTCCGGAGGAAACGGAATCGAAAACGGAAATCGAAAGCGCGAGTTGGGCATAATCTGCTCCGGATTCCGTTCGCCTCTACTATATCTGTGCCGTTACTTTGGATGCGCCGTTTTGACACGATACGGCCGGGTTCGGGTTCCGGGATTCGCGGACCCGCTTTGGTTGCGGGTGGTGGTGGGGCCGGGCCACGTTCCCTGCTGCACAAGTGCACAGCAGCCACCTGTTCTGTTGCTGACACGGTGGCCGTGGCAGGGAGTTCAGTTTTCGTGTCGTGTTGTGTTGCCGCAGCTCTACCTGTACTACACTTCTTGTAACAGTTGGTCGTACTAGCAACAGTTGGTCGTGCCGAGAAACACAGAAGGGAAAAGGCAACAGCTAGTCGCTGGTAAACCAACACACGAGTAGTAATAATTTCATGGTAGGAGTACTAGTGTACTCCTTGTAAAATTTTGTTTCAAGTGATATTAATAATGGCTCCTTATCTTTAAAAAAAAAAGACATTTTCAACGTACTCGCCAAACTAAAATTTAGCCAATTTGATGAGGAAAAACCCTCCAACAACCTTACCAGCCGAATGGCTAACCAAGCCACCCGGCTGGTCAAGTTGGTTCCCCAACTGGTCAAACCAGGTTATCAATCGTGACCCTACGTCATCTGACACATGTCTCTACCTCTGTTTATCCCCACACCAAGGAGCACCGCCACCACCATAGTTGTTAAGGTCGCAATTGCCATTTGGCATCCGCCACTACTGTTGAGGTTATCGCGTCTACACTGTTGCCAGCCATTGCCATCCGATGCGGCTGTAATCGTCGCTACCGGTAACGCGCGATAGTTTTCCGAGGTAAATATTGGTAGTCCCGAGGCCAAGCAATGATAAATACTATTCTGGTTGAAACAAAATTAAGTAAACAAAGATGACTCACGAAAGGACTAGTAGATTGTTTAAATTCAATTAAAAAATCAAAGCATAAATGTTCTTTTTTTATTAATGAAATACATGTGCATATACACACACCCTACGCATGCACATGGCAAACATTTCTTGATGAGTTCCTTAATCACATTACTCAATATTTTCACCTTATCTCACCAATTCTTCCACCTCAACCATTTCCTTAACGAGAGCACTCTCTTTGTTAATCTTAATCTATATTAAACAATATAAAAATATTTATATTCAATTATATAGAGTTGATGTGACTACACCTAGCAACTACTCAAATTTCAAATTTCAACCTTGAAATCAATGCAGTTATGGTAGTAGTACCAGCAAAAGCAATCCCAGCAATCCTATACCTTAATTTTTTTTATCTCATAAAAAAAACTTAGTATAAGATGTACTAGATTTGCAGTATTAAAAATTATCACATCTCATAGTTTATTTTTCTTGAGACAGAGGAAGTACATCTGCTACTAAAAAAATACTCCAAGAATAGATATAGATAAATACATTTTTAAACGAAGGGTGTACTTTCTCTATGTACTGGAGCAGTACGTTGATTTATCTTTGAGATTAGAATATATTTTTTGGTACGAAATGAGGCTGTGTTTAGATTGGCCTAAAGTTTAGAATTTGGTTGAAATTAGAGATTATGTGATTGAAAAGTTGTGTGTATTAAAGGTTTGATGTGATGGAAAGTAAAAAGCTTGGAAAAAAAACTTTAGAACTAAACACACCCTGAGTAATAGTCTCGATTCCCATGAAAACCAGCACGAACATAGGGGGTGTTTAGATAAAGGGGTGTAAAGTTTTGACGTGTCAATAGGGTGTTCGGGTACTAATAAAAAAACTAATTACAGTATCCGTCAGTAAACCACGAGACGGATTTATTAAGGGTGTGTTTAGTTCCTGAAAAAAGTTTAAAGTTTAAAGAAAGTTAGGAGTTTGAAAAAAAAGTTGAAAGTTTATGTGTGTAGGAAAGTTTTTGATGTGATATTATATGATGGAAAGTTGAGAATAGGGGAAAACTAAACACGGTTTAAGCCTAATTAATCCATCATCAGTAAATGTTTACTGTAGCACCATATTGTCAAATCATGAAGCAATTAGGCTTAAACGTTATGCATACGTAACAAAGATTCATCTCGCAAAGTAGTCGTAATCTGTACAATTAATTATTTTTCTAGCATATATTTAATATTTTATACAAATGTTTAAACGTTCGATGATACGGTGTAAAATTTTGGGTGGAATTTAAACGGACCCGTGCTACCATGGGTCATGGGTCAGAACACGTCCTCTCTACTCTGTCAGTCTGTCTGCATAGAACTGGACTGTACGAGTACTCCAGATTGGAGAGGATGGAACGAGCAGTGCGTCAGGTGTGCAATCCGCTGCGGATACGATAGCCCACGTGCTCCTCTATTGTAGGAGTACAGTATGTACGACGCGCCTTCCGGTTGACCGTTGGCTTGTGTGCTACGGTTTGGTTTCCAAACGCTAGTGAATAGTGAAGTGATGCAGTCAGGTGGTGTTTGTGAAGGAGGTCACAAAAATTTTAGTCCCTGCTCCCTCCGTCCTAAAAAAAAGTCAAACCCTGGGTTTCCGTATCCAACTTTAACTGTCCGTCTTATATGAATTTTTTTTATAATTCGTATTTTTATTGTTGTTAGATGATAAAACATGATTAATATTTTATGCGTGATTTGTCTTTTTAATTTTTTTTCATAATTTTTTAAATAAGACGGACGGTTAAATATTGAACACGGAAACTAGGGTTTGTTATTTTTTAAATGAGGGGAGTATAGTTTTTTCCTCATTCCCAAACACCTTCTCAACATCCACACTTTTGTTTTTTTCTCACCGCTTCATCAGCGATCTAATCTGGGCACCTTTTCCGAATTTTATTTTATTTTTGTGTGGAGTCCTTGATCTCTCTGTTTGTAGTAAGTACTCCTATCCATACCCAGTACACTACCAGCTGGGCACGTCAGATGTATACAGTATGGCCCTGTTTAGATTCTAAATTTTTTTTTCGAAACTTCTAACTTTTTCATCACATCGTTTCAATTTCGGCCTGTTTAGTTCACACCAAACAAACATCCAACTCCCAACTTTCCATCACATCACATCACATCCAAAACTTTCCTATACACATAAACTTTCAACTTTTTTTTCAAACTACCAACTTTCCCCAAATTTCTTCTCAATTTCAGGGTGTGTTAGTTTCAAAATTTTTATTTTTCTAAATTTTTAACTTTTCATCACATCAAATCTTTCATACACACGTAATTTTTCAGTCACATTGCAAAGCCTTCGTTTCACGTCGTGTTGTTGCTGCTCCACACACCTAGTATACTCTTACTCCTACTACCGGTAGTAGAGTAGTGCTAGGAGACTTTGTACTGTGTCCTTTCTGTTTTTATTTACTGTATGGCTGTTGCCTTTTCTGTTTTTTCTTTTTTATTTCCTTTTGCTGTTTCCTTTTTCTAATTTCAACATTGTACCTGATTGGTACTCCTATGAAGAGTAGGCTCGATTTCCAATAAAAGCCATACCGAGATTGACACGGATTATCTTCTCTGCTGAACCCGACAGGTGAGGTCGTGTCGTGGACGTGGAGTGTGGCACTAGCAGTGTCAGTGTGCTCTCAGCCTCCAGCCAAAAGCCACTGCACTGCAATACTCCGCCAACGCCTCTGCAATGTGCTCCATCCGTCCCAAAATAGTTATCTATTTATAATTCAAATTTTATCAAACAATATTTATTACTTGTCAGTACTACTTATCATACCAATCAACTCCGATTTAAATTTTTACTTATTCTATTCTCACCATTCTATTGCTTCTATTCAAATAAGGAGTAATATAGTTTTTACTTTTCAAAACATAATTTATGCTAAACAACCTAGAAAGGCAAGTATTTAACCTAGAAAGACAAGTATTGTGGGACGGAAAAAGTAGGAGTAGCGAAACCATGGAAATTGTATGGAGTATGTAGGTTGTGTTTAGTTCCATGTCAAAATTAGAAGTTTGAAGAAATTGGAACGATGTGACCGAAAAGTTAGAAGTTTGTGTGTGACAGAAAAGTTAAAAGTTTGAAGAAAAAAAGTTAAGAACTAAACAAGGCCGTAGTACTACTATCAATCTGCTCTCTGCTTCGTGCTACTATTGCGGCTCCCTTTAATTCAAAGGAAATTCATAGTTTTAGAGTATTTTATTCTTATAGAAATGTTTTCCTATATAGCCCTTTGAATCAAAGGAATGAATTCTATGGAACCCTATAAAATTACTATAGAATGCCTAATGTCATGTAAGTTTTGAAGGAAATCTAACATAAGGTAGAACCTCATGGAAACTTTCCTTTGAGTCTTTATCTCTCCTCTAATTCTTGTTTTTCATGTGGATCAATTAAACAGTCAGTCCTGTGTTTTACAATCCCCTGTTTACACTTATATTTCTATCAAAATTCTATATTTTTCTTATTCCTATATTTTCTCAATCTTACGGTTGAAAATGCTTTTGGTTTCCAAACAGCAACAGCAGTTAATAGATTGCTTGCTTTTTCACCTACTACTACACGGTTTCCGTTTTGCTCCTCCGACTCCGATCCGTGTCCATCCATCCATCCAGTCACGGTGGGATAGTTCTTTCTCTTCTCGCTGCTTCGCGAGTTACCTATACTTACCTACCGTCTTTTACTCTTTACCGATACCACGTCCAGCTAGAAATGAAAGTTGAAAATGGTACATTATTTTATTATTTTTTTCGAAAATAAACTAAAACAGTCAGGAAATTTTCATATTTATGGATTCATCTATTTAGTGTCAACTTTAATGTCACGCTGATAAAAATTTAAAAACTAAAATTTAAAAACGGTAACCATCAGTAAAAATATTATTATTATATTAGTTTCACGGTCGAGAAATTTCCATACCGTTTTCGCCCCTACTTCCAACCGTCCCTAGTATCCATCAATGAATTCAATGTACGGCCGACGTTTTTTCACCGCTTCCACGATCTTATCCGGAGCCCCTTTTCTTTTTTCCTCATTACCAATCAACCAATGTTATTTTTCTACGTTTGCTGTTGGACAACTATACTTCTGTCACGTTTTCTTTTCAAAAATAATGAAAGTAATGCTAAGGGCAACAACAATATTTATGTCTTTGGTAGAAATAAGGTAGGTCCCACCACACCCTACAACTATGGTCACAATGCTTAAGAGAAGATCAGTAAACCGTGTAGCCATATCATCTATAATAAACAGTGTAGCTAATGTATATAATAGAAATACTATAGCACAAATAATTTATTATCTTAGTGGTACCCGCCATCTTCTCCTACCTCTCTCTTTCTCCCTCCTATCCCCTTTCTTGTGACCTTGCCTGTCTTCTCTTTTTTCTTTACATGGATGGCAACCGTGCGACGGAAGTGAGTGACGACGGCGGTGGTCAGGCCGAACGGTGGGCGTGCGGATAACGCGGAAGATGAGCAGGACGAAGGCGGCGACCGTGCTAGGCGATGCGACAGGCTACGACGGCCGTGCTGGGCGACGCGGCAGGCGACGGTAGCCGTGCTTGAAGACGACGAAGGCAGACGCGGAAGATGTCGGCAGTCGATCCGGACGACGCGGACGCGGAAGACGAGGACGGCTGAGCTGGACGACATCGGACGCAGAAGGCGACAACGGCCGATTCAGGCGACGGCGGACGATGGTGGTCGTGCTGCGATGCGAAAGACAGGCGGTTGATCCGGAAGATGGCGGACGCGGAAGACGGCTGAGCCGAACAGTGGCGAACGTGGAAGACGGCGGCGGTCGATCCGGACGACGCGGACACGGAAAACGGCGTCGACCCCGACGGCGGCCGCAGACGACGGCCGCGTCGACGAGGGCGTACGGAAGCATGCGGCTAGCGCAGGTCCTTCCTTTGAAAAGAAGTATTGGGCGTCTTTAGGGCTTATCTCGTGTATTCCAAAGGGTCTCAGACCCCTAGCTAACAGATATGGGACACTCTAGAGAAGCATCTCCCAATGAATTTACCTAAGAATACCTAAGAATAAGTTCTAGTTTTAAATCCATTGTAATTTTTTCCTCTTCTTCTTTTTCGAGTTAGTTTTTTTCGGAGCAAGGGGTTTGAACCCGAACTCCCTCTCCGGCCAGAGAGGATTTGAGTACAACATTGATTGCGGAAGATCTTTGTTCCTAGTCTCATATTCTATGAATGCCCACAATCGCTTGTGAAAGAATCAGCTCTTCTTTGCATGTTCGCGAGTTTGATGTATCCCATTTGATATCTTCGTATCCGAGAATCAACAAATTCTACTCCGCATTTTTGGCAAAATCGCCATCCCTACGGGAGGTGGGCCCACAATCTTGGGTTGCGCGTGGAGTCGGGCAACTAATTAGTCGCCCTGCTCGTTCTCTCTCCTCAACTATCTCTCCACATCATCCAAAAATCCTATTACGTGGTGTTCCTATCGCTAGTTATTGTACCCGCTCTAAGATAAGAATTGATGGTAAGATGGGTTCCATAACTATGTAAAGAAATTCTACTTTAAAATAGGTTCCACAATGTCATAGAGTCATTCTCACCCTCTCTAGTGTGCATGTGTGTTTTATCTCATTATTTTATTTTTTAAGGTTGAGCCATAAACTTATAGCTATTTTTAGCCATTAATGCCTAATGGATGTCCATAATGTCTATGACTTATTTCAGGGTCTTTTCTTATGGTACATTGTGGATGCCCTAAGTCCCTAGCAAATCACCATGGTTTTAGTTGTGGTCTTTTTCTTTTATCCTACAACTATATCACGTTTTAAAAATATCTAGCAGTAAAGATCACAAATTTAAGTTTCAAGTACTCTCTCTATTTCATAATAAGTTTTTTTTTCTTCTTATGTTTATTCTTAAAAATAAATTTATTTTTAATAAAAATCGTTACACAGGAGTTTGTAAAAACATAGAATAGAGAATTATTATATTGGGAGCATGAGAAATAATTATATTGATATTTGATAAAGGATATTTAAATATTTTTTGATTTTGTATTAGGATGTGTGGAATAGGTAAAAAATAAACTTATTTTGAAACGACTTTGGCCCCGTTCAAATCCTCTATGAAGAGAGGATTAACTTTTGGATTTTCGTGGCATGCTTTCCAAACTGCTAAACGGTATGTTTCGTGCGAAAACTTTCTATACGAAAGTTGTTCTAAAATATCAGATTAATCCATTTTTCAAGTTTGTAATAATTAAAATTCAATTAATCACATGTTATTACCACCTCATTTTACGTAAAACACTTAATCTTCATCTTCAGAACATTCAAACACCACCTTTGTATTGGTATATGTGGGATAGATAAAAGATAAATTTATTTTTGGAATAGATGTAAGATGTAGTAGTAAATTTTGCCTTTCTTTTACGTCTCTGTTACGAATTCAGCTCCTGCTGCATGCGTTTCAAAAACAAAAAAAAGGGGGGTCCACCTAACTCTGTCTACCTCCTGCACTTGCCTAATGTTATGGTTCCTGTCTATCCAGTGACCTTGCAAACTCAAAGAAACCATACAACACCACACTAATTGATGGAACTATCAATGAAAACCCCCAGCATTGTATAGCAATGAACAACATGAGATCAAGATGATCACAAAAACCAATAGCTACATTGGAAATCCCAGTCAGCTACACAAAACAAACATGTACAGGCAACAGCTAGAGAAAGAAAGAGAAACCGTCAGTTCCGTAAACGCTACAGTTTTTATTCACAGACAAAATTATTGAGGCTGTCCAGAACTTCAGCAAAACACCAGAATCACAGGAGCTGCTCATCATGGCAGCTCTGAAGGTGCTCGCCGAAATGCGCCAAGGCTCAAGTCCAGTTCTACTTCTTTAACATCTACCTGAGAAGTCAATCCAATCTGCTCATGCCGAACCGGGAACAGATCCAGGCAGGCTTCAGAAGCCGAGTCGGGGTCATTGTGATCAATCGGAACGAATTCAATGGGTTCACAACGCTCCTGCACATGTTGACAGCCACTGTCAGGGGCCTGAGCTGCTCCTACTCCATTGCTCTTGCTTATGGTAGATCGATTGATCGTCATATCTTCCGGCACCGAGAATAAGAGAGCACCTTCCTTGACCATCTCCTGGATGAGTTGCTGACATCTTTCAGACCGTGCTGTAACGAATCCAAACAGTCTGGTCGCGGAAGGTAAAGAGTCGATTGGTGGATTGGTAGCATTTTGATCATTCCTTCTAGGTAAAGAGGTGAAGTCTTGCTCATCTTCTTTCTGGTCTGCTACACCAGGCTCATGAGGTTTATCGCCAAGTCCTGGTTGCATAAAGCATGGTGATCCACCCTTCACAGGGCTTGCCTTATTACTTGACAAACAGCTATCAGGTGAGAAACAACCTTCTCCCAAAGCAGTTTTGATGTCCCCCTCCCGTGCCTCCGGGTTACAGTCTGCAGGCAATCGATCCTCGACATGTTTCATGACATAACTTTCTTTGTCCGATGACCCTTCCTCCGAGGCAGAGACCAAGCCACATTGTTCTTCAACAAGAACAGCTGTGTCAGGATTATGTTTCCTGGCCTTGCACACTCCCCACAGGTAGTATTTCCCCTGGAACTCTGAAATATCACACAATTTTTGTTCATCAACTGCTAAAACGAGTAAAAAAGTATTATGATATAGAATGAAACAACAAAACTTCATCCCCAGTAACACTGGTTTGCAAGAAAATAATTCCAAGCAATAACTAATAGCCATGCTTAGCTCCACCGAACTTCCTGATTTGGGCACTAGGTGCAGTGCCATGTCTAGTATAACATTTGCAGAAGCAAGAAATCACCAAGTGGGCACTTACCATGATATTGTTCTGGTAAAAGAATAGAGGGGAAGATTAGTAGCTCCACAGTTCCTAGAACAGCTTTTAAGACAACATCACTCTCAATTACTTCTTTCACTAGTTTATCTAATTCTTCATTTGGCCTGGAGATGAAACAAGGGTGTTAGACCTTTAGTCTCAGATCAGAGGAAAATAAGTGAATAAACATAACATAATACACACCTCATACTATGCGGGAAGAAAAACAACCCAATGCTGTCGTCAGTAGGTCCTGATTTGTCCCACCTCTCTGGCCATGCTTTCAACCTAGGGAGCTTGATTACTTCAACTACTGGTTGCAACGATCTTGCAAATTCCGACACTCTCTGGCATGCTTTAGTTGATAGGTGTGCAGCCAACATAATAGGCACATTGCTATCTGTCATAAAGATACCACTAGAAGAAAAAAAAATCATTCACATTTTGTGCAAACAAATAAATATTACTCAAGAGGAAAAAGGAGAATATCACATACCTCCAAGCAGGCTCACCCATAGGCTCTGAGTAAATATAATACTGATGTTTGGTGAAATCTGAAGCAAATGCCATTCTGGACTGCAGATGGTGGTCCTTGGCATCTACATGTTGTGAAGCTGTATTTGCAACATCATTCGGAGCACATCCAGTGGTCGTAGAACCTTTAATAACCTCTTCTTCTTCATCGTCACTTGGACATATGTATCTCCTCCGTTTCTTTGTGGGACAAGTGTTCTCCAAAGACCGGTGATCCAAACTATCCAGTAGTCCATGTTCATCATCTTCTAAACATCTCTGCCCTGTGGCATATCCAATGTGTATTTTATGCTTCTCAATTGGTCCTTCAAACTCAAGAGATAGGTGATTCAGATTTTCAGCATCCTCTTGTTTGTCATCATCATCATCTAGTACAATAAGCTGTATTGTCTTCCCTGGGTTGTCCTTTGCAATACTTTGAACAGTATTGCAAAGTTCCACCTCTACATCATCATCATCAGGTAAAATGAGTTTTCTTCGTTTGCTTGGGTTGTCCTTGACAACATTTTGAACAGTATCAGACAGTTCCACACCTACATCATCATCATCATCATCTAATAACATGAGTTTTCTTCGCTTCATTGGGTTGTCCTTACAGAAGTTCTTGACAGCATCAGAAGGTTCCATATGGGAAGAATTGGCCTCACGATCAATTTTCTCTTTCGACGAGTCTTTTGACAAGGAACCTGAACAAGCCCCATCTAGCAGCATTGAAGATTCTCTTCGATTTTCCCCTGTTAATATTAGTCTCACACTACTGTCTCTTGGATTTCCAATATCAATGTGTGCAGATGGCACACAATTGCTATCCATCGGTAGCCCTGTATTTGCTGAGGATGATACGTTTCGGGCCACAGAGTTTTCATGCAAAGTGGAAGACCGGGGCACATTAGCGGACATACTTTTCAGGTGTATATCATTGTTTGCCTCGTCATGCAACTGAAATCTTTCCTTATTTCTCTCCAACATCAAGTCATCACTGACATAGTCATCATTACCACCATTCATCCCAGGCTTGTCGTGGTTGGTATCCAGTGATGACTGATTTTCTGGCTGCTTGCCAACCACTGTTTTATCATCTAAAGTCACTTCTAAAGATCTTCTATTAGTACCTTTGCCATGCCTAGGATGGCATTCATCACATGACCAATCTACTGTCCCATCAAAATCAACTTTGTCCAGACAGTATCTACAAAATTTAGAACCACACAAAGGAAAAAATCATTATTAGAAAGATAAAATGACAATTAAATAAGTAATGGCAAAACAATTATACATGAACAATATCACAACTTATGTAGTTAACAAAAACTTTTCCATTAAGAAAACAAACTTATTATTAGGTACATCATTACATAGAAATTAAAATTCGCTCAAAAGAAAACTTATATTTCGAGTAAAGAAAACTCAAAACAAGTGCTCTGCCATGTTCAAATAGAGAAAATACTAACATTTAGCAGACAACAGTTGTTTGACATTCACATGCAAAATAAACTTGGTGTAAAAATTTGAAAATGACTGTAAAAAACAAAAAGAGACTGTGTGATGATCCAGTCTACGGTCATCGAATTAAATCATCATTAAAAACAACTATCACATTCATCAACTAAGCATTTGTGCTACATGCTATATTTAGTTTGAGAACATACCGGTGCACAGCAGCTCCGTTGCAGTTTTTGCAAGATAGCAGAAGATTTTTGTAACCAAGAACTCCACAAACTTCGCATACAGTAATCTGCATAATGCCAAAAAAAAATTTGGAAAAACCATCTCTTAAGCAGGTAATCAGAAAGTATCACCACTGACAGTAGGCATCATATAGTAAATTGAAGACAGTCAATGATCATCTTTAGGTAATAGTGTATGAATCAAAGATACACAACCAATTAACTATTAACAATCCAATATTAGGCAGGATACTGAAAAGACAGAAGTTTGAAAATATTTGTCAGACTTGTGATATGTGTTTTTTTTTACTTATCATGTTATCTCATGCATTGTTGCTTGACTGCCGATCTGTTTCATTCAATCTCATTTCACCTAATGACACATACAGCTCCATAGCTGCCACTGGCATCAAAAGAGGGGCAGGCATTCGGCGACAGTAGTCAATGCAAACAAAGCATAAGCCAGATATTTTCACTGGTGGTGCAGGAATTAACAAGATATCTCGATACTCTAAAGGACTTAGTTAGCATTGGCTAATTATCTCAAGATAAACAGATTGGGCTAATGATTAAAAAGTGATAAAGGAAGCATTTTGTCAAATCTGTACAGCATGAGCACAAAAGCCTCATCTATACTGTTACGGCGCCACAGTCTGGACAAAGTGCCATGGCTGAGGTCTACAGCCATGTCATCTCATTGGCTACTTCTTATGTCCCATTTCTCCCTTCCCAATACTAAAAACAACTTGGTTTGAAAACCCTTTCCATCTGTAACGAATACACCTCGCCCTTACCATGCCACAACAACACAACTATGCCACATCCAGATTTTAAGTAAAAGTAAATTAAATAAGCTCTGTCATTGGTTAATGTGACGCTCCCCACTACAAATTGGAAGATGATTCATGAATGATGAAAAGGTGTATCTGTGTAAGCACCATATTCAATACCATTGCACCAATGAATGGCTTCGATTACAAACCAACTAGGCATAATTGTTACAAAAGCATCATGAGGCATATTTGATCTCATCAAAGGCTCATCAAAGAGCAACAATGGCAGGAATCAAGTGACTTGTAACAGCCATATTATGGTGTATTTGTGACATATAATCAGCCATATTTAGTGGCTTAAATCTCCCTTAAATACTAGGAGAATCACAGGCTTGTATACATACAAATCCTCACTATAAAAGGGGACATATTGAGATCAATAAAACTTGAAGGGATTCACTGTTTTCACTGTTCATCTATCGTTTTCTAACAATAATGTTTATACTCCATAGTTTTGCCACTCTGAACTCAACTTAGGCATGCTTAGGCTTTTTTAAAAAATAAAATAAATACTTCCTCCGTTTCACAATGTAAGTCATTCTAATATTTCCCACATTCATATTTATGTTAATGAATCTAGACATATATATTATCTAAATTCATTAACATCAATATGATATGGGAAATGCTAGAATGACTTACATTGTGAAACGGAGGGAGTAAAAAACATACATAGGGTTTATTGTAAGTACTCCATCCATTTCAAACTTAATCCTCGTTTCAGCTTTGTTCTAATCAAACATTTGTAACTTTGACCATCAATTTCTAAAAATTCATATGGTTTAACATGTGAATTATATATTATGAAAATATTTCTCATGGTGAATTGAAAAACATAAATTTCACTTTGGGCCATCTTTTATTACCAATGTTTCGCTTTAGACCACCATTTCACCAATGTTTTCACTTTGGACAGGGTATTTTCACCTTTGTGGCACTTTGGACCACACTCAACTCTTTTATCCATCCACATCGAACTTATAGCTGTGACTGTGAGAGTTAATTGACGAGTAGGAAACATACTCGAGATTGTTCATATGCTCGAGAAGAAAATCGGGGTGATCCAAAGTAAAAACAATGGTTAAAAGGTGGTCCTAAGTGAAACATTGGTAGTAAAATATGGCCCGAAATGAAATTTACTCAATTTTTGTTAGAAATCGATGGTCAAAGTTAGAAATGTTTCACTTAGGACAAAACAAAAGACAAGTAATTTGACAAGGAAGGGATAATTTAGTAGTGATATGCACAAAATCAATAAAAATATGCAAAAACAATGAAAATAACCGTCAATGAGGAAGTCGAGGTGAACTGAAGGTGGGAAGGTATGGTAACCATTCAACAGACAGTGTGCACTGTCCTACCATTTGTTTCAATTTGGAATCTCACAATGGCCATTTCACCTAGATTTCGGGTTTGCTCACTTTGATGCCAAAATTAAAACTTCCAAATTTTGGTGACACTAAAATTTGGCAAAGTTTGGTAATGCCAAATTTTGGTAGGATAAAAGTGTATGGGTGTTGTTTGTTTGCCACCATGCCAAATATTCTTGTATAGTGTTATGTGGAAAAGTTTCTAGAAAATCACCAAAATTTGGCATGGTAAGGCCGTAGAGTATTTGTGATGTGTTCAGCTTACTACCTTGCCAAAATTTGAAAATGCCAAAGTTTGGGGTGGTTGAAAATCCTCCTCTGTTATTACTCCAAAAAAGAGAATATTCTGCCATCCCTATGAGAAAGCTCGCGATTCTTGTGCTCAAAAGAAAGAAAAGAAAGGCTCGCGGTTCTAACCAAGAAAGAAAAGCGGTTCCATCCGCATGGCCTACCTGATACCCAAACCGAAGGATATATAACCGAAACAATGGTGGTCAAACCTATGCGCACATCATCGACCATCAAGAACCAATCTTTTCTTTTTCCATAGATTTTCTGTACACCGGCCAATTTTCCTCAATCAAAGAACCCAAGAAAAGCAAACAAGAGGAGATTGGGATGAAAGAGATTTTCTTTTTTTTTTGTTAAACAAAGAAAAAGAAAAAGCATTACCATTTTCCAGCACTTTGTTCTGCGACGCCAAAAGAATCACCAAGAAAAAGAACCGGTTCCAGCCCTGCACCTCAGATGGATTCCGAAATCCGAAACCGAAGATCTCTCCAAGAAAACAGAATCGGAATCCAACCAATGGAGGCCCCAATAAACCCGTCTCATCCCATCTAAATCTCCATCTCCTCCTCAATCTCTCCTAATCAACGAACCCAAGAACAGAACAGAACGCCCCCGCCCGCGGTGCAAGAAGAGAGATTCTGCAGCCGCGAAATCCGCTCCAAAAGACTGAGAGAACCTTTCTTGGACCCCTTGTCACTCACGAGCAAACAGGAGAAGAGAGGAGAGAGCGAAAGATAGAGTGGCACTGTGACCAAAGGAGGAGGAGGATGAGCACTGGAGCAGTAATAATGGCGGCTTTCCTCCTCGGATTATACTGGAGTATTATCGATTTCCTTCCTCTCTGGAGAAGAAGACAAAGGAGGATTAACAATGGCATTATTAACGACGAGTAGCAGCGCGGTTAAGGCGGTGAAGGTGAAGGAAAGGAAGGGAAACGGAGACGGTGTCGTCTCGGGGATCGTGCGCGAGATGGGCGCCGCGGGTGGTGACGCGTGGAGAGGGAGAGAGAGAGGTGGATGCTCAGCCGTTGGATTCTTGGTTTGGGTTTGGACGGACGGAGATTAGAGGGGGGAAGGAGTTCGAGCGCCCGTGAGCTTCTGCGGTTGGGACCCCCGTCACGGCGCCAAACGCGTAGAGGATTTTATGATGCGGTTACATGGAGTCCGTCGAGAAAATCTTGCTAGTGTCGTTTTGCCACCCGTGACGGAGGACTGGAAAAAATACTAGGCCCCCTCTGATTCAAAAGGAAATTCAAAAAATTTATATGAAATGTCTCTTCCCATATAAGTTTTGGAGGAATTTTAACAAGAGATACAACCTCATGGAAAAAATTCTTTGAGTCTTTATCTCTCCTCAAATTCCTGTGTTTTTCCTGTGGTCTAATCGAACGGTCATTTCTACGTTATTCCTGTGTTTTGTAATCCTCTGTTTTACCCTTCAATTCCTATCAAAATCCTGTGTTTTTTCTATCCCTCCATTTTTTTCAACCCTACGATTCAAATGGGCCCTTAGGTGTGGCATATGAACTCTTCTATCACAGGTTTAGATTTCGTCAACCATTTGTAAAAAGTGTAAATAGAAGAGTAGAGGTACTCAAAAATACCTCAACCTCTTAACATTCAGGCTTTCAGCAATACTTCATATATAGGAACTAGTGAAAATTGATAGACATAAGTAGAATATGTAAAACAAATAGCAAAGATTGATTAGTATACCATATTTGCGCTAATGGCTGCTTGGTGCTGGGGTGCTGCTCTGCTGCGTTGCGGGCTGCGGCCTTCGGGCTTCTCTGCTGTGCTTACGCTGCCGCCGCCGCGAGACCGCGACACTTGTATGCGTCTACGCTCGCCCACCGCCGCTCGCTCGCCTGGCCTCCGCGGCTCTGGCTCCACCTGCCTCCTATGCGCTGCGCGCCGCCTCAACCCTCTAGGCTCCGAAGAGGGTTGCAGCAGCCGAGGAGTCGTTGCCATGCCGCAGCTCTACGCCCGGGAACCTGGCCTCCGCGGCTCCACCTGCCTGGCTGCCTCCCGCGTGCCGCCCGCTACCTCCGCCCACTAGCCTCCGAAGGGTCGCAGGTCGCTGCAACTGCCAAGTCATCGACCGTCGGCGCCGATGGTGATGGGGAATGGATGGAGGATTGGAGGTGGGGATGGGGATTGTGGAATTTTAGGTTAGGGTTTTCTTTAGCAAAAAGAGCCCAATGGGCCTAATTGCTCACGGCTTCGCGCCCTCACCGTTGCTCGCACTCTCTCCCGCATAGGCGCGCTGCTCATGCACCTTGTTGGTAGCGTGGACGGTGACCATACCGAGTCCTCCACCACTGTTTGCCACCGTTGCCCGTGCAAAATTAGTGCGTGATTAAAATCACGATTATTTCCTTAATTAAAATGCGCCAATGATCGGAAACACCAACAATTTCCTTTTATTTAGATTGCCCCGATTTCCTCAGCGCAAAATAAAAGGGGAGACCAGCCGGTGAAAAAGATGACAATCTCACGGTTTCAATCTCCGTGACATCCCAAAAATCCTAATTCCAGATCCTTAGTTACACTATAAGGGAGTCGTAGTGATGTCCCAGGATAGTGCAAGTGGAGGCTTAAGGGACACCGCCACATCGTCTGCACAACTACTACGACTACATCCCTTACGCTGACGAACACCGGAGCGGTTCGAGGAACTGCTACCTCTACATCCACTCCGGTCGACGGCATTGCAGAGGGAACAAGAAGAACCACATCAATGGCTTCAAACAACGGCCAGTAACCGTAAGAATTCCACATTAGGGTGATCATGTTTAGGCTAAGCACTCATGTTAGTAGATCACAAAATCTACAGTAGCAAGCCAAAAATCCATGTGTTACTATTGCAGCTGCAAAAAAAGTTGGTAGAACAAAAATTGGCCTCAATTCAAACAAGCTCTTAAGACATCACTAATGGACTGTTAAAATTTAATCCTCCAAATTTTTTGAGAATCTCGAATAGGATTTATGCATTAAAAATATCATATCCTTCAAGAGATAGCCTAATCTAACTCCCCAAAACAACAAAAAGTGGACGATGTATAAAACTTTCAAACAAAATACTCCATCCGTCCCAAAATATAACAACTTTTAGTCTTTAACGTTTGTCCCAAAATACAATAACTTCTTCACCACATTCTTTTCTCAACCAATTATAACCCTCCAGCATTCAATTTCCTCACCTAACTCCACTTCTCAACCAATCACAATCCTCCACCATTTAGTTCTATTTACTTTCTTAATAACTGTGTCCAACTCTAAAACTCCTTATATTTTGGGACGGAGGTAGTAGTTATATTTTTCCGTATTGAGCGACCTCTCCTTGGGGCGTATGAACTCGCTCTGTGATAGATTGGGAGCGAGACCGTATCCTAACTTGTGGAGAATGAGATTTCTGAAGATGGAGATAGGGTTCTGAGCAGTTTGTTTGTAAGGTTACCATTGGAGACTGATTTTTGCTTAAAAACCTAGAAATTTAGGATTGTGAGTAGTATAACTAAAATATTGACAATGCTATAACAACCCCATAATATAGCAATATAGAATCAGATATAGCAATGCTAGGGAGGATATGAGACGGTTAATTCATACTCCCTCTGTTTCGTAATATTAGCATCACCAACAGACTATCGAAATTCAATCCCCTAATTTATTTTTTTGGAATATCTAATGTGATATAAGAATAAAAATATCCTCTCCTTTAAGAGAGCCTAATCTAACTTCCCAAAACTACAAACAGTAAGCAACGTGTAAAACTCTCAAACAAAATCAATCTCTTTTAATGTGTGTCCCACCCAGTACTGAATAGTGCAGGATTTCCCTACTGCCGCCAAATTGCTAAGCTTGATTGGAAGAGCGAAAGGGATAAAAAGTAGTAAAGTAAAAGAAGAATGGCCAAGATTTCTGAAATCTTGTTCAAACTGCAGTGAATTCGTGATACTATGACTTCCAATTCAAGCGAAAGGGATAAAAAGGAGTAAAGTAAAAGAAGAATGGCCAAGATTTCTGAAATCTTGTTCAAACTGCAGTGAATTCGTGATACTATGACTTCCAATTCATTTTAGGGTACTGTAGTTCTTTTTTTTCTTTTTGAATTACAAGTAACAGACCAACTGGGTCTCTGCCGTTCATTCGTTCTTGATGTCCATTATTGCTGAGTTCGGAAAGATTCTCTGCACGTACCTTTGCAAATATTCTCTGTTCTTGAAATGTACCGTATCCCTCCTGTTTGTACTTCCCACTTCAGTCAAACAGACTTCAGTCAAACAGAGATTGGAATCATCTGAAGTACTCCCTTCATCCCAAAAAAAGACAAACCCTGGTTTCCGTGTCCAACGTTTGACCGTCCATCTTATTTGAAAAAAATATGAAAAAAATTAAAAAGACAAGTCACGCATAAAATATTAATCATGTTTTATCATCTAACAACAATAAAAATACAAATTATAAAAAAAATTTATATAAGACGAACAATCAAAGTTGGACACGGAAACCCAGAGTTTGTCTTTTTTTTGGGACGGAGGGATTATCTCGTTTTCCACTTTCGACTTCTAATCATGTATCCTCAATTCAGGGAAGGAGAATGTGCAATAAATAAAACCGGCAGCATAAAGCCGATGGAAACAAATGCAAAGTGCACAGCCAATCTGATTATGAATTCAGACGTGCCACAACTAATTCAGCAATTGCATTAAAGATGAAAAAAAACCCAACATTTCCGACTGATTACTCTCATTTTTGCTGCTCCTTCCTAGCAAATAAATTATCTGAACTAGACCTAACTTTCATCATCATCACCACCGGAGGAACTCCATGCTCAGCAGCACATCTCGAGGGCATTGTAATATGAGTGCCCACAGGTGGCTAAAGCATAAGGTCCACTCCATCTAAAAGAAAATACTATAAGGATACATAACCAGCGAAGCCAACTATGACTATTAGTTAGTAGCAGCGGTTGGGGAAGCAGAATCACTCTCGGTCAGCGCTTCTCAATTGTCAAGCCGTTTGCACCCTCAGAAACCACCTGACGGATGGCGACACACGGTGTCCATTCAGGAATCAGGATGACCAAGAATGCATCGATCAACTGCGCGATGATCGGTCTGCTGTCTTGTGTCAGTCCAAATTGCTCAACCATTTCCACAGCCACAGAAAGACTTGTATCTTCAGTCAAATTGAATGGGAATTCAACACTCTTGAAACAACCTGAAAGGAAGTTGATGTTCAGTACAAAACGTGTTGTTGAATTCTGGAAAAGAAAGATTTCAAACAATATGATTACCGCTGGGATCAGGAAATCTTAGCCATAAATCAACATGGCTGGCTACATCAACATTTCCTGTCAGCAGAAACTCGCCCTTACGAAGCATGCAACTGACAGGCTGCTGCCCATCTTCAGACATATTCTTGACCAGAGAGACTGAGATAAGATCATCATCCTGGAGGAAAGAGCTTTTCAACAGCTCTGTTGCAGACATTCTGTTCTCTACTGGAGCTAAACAGTTCTCTATGAAAGATCTTACTTCTGCATCTTTAATTTTGTAGAACGCAGCTGGTTTCTTACCCTATATCAAATAGGTCATACAAACAAAAAGTTAAGTTGTTGGCTACTACAATCACTCTGGTATCTGTAGACATCAAGACCTTACCTCATCAATCTTTTTGAATATATGGGCCATGCCTTGACATTCACTGTATGGGTATTCGCATGTCACCATTTCAAGCATGCACATCCCAAATGAATATATATCAACCAATTCATTGTAATGCCCAGTTAACAGCTCTGGTGCCATAAATTCTAAGGTGCCTGCAGTTAATGATTAATATATCCTTATTACACATCCAACTGAAAGAGAAATCCTTTTTAAGATGAAAAGAAAACAGAATTATATGAGTCAAGAAAATTGGTAACATAAGTTTAAAAGTGGACATACATGCTAAATAGAATAGTTATGTTCTGAGAAAACTGTAACAGTTAGAAAACACATAAGATGGCAGACATATAACAATGTTGATATGAGATATCTACCTTTTATACTTTTTTTCTGTTGCTGCATGAATGTTGCCAAACCAAAATCACCAATCTTCACTTTCCCATGATTTCCATTTATGAATATATTGTCACATTTTAAATCCCTGTGTATAATTGCTGGCTTCTGACTGTGCAGATATTCTAGCCCTGTTAATATCTGTATTGCCCATCGTTTCATAGCCTTCATATTCACTTTCTTGTGCTTTCTGCGGTACCTGGTTACATGGTGACATAAAAAAGGTTACATTGTAATTTATAAGGTAAAAGAAACGCAGTATCCCTCTTGAAGTTTTAGGGTAAATAATTTTAAGCAACGCTCATCTAGTCATCTATACTGAATTAAAGGGCGGTACAAACAAATGACAATGAAAAGGAAAAGTTACCAAATATTATCCAAGAATTGTAAAGGAGCCAACTAAAACTTTAATTTGCACAATGGAAAACTGTAAAAATGTTCAGGTAGCACTAATTCAGTAAAAAAAAGGTATATTTAGAAGATAGATATCCAAACCAATGAATAGGCAACAGTTTATTAATATGCTCCAGCTGACAGCATAGTTGTCGTAAGGATGAGGGGCATACTGTGTCAAGCTCCCGGATGTGAACAACTCTGTGATTATGTTAACAGTCTTCTTCTCCCCATCAACCCATGAAGCAAACATTTTCTCAATGTTCTTATGCTTGAGTGTCTTCAAAAGTTGAATCTCTGTGTTTAGTTGCTTCATCTTCTTAGAGGACCCCATGACAGAGTCATCGATCCGGGATTGGCTCCATGCTACCTCGACACCCTCCAGCTTATCGAAGGCTTTGTAGCTATTTCCAAATCACAATTAAGGAATATGATATGAACAATATAATTTTGTCCCACCAGCATGAGACATTCAGGTTGTGAAACCCGAATTAAAGAAACACTGGAACATCTTGAATCAGCCAAGAATAAATAAACTTGAAATTTGTCACACTTTATCCATAATAGAAGTACAGATGGTTAGCAGAACTAAATATTTATGGATTAACATCTTTCCATGAATATATATCAAGGTTAATAAGGTCAACACCGATCAATAATTTTAGCCACAGATTACAGAAGCATGAAAAGTTCGGTTCCATCTCTGAATGTGTCTGTAGATTCTACATGGAATCGCGGGTGTCCATCATAAGTTCAGAACACATCTAATACTGATAAATAAATAATCATCGGGCATGGTTCTACTGTGATCAACAAATCGAATTATATTCCACAACTAATTCAATCGTGATAATTCAATCAAGAACAAAAAGGGCTAAACTAGAAACAGCACATGAGATTGATGAAAGGATACACCGTTTTGACGGCCCCTGACCCCACGATCTCATCATACTGCACACGCAGAGGGCAACAACAACAACAACAATTAGCCACCACCCGAATCCACCCATCTTCCGCAGCAGCAACAAAACCCTAGAAGGCTAGATAGAACTCGAACAGAAACGAGCAGGACAGCAACCCGTACCCGGATGAAGCGGCCTGCGGGGTCCGCCTCGACGTACCCCTCCTCGTCGCCGTCCTCGTCCGGCGGCTGCTCCTCCGCCTCCGCCTCCACCAGATCCATCGGACCCGCAGCCGCCGCCGTCGCCGCCGCCGCCGCTTTCCGCCGAGATTGTCAACTGCTTCCCAGCTGAGACCGACCCGCACGGCGGCGATTTAATAGCGGCGGGAGGAGGTAGGCGGGCCGATTCGTGGGCCCACGTTGGGTGGGCCCGGCCTCGCCAAGTCAGCGCGGGGGACGACGGGACATGTGGGTGGGGTCCACGTATCGGTGAGAGACGGTTCAGTGGGAGTTGGTCCATGAGATCGTTTCGGATAGGGATGGATTTCGTTTTTGAAGAAAATGGTTTTGGTTGGTGATGACGAACGGGAGTGCTGTAGGGATATTCTTTTCTGTGGCATGTGGGCCAACCTGCTCTCGATTAATACTTTTAACACTATGTACTATTAAAAAAATATCTGTGCATCATAACGGCTATTTTAATTTTTTTATTATTATATGGTTTATTTAAGATAAAATTTACGGTTAAATTCATCTGGATATGTATTTTGTTAGAAAATCATGAGCTACAATTACGAATCCGATCGTCTCATGTTAGCATACGAGTTATTTAAAGTTCCAAAAGCGAACAAACTTAAAAGCCGACTCAAATACGATTTATATTTCTAAAAACGAACTAACTTAAAAACCAGCTCGTACACGTATGACGTACCAAATTGCCGAAAAAAACATTCTTAATTTTTATAATAGTAGAGATAGAGATATGTAGTACTACTTTACTACAAAACCAAAATAAAAAATTCTGAAAGAAACTATTACCACACTTTATAGTACACCTCAACTCTAAGATTCAATTGGTTAAAACTGAACAGAGTAAAACTTCAGCACCATACCATGTACGGAGTAGATGATATACTCCATTTTTGTTTACATGTCTCTACCTTTACTATTATAAAAATTGAAGATATTTTTACCGATACTTTTGGTACGTCATCCTTGTTTGAATCGGTTTTTAAGTTCAATCGCTTTTGGAAATACAAATCCGCGTTTGAGTCGGTTTTTGATTTTGTTCGTTTTTAGAAATATAGAAGGAGTTGTATAAGAAATCTCTTTAAAAATATTGCATGCTAACTTGAGACGATCGGATCCCTAATTGCGGCTCATGATTTTGTAAAAAATATCCAAGCGAATTCTCACGGTAAATTTCACCTTAGCTAAACCATACAACAATAATAAGATTAAAATAACCTTCACCCGTTGCAACGCACGTGCATTTTTCTAGTTAAATGAAACAACTGAGAGAGTATTTACCAAGATAATCATGATAAAAAAAGACGGGGTATTTAATTGGCAGACACACTTTATCGTAACTAAGGTTAGACAAGTTGTTGCCATCATGAAAATATGGGAATAAATTTTTAGTCATAAAGTATGGAAAAAATTGAAAAGAAATTAAGTCTATGACATGTTAGACATGCTATTAAAAAAGTATGGAAAGCCACACCTATAACAGTGAACAAAATACACACCTAACAAAAGACAACTAAAAAGTGTGGTACAGCAAAATATGACCAATGAACCAAACACCTATATGCACACGAAGAAATTGCAGGACTGTAATTGATTTAGGCCTTTATGTAATCCTACATGTCATTTTATCAATAAGTATTTTTTGCACGCAGCTAGCAATCCAAGTGCTAGGGTCAATGTTCTCTCTTCATTGATCACCTTAATTATTTCTCTATCACCTATGGGGGCACTCCACTGGTTGATGGGACACTAGCTACTTTCTACAATATCCACTTGAGCCAATGAATTTTGTGTGAATTTTATTGAATTGAAATCCTATGAAAATATTTTCTACGAAGCCCTTTGGATTGTAAAAATGTATCCCAAAATTTCTATATGATTTCTTCCATTCCTTCATTTTTTCTTTAGATTCCAAACATTTCGTCAAAGCTCATGTTTTACAATTCTTTAAGAAGTCCAGGGCAACATGTCTTTTATCTCTCCCCTTTTACCTATGGTAATTAGGTTTTAATTCAAATTTCTATGATTTCCCTTAATTTTGGTACAAAAATTCATCAAACAACCCAAAGAGCAGCCCAGAAAATAAAGCATGCATGCAGTAGTTTAGCTGCAATTGTTGAAATAGTTAGCCTCTGTACTGCCTTCAACTAGCAAAGAATAGCCCAATTATTTGACCATTAGTGAATGATCAGGGAGGCTGATTGAGAAATTTTGCAATCTCATCTTCCTTGAGGCCTCTCATGTCTATGTAGAAACATCTGTGTGATTTGCCAACATCTATGTGGTGCTTTCTCTCCCTCACGCCTTTGATAGTGTACCCTCTGTATGTGTGGTTTTATAAGCACAAGATGGAATTACATAGGGCATACCATTCGGGAAACTGAATGTGATTCCCAATTTAATTACATCAGAAAAAAATTCTTTAGGAAACGCTAAAATGTGTTTTTATACACATGAGGACATTTAAGAAAATGTCACATAAACAGCCGACTGCCAAATTCTAGTATATATGATATTGACCTGCCTTTTGCATTGCACTACAATGCACAAATGCAATTTTCCATTTACTACTGCCTCAAGATGGACACCAACTAACCACATATACGGAAGGCTCTATTAATAAAAAGTATAAATAAACAAACAGTGGAATAATGGAGCCAATGCACAATGCATGCTATGCTTTTGCCGGAGGATCGGATTTGCACTACAATAAGTCCCCTTGCCTCAATTTGTTCAGTGGAAAAGAAGCCACACATGGAATTTGTTCAGTGTCCTAAATGAATCATGCTAGAATTTGTGACGGACACCAACTTTCCACATGGAACTTACAAAATCGATCTTTTGTTTAACTCCATGTACCTCTAGAAATGCATCCAAATTGAAATGTCGATTTTAGAATAAATGCGCCACATACACTAGCATGGCAAAAGTGGATATATTAAATCATGTTGGTGACCCTGTAAAGGCATCTCTTGGATAAGCCGTTTGCTACTACGGACAGTTCAAGTAACAGCTTCAGCGCTGGACTGTTCACTCTGTAACTGTTAGAGTATATGGATAGGACTCTAGCATCCGTTTGTTATACTAGATACTTGAGATCTAAGTCTTGCACTCGTATATATACTGATCCCCGAGGCTAAATACAATAACTCAATATTTGCAGTATATCTCTCTCCCTATACTATTCAACATATCATCAAGGCATCATCTAATCTCCATATGTCTACCAGCATGCTAAACAATGGCATGAAGAGCCTGGAGAGACACGAGAACACAACAAGAATATACAGATGAACAATATGGAAAATAATACATCAAATGATTCAGTTCCAGTTCATCACATGCCATGTCAGTAAGTGTGAGTTGGCTAATGGTAGAGGCAACCATTTATCTTTTACATCAGAAGGAGTTCATTCTACTAATCTGCATATGAAGACCGCATAAGGGGATTGCCATGGTGTTGGATTTTTTTGAAGAGTAACAAATGAAGCAAACAAATGCTCACCTAGAAGGTCTATTTGTTCCCCCCAAAATTTTGACATCATGCATCCTCACCCTATGAGTTGAATACAACACTTGGAATTGTTATTGTTATATCCTTGTTGGTGGAAGTCATAGTTACAAAAGGATAGCCGTGTAAACTATTACACAAGACAAAATTCACATATGTACTCCACAACAAATGTTCCCTTAGTTCCAAAATATAAGGCACCCACAATTTTAGGAAAATCAACATTTGTAACTTTTGACTAATAATTAAGCATATAATTATATATTTAGTGCCATGCATGCAATATCATTAGATCATATTTGAGAGTAGTTTTACATGATGTTAATGTTATAGTTGTTGATAATATATTATGAAAGAAATCAACAATCATTTTAGACCATGAAAAAAACATTAACACCTTATAGTTCAGGACGGAGGGAGTATATCAAATATTTTCTGTATTTTTTTGAAGAAAAAGCAGGAGCTCTGCCATTTTATATATTTAGGTAGAAAAGGAGTGCAGCCAGGGATGGAGCTAGGTAGGAGAGGGGGGGGTGCCCAGGAACTGATCAAGAAATATTTTTAGCTATAGTTCATCTATTTTCACCATATGTGCACCCCCTAATCCAAACTCAGACACCCGTATTAGTCTAAACTTGGTCTAAAGTAGAGTTAAGCAAGCGAGTGGCACCCCTCTCCATTTCGTTCTAGCTCCGCCCCTATGTGCAGTGTTCAGTACAAAGGCCTTGCATTACAATAAAAGACATGGACAACTTAATTATAAGAGGTGCTTATAACAAGAGAACTAGTATGTAAAATTTCAAGCATCAACTCTTTGGTTTATATCTTGAATCACCAATACAGCAACTAGCTCTTCAGTTTGATGAACATCTTGGAAAGCTCTTCTAGTTCTGTCTAGCCAAATGTTCCACCAAGTTACAATGAGTGCCCCATTACTCCTCTTCATTTGCTCCTTTGGTTTTAATGGCAAAAGGGAGAAAGGCCCAGGGGCTTCCGGCTAGCACCACAAGGTGTGGGTTAACCAACCCAGGTTCGAGCCTCACCAGTCACCGCTCTCTTAATAAATTTTGATATGAGAGCTCTTCCTCTCATATCCAGCACTTTTGAGAAAGTCCTAGGGGTCTTCCGGCTAGCTGACCTAGTTTTGAGCTTTACCCCTTTCTTGGTAAATTTAGATACGAGACCCTTCCTCTCATATCCAACGTTTTGTTTTTATGGCAACAAGATTGTATATCTAGTTACCGAGTGCATAATCTTGATCAAACTATAAACACCATATTAGTTGAGCCTCTATGGATAATCTTTAGTTTTTGCCAAGCAAAATAGGGATCTTTCCTAATTTCCAACTGGACAACTGACCTGGTTCACTAGATCAAAACCAGGTGTTTTGAATCGACTTTGAAGGTTGGAATGATTCATAGATAGAGCACCTTATAACCATCGTGCTTTGTGTAAGACATGATAACTTCTACTCCAGTTGTTGCAGGAAATGAATTGTTTCATATGAAATTTGTAAGTTTTTTTTAGTGAAAGGGAAGGACCTACACTAAATATGCATTGAAGGGGAGAGAAAGAAAAGTGATTTATTGTCTTTGGGCGCAGTCTTTGGTTTCTTGGAAGCATTAACAATATGTGCACAAAATCATTACGAGTGAATACTTTGTTTTAAAACCAAAGCAAACCACAAAAAGTAACTTGTGCTACTTTGTTACAATAGCTCTTAGCCTCTTATGGTAGTTCTTTTGACATGAAAGAACTTTGAATTGATCCCTAAGATGAAACTCTGTAAGGGAACGAACAAGGGTAGTAACTTATAACCAATAAGAGCAACCCGGAGGATGAAAAGTACACTCCCTGAAAGAAAAGGAATGTTTAGCTACAATTGCATCAAGTGTTTTGGCTCCCTTTTGCCCCCTCTTCAGCACACTGGCCACCAGTTCTTTCACCAGATAGTGAGTGATCAGGGGTGTGACATCCCAGCCCAGAGCTTAATAGGATTAATAGAATACTCATATCAACAAGTTGCAACTTCTTTTCCGGAAGCCGATCTCTAAAGAACTCCGAGGTTAAGCGTGCTTGGCCTGGAGCAATTTAGGGATCGGTGACCGATTGGGAAATTCTTCCCGAGCGCGCACGAGTGAGAACAAAGTGTACAGAAAAGACTTGTGTTGGTCTGTGAGGACAGTCTATAACCTATGAAAGCCGCTAGATGTAAGTGGGCCTGGCCTGGGGAGAGGCGGGTCGTTACAAAATGGTATCAGAGCCGACCCTCGCGCCCCAGATGTAAGTGGGCCCGGCCTGGGGAGAGGCGGGTCGTTACAAAATGGTATCAGAGCCGACCCTCGCGGTTTCACGGGCGCGTGCATGGTATGCATGGCTGGTGTGGACCCGGAGTGGTCACACAGCATGGCACATGCGCTGGCACTGGACACATGGACGTGGCCAAGAGATGTAAGTGGGCCCGGCCTGGGGAGAGGCGGGTCGTTACAAAATGGTATCAGAGCTGACCCTCGCGGTTTCACGGGCGCGTGTGTCGGGGCGCGTATGTCACAGTTGCGCAGGCATGATGTGCATGGCTGGTGTGGACCTGGAGTAGTCACACAGCATGGCACATGCGTTGGCACTGGACACATGGACGTGGCCAAGAGGGGACGTGTGTGCAGAAAAGACTTGTGTTGGTCTGTGAGGGCAGTCTATAACCTATGAAAGCCGTCGTGCAGAAAAGACTTATGTTGGTATGTGAGGGCAGTCTATAACCTATTAAAGCCGCCAGATGTAAGTGGGCCCCTCCCATGCAGAAAAGACTTGTGTTGGTCTGTGAGGGCAGTCTATAACCTATTAAAGCCGCCAGATGTAAGTGGGCCCCTCCTGGGGAGAGGCGGGTCGTTACAAGGGGGACTAAATTGGTTGTGTTGCAAATTCATCTTCCTTCAAGCCTCCCATGTCTATGTAAGAAACTATAATGCTAGAAACACCATGTGCTTTGGTACTTTCCTGGTACAAACCTTTGGTAGCGTGCCCTCTTTATATGCTATTTTGTTAGTATGACATTGAAATCAGGTTCCTGCATCAGATCTGCCACAGATAGACCTGCAAACTTTTGCCTTCACCTCCTGCATCACAACAACATGCCCCTGTCGTCGCCGCCGTATCCATCCACCGCATCCATCTCCTGCCGTCTCCGCCGCAGCCATCCGCCGCATCCATCTCCCGCTGTCACCGTAGATGCGGGAGCGATGGGGAGTGGCGTGGAGATGGAGGGATGTGCAGAGAGGAGCGGGAGGGACGTGGGGAAGGGGAAGGAAGCTACCGAGCCAAATCCTTCCACCGGAGCCGTCCCCGGCATCGGATCTAACCACTCACAACCCTCCCCGCCGTATCCAAGCGCCCGCATCCTGGTAGACGAGGAACTCCGTAGGGAGATGCAGAAGCGAGGGGGAGCGGCGTGGAGCAGGGAGAGATGTGCGGGGAGGAGAGGGACAGAGGTAGGGAGGGAATCTAGACGCCGCCACGTCGATGGAATCAATCCAGGAGGGGGCGGCGGGGAGAAACGCGAGAGAATGAGAGAGAGACGCGAGAGAAATCTGGGAGGCGATAAGGTTCGTGTGGTGTAAACAAGAGAAGTCGCTGTCCACCTATGGCCCACATGATACGATAGAGAGAAAGTTTCTGGTTTTGTGGTTTTGTGTGCAGGAATCGGTTTTTTATGGGACAAAGCCCTCCCTCTAGAAATCGTCTCTTTGTGGGACGGAGGGAGTAGCTTGGTAGTATGTTCCCTCTAGAAATCGTCTCTTTGTGGGACGGAGGGAGTAGCTTGGTAGTATGTATGATGGGAGGTGATCTGTCTTATGCATCGCACTGTAAAATTGCAATTTTCCAGTATTTACTGTGTCTGTTAAAGACAGCAAACAACCAACAGGGAGAAAGTTTTTTTTCTACACCACAGGCGCCTCGCTGTCGACGGGTACGTCGCCTACCACTGAAAGAATAATTAGCCGTAAATGCGAGCACCCGTATCAAATCTAGAATTTGAACCCGGGTGGGTTGGTTCCACCACAAGGAACCTAACCAGTTGAGCTATGCTCACTTCGCATATAGGGAGAAAGTTATGTGAATAAAACATGAAAAATATAAAACGGTGGTACGATCAAGATGCATATATTGAAACACCTTGTCAGAATTTATAATGTCCTAAGAGATGCAATACTCCCATTACAAAGCTGGCCTTGAAGTGATTGCCTTCTACATCAGCTCTGGTTAGGCTGTACTGTTGGGAACTATTTCCTCCATTCTAAAATGTGTTGTTGGTACTCATTAGCGCATGATTAATTAAATATTAGCTTAAAAGAACTTAACATACGTAATGGTGTAATTTTTTAAAACAACGATCATATAGAAAATATTTTTTTAAAAAAATTACCGGTTGGCAGTTCGAGAATCATGTGTGCGAAAAACGAAAGTAAGAGTTCGAAACCTAGACTACCGAACTCAGTATTAGTATTATGTTTACATAAATCCAAAATATTTTGTTTAGACGATCATCAACATATTATGCTTAAACATTTGGTGCAAATTATTTTGGCGTACTAGCTAATTACTGAATGCATATTCCTGATCAAGCTAATCACCATGTGCATTGAGCCTCTCTCTGTGACTCCATGGATAATATTTATCCTTCTCTAGAAGAATTGTGCCTATATAACTAGAAAACTGGCCTGGTTTACTGGATCAAAGCTCAGTATTTTGAACTTATTACGAACTAATCTGAAAAACGTTGATAAATAATAGAGGGAGAGCAAAACTGAAAAACGCTGCAATCTCGTCTTCCTCGAGGCCTCCCATGTCTACATAAGGAACTGCTAACACCAAGAACACCGTCAACTTTCCAAGCAACTGTCCAAGCGTTTGGTATCAGCACAAGATTGGATCATATAGCTTTAGCAAACGTGTACCTTTGAGGAATTGAATATGGTTGCCATTTGAGGAATTGAATATAGCTTTTAGAAAGTGCACACACCAATTAAAATGTTTTATTCTAAAACGTTGCGCTCTTCTTTCATATATAGTAGTATTGATTAGGCCAAATCTCTTGGTACAAGATCAGCACAGGTGAACATTCCATTTTGAAAGCCAAGGATAAGAGTCTTGTTACAAGCAAACCTGAAGAGCAATTTGGAAGCTAAAACTTGTTACAATATTGCGCACATGGTTTGGCTTCCTATTGCCTCCTCTTCGCACAAAATTTCTGGTTGTTCCAACAATGGCAGACTTTGTAAGGGCTCAAAGAATTACTGCAATCTCGTCTTCCTCAGGGCTTCCTATGCCTAAGAAACTGCTAATACCAAGAGCACCGTGTGCTTTCCTACGTACACAGCCATCTAGTGCTCTTCCCGTCCAAGGTTTCGGTAGGACTCCCTCTTTATATATGCGATGCTATCAGAATAAACAAACTACTTTTTGTGTACTGTGAAGTAAAAATTTATCTAGCTAGATTTTTTGTAAGTGATTTACCAATTGTAAACTTTTTTAGGAATGAGGCTGTGTTTGGAGCCCTAGGTTCCCAACCCCTCTCTAGTATTCCGCGCGCATGCTTTTCAAACTGCTAAATGGTGTGTTTTTTTTAAAAAAAAAGTTTATAAACGAAAGTCGCTTAAAAAAGTTATATTGATCCTTTTTTAAAAAAAAATTAGCTAATACTTACTAGTAATTAATCATGTGCTAATGTACCACTCCGTTTTCTATACGCACTGTGCGTGTTGGTAACAGGCACTTCCGAACACAGCCAGTCTACCTTGGGGCCTGTAACCTGTTGACTACTGCCTGTCATCATGCACTGACTTTGTATCACCCTACAAATGAAAGTCTAGTTAGTATCCTCTATTCTTTTTATTATTATCATTTTCATATGATTTCTTCATCCCTCGAGCTTTCTGGCTGCATGAGACCCTGTTTAGATGGGACTAAAACTTTTAAGTCCCTATCATATCGAATGTTTGGACATAATTATAAATATTAAATGTAGACTATTAATAAAACCCATCCATAATGTTGGACTAATTCGCGAGACGAATCTATTGAGCCTAATTAATCCATGATTAGTCTATGTGATGCTACAGTAAACATTCTCTAATTATGGATTAGTTAGGCTTAAAAAATTTGTCTCGCGAATTAGCTTTCATTTATATAATTAGTTTTGTAAGTAGTCTATATTAAATACTCTAAAATAGTGTCTAAATATAGGGACTAAAGTTAAGTCCCTAGTCCAAACACCACCGGAGTGAATGAGCTCTGAGTTGCCAATGAACTTCACGAATATATATTACAACCAACAAAAGCAATAAAAACTAAAGAAAGAAAAAGATAGTTCCGAGAAGGGTTCATAGGATAAAGTGTTTCCTATGACAAGTGCTTACTTGAAACTGATTTCTTAGAAATGTAAACAGTAACTTTCCAAATATATTTAGGGATGCAAAGAAGCTAAATAAACATGGTTTTCTGTCCTACTGATAGGTTGTAGAGCCTCACTGCAAATCATGAGAGAACACTCTTTGTATTATTTCTGATATCTTCGATACCCATGCCAATGCTGGATTCGTCTACAGCGTAATAAACCACTTCCTATTTTCCTCTTTGTATCTAGCATCATGCGTTAACTGAACCTACGCTTATCTCCAACTCTTCCTCACGATGTGCATTACTATTCAATGGAAGATGTCCATATTACCCCCTAAATAAATAGTAAATACCCCATCCAAGTTGTACCGGGTACAACTCCCACCTCAGTTTATCTAAATAAACACGATGCAAATTAAGTAAATGTCAATCAGATGATCATCATCGTTTCATGCACGTTCTTTCAGCGAGCTTCATAGATAAGACAGTATGGAATTGAGATAGTACTATCCAACACAGTTATTTTGCCCTTAAAACAGAGGAATTTTCTGTCAATATCCCTAATCCCTTCCATCCCTACAGTATATGTGTGTGTCTCTCCCTCTATGTGAAACAAGCACACTAGTGAAGCCAAGTCTGATATACTACGTTTGAAGCTACAGTGGGAACATGCCTCCCTAGTCTATGGGTTTGTTTGGGGAGCTTAAGAGCAGGTACAATAGCAGGCTATAAGTCAGCTGCAAACATATTTTAAGGAGATAAATGAGGAGAGAGAAGAGCAGCGGGCTACAGATTTGTAGCCAGCTGTAGCACGGACTCCAAGACACAGTGTGTGTATGACAGGTGGGACCAGGTATTAATAGTGTAGTATGTAAGTATTGTATGAATGAGCTATTAGATTGGCTATAGATGAATTGGAGCTAGTAGTTGGCTATACTATTAAACTTGCTCTAAGATTAGAAGTAGCTGATTGGTAGCCAGCTTTGAGTCTAGAAAAGTTGGGTTTTCCAGCATCTGGCTTCTAGTTTATTTTTTGGATTCTACAACTACAGCTTCTCAAAATCTGGACTAAAAGCTGGACTGTTGGGGTGCTTCTAATTCTGAGAGAAGCTGCAGCAGCTAGAAACTCCCCCAAACAGACTCTATGTGTGTGCCTCCTCTCTGTGAAACTAGTGAAGCCAAACCCATGCCATGTTCTTTATTGCAACTCATAAAGATTTGTTCAGTGAAAAATGAAACCAGATGGTACCAAACGCCTCACACGGCACTTATAAAATCAATCTTTTGTTTAACTCCATGTACCCTCCAGAAATTCATCCTAATTGAAAAGTCAATTCTATAGTAAGTTAAATTTAATGGTTGGGCCCTTCTTAGCGCCACCTACTCCTACAGCAGAAGCACAAACGTCAAATTTAATGGTAGAGTGGCATGTTTGCAACTTTTGGATGAAACTAATGGCGTTATAGCCATTGGACAAAATTACATAGAAAATCCAAGTGCAATATGTGCAATTTCCCCTTCTCAGAGGAAGGAAGTGAAATGGATCAACATGGAAATGTCATAAACAATGCTACAGTGTCCATTTAGAGAGAAATGCATGGAGACATACGATCAATAAACATTTTCAGTTCCGTTGATGCCTTCCATGCATATGATTAATTATTGGAAAATTGTTGTGCTTGTTTCCATGGCAGAAACTACACTAAAGGCAAGCACACTGAGGACTTCGTTTGGTGCTGCACCCTCTTGGATCCTAACATTTACATGCAAAACACACATGTAAACTGTTTTTTGCACAGCCACTGATTTTCTGAAAGCATTAACAATATGCGTATAAAAGAAAAAGTTAACCAGAAAACAAATGGATCTTGGCTTTTGGGGCAGTTCTTCTAACGCGACAGTACTCTCAATTGACCCCTGAGACATGACTCTAAAGGAAAGCGGAAGGTTAGGAACTGATACCCAGAGAGCAACTCGAAAGCTAAAATCTCTAACAGTTTAGCTGCTCAAACTCCTAACAGTTCAGCTGATTGTTATTTCCTTGCTCCCAGCACACGGATAAACATCAATTGCTTCGAGTGCTTTGGCTCCCTTCTGCCTAATGCCTGCTCTTAATTAGCACACACAATCGCCACTCGCCACACAATGATCAGGGAGCCTGGTTCAGAATTGTTGCAATTTCATCTTCCTGAAGGCCTCCCATTTCTATGTAAGAGACTGTAATACTAGGACGGAACACCTTATGCTTTGTTAACACCTCTTCTATGTGGTACTCTCCATATCTCTAAGTATTTGGTAGTGCGGTCTATTTATGTGCGATATTATCAACATAGCACGTACCATTTAGAAATTTGAATATATAAAAACTGCTTTAACAAATGCACTCACTTCATAGTAAAACGTTTTACTCCCCAAAACTATTTTACCCGAGCACTTAATCCACTAAACTATTTTTCGGCTTATTTTACACCATAAACTATTAAAATAGTTCAACTTGCTTCCTAACAGAATTTCTCCCCTTTATATGTAAGTTGAATTTTATGCTAAAATTTTGCTAGGATGATATATGATTACAACTTAACGTCTCAAAATTTCTTAGAATTTTTTTACCATGCTTTGGATAAATATGGATAAAATTTCTTAGATGGCATCCAATGCTTTACTGTGGATTATATGGATAAATATATGTCAAACTTTATAGAAATGATGGATGAATTTGAGTTAAATATTACAAAAAATAATGTGAGAAATGATGATCTTGTATATTAAGTTTTAGATAGTAATAAATTGTAAATGTAATTACTATGTTTTCATGTTAAGTTTTAGATATTTAATGGGTTGGTATGGTATACTTGTATATTACTCCTTCCGTCCCAAAATATAAGTATTTTTAGCTATGAATCTGGATAACTGTGTGTCCAGATTCATAGCCAAAAGTTATTATATTTTAGGACAGAGATAGTAGGTTTTAATGGGTTGATAACTGCTTGCTATGGTTGCATAGTGAATTTTAGATGCTCAGTGCCGTGTAACTATATAAAAGTATAGATTTGTGATCGTCACTCACAACTGGTGGTTTCGGTTTAGTTTGGTTTTATACTCTTATAACAATTTGATACAATAAATTGGCTTCACCCTGTAAAGGCGCATCTTGCAAAATACCATTTGCTACCACGCACAACTCAAATAACAGCTTCACTGCTCGAGTGTTCGCCCTGAAACATCATCACCAAATCCCCCAGATGCCTATCAACAACAGCATGAAGAGCCCGGAGTGGCATCAGAACACCGCAAGAATAAACAGACGAATGGCTCAGTTCCAGTTTGCTGGGGAATTTCATCCGAGCATCTCACAATGCGATCACATGCAACCACATGGGTTGAATAGGACCCAAAGTTCCCTCGTGTGGCAATAGCTGAGGAATGCCCGGATGAGGTGTTGTGAGCTAAATTGTTGCGCTGAGCACACATCAAATACTTACTTGCTGGGCTCGATCAAATAGTGGCATCCCGGATTCTTGGGTAGAAGAGGACCTAGGTTTGCATACTCGGTAACGAGAGTTGCTGACGGTAGAGGCAACCGTTTATCTTAGGATTGAAGAACATTTCTACATCACGAGAAACGGTTCATCCTACAAGTCTACACATGAAGAGTTGAAGGCCATCTTCAAGTATATACATAAAAAATGGTAAAAACTTCATCCTTGCTACGGATTCACATCTTGAAGCGGAGCAATCATAAAAGTTTGTTCCAAGCACGAGAAAGATATCAACAAAATGAAATAAAACGAACTGGACCCTAGAATATGGTCTGAAGCTTGACCTCATGCGTCCTCAACCTGGGAGTTGAATACAAAACTTGGAAATGTTGTAGTTATATCCCTGTTGGAGAAAGTTATGATTAGAAAAAGGTTGCCATGTCAAGTATTACAGAAGCCGAAAAATCCGTATTTACATCAAATGGAATCAAACGGCCTCCACATAGAGAAGCAATACTATGTAAATGTCTAATTGTAAGGTTAAAACTAAGTGCATTCAATATGTTTTGTTGCATAGTTTCAAGTTAAAAGTCACTAAATACGCAGAAACCATGTGTACAGATATTCAGTAAATATCTCAGAGTCTAGCTAGCATAGTAACCTCAACATACATTCCATTGATCCCAAGTAGATGTTGAGGAAGAAAAGTTGACAAGTTATTTATTAGGAACAAAAAGAAACAGAATGCACAAACAGGTTAGCAACAGTGACCTAAGATACCAAAAAGAAACAGAATGCACAAACAGGTTAGCAACAGTGACCTGAGATATGGGAGTGTCATATTCTTTAATAAAGATGGATGCCTCAACACAAGGTTGCGCCACTCCTCCTTGTCAATTTTCCCATCATGCTTTGTATCTGCTTCCTCAAATGTCTAGTAACAAAGCAAATGTTTTTTTTCTCCATAAGCAACTGAGTATAAATACAACAGATATACGCACTGTACTGCAATGCAGGTTCTCATGCATACCTTGTCAATAATGCCTTCTATAATCTCATCTGAAAGGTTCATTCCTGATTCAGCAAGTGTGGCGACCACCATTTGCTTCACCTGATAATCAAGGACTAGAATAACTTTTCTTGACCAACAGCTGCTACATGAGTTGATGCTAAATCAAGTATGCCTTCTCAAACAAATAAACAATTAACCTTCCAGAGGGATGCAGTTTAGTTTGCCGTAATAGACATAAAAACTCTCACAATTCTTAAATACTCAAGCCAGTACAGTAAACGGCTTATCCTGGAACATGACTTGACAAGTTGAATTGTTGTGCTAAATTATTAGGTGGGAAATTATGCTAATATATGGGGTACTGAAAGCATGTGTCTAAAAAAATGCAACACTTGCTTCTCATGGAGTATAGTAAATAGCAAAACAAGAAAGAGTGGCTTATGAACAAGCAGAAGGAAGATACCTCTTGCTTCTCAATGAAACCTTGTTGTTTGAGATCATAAAGTTTGAAAGCAACTGCAAGTTATTGAAGCATAATATCAAAAGGATGATTAGTTAATTATTATAGTATAATGGAATATATTTGTAATATAAACGAGCTCCACTGAAAATCAATTAAATACATAAGTTACGTTAGAAATCAAGGAAAAACGGTTAACAGATAATAAAGTTCATACTCAACTAAATTTAACTGATAATAAATAAGCCACCATACATAAGTAGTTTGCATGGTCTTTAAAATAAGGAGGCTAGGCTTGGATTGATAATAAATGACACAGCCACAGATTTCTCTCCCATCCAAGGAACACTTCGAAAAACTGATAGTGTCTAGTTGCAATTACTAGGATCCCAATGGCAGACCAATTATTTTGTGATAATGTCTTATGCAATTGTCGCATAGTATTGCAGAAAACAATGAAAATTGGTATTCAATTGCCCATGTTGCAGTAAGTACATATACAAAATAAAATGAAGCATGATGTCTTACAATCAATTTTGTCATCAATTGGAGCATTGGGATGAAACACAGAAAGAGCCCGTGCAAATTCTTCGAATCCAAGAATCCCATTGTGCTTCGTGTCAAACAAATCAAATACCTAAATTGATTAAATTGAAAACAGCGCACTTTTGAGTTGACTTCAGATGATGGCATAAAGGAATGTGCATCTGCATGTTTAAAAAGTAACTAATAATTTATAATAGGGCCAATTGCATATTTGCCACTGATTTGAATCGGTATTGTGAATTTGCCATTATAAAAAACGTAATTGCATGCTTGCCATAAAAAACGATTGGAACCCATGATACTTGCCATTAGATTCACGGCTGGGAATAACACCGTTAAAAGATGGGTTCTCACAAAAAATAGGACAAGGATGCCCCTCCCTGCTGCTGCCGTCTCCGGGCGCCCGCCATTGTTGCTGCTCTTGCTGCAGCCCTACCACCTTGCTGGCTTGCTGCTGCTATCGTAGGGAGTTGTTGCAGCTGCTGCTCTCGCTGCAGGCCTGTAGTGAGCTGCTGCTGCCGCGTGCTCGTGCTGCAGCCGCGAGCGTTGCTGCTTCCGTTGCAACGTGCTGCTGCTGCTATCGCGGCGGCTGCCGTCGACTTCCTCGCACCTCCGGCAAGATTACCCAAAAAAGGTGAGATTTTCCCTACCCCCGTTGCCCGTCGTCGCAAGGACTCCAACCACCGCCGACATGCACGCCGGTCGCCGTCCGCTGTCCGCCTGGCCACATGTCCTCCTGTCGTCCGCCGACACGCCGCCCGTCAGCGCGCCCTCCCATCGATTGTCCATCCCCACGCCGCCCTCAAGCCCTCTACCTGTGCGTGGCCGGCAGCCCTCCCGCCATTCGCCCACATGCCTGCAAGTGAGAGGGCGGCGAGCCAGCGAGGATCTTTTCCGGTTAGGGGCAAGATGGTCTTGTCATGCTCCTTATCTTTTAAGTTAGTTTTATGAATTATTTTTGGCCTTTTGATTGTACCAATTCAGGTGGCGATGGCAAACGAAAGTAACGGGAACTAACTTTGGTGGCTAATTTGCAGTTTGGGTATTTATAATGGCTTTTCCGAGTTAGGGGTTGAAATCAGTGGCATATTTGCAATTATCCCTTTATAATAACAGAGGGGACTTGGTAAGAATTAACACCCGCTCTCCATGCTTGCGGGTGCATGATTCACACACATATATTCACACTCACATGCACAAATAGACATATGCAATCACATGAGCAGAGTTTTCAAATATCAACTTCTCGGTGCTTTAAATTATTCCATGTAACATTGACTACTCCACATTCATACAATGTGTACTACATCATACGTGCTTCATTAATCATGATGTGTAAAACTAGGAAAAACGATAAAGTGATTCAGTAGTGCAGAAAGGCTAGAACAGACCAAATACCATGAACAACATCATAAAAACTTCATTAAACAGAACTCAATTAGCTAGCCATACCCGATCAGCAAACATGCTGTCTTTTCTGTTGGTCTTAAACAGTGCCAGTTGGAATTCTTCCTGTCAAGACAGCCAATGCCATCAGCTGAGTTAACTAGTTCAGATGCCACGGAATTCTAATTTTGATCCATGGCCATCCAATTCACAGCAAAGGAAACTAGCAGAAATACTACTAACCTTATTGATCAAGCCATCATCAACCACAGCACTGCTAATCTTCTTGAACAGCTCATACAGCGCCTCTATTTCATTTACGTTAACTGCATAACCAAGCAGAATAAACTCATTGACGAATAAACGGAAACAGAACAAGAATACCATCTATTAAGAATATATACTGAAACTGATTCCGTACACATCGAATCATCAAAAAGAAGGGGAGTTGGAAAGAGGAATCTTACAAACTGTTTCCCTCGCCAACCGTTCAGGATCCTGCAGGCCGTTGGGACGATTGGAGCTGTCAAGGCTGCAGCACTTGAACAGCAACGCGGCGAGCCGTCGGAGCCCTTCCGAGGAATCCACCATTTGCAATTGCAAACTACAACCAGCAGCTCCCCAATCAACAAGCCTCACACCTGCAACGCCCAACAACAACAACAACAAGGAGATCACCCAATATACCGTAGGAATCCACCGCCCACACCAAGTCAGCAACCACCATCGCCCCCAATTCGGCAATTCCCCGCCGGAATCACGAAGACGTGAACCGAAATCCACATATCCCATCATCGATCACGCCGCTGCCCCAGGAACCGAAACTCCCGGATCCCACCCGCTGCACCCCCCAACCCAAACACGAAACGAATCCTCTCTCCCACGGCTACGCGGTGGTGGCCGCCCCATCCACGAACAGAATTCCCAGCGACGACGACGGCGACGACGAGGCCGGCGGGGGAGAAAGAGAGGGCTACGGGGAACGGGGGGATTCGGGGAGATCGGCGGGGGAGAGGAGTCACCTCATTGGGAGATCCGCCCGTCCTCCTCGCGCGGCGGCGGCGGCAGCGGCGACGGCGGCGGTGGCGGTGGAGTGGGGGAGGAGAGGATCAGAGGAGAGGCTCGTCGTGGGATGTTTCTAGAAGGCGATGAGGAGAGGATGTCGTTGTGTTCCCCCGGATTCTGGGGAGAGGGCCTTTGGTGTGAGTTGGGCTGGGCCGCTGCCCGCTGGAGGGCTTTGAAGTGGACCCATGGCCCATAACTTATCGTGGGGGCCCGATATTCTGTCTTATCTCGATGACCAGAGAGTTTGGGCCTGTTCGGCTATCTGTCTGCGGTGGCTGCGGCTGCGGCTGGGCCGTGTGTGTGCAGCAGCACGGTTGGTGCCGGGCCCTTTGTAGTGAGAGTAGAGTTTTTTCTACATCTCAAAAGATAATGGATTTTGGTTGGAGATATATTGTAGTACTACGAATTTTTGACTAGACATATAAACATACGTCTCGTTCAACCAAAATATCTTATAGTTGAAACAGAGGGAGTAAGACGATGGGTAGAGTGATTGAAAAGTGCCACTCCCGCTGTTTATATTATACAATGTTTTGGTTACAGGTATGTAGTTTGATACTAAATTTGTTATATTTCGAGATGAAAGACGTGCTCCCTCCGTCTTAAAAAAATCTAACCTAGGAGGGGATTTGATCCCTTCTAGTACAACGAATCTAGATAGAAGTTTGTCCAGATTCATTGTACTATGGGGGGTCACATCCCCTCGTAGGTTGGGTTTTTTTGGGAGCAGTATAGCTAGCGACTCTATGATAAGCACTAGAAAACTGTAAAATGAACTTGCCAAATTTACATATAGTTTCATCGTAGATAAACAACCTTAATTCTATCTTACTATAAAGTTAATGTTCACTAACTCCTAAAGCTCAATATGCAAGTGTTTCACATCAGCATCCACTAGCAATTATTATCTAGAGTATTTTAAATCACATGCAAGTGTCATATCATCACCCACTAGCAATTGTTATCTAGAGTATTTTAAATATCTTTCAAATATGACATATCACTTGCAATTTTATTGTATTTTTAGAACTCAATATGCAAACAATGTCAAATCATTATCTCCATGACATTTTCATATTTTTTAAACATATACATCTATCATTTTCTATAATGTATAACATACATTTATTAATATATCTCGCAGCAAAGCACGAGGTATCAATTAATGAATTGCACAAGATGATAACAGATCTTAATTGAAAACCAATGACCCTATTGGCTACTCATCAGTTAGTGCCTGTAGTCAAAATTAAAATTTTAAATATAATTTAAATTCGTCATTTTATTGTTTTCTATTTTTCAGCCTTAGGCCTCAGCTTTTAAAGCGCTAACATTATAAGTATAAAAAGTCATTCCTAAAGTTATGTATGTGGTTGCTTTGTTTATTTCTATATCAAATGTGGTGCTTGCAGATGCATACATGCGTCACTAATGTTGTTTGAATATTGCGGCCAGATATAAAAACAAAAGGATTTAAATGATAATGGTGGAATAAAATGAACGGTGTTGGGACAATGGTAAAAGCGACATGAAGCATTTCCTGATGACAAGGGCAGTAATAGAGCTTCGTGGGGCAAAAAAAAAATCGTTTCTCGTGTTTTCCTCTTTTTTAAATTCATTCAAACTTGACAAGCACTTGTAACGTCTTGGAGAGTTGTAGCATGCAATTACATAGAATTTTTTTTTTGGCAAAAGTCATCCATAAGAAATTAATTGTTTATCGCAAAGAAGAAAAGTTATGGAAAGGATGATCCTCAGGTGCTGCGTAAGAATCATTGGCCGTTTTTCTTCTGATGATGTGAAATGAGGAGAAAAAAGGTGCAGGAGAATTTTCAAGGAAGAGCCAGGATTGTGATTGATGGTATCACCGGCTCTTTTTTGTTTGGTGTCAATCGGAATCGGGTAGGCAACGGAAATGCTAATACTCGTTATTCATTCTGTAGATTTTGAATGATGCTCCCTCCGTTTTTCACTTGTATTTTAAACATTCATATCTTCATTGATCTTTTTAATCACATGGGCATTATTAAAAATGTAACTACATTTTGATTAATGTTTCCTATATATGATAAATCTACTAATATCAGTTTTTTTATTTGAAATATTATAATCCCATGTTAAGAATTTGAGATTTGACCGTAAATGTTCTAGCAAATAGCTAGTAATCCGTTAAAAAACAGAGGTGATAACGAATGGTTCAACTTCCAAAATAATATGAAAATTTTCAATGCTATCAAGAGACATACAACACGAAACAATGTAATCTACTCCCTCCGTTTCACAATATAAGTCATTCTAACATTTCCCACATTTATGTTGATGTTAATGAATCTAGACATATATATCTATCTAGATTCATTAATATCAATATGAATGTGGGAAATGTTATAATGACTTACATTGTGAAACGGAGGGAGTACATCATAAGGTTTAATATGTTCGTATCAATCAACTCTAAGTCATAGTATCGGTTATTTTTAAAACCCGTTTGGCTATTAGTCTTGGAAATATTCTCCCAACAACTAAACGTATTCCTCGACTCCTTCCCATTTTATGCCAATCACATTATCCTTGTAGCCTATAATTCCAAACCGAACAAGCCCAGATATATTGCACACATAAAGCATTATGGGCATGTTTGGATTAGTGCCAATTTGTGCCATACCAATATTTTTGGTAGCTTCAAAGAGTACTTTGATAGCATTTGAATTGTGACCAATTTTGTCTATCTAGTAATAAATCTACCCTATTAAATTTGGTAGTGCCAAAACTTACTACCAATATTTTAATAGGCCGCAAACTAAATCAGCCCTATACTATGAGGCAAACAACCCAAAGTGATTATAAATTTGCACCCATCTATTGGCACATCTAGGCTGTGTTTAGTTCCACGCTAAAATTGAATTTAAAGAAATTGGAACGATGTAATGGAAAAGTTGAAAATTTATATATATAGAAAAAATTCGATGTGATGAAAAAGTTAAAAATTTAAAGAAAAAAGTTGAAATCTAAACAGGGCCGTAACTGTCTCCTGTCTGTCGTATATACGTATGAGGTGGTAGTATCTCCGTATCTCCGTACCCGCACTGGCAGGGTGTCGCTGAGGTGGCCGCGCGGCTAGTGGGCTCCAACTGCAAAGACCCCGGGCCCACATGTCATCCACCGAGAAGGAAAACCCACCGGCAAACAGTTATCCGGGCCCACCGCCGCTGTAGCACACTGCTCGTTGATTCGACCAACGCGGCATTTCTTCCTTCCCCCTACGAAATTACCATCCTACCCTCTCCCACTCCCTCCTCCCTGAACCAAGCCCACGCGCCTCGCCGTCCGATCCACCTCGAGATCCGCGCCCTCCTGCGCTCAGCTCCTACACCGAGTCCACAGAGAAACCAGGTCCGCCCCCGCGCGGACTCTCCGTACACCCCTCCCCACCGCGCTGGCCCCCACTCCGACCGTCCGTTCCCGCCTCGTGATTCGTGCCGGCGACCACCCGCCTCCGTGGACCCGGTCCACGGGGAGATTACACCTTCACCCCCCTCACCTCACCTCACCTCACACCACGCGTCTCCCCCCACCAACTAGCTCTCTCTCTCTCTCTCTCTCTCGCGCCGCCGCTACGCTCGCCGCGCCGCCGCTACGCTCGCCGCGCCGCCGCTACGCTCGCCGCGCCGCCGCGGGTGGGGAGATTTGACCGGCGTTGACTCCGGGATGGACGGGCGGTTCCCGCTGCCGCCGGCGAGCGGAGGGGGGCGGGGGCACCACCGGCGGGCGCACTCGGAGACGTTCCTGCGGCTGCCCGACGCGGACCTCCTCCTCGACCCGGAGGGGGACTTCTCCTTCTCCGACCTCGACTTCCCCTCCCTCTCCGACGACTCCCCGGCCATCTCCGACCCGACCCCGCCGCCGCCGCCGCCGATGGCTGCGACCCCCGCGCCGGCGCCGCGGCCACCGGGTGGGGCGCACATGAGGAGCCTCTCCCTCGACACCGCCTTCTTCGAGGGTTTCTCGTTGCAGGGTGGGGGAGGAGGAGGAGGAGGAGGAGGGAGTGGGGGAAGTGGTGGGCATAAGAGGAGCGGGTCGATGGATGGGGTCAACTCGCCGTTCGAGGGTGAGTCGGCGCTCTCCGGTGGGCTACCGGACTACGCGAAGAAGGCCATGCCCGCGGAGAGGATCGCCGAGCTCGCGCTCATCGACCCCAAGCGCGCAAAGAGGTGAGGAAATCGCTTGCTGCTTCCTCTACTCCATTTTGAGTTCAGCAATTTCTAGATCCGCAGGGATGTGCCTTTTGCCCCAATCTTGTACAGTGATACTGCGATTTCCCATTTCGAAGAATATAGTTGGAGTCAGTAGTGGGATTGCTGCTGTTCTTGGTGTTTCCTTTCTTGATCTGGGCTATCTGTGCCTTGCTTGATTTGTGATGTAATTGGGGAGATGTATTGGGGCTTGTTGATTTAGGTTAAGCTTGTGATGGCGCTTGTGTGCAGAATTCTGGCGAACAGGCAGTCGGCTGCAAGGTCCAAGGAAAGGAAGATCAAGTACACTAGCGAGCTGGAGAGGAAGGTGCAGACACTGCAGACCGAGGCCACCACGCTGTCTGCACAGCTCACGCTTCTCCAGGTATGGAACTTTGTTTATTCCGAGCGCCAGATAAGCCTCCTATATTGTCTTATCTAATCAGCTTAGTTTGTTAGTCAATTGTTTTGTTTGACATGTATTAGTTGTGCAAAGTTAGAGTAGGTTACACGAAACTTTAATGTTTTGACTCAATGATTGTCATGCATGTGAAGAACTGCTGTAAGCAAAGCTACTGCTTGAACCTTTTTATGTTTTTAGAAGCATAATAGTATGTTGCTGTATCTTGTCCCTTTCCTTCTAGCTAAAGCGGCTTATTGATTGTTTCAAGCATGTGTGCTAAGTTGTGGATCTTACTTGGGGTGTCAAAACGAGCTATTTGTGTTACTATGATAATGTGTTGAAGAAAGTGTGCAGGAATAACACGTAATAATAGCATGTAGCTTTGCATTGCATAACATTCTATGAATTTCATTTTTTTTATACAATTCTGTTGTGGGCCAGCTTTATTTAAAACCAAATAACAGTTTATAAGTTAGTACACAATAAATAATTTGTCTGCATTGAATGCGGCAGTTCGTTTCCTTTTGGGTTAGCAACTTAGTGTCCTACAGTAAACTTCCAGTATCTGAGCTCAGAGCTGCAGAAAGTTTAGGAAGTGGAATTTTTAAAGCATGATAGTCACTAGAATGGAAATGTACAAATAAGAACTTTGTTAGTAGACCATTTATTCTACACATATTTTAGGACACTTCATAAGCTAAAGCATAACTTAGTTCTTTTTTATTTCAAACTGATGTTCCTTATGGCACCTTATGCATCTAGCACCTGAATTTATTAGATTGATAGTTGCCTAGATATATGTGGCTTTGTAAAAACTAGTGATAGCACTAGTATTCCATGGATGTCAAATGGACAGTGAGATGTATGGTAAATCATTTTTTTGTTAGTAATATCAAGATATTCTGAATTTTGTTATGGCACTTTGCATGGTGCACAATGTAGGACAAGCTGTAGTGTATGAACACAATGGAGAACATAATAATAGATTTGACAAGAGCACAACATTTTTTTTCCTTTATCATTACCTTGTTGCCTGTGTAATTGTTGTAGATGCGACAATAAGAGTAGGAATTGAAGCACCTAATGGTTTAAGAGGTATAAGTATGTTTGTAGCGTGAACGATCGATCACTCACCAAAAATTGGGCTAGTGATGAACCATTTTAGAGTGCAGTTTGATTGATGGAATCAGACGGGTCATGTTAGGATGGAGAAATAAGTGACCACAGATTGTAACATATGATGTCTCACTTTCAAGAAAACATGCTAGTGCTTATCATATAATTAGAACAAAGCAGTCATCCAGAAATCCCATGAATAAATGATATTCTAAAATGCGCCTACTTTTATCATGATCCTTCTGAAGTCAGCTTATTTTTTGTGACGATAACAGACATTTTTGCTTTATCTTTTTTGAGCAATGAAATAATGTCAGTGGCTTGTATGTTCTTTGGAATCTTATATTCCTTCAACCCTTTATGCAGTTCTGTTTGTTCATTGTATAATTTATTTGATGAGATTCAGAGAACTAGAGTGCCATCTAATTATTTATTTCCCTATGAATACATAGTTTTTTTTACTTAATGTTGTCAACTTTTACGTACAGAGGATATGGATGCTAACTTAATATTGCTCATTTTAGTACATAATTTGTTGCACGTAGCATTTGCGTAAATTTAGTCCGTAGATTGTCAAGCTTTGAATCATCCTATCGCACAACACCATTTTTTGCATGCTGCTGATAGTATCTGGTAGGCAAATTACTCGCCAATCCTGTAAGCCAACAGTTTCTTTTGTTCTGTTTGTGTATGTGATGTGTGCCATCTGGTAGTCTCGAATCTGATTTTTTGCAATTCACTTGAAACCCAGAGGGATACATCTGGTTTAACTGCCGAGAATAGAGAGCTCAAGCTACGGTTGCAGTCCATGGAAGAGCAAGCTAAACTACGTGATGGTATGCCCTTATCTTTTGTTACTTCATCATGTAGCCTTTAGTATGTTGTGCAATACTACTACATGGTTGCCTATGAAGATAAAGTTTCAAAGCCCAATAAAATGTTTGATTCTATTGGCATATATGTTGGTCTGTTGCTCTGTTAGTAAGACAAAAATTGGACGTGCTCTGTTTTTTCTTTGCCCATGAAGTATGTTATGGAAAAAATATCCTTCTCATGCAGCTCTGAATGAAGCTCTGCGAGAAGAAGTTCAGCGACTTAAGATAGCAGCAGGGCAAGCTCCAAACATGAACGGGAATCCCTTCAATGGTGGACTCCAACAGCAGATTCCGCCCTATTACACGCAACAGCAGCAGCAGCAGCAACAGATGCCTTATTTAGGCGGCCACCATGCTCAGCAACGCCATCCAAGCCATCAGCAGAGCTCATCAAATGGCGGCCAGTCGCTGAGTGGTCAGTCCCTAAACGACTCCATGGATTTCATGTGAGGAGAAGAAACTCGGGGGCCCCTATTAAACCATATACCAACTGCAGCTCAGCATTGTAAAGATAGCTAATGTACAATGTAATGCATATGAATCATTGAATAGGGTAGCTAGCCGTTCTTTGTACCAGTAAACAGAAGTAATTCTTGTATGACATAATCCTCCCTTTCCCCCTTTGTTCATTCCTGGATTAATGCCTAGACTGAGTTAACTATGTTAACCATTTAACACTTGTCTTGTAAAGTGGTCGTTTGTAACAGCCAATGTTTGCTGTGATTCAGTTAGGCTTACGGATGCAGTTGGTTAGCGAGGCATTAATGTGCCCCGAATCAAGTCATGATCAAGTAATCTGGGATGATTAGGAGGCGCACTGGCTGGGATCTTGATGATCTAGCCACGCCATCAAAAACTAACATGGGCTGATGGATATGGCTGTGCTGGACTTGCTACTGCTTTGTTTGTTTTTAGCTGGAAAAACCTGGGCACAAAGCAGAATCGCTGGCCACAGGCCACTATTGACAGGATTCAGATGAAGAGGCGGCTTCTGTGTTACAACCATACTTAGCTGGACAGGCAGGTGATTAGTCTCTCTCGTCCATTTGACAATACTGGAACAGAATGATGGAGGTGATGTGATATGACATTCTCCTGACCTTTCTTGCCTTGCTGTCCTTTTCATCTTGCTGACTAATCCTTCTTTCTTTCATCCCTTTTGACAGTGGACATACCCTGGACCTTGGCAGTTGGCACCACTGGACTTTTGTGCCACCTCTGTCTAAAAACCAATGGGTTCTAGATGAGGGCCATTGAGGGGTGTCCTGCTTGTTTAGGTCATGTACAGCATAAAGATAGTATCACATGTTCTTTGACTAATTCTACTCAACTTGCTTATATTTCCTCTGTTCTTTCTTTAGACAAATTTACACTTGAATCACCAAAACTATCAGAAAACTACACCTTTAGAAGTACGCCAGATATTTACTCTCTTTTTAACTTGTCACTTTAGAATCTATGCTGTTGAAATTTCTTAACTTTGGCTGTCAATACATAATATGGAAGTCATATCATTATAATGCTTTCATATAATTTGATTGGCATATATTAATGTAACACATAAAAGCAAAGGATTAACGTTTGATTTGGAGACTGTCGGAAGTCAGAAAGGTTAAAGTAAAAAATAGAAAAAAAACATGTGATGTTGAAATAAGGTTGTTATCAAACATATAAACATATTAGTAGCCTGTAACATTCTCACACCATGTAAACGGTTTGGGGCTTGCTGCACGTTGTACAAAACTTAATTTTAAGAGTTTTACTCAACTGCTCATCAGTTATTTTGCTGCCTACTTACTTTGGGTATAAATATTTCAAGGTTTTATATCAAAATGAGGAATGAGGGGAGTTTGGAACTTGTTGGTCGAGTTATTTTCATCGGACTTCAAGAATTCTGCGTGTTCTTCTGACTTACTGCAATTCTTGGGTGTTAAAAATATGTTTTTCAGTTCATATTAGTTGGCATATTATGTCATGGAGTTAGATATTGTCTTGTGGCTCAATACTTATATGTCAAAAGTACATTTGTTTGATACATATATATATATATATATTTATTGAAATCTGGTGGGTAACTGAAGATGGTAATCAGAGGGTGGAGCATGCTTTACTCCGGTATGTCTCTCCATTTTTTTATTATTATGTATGTCTCTCAATTGCCTAGCCGAATGGCAGCGGCACACAGATCCTAAACTGTAAATACGCCAATGTCCACCTATAAACTTCTTAGGTCTACATGACAAATGAATATGGCAAAAGATGGCAACTGTTGCTTTTTAGACGCTTGTGATCAATATTTAGTCCACATGAAGGATGAAGCAACCTTGTTAACACTTGATAGTAGGCTAGCGAAACAACAGGTAGAAACCCTGGTATTAGGTCAAATCTTTCACACTCATATGGCATCACTTTGCTACTGACTACTGGTGGTGAATACTGAATAGTGTAGGCAGGCAGAGATCAACGAATGAGGTGCTGTGTCCTGCATACAAGATTACAGAAGTCATCTTTAAACGTCAGTAGAACTGGTCTGGGATTCCTGCAAAATTGGTTATTGGGTGCTTTGTTTAACAGCATCCCTAACCTTATTTCTGATTGAACATGCAAACTATCAAATATTCTAGTTCTGAGTGGACACAACTATCTAAGTTATTAAGAAGAATATAATGTAAAATCAAAGGTGTTTTTGATTATTATTCTGTGATAAACAATTGGCATCGGAGATTATTGGTTTTGTTATTTAGAATTTATTTGCGAAGTGGTTTTGGAGATGATTGGATTTCACAGGTGATCTATAGGTACTGCTGTTTTAGGACTGGTCAGACCGGGCAGGTGTTGCCGGTCAGACCGGCGTGTATCCAGCCAACTCTGTGTCGGTTTCGGTTTCGGGTTGTTTGTTTGGATATCCGTGATTGTTTCATGCTTATGGCTTCTAGATGGATACTATGCGTATGTAATACTATCGTTTGCTACTAATGAGTCAAGTTGGGGATAGCTTGGTCTCGGAATATGGTTTCTTTGTTTGTTCTATGTGTAGGTGACTCGAGATGCCGGGAGAGTATTTGCGGTGATGGACCGAGAGTCAGCTTAAGGATAAGACGACGTCCGTGGTGGTCAGAGATCATGCGGGATACTAAGGCTAGAGTTCAATACACGTGGTTAGTGAAGATTCCATATGGCATACGATGGAGGTATTGTATGCGTATGAGATGCGGAGTCGAATTTGGAAGGAGTCCAAATTTGGTGTGATTGGTTATGTAAAGTTTGTTTCTTGTACTAGAGGGTTTCCTAGGGGGATTAGGACTTCTAGTATGAGTTTGGTTCGTGGCTTTAGGCTGCCTACCTTGGGTATAAATAGAGAGGGAGCGTGAGGCTTCCCGGTATCGCTTTTGAGAGCTTTGAGTTGATAGTTCTATTAGGGTTTCGAGTTTCCTCGAGATTTTTGTAAGGAGTGTTGTTGGTGCACTTTGTAAACACAGAGAGAATCAATAAAGTCGTCATCCACTTTAAGAGTTCTTCGATTTGTGTTTCACCGGGTTTCAGCGGTCTAACCGGCGGCACATCGGCGGTCAGACCGGTGGCACCACGGCGGTGTAAGGGCGGTCAGACCGGCGTCAGCGACAAGCGACAGGAGCTGATCTCGGCGGTCAGACCGGAGATACAATCTCGGTCAGACCGACGGCAACCAGGCGATCAGACCGGCGCAACACCTTCGGTCAGACTGCGATCCGTCGAATTTGAGGGTAACTTTTATTTCCGTAATTTTTTTTTGTTTTTTGGGTATACCAACCATTCACCCCCCTCTGGTTGGCTTAGTTGTTGTGATTCGATCCTACAAGTGGTATCAGAGCCTTTTTTCTTCTTTGGATTTTAACTGATCTAGAGTTTTTGCCATGGCTGTTAGGTTTTCAACTAAGCCTCATGTTTTCGATGGAACTGATTTTTCTCATTGGTGTAGTAGGATGCAATATTACATTATGGCTGAGGATTATGATATTTGGAGAAAAGTTTCTCATCCTTATGTGATTCATGAACAAATTAATACCGCTGCTTTAAAAACTGAGTTTGAACAAAATTGTAAAGCTCGCAATATTCTTTTGAGTGGGATTTCTTGTTCGGATTATGATCGTGTTGCTCATATTCAAACTTCCCATGAGATTTGGATTGCTTTGAGTAATTTTCATCAAGGAACAAATAACATAAAAGAGCTTCGTCGAGATCTTTTCAAAAAGGAGTACATTAAATTTGAGATGAAACCTGGAGAAGCTTTGGATGACTATCTTTCTAGGTTTAACAAAATTTTGAGTGATCTTAGATCTGTTGATTCTTCTTATGATGTTAATTATACACAATATGAGATTTCTCACCACTTTTTGAATGGTCTTGATATGTCTATTTGGAAGATGAAAGTTACATCTATTCAGGAGTCCGTTGATATGTCTACTTTGACTTTGGATTCGCTTTACACAAAATTGAAAACACATGAGATGAATATTCTTTCTCGTAAAGTTGATTCTAACTCGAGTGTTTTGGTTTCTTCCTCAACTTCTTTGGATGTTGATTCTTCTTCATCGAAGTCTTCCGCATTTGCTTTGTTTAATGCCATGTCCGATGATCAACTCGAACAGTTCGTGGAGGAGGACTTGGTTTTGTTATCTAACAGACTTTCTCGAGCTGTGACTAATGTTAGGTAAAGGAAAAGAGGTGGACCAAATCATTGCTTTGAATGTGGTTCTACGGATCACTTTCGTTCACGATGTCCTAAGCTTGGGAGAGCGAGGGGGGAAGATAATGGTGATGAGAAGACCAATGACAACAAGCCGAAGGGTACATTCAAAGGGAGGAAGATCAAGGAGAATCTCAAGAAGGCTTTTGATCAAGTCTACACCGCGTTTGAGCCACTAAGCGATGTAGATGGTGAGAGTGGAGATGAAGATAAGGGAAATAACATCTCCGGTGTTTGCTTCATGGCGCGTGGTGAATTAGATTCAGAGTGTGAAGACAATGAGGTAAGTGCTCTTGAGGAAGCCATTAATATTTTGAGTGCAAAAAATATGAAGTGTGAGAAGTTGTATAGAAAACAGGAGTTTATCATTGAATCTCTTAATTCTGAAATTGCTAGATTAAAATATCTTATTCCTAATGATGATGATTGCACAAATTGTGAGGTTTTAATGAATGAAATTTCTAAAATTAGAGATGTTAATGCTGCACATGATTTGAAAAATAGATCTTCTCTAGCTCTTAGTTTTGCTTTGCACACACGCACTTTGGATGAGTTGTGTTTAACTAAAAAGTTATTGCAAAAATATCAAATTGCTTTTCATGCTAGTTTGATGTTTAACATGATTTGTGCTAAAAAGTTAAAACAACCTCATGATGTTTTGGATTGCTCAACATGTACTTTGAATAAGTTGAAATTAAAAGATGCTTTAGGTCGTGTTGGGTACATGGAAGATGTTGTGAAAACCAATGAAGTGCTTTCTTGTCCCAAGTGTGGTAAAAGCAAAGGTGTCATGGTAGATTCTGAAAATTGTGCTAATTTGGAAAAAGAGGTTTCTTATTTGAAAAATTCTTTGCAAAGATTTTCTGATGGTAAAAAGAACCTCAACATGATTTTAGATCAATCTAAGGTTAGCACACATAACCGTGGTTTAGGTTTTAATCCTTGTGCTCATCATACTAGACATCATCCTGTTGTGTTAGGTGTTGGTGCTAGAAGTGGTGAGATTTTGGTTAAACCTGATACTAATAAAACTGTGTTTAAATCTGCTGGTATCATGTCTACTTTGAGTGCATCATCTTCAAAATCCAATGTTGTGCATGCAAAACCTTTTGTTGTTGCTTGTGTTGCTAAGCCATCTGATTCTACCAATGCTTCTAATCATCGTGAAAAATATACTTGTTCATTTTGTGGCAAAGATGGACATATTGTTGGTTTTTGTTTCAGATTGGCTTATAAACAGAAAAAGGAGAGAGAGATTGCTCTTGCAAAATCAAATTGGCAAAAATCTGGTTTTCCCTCGAGGAAACCGGTCAGACCGCAGTGGGTCTCGCGGTCGGACCGGCGACCGGTCGGACCGGCTACTGAGCGGCGGTCAGACCGGGCACTGGTCAGACCGGCGGTACAGCGGCGGTCGGACCGGCCCCCGGTCAGAACAATGGTACCCCCTCGGAGAAATTTTTCGGAAAATTATCAAACTGTTTTTGCACGTGGATATATGCCTATTGGATCTTCTGGTCGTGTGTCTTAGTACTGGATTCCTAAATTTTTGTTATCATCTAACCCCAGTACTGAGGCTTCGACTTCTGCTTGTGTGTAGGCTTTGGTGGCGTGAAAGGAGAACATGTGGATCGTGGATTCCGGTTGTTCGCGGCACATGACCGGTGATAAAAATTGGTTCTCCTCCCTCAAAAAAGGCATCCAAGACTGAATCGATTATCTTTGGTGATGCATCTACTAGTGCTGTTCTCGCTACAGGTTTTGTTAAGGTAAATGAGAAATTTGAATTGAAGAATGTAGCTTTGGTTGAGGACTTAAAGTATAATTTGCTTTCGGTTTCACAAATTGTTGATGAAGATTTTGAGGTTCACTTTAAGAAAACTGGAAGTAAAGTTTTTGATTCTTGTGGTGATTCTGTGTTGAATATTTCTCGCTATGGAAGAGTGTTTAAAGCTGATTTTGATAATCCTGTTTCACCTGTGATAACATGTTTGGTTGCTAAGTTTGATAAAGATGTGATGTTTTGGCATCGTAGACTTGGACATGTTGGTTTTGATTATCTTACTAGGTTAAGTAGTTTGGATCTTGTTCGTGGTTTGCCTAAACTTAAGAAAGATCTTGATTTGGTTTGTACACCGTGTCGTCATGCTAAGATGGTTGCTTCTTCACATGCTCCTATTGTTTCTGTGATGACGGATGCACCGGGACATCTATTACACACGGACACTGTTGGTCCAGCTAGAGTGCAATCTGTTGGAGGAAAGTGGTATGTGTTGGTTATTGTTGACGATTTTTCTCGATATTCTTGGGTTTTCTTTATGGCAACTAAGGACAAAGCTTTTCAACACTTTCGTGGTTTGTTTCTTCGATTGAATCTTGAATTTCCTGGTTCTTTGAAAAGAATTCGAAGTGATAATGGTGGTGAATTTAAAAATTCTTCATTTGAACAATTTTGCAACGAAAGAGGTCTTGAACATGAATTTTCTTCTCCTCGTGTTCCTCAACAAGACGGTGTTGTTGAAAGGAAAAATCGTGTTTTGGTTGAGATGACTAGAACGATGTTGGATGAGTATCACACTCCTAGAAAATTTTGGGCTGAGGCGGTTAACACCACATGCTATATTTCAAATCGGGTTTTCTTGAGATCAAAACTTGGAAAAACTTCTTATGAGCTTCGATTTGGACGTCAACCCAAAGTTTCACATTTGCGTGTTTTTGGTTGCAAATGCTTTGCCTTGAAATCTGGAATTTTGATAAGTTTTAGGCACGTTCTACCGATGGATTGTTTCTTGGTTACCCCGCACACTCTCGTGGCTATCGTGTACTTATTTTGGAGACTAACAAAATCGTTGAGACTTGCGAAGTTTCTTTTGATGAGTCTAGTCCAGATACTAGACCTGATATTGCAGGTACATTGTCATAGGTTCAAGGGGAGGATGGTCATATTTTTGAATACGAGAGCGACAACGATGACGACGAAGTCGGCTCGGCCGGTCAGACCGGGCGCCAGGCCGATCGGACCGCCGGCACACCTCCGGTCAGGCCAGCGCATGACGTGCGGTCAGACCGGCCAGGGTCATCGGGTTCGGGTACTATTGATGCTGATCAAGATGGACCTCCAGAGATTACAACTTCGACCAGTACTGATACAGAACGTGAATCAACTTCAGAAGTCGCTGCTCCTTTGCACATTCAACGACGACATCTGCCGGAACAAATCATTGGTAATATAGGTGAGCGGACTACAAGGTCTAAGGTAATGACTCATGATGTTTGTGCAAATTCTGCATTTGTTGCTTCTTTTGAACCCAAAGATGTGTCACTTGCATTAACTGATGAATCGTGGATTAATGCCATGCATGAAGAACTTGAAAATTTTGAGATAAACAAAGTTTGGACTTTAGTTGAACCACCTTCTCGACATAATATTATTGGAACCAAGTGGATTTTCAAAAATAAACAAAATGAGGATGGTTTGATTGTGAGAAATAAAGCTAGACTTGTTGCTCAAGGTTTTACCAAGGTGGAGGGTATGGATTTTGATGAAACTTTTGCTCCTGTTGCTAGAATTGAGGCAATTAGACTTTTGTTGGCTTTTGCTGCTTCAAAAGGTTTTAAATTGCATCAAATGGATGTGAAAAGTGCTTTTCTAAATGGTTTTATACAGGAGGAAGTTTATGTCAAACAACCACCAGGTTTTGAAAATTCTGATTTTCCCAACCATGTTTTTAAATTGTCTAAAGCTTTGTATGGTTTGAAACAAGCACCTAGAGCATGGTATGATAGACTTAAGAACTTTTTGCTTACGAAAGGTTTTACAATGGGAAAGGTTGACAAAATGCTTTTTGTTCTTAAGCATGGTGATAATCAACTTTTTGTTCAGATTTATGTGTATGATATCATCTTTGGTTGTTCAACTCACACTTTGGTTGTGAAGTTTGCTGAGACTATGCGCAGGGAATTTGAGATGACCATGATGGGTGAGTTATCGTACTTCTTGGGATTGCAAATTAAGCAAACACCTCAAGGTACTTTTGTGCATCAAACGAAGTACATGAAGGATCTTTTGAGACGGTTCAAGATGGAGAATTGCAAGCCAATTTCAACACCAATTGGTTCTACAACTGTGTTGGATCCTGATGAAGATGGTGAAGCTGTTGATCAAAAGGAGTATAGAAGTATGATTAGATCTTTGTTGTATCTAACTGCTTCTAGGCCTGACATACAATTTGCTGTGTGTTTGTGTGCGCGCTTTCAAGCTTCTCCTCGTGCTTCACATCGTCAAGCGGTCAAGCGAATAATGAGGTATTTGAATCATACACTTGAGTTTGAAATTTGGTATTCTACTTCATCTTCTATATGCTTAAGTGGATATTCCGATGCTGATTTTGGCGGTTGTAGAATTGATAGGAAAAGTACTAATGGAACATGTCATTTTCTTGGTATATCATTGATTGCATGGTCTTCTAGGAAACAATCTAGTGTTGCTCAATCAACTGCTGAATCTGAATATGTTGTTGCTGCTAGTTGTTGTTCACAGATTCTTTGGCTTTTATCTACTTTGAAAGATTATGGTCTTACTTTTGGGAAAGTATCTCTCTTTTGTGATAATATTAGTGCTATTAACATTGCTAAGAATCCTGTTCAACACTCACGCACAAAGCACATTGATATTCGTTTTCATGTTTTGAGGGATCATGTTGAGAAGGGAGATGTGATATTGCAGTTTTTGGACACAAAGTTGCAACTTGCTGATATTTTTACTAAACCTTTGGATTCTAATCGTTTTGCTTTTCTTCGTGGTGAATTGGGAATAATTCATCCTTTTGGCATGATTTGAGGGGAAGTTTGTACCTCATGGTTTTATCAAGCAAAAATATGACAATGTGAAAAATTGAGAAAAGAGAGGTTTGTCTATACATATGGTATTTTCTTGTGCATGCTAGCAATACTTTGAAGGTTTATTTGTCTCTAGCATAGCTTGTATGTATTCTAGTCTTTTTATGAGACTTAGATTTTGCTTTTAAGGGAGATGATGCATGACACTTAAATTCTATACTTGAATTAAGCAAATATGCAATGTTGATGCTAGCATATGGTTTGATCTATAAATGCTCTATATATATGCTTTATTGAATTGTTATTCCTCAAATAACTTTAATTGCTCATTGTGAAAAGAGAATAAAAATATGAAAAAAATGAATACCGAATCCTTGGAAACAGTCTTGACGAAAGGACGTCGATGTGAGCAAAATAATGGGTGCCGAATCCCTGGAAACAGCCTTGATGTCAGGGACGTACCCGGAATAAAAGAGAAAAATATGAGCAAAAAAGCTCAAGAAAAGAAAAAGTAAAAAATTCTCTTGGTTGTTTTGTGCTAAAGCTAATTTGAGAAAGAGTGATAAATGCAATAGGTATATGTGTTTAGTGTTTATTCTTCAACATATGTGCTTGTTAAGATGTTGCATTATAAATCGTATGAAATCATGAATTTTGATTGTTGATTCAAGCTTAATTGTAAAATCTTTGGTTCATGGTTATACTTTAATGCATGCTTGTTATAATAGATGGGTTCATCTTTTTTTTATTGCAACACATGACATGATATGCTATATGTATGCTAAGCTCTTATACATTAATGAACATAATTCTTATGCTTGTTGAAATCATTGTTAAAAGGGTGAGAAGCAAGGTGAAAAAATTTTCAATTGGGAATTTCTTTCTTTTCAAAAGTGAGAGAAGTTTTCTTTTGGATTTTTGAGCACGATGTGTACGTTTGTACGATGCTTTTTACCACTTTTATTTTTATTTTTCCAAATACCAAAACATTTTTTGATGGGTTTGCCAATATGTTCATCAAGGGGGAGGTAAAATCAAAGGTGTTTTTGATTATTATTCTGTAATTTTTTGATTATTGCCAAGGTGTTTTTGATTGTAAAATCAAAGGGTAACTTTTATTTCCGTAATTTTTTTTTATTTTTTTAGGTATAACAACCATTCACCTCTCCTCTGGTTGGCTTAGTTGTTGTGATTTAATCCTACATATAACTAGTGCACCTACTTGCCATTCATTTTGTTTTTGCTGTTAAGGATTGCAGGTCATACAAATTGCATAAGAAGTTTGTTTTTTCTGTTCTTATCAGTTTCATAACTTGTTCTTAGCACAACTTTTAGGCAAGTACAAAGTTGCCTTGTTTGTGGCAGTAGAATTTTTTTTTACTTGCTCCTTGTTCAAATTAATCAAATTGACATAATCCAGTGCCATGTTGGCATATTTCTGCTTAGTTCTTCCCTTTGGGATAAATTGTTAATGTTGTTACATTTGGAAGCATGTTTAAACAGAAGTAGGATGGCAATATCTTTCGGTGAAGCGCCAGAGCAGCTGCGGGTTTTGGAGCACAGGAGAGCAGATTGCACTGTGATGTAGAACAGGAAACAACAGGTTGGTCCGCTCTGCTGATATTGCCTTTGTTTTATTGCTACTAGATGCTTTGCCCATTTTTTTCAATTTAACAAATTCTGTAGGCTTTTCAACAGAAATATTTGGCGTGAATCAAATGCTGACAAGTGTAGTATAGGAAGTTCCATTGCTTATTGCATGATTCCACTTTGTTGATCATCATGTTGGCATCCACCAGGAGAACAAAACAAGAGCAGAAGTAATTATATCATTTATATTTGTTTTCTTGTCTTCAGATTCCATGACTGTTGGAATCGTTGGTTTGCTGGAATCATTGGTCCAATATTGCATCTATACTGGATTCTTTATGCAATAAATTAATGCTCATTTCTCTAGTATGATTAGGATGACTAGTCCAAGGTCTCCATCTGCCGGCCTTAACTCATTTGATGTCATCGATGGTAGTGTTTCATAATCAAGTTTTGAAGAGTTAATGGCAAGCAGGCAAACTCATAGACTCGCATTCTTTTCCTCTTAACGGATTATGGATTATCGGGCACATGTGTCAATGCCTAAGTGGTACGATTTTTGCCAAAAAAAAAAAACTTTCTTCGCCATCATATTTTAGAAAACATTTTACATCAGCCTTTTAACTTTATAATATTTACTTATTTCGTTTATGCCATCAAATGATTGACATAAACTCAGTTACATCCATATATCATCCATCAGAACTTTAGAATATTGTGTTACTAAATGAATTTGAAGCCCCTCTAAAAAAATAACTTAAGTCAATTATTTCCTCAGTCTCAAATAGTTTAATTGCTAATTTGTGTGATGATACCCTAAAAGTATTGAGTGTTGGAGTCTAAATTTACAAGATCTTATTGATTTAGCTTGTACATAATCACCTCTGCTTGATGCGGAATCTTAATCTCACTAACTTACTTGAGAAGCCATCGTTGTTGATTCTTTTGTTTCTTCGGTTTTTTTCTTCTTTTTCTTGATGTGCCAACAGAGGTTTCACTGAGATCACCTCACGAACCCCTTCCAGCACTAAGCCGATCGGGCAATTTAGGGTTTTAGGGTTTAGTGCGAAGAGTTTGGCATCCCTCTCTCCTCTGCATTGATGGGGCTTGAAGGATATACGGTTGGAAGTTAGATTTACCTATCACAGAAAATAACTCTATCTCTTAATTTAATTTTTGTTAGGAAATGGATAAGTGGGATTTATCCCTTCTCAGCTAACTGACTGGCACTTAGCCGATAAATCAACTAACATTGAGACCTTTCCTACTCTTGAGTGACTTGTCTCTGTTTGTTATCAGGCCATTTGAGTTACTTCGGTAAGGCCCTGTTTGATTCAGTTTAGGATTATTATAATCTAGATTATTAGGAGTAAACTGAAGCAAACTAACTAATCCAGAGAAACAAACAGATAACAACTTATTATATGTCGGCTTATTATAATCCAGCTTATACTAATCTGGCTCGATAATCTAGATTACAATAATCTTAAGCTGAAATAAATAGGGCCTAAGTTTCTTTTGCGTATAATCTCGGTTTCAGATGAATGTTTCTTCCTTCATACCATAACGGTTCGTTCTTTCATTTTTGTCTCTCTTCTTATTGTCACTATCTAAAAAAAATATCTCCTCTTATTATAATTCAGTAAAATGGTAAGTTTCTTACACCGTTGATTGACAATATGAACTAGGGAAGTTCCAAGCTATCAAGGATCCATCTCATATAAAACTCATTACTTTCCTTTCCACTGTGCAAAGTTTTCTACTCCACCCGTCCTAAAATATATTATATGAGACACATCATAATACTACGATGTATCGTAATACATCTCTTAGTAGTATTAGGATTCGTAGTATTAGGATGTGTCGCATTCACCTAAAATCTCTTATATTTTGGGATGGAGGGAGTATATCCGTTTTGCTCCGATGAATGCTCGTGATAAACAATCCACGAGTATATTGAGTACTGACAGTCTGACACTAAAGAAATCTTAACTGACAATCGTGAGGTTCCCCTAATCCCCTTGTTCTCGTGCGGGTCATGAATTCTTATATTGTCTTCTAATACCAGTCACTTCCAAACGTCCTGGCAGAAAACAAAAAATATATATTCTTTTTTGTGTTTCATTTTCATAGTCCATTGCTTGAAGCTGATCAAATCACCTAATCGCGTTGCTTCTTTTGTGTGTGTGTGTGTATGTGAATCAGTCTGTAGAAGGCTGAAACGTTGCTGAATGATCAAATTCTGAAGATTTATCAGTTTACTGAATCTAATACTGTTTCAAACTACCAGGGAGAAAAAAATCAGAAGTTCAGATAGAAGAACAAGAGTTATCATCTTGGAACCAAGAATATCTCAGTGAGTCGCATTTGTTTTGTGTAATTTCCCTTTCTGCTGCATCACATCTACCCCATTCAGACAAGAAGTGAGTTACTACACTCTATTGGTTGCATCCCATGCATCTCTTTTAAATATCAACATTTTAGAATCAATGCTCTACCAGCTATATAACAAAACTGCTCGAGTTTAATATCAGTTTTTGCAGTAACGGTGCTGCATGATTGGTAATACACTACTGCATATGCATAAAGAATGAACATGTCTGTGTCATGGGCTTACTGGACACTGTTTAAAAAAATGAGCACAGATTAACACAAGAGGAGTAAGAATAATAACTGTACTTGTCATGCAGGCCATATGTAAAGTTTCAGTCTGAAACATTTCTGCTGGTTCTGACTGAAAGACATCATCTACTTATCCAGATGACAGAGTAATGGAGCTGTTTGTTTCACTCTTAAAATTAAGATCATAGCATAAATTTCTTCTTCCTTGGATTGAATCTTGTCAGTGATTTCTGTTGTCCACAGGTTGTAGAATCATGCATAGAATCGTTTTTCTCATATGATTCAAAACTAAACCACATGCTGACATCTAGCAACAAGCATTCAGGAATATTGCCTGGCATGCACACGCTCACTTCCTCTGCTACTTCATTCTAATCAATCAGAAAAATTGGCACGATTGCTTGCTCACATATCTTACAAAGTTGGTAGAGGGAACTACACAAAAAGGCAACAAAAAAAGAACCTTTGTCATATGAATGTCCCATTTGGGGCTTCAAGATCAGACAAATCAGCTTACATTAGCCATGAAGATCCTAGGTCCACACATATAAATTTATTTCACTCCTATCTTCAGAAATGGTCCTAACACCCGCTTCATCCTTGTCTACATAAACTGTGTAAAACCACATAAACCAGAGCATATGCAATTCATGTTGAGTTAACAGCTCAAATCACAAAACAAATCAATGGAGACCATGTCATACCCTTGCTCCCTTCTCATTCCCTTCTCCACACAATTTGAAGAGATCAGTAGCAGTAGCCTCCTCCTATGGTCTCCTCAAGCAGAAGAAAATCCTCATGAGAATGCCAATATGTATGAATTTGATGCTGATCACTCTCATGATCAGATTCATCAAGATCATCAGTTCTTGGACATGATGGTCATCCAAGAATCTGCTAATGAATTTGATGGTAATCACTCTCATGATCAGATTCATCAAGATCATGAGTTCTTGGAAACGATGGTGATCCAAGAATCTGCTAATGAATTTGATGGTGATCACTCTCACGATCAGATTCATCAAGATCATGAGTTCTTGGAAATGATGGCAATCCAAGAATCTGCTAATGATTTGCTGCAACTGCAAGATGATTTCTCTGTCCCCAATGCTGATCCATTAGCAGCTAGCTTTGAATTTGATGAGAGATTAGCAGTGGCAGGGCACGAGAACGGCAACGTGGTGGCAACCCAGGAGGAGAGCGCAGGTGACCTTCTCCTCGCCGGCGCCATGGCCGTGGACGCCGGAGACGCTGTCCACGCCTCGGCGATCATGTCGAGGCTTGACGACCTCCTCGCCGACATCGCCGGCAGAAGAAGCTGTGAAGCAACAAGCCCGGTTGATCACCTGGCCTACTACTTCGCCCGAGGCCTCAAGCTCCGGATCTCCGGTGCGGCCACGCCGGCGTCGTCGCCGCCGCCGCCGGCGGCCAACTGGTCGTCGCCGGCGTACCGGATGCTGCAAGAGCTGACGCCTTTCGTCAAGTTCGCCCACTTCACCGCCAACCAGGCCATCCTCGAAGCCACGGCGGATGACCTCGACGTCCACGTCGTCGACTTCAACGTCGGCGAGGGCGTCCAGTGGTCGTCGCTCATGTCAGACCTCGCCGCCGCCGGCCGCCACCGCTGTTCCACCTCACGGACGTCATCACCTCCGGCGCCGGCACGCCCCGCACGGCCGATGCGCGGCGGTGGCTGTCGGAGTTCGCCGAGTCGCTGCACCTCCCCTTCCGCTACACCTCCCTCCACGTCCACGACGGCGACGATGACGACGAACTCCATCACGAGCTCGCCATGATCTGCAACGGCAGCTCATCACCACCGGTGATCCTCACATGCGACGACACGACGACGACGACGAACACGCCATTGCGCAGCAGGCTGAAGCTTCTCCTCCTCGGCACGATCACAATCCTTCAACCAAAGCTGGTGATCCTGATCGAGGACGAGCTATCCCGAATCAGCAAGAACCCACCATCACCGTCCCTCGCCGCGCCGCCGCCGTTCCCGGAGTTCTTCTCCGACGCGGTGGCCCACTTCACGGCGGTGATGGAGTCAACGGCGAGCTGCCTCGTGAGCTACGACGACGAGGCGTGGCTGAGCCTGAGGCGCGTGGGGGAGGAGGTGGTGGGGCCCAGGGTGGAGGACGCTGTGGGGAGGTATGGGTCACTGGCAGGTGGGGCCCAGATGATGGAAGGGCTCAGGGCTCGTGAGGTGAGCGGCTTCAGCGTTGCTCAGGGGAAGATGTTGGCTGGGCTCTTCGGTGGAGGGTTTGGGGTTGTGCATCAGGAGAAAGGGAGGCTCGCTCTCTGCTGGAAGTCCAGGCCTTTGATCTCAGTGTCTCTTTGGTGTCCCAAGTAGTTAAAAAAAAAAGAGGAGCAATGGTGCTCTTCTCCTCTTGCTTTTTGATTTTTCACACTCAGTAGTGTAGTGTCCTTTTAGTTGGGGATATCTTGTTCCACCAAAAAAAGTTTTGTAGTGAAGTTTTAAGTATGTTTTTTTAATATTGTTCTATGAATTATGTTGATGGTCATCTTGTACCTTATTATTGTTCTGTGGATTGCTTTCGTGGGTTACTTTGTCGTCATGAGGAATACTACAAAGGATTTAATATCAACATCTCTTATTGTACAAGTGGAGTCATCCATCTTCCATCCCCTCTCACAGCGCATACCGCACGTCCTTCCGCTTCTTCTCACGTCATGTGCATAACCACCATACGAATCAATGCTTTATTCTCAATCCACCTTCTCATTCTATATATCCCAATTTTATTTATATGGGCCTAGCTTGTTACAACTACAGACATAATCTTAATAAAGAAGCAAATATAGCTTCTTTTGCAATATTAAATTAGGGGAGATGGTAAGCATTTCCTTCAAAATGGCTTGAGCACAGGCTGGTGGCTAGCTCTTGGCAGTAGGGTTAAAAATAAACAATGAAAATCGCTTGGTTTTGATGAAATTTCGAGGCTTCGAGTCAACTTGAGTTAACAAACCATTTGGTAAACCAGTTAAATTCAAATTTATATTTTTAAATCAAATTACTCGTGTATTTGTACAAGACATATGTCATTAGAAAGGGATTGCCCTAAATAATACTCCCTCCGATCATGAATATTTGACGCTGTCGAGGAGTAATCCTCTCTAGCGGGAGATCGTGAGATCCCCTTTTGTGAGTTCGGCCGGAGGAGGAGGTGCACTCTGGGAGGTCGATTATCCGCGGTTAAAGCCACTAAAGCTTACACAAGCACAAGGATTATATAGATTCGGGCCGCTACGAAGCGTAATACCCTACTCCTGTGTGTGGGAATATAGATCGGAAGTACAAGAGTTCCTCTAGCTCCAGAGAGCTTGTCTCTCCTATTCTACTTTGATCGACTCTAGAACTGCACCAAGGACATCACCAACTTGAGGCTAGAGCTTGCCTTGGCTTCATTCAAGAAAACCATCCCCCCTTGTTTAGTGGGCACGGTCCTCCTTTTATAGTCTAAGGGGATACCACATGCACCGCCTCTACCTACTCTTCCATGGAGAAGGGAGGGGGGCACCCTCCCGTGGCCAATCCGCGGCCCGTGCCTTTGCCCGGAGGTTAAACCGCGGTTGGCCCTTTGGTGGGGCCCAGCGCCATCCTCCACCTGACACGGGGGACAGCCCTGCCATTCACTCTTAAACGAGCGAATGCCTTCGCCCGGAAGCCAAGCCACGGTTGGCCCTTTGGTGGGGCCCGGCGCCGTCCTCCACCTGACACGGGGGGGGGGGGGTGGGGGGGCAGCCCTGTCATTCGCTCTTAAATGAGCGCAGACCGGTGGCTGCCCTCCTCTCGTGGAGAGGAGTCCAGATGATGCCCCTGATGTGACAATACATAGCTACCTCCACTCCACCGGGGACAAAGGAGACGTGGGGCATGGCCGCGCGTCAATCGGATGTGACCGGTGACAGGCCGGTCACAGACCGGTTACGCCCGATTTGAGGCGGGCCAGTGGCGTGGCTCCACACGTCCGCCCTGACCGCACTAAATGCTTCGAGGGACGGTTGGGGCACCGCCCATTAATGACCGCCTAGCCTGGTCCCCCCTCGCCACATGGCAGCTGGGCAAGGGCCTTGGGTCCAGGCAGGGCAAGGGCCTGAGGGGCCTGACGTGGCACCCCGAGAGGCTGACATAGCACCCCGAGGGGCCTGACGCGCCACCCCGAGGCCCCCCAATTGTGTCCGCGCCTTGCGCGGTGCGAGGAGCGGGGGCTGGGCCAGGCTGTAGAGCCACGTATGAGGAAGTAAGGGAACTTTAGATTGCATCTTATCTTGTTCTTGCAGTGTTCTCTCGTTTGCATTGCAAGGATCATCAACCGCGCATCACGGTTGGTACGACATCGTTTGTGGTGTAGCGTTTGCACGGCGTCCTGGACTTGTTCTGGTTGGTAGCTCCGTCGCAAACGTCATACTCGATCAAAGCGAGAGTTATCCCCTCACCAGAAGATCGAGCCACGAGAGAGAGCGTCATCACAAAACCGGATACAATAGGTCCCCCAACTTACGAAACCGTTTAAATAAGGTCCCTCGGTAGTATTTGACCCCGGTTTTGGCTGAGGTGGCGCCTACGTGGCAAATTTGACTCGGTCTTCATCTGACGTGGCATTGACGTGGCGCTTACATGGCAATTTGATCCGAAAAATAATAAAACCTATGGGACCCACATGTCAGTTTCACATACACAATAATGGAAAAACGGTGGGCCCACGTGGACCCTACCTGTGATCCTCACTACCCCTCTCTCTATCCTCCCTCCTTCCTCCTCTCTCTATCCCCCCTCTCTCTCCAGCGGCGGCGGGCGGCACAGAGGGGCGGCGATGGAGCTGAGAGGCGGCAGGCGGTGGGTGGAGCGGCAGCGAGCGGCGGGAGGAACAGAGGGGCGGCGGGTAGAGCACGACGACGACCACTGCGGTGTTTCCGAAGACGACGACGACGACGCTCTGTCCAGAACTCGCGTCCGTCCTGTCCTCGCCCGTCCGCCGCGCCCCTCCTCGGCCGGCCGCCGCGCGCTGACCCTCATCGCTCGGCCGCTGCACGTCGCCTCTGGCTTCGGCTGCGTCGGCGGGAGAGAGAGAAGAGGGAGGCGTCGTGCCTGCACAAGGAGACAAAGACTCAACCGCCACGTCGCCGGCGTTTGCACCCGGCGTGAGCGAGGAGCCGGAGGAGGATAGCCCTTCCGCCGAGTCAACTGAGGAGCCATCCACCGCCGCCACCGCCGCCATCTCCCAGACCGTGGTCACCGTCAACGAGGGCCCCGCGGGAGCTCCCGGCCCCAAGGCCGCCGAGGAGGAGAGCGCACGGCGCTACCGCCATGCAACATGGCAGCCTCCCTGCCGCGGTGCCCCCTCGTCGCCGCCGCCGCCATCGCGTTAGCCTCCGGGGAGCGGCGGTAGTCGACGGAGAACGACCGCCCGACATACCGGGCGATGCGGCGGCCACCCCACTCCGGCGGCCGCCGCTCCCTCCCCGCCCCACACCGGCCGCCGCCGCTCCCTCCTCGCCCCACTCCGTCCGCCGCCGCTCCTTGCCCGCCCCACTCCGGCCGCCGCCACTCCCTCCCCGCCCCACTCCGGCCGCCGCCGCTCCGTCCCGCGCGCTCCAGCTGGAGAGAGAGGAGGGAGAGAGAGGATAGAGAGAGAAGGGGTAGTGTCCTAGTGTGGACGACAGGTGGGGTCCACGTGGGCCCCACCTTTTTTTATTATTGTGTATGTGAAACTGACATGTGGGTCCCATAGGTTTTATTATTTTTCAGACCGAATTGCCACGTAAGCGACACGTCAATGCCACGTCAGATGAAAACCGAGTCAAATTTGTTACGTAGGTGCCACCTCAGCCAAAACCAGGGTCAAATATTGCCGAGAGATCTTATTTAAACGGTTTCGTAAGTTGGGGGACCTGTTGTATCCGGTTTTGCGATCAAGGGACTAAAACCAGACTGGGCGACAAATAGAGGGACCCAAAGTGAACTTATTCCAAAATCTGAAGCAGAGGGCCTTTACGCCTTGCGCATATCCGGCTGCCGCCCGGGTGGGCTCCGTTTGTCAGTGGTTGCGTGTGGCCGACGCGCAAGTTCTGGGCTATGGCGTCTGAACTGGGCCTGCATGGGCCGCCAGGCCTTACTCCGACCTGGCAGCAACCTCGAAGTTTCTAGAAGTTTCTAGGCTTCTCTTCCTCTACCCGTTTCCGTCTGTGCTGTGTAGCGGTGACCGTAGCATCGCCGCCGTTATAACGCCGGCCATCAACTTGCGCGTTACTCCACCGAGACCGAGGTCGAGACGAGATATAAACCCTCCCCACCTAGACCCCCGCAAGCCTCCGACTCCGAGCCCCTCCTCCTCCTCCCAATCCCTCGATCGCCACCACCCACCACCATTCGCGCGCCATGGCCGAAGGGGGCTCGCCGCCGCGTGCTCCGGCGAGCACGGAGGATGGCGGCGGAGCTCCGACGGGAAAGGGGCCGGGAGGAGCTGCTTCTTCACCACCGGCACCGCCTCCGACGACCAAGCAGGGAGGCACTCCTCCGCCGCGGGCTCCGACGGGCAAGGGGCCAGGAGGAGCTGCTTCTTCACCACCGGCACCGCCTCCGACGACCAAGCAGGGAGGCACTCCTCCGCCGCGGGCTCCGACGGGCAGGGGGGAGACGCACCACAGCCGCGGGATGCCAATCAGGGAGGCACCCCGACTCCGATGGTCAAGGGGGGAGGCGCTGCGTCACCACCACCGCCGGGAGCTCATCATCTGACTACCAAGGAGGAGGAGGAGGACGCGCAGCGGGATCGGGATCGGGCTCGGGACGAGGACGACGAGGCTCCTGCACGGCGCTGCTCGTGGGTCATACTGCAAGCCGTAACCCGCGTCAAGGATCTCCCACCCGGAGAAGATTTGGCGTTCAAGTCGGAGAAGCCACCCGGCACCAGCGTCCTCTACGTCGACAAGGCCATCGGCTTCTTCAACTTCGTCGTACCTCGCGCCAAGCCCTTCTCCGTGAACCTGTCACGCCCAAGACCAACCACTCCCCTCGTCGTCGCCGTACACGGGTCTGGAATGGTCGTCGCCTCCGCCTTCAACGGCGTGCGCTACTTCTGCGACGCGCACACACGAGTCGCCACCATGATTCCGCCAATCCCCCCCATGGAGCCAAGCCTCATTCCCCCAGTCATAAGCATCGGCGTCGTCCAAGATCCGATTCGACCAGACTACACTATGGTTGCTTGCCTCGTTTGCACCAATTCGAGCCCGCAGTTCATGGAGCTGCGCTGCTGGACTTACACCTCAGGTTCCCAGTGGGTTGTCAAGCCCCTTACCAACTGCTTGCAACACCCAGTTTGGGGCAGTCAAGGCGGTGTGCTAAGCCATATGAACAAGATTTGGTTCGTCGACCTGCCCTTGGGACTTCTTTTCTGCGATCCGTTCATTGAGAAGCCCAAGCTGACTTATGTGGCTCTTCCGGAAGGCTGCCTTATGCTGGTCCCCGACATCAGATCGCGTCACAATCTTGAGAAGCGGCGTTGCGTCAAGATCAGCCAAGACAAGATATGCTACGTTCAGTTAGATGAAGGAGAGGCTTGCTTATGGAGTTTACTCTATTCTGAGAGTGAGAGCCCCGAGTGGCAGCTTGAGTACAAGGCACCTCTTGCGGACATATGGGGCGACAAGATCTACAAGACCTCCGGGCTGACGCCGGGCAAAGTTCCTGCCATTGCTATGATTGACCCGACAGACTGTGCTGTACTATACTTTATAGAACAAGATGTGCTGTTCTCTTTTGACATACGTTCCAAGAGAGTTTTGATGTCCAAGAGCTTGGAGATGCGCACTGACTTCTGTTACCCATCACAATTTCTTCACTCCTGGCTCTTACCATCAAACATGTTTGAGGAAAATGGTATGTTGTCTGAACTCTGAACCAGATGCAAATTTTACTCAACATTGATGGTTGATGCATATGTGCCCTTGCAACACCTAGGAGGCTAGGATTGATATGTAGCCTTACAATATACCTAGGATTAATTTGACACTGGTTTCCTTTATGATATTACACTGTGATTCAAATGGCTTGTATGTGTTGAATGGAGTCAATGGACAACTGAATTGGAACCAAAATTTTTCAGGTCCTGTGGAAAGTGACAAGTTGCCGAGCAATGACTTAGATGAACAGTCTGACAGTGATGATGATGAAGAGTCCGATAATGAAGATGATGAGGATGAAGAACATGGTCGTCAAAATTCTTGGGTCTGTGCTCAAGAGGTCATCAGTTCTGGGCAAGCTGCCTGGGAATACTTCGAGTCGCAGCTTGAAGCTGTACAAGGTAACCAGGATGGTGAACAATGAGCAAGTGAATATGTTCAAGAACAGAAGCTCTCTGCTTGCTGAGAGCTTGCTGAAAAACTAACCTGTCAGTAGTATGTTGATTTCTTATTTCTGAGTCAATGCTCTGTTTTCTGACAATGCCAATGTTCTGTTGGTTTTTGATAGTATTATCATGTGATGAGATGACATTGTCCCAATTCAGTGGTTGAATTCTACAAGTGACCTACTGTTCACTTAGTTTGTCCATGCGTTTTCGATAAATTTGCATTTCAATTCAAGCTTCTTTACGTTGTACCGAAGCGATATATGCAGATTGTCCTGAATTTAATTTGTATGCAATATTTAGTCACTGAAGTATAGGGAAAAGGATCAGTTTCTGACAGAAAGATTAATATGTAGTATCTTGAGATTAGTCCTGAATTGTTATAAAAAGTCACTTGCAAGGAGCCAATTCCAGTTGTTAAGTTTCTGTTGATGTACGCTTAAACTGTTAAGCTTCTGCTTGGTCAGTCCTGAATTGATATGCACTTCAATTGTTAAGTTCTGTTGCTCTTTTGGATAATTCAAGATGTTACATATTCTTCCAGCTAAGAATTTCAGTGTGGACATGTGCAATGGTTGTGCTTAGATTTTGTGACCTGAACACATCCTTCTTTTTCCTTTTTGGACATAGAAGGTGGGTACCATTTGCTTTGTTTATTTGAATGTAGTCAAATTTGTGCTTAGATAATTTGGTAGCTTATGCATCAACTCATTACTAACTAAATACAGTGATCTTCTGAGATTGTGTTTTGTTGAAATAAGTGGGAGACTTGAAGGTTCAAAGCAGAACTGCAGCAATGAAACACCAACTGACTTAACCTGAACTCATTTTCTGTTGATATGACTTAACCTGAACTCATTTTCTGTTTATATGCGTTCATAATCTGCTTTGTTTTGTGTAAAGTGGATTTGTTTTAGTCAAACTGGTTAGGTACTCTTACAGTCTTATTTCCCTTGATTGAATTCATTTACATGTGTTGTGCAAAGCTCTAGTGGAGATAATTGAAGAAGTGAGAAACTTGAGGTTCTTCGCGAATCCACAATGTCTGAATGTTACCTGGATGCCTGTGCTTCCTATCTTATGTCTTTGTTGTACAAACATTAGTCTATGCACTTTTCATTTTTTATGTCTGTTCTTGTATACTTCCCCCATTTCATATTAAAACTCGTTTTGATTTTTTTTTCTTAGTGATCAAATTTATAGAAAAGTTTAGTAACATCTAAAATACTAAATTAACTTCATTAAATCTAACATTGAATATATATTTTATAATATGTTTCTTTTATGTTGAAAATGTTTCTATGTTTTTTTCATAAATTTAGTCAAAGTTAAAAAATAGTTTGACTGGGAAAAAGTCAAAACGACTTATAATATGAAACAGAGGGAGTAGTAAATACATGTCGGTTCATTCCTTTTGAGGTTTTTCTAAATAGGCCTTTAGGTGATAAACCATTCCTCAAAAAAAAAAAAGGACAAGGAGGGGTGGCAAAGAAATCATTAACCCACTATTTGTACGTGCCGGGTAAATTTTGATAGGTCAGCAGATGGATTCCAACTACATACCCTTTCTGGAGCTTCTATTGCGGTGGTTAAGCGTGGAAATATAACAATTTATGAATAACTATCGACAGTTCGACACGCATAAAACGAGAGAACAATATATGGCGTCAAATGCGAGGGAAAATTCAAAAAAGAATCGGACTAATCCATCTTCTTATTGCCATGTACCCTCTGCAGAGCAAATGATAATAACATCTTGGTTAAAAACTTCCAAGCGTTCAGGTTCCAGAATTCCTCCTTATTATAACTCTAGAACTCTAGACTTTGTTAACCATATGACATCATAAGCATTCTCCCTCAACTGGGGAGAACAAAAGAATGCTACTTTGTTAGATGACTCCTGCCGATATTATAGCAGCTGAACCTACAGTTGACAGATAACCATAGGAGTGCCATTTTGTTTGGTGTATGATTCATCCAAACAAGGAACACTCTGCTTTCAGAATGTTACCAGGCTAATGCTGCAATTTGGGGATGAAAGCAGCAAGTCAGCATTGATGCATACAACAGATTTCAGTTGTGCAACTTTGAGGTCCGTGCTTTTTGCAAGCTGCCCAAGACGCTCTCAACTAGCTTACCCTTCTCTGTATCTTCTTCCGAGTCTGACACGAAAGAGTACTGTTTATGCTGTGGCCTTGTAGGCTTCGGTGCATTTCCTCCGGTCAGATTGTCAAGATAGCCATGGTCACTCCTTGAACAATCAACAAGCCCATCAATGTCTTGAGTTTTTTTGCTAGAGACATCCTTACTATTGTGCCAGGAATCAATAATTTGGAGGAGCGAGCTTGCTTCAGCCTCTTTTCTAGGCTGCTGGTCTGCATGGTTCTCATCCTCTGAAAAATCATCATCTGAAAGAGTAGGAGGACGGTAGCACATTTCTTTGTCAACAGTTTGCACAGTTTCAGTGGTAGCAGATACAGGACCAAGTTCCTCCCAAACAAAGTCATCGCCATTACTTTGATTTCCATTGCCCTTGCTGCCAGCTTGGCCATTTCCGTTTTCTGCAGGTAGAACCCTTGGAAATTTTACTCTCACACCAGGCATAATCTGCAACAGGGACTTAAGGTCTGGATATCCAAGCTTTTGAGGGTCTAGCTCATATCCATGCTTCTGAGCAAAACGAAGCTTGAAAATGCTGATGTTAAAACCATATTCATATTCCAGAAGAAGGTCCTTTAACAGCTTGTGACAGTCCGACAAAGTTTCCTCCCTAGGGAGAGGACTGTTTGTGCTTTGATCACCAGTGTATTTGCCCGGCAATGGCTTCCCATTGGAAAACAGAGAACTGAGACCATCAAACTTCCTGGAGTTCGATGGAATGCATGTTCTCTTGTGAGGAAGGGTAAGACGAAACGGAAAATACCTGGAAGGGGTTTCTTCAACCCATTTCTTCTCTGAAACTAAAATATTCACCAGCTGATGGAGATCTTTCTCAGCTAGGCCTTTCAGAGGCCAACAATCTAATTTGTGCAATTGATGCACTAACTCCTCCCTGATCACGAAAATGTAATCATGTCAGTAAGATTCTCTCGAAGGGACAAGCCAAAAATGATTTATCAAATCATCTCATAAGAATCCGGGTTAGAATTATTTTTTTCGCCCGGCAATTAGTACTCGTCTTCTAGTGTACCCAAACAGACATGCTCATAGGAAGTTGAAGTAAAAGGAAAAACTAATACTTCTATAGACTTACAGGCATTCCAGCTACAAACTAAATGAACCATCTGGGCAATAACAGTTATTTCAACTTGCTCATAACACACTATATCAAGCTACACACATAAACCAAAGTTTTTGATCTGTCACAAACACACTCAGAATTGTCTTGCTGACATCAGAGTAGAAAACTCAGCTTTGCGAGTTATTTTCTTCTCACTAATTGACAGGCTGATACTCAGTAGACCTACATATTTCTTCTGGTATGGAAAGAAATACAAGAACACCATGTTACATTATTGGAAATCTTTTATCAGGTCAAAAAATTTTGGTATGCAAAGTAAGGTCTAGAACTAACCAGAAGGCATTAATTAATGTATAAAGGCATAAAAATCTTACCTTGTCTTTGCTTTTGAAACAAGCTCAGAACCAAGGGGCTTTGATAGCTGTTGCTGCAAAACATCCCAGAAGAAAGATTTTGTGAATATTTCATGAACCTCCTCTTCTCCACTTCCACAAGCTGAAACCTTCAAGGATTCAGGTCCTTTTAGTGAGTCTGTGCTTGCTTCATCAATCACATTTCTATTGGCTGTAACATTATCTGCATCTGATTTTCCAAATTTCAACCACCCTGTTACCCAGCTAAATAAACCCTTATCCATTTTGGAAATACCATCTCCTTTCTCAGCTTTGTCCACGGAAACAGATACAGATCTATCACATGGTTCTGAATTTGATGTATCCCTTTCTAATGATCTCATATCATCCACATGCTTTAACTTTTTAGAGCGGTCATCATGAGATGAAGTTGATGCACTGCCTGTTGTCACACTGTCAGATCCGTCTGTGCTGCCATTTCGACAAGATTTTTTATAGACTCTCTTCAAAAGTCTCCGATGCTCATTAGCATTATGCTCTTGCTGAGGAGATTGGGCATCACCAACCACTACAGTGGAAGTACTTTCAAGATGGGAAACTTCAGACTTGGCACTCTCAGGGCCTTTCCACAATAGCCAGATCCTTTTGAATAGCCCTTCCTTGTTAACATTGTCTTCCACCCCTGAGGAAGAGGGAATTCCAGAGGCAGTCGTAGGATCAACTTCCTTGTGGTCCTCTGGTGATTCTATCTGTGCATTCAAGTTGGCAGCTGGGTGCTCCTTTTGATCCTCAGGTAACACATCTGATCGGGAAGATAAGACAGCAAATGTAGGTGGATTCTCGCTTGCAGTCTGCAGCTTCTTGGCAATATTTTGAGAAGAATTTTCGGTCTTAGCATTCTTTTCAGAAAAAGAAGTCGACACAGGGAGTGGAGGTGGCTTGTCATTGTGTATTGCTCGATTCAAGTTATTGTCCCCGACATTACTTTCAGTTGAACTCTCAAAATTTTGTTTGTCAGGACCCATCAATTTTCTGTTGGCTGCAACTACACATGGCTGGTTTGCACCAACTGGAGGACTAATAAATTCCACAAAATTTGGCAGCGATTGGAGAAGGCAAGAGAACTTCTTGTGGCCAAAAAAATCATTTCCCAGATAAATATTTTTCTTTTTAAGCTCTAGTCGGAGGTCTGACAGATTCACTCCATTAGGATATGATTTTAGTACCTGCTGGATCGCATTAACCACATATTTGGGGATTGAACCATGCTTGAGATCAGATGGTACTACAACGAGTTCCTCGGGTTCTGTGTCTACAAAGGGATCATCCAGGGCTCCTTTATAGTGACCATACCAAGAACCAGCTAAACCATCAGGTGGGTGGTTAAAACGTTTAGGTGAGAAATCCTCCCCTTTCACTAGAGCTTCCCAGGGCCACATGATTGTTGCTGCACTACAGAGTACACTGGTGGTAGCAGTACCAGGAGAAGCAAGCAGTATGTTATAGTTGCTCATTCGCAGGCGATGCAAAATGTTTGCAAAGTCTTTATCCCCAGATATAAGGAAAAAATGGGCTGGTGGGGGATTCTGTGCGATCCAATAGACAAGATCAGCCATAAATGACCGATCAGAACTATTCTTTCCACCTACATCACGGCAATAGCATTATTAGCAGAACAAGAAGAAACCAAAATACATCATAAGAAAATGAATGCACGAAAAAAATAATGGAGGTGACAGAATGCTAAGTTTTCACTGTTAACATAAGTAGTGCTAATGAGAAGCGCTAATGCTGCTAATTCACCATTTTTAGGAACAAACATCCAAGCACATTCAACTGTCATCTACGGCAGTGAGACCGTCCAACTAACCACCTGATATTGGAGTCACCGAAAGTGTATTAAACTCGACAACACTGCTCGGGCACTACCTAATAATTTACCCATCAAAAACAACAAGAACCACATAACTTAACTACATCAGGAATTAAAAAAGAAAATATTCATAGAGATCTTTTTCCCCAATATCCATGATGAAAATGAAATGGTCCTGATCATCTAGCAATTTGAAGCTAATTGACACCAAAATCAAGTAAACATTAACCAAATAGATTTATTTTATTTTGTGCTTCACTAGAAAAATTAGCCGACAAATCTGAGCCCATGACAAAAAAAAATGTGTAGCCTTTGTAAGGCTAAACAGAAGGAGAGCATAGCTCTTGTACTCCGCATCATTCATCCCTATGAGCTACCCATGATCCATTTCTACACAAAAAGGAATGATCAATTGCTCATTAACCCTCTAATAATATGGAAACTCATATCAATCACTCCTCCAGCAACGCATAATCCAGAGAAATACGCACTAGGGCGCATCACTCGTAGCAAAGGCGACAATACCATTTCCTAATTCATGATTACATCTCTAGAGACGAAGAACAACTCAAAGAGGATACGTGTCAAAAATCAGAACCGCAGGGGGGGATCGAAGTGGGGAAAGGAGAGCGGACGCAACTGTTGGGGACGTGGGAGATGGAGACGCCGGTGGCGACGAGGTCCTCCTGGGACGGCCGGGCGAGCTGGACGACGTCCCCGAAGGCGGTGATGGAGAGCGGGCCGCGGATGCCGGCGGCGCGGAGCGCGGCGGTGACGCGCGGGGCGACGCGGCCGGGGTTGACGCCGTTGGGGAGGTTGCAGTTCTCGAAGTCCCACCACACGGACACCTTCACCGCCTTGCTCTCCTCCTCCTCCTGCTGCTGCTGCTGGTAGGGTCCCCGCCGCCCCACGCCGCCTGCCCCGGCGGCGGCCGAGCTGAGGAGGCGGCTGCTGCTGGGGCCGCAGTGGCGGCGGACGGGGATGCGGCGGAGGAGCACGAGCTGGGACATGGCCGCTGCGGGTGGTGGGTGGGGTTTGGATCGGCGGGGGCCGGGGTCTCTCGCCGGCGGCGCAGGCGGTGGCGGCGGCGGGTGGGCTGTGCAGTTGGGCGCAGGGTTTTAACAAAAACCCTCTTCATTTTTTTTCTCATAAGAATTTTCTGCGTGGGCCGGAGGGCACAGGCTAGGGTGAAGCCTGATGGGCCTTATTTTTTGCGTGCCACGTGGCGGCCCATCGGCTTGCTTATTCCGCGGATCACGCAGTTTCGCAGTACGCAGAACACAAGCAATAAATTGGATTAGATTGGATTAACAGAGTTTTGTTTGATTGCATGTTTTAAAACATCAAGCATGTTTTGGCAGTCACTACCAATAACTAAGTTTGCGTTTTTTTTGTTGGGAAATATGGAGATTAGTTTTAGTTCTGCTTTATTTTTGGAGTGTCATGTAACTTTGTAGATTTATAACCTATATGCTACTATAAATTTTGCAAAAAGAAATGCATGTATATAACCTTTTATGTGGTACTACTATGTAATAGATGAGTGCTCGTTACTAAGGTTTGGTTTAGTTCCCAAAAGTTTTTTCTAAAAACATCATATCGAATCTTTGGACAGATGTATGGAGCATTAAATATAGATTAAAGAAACTAATTGCACAGTTAGGGGGAAAATCGCGAGATGAATATTTTAAGTCTAATTAGTCCATGATTAGCCATAAAGTGCTACAGTAACCCACATGTGCTAATGATGGATTAATTAGGCTCAAAAGATTCATCTCACGGTTTCCAGGAGAGTTATGAAATTAGTTTCTTCATTCGTGTCCGAAAACCCCTTCCGATATCCGGTCAAATATCTAATATGACACCCACAAATTTTCTTTTCGTGAACTAAATAGGCCCTAACTTCCCCTAAGGCTCTGTTCGTAAGTGCTAGTTCTCAACTCCCTTCCTCTCCGTTTTTCATGCGCACGCTTCCCAAATTGCTAAACGGTGCGTTTTTTTTAAAAAGTTTTATACAAAAGTTGCTTAAACAATCATATTACTCCATTTTTGAAAAAAAAATACCTAATACTTAATTAATCATAGCTAATTGACCACTCTGTTTTTCATGCGCACTGTTAACAGAGCCTCAAAGATCAAAACAATGTTGAGGACTCAACTTCTGTCGCACTTAGGAGTAACTCTTTCTACATGGTTTGTTTTACCACAGATGCTCAGGTAGGGGCGAACAAAAAAGTCAAAGCCCATGACTCTGATCGTCTTGTACTGAGCTCAGTTCAGATCGGTTTGTGAACCCATAGTCACGACAGATTGAGCTGAGCCGAGTCAATCTTTTAACTTTTTAGCTATTTTTAGAGAAGAGTAATTTTTACCCAACCTCTGTATTCAACTGGATATATGCAGGCTTTTAAATTGAGAACTTAGCCTCTCAAACAATCTAATCTGAAATTTGTTTTTATAGAGATTTTGAACTCAAAACCTTATATGGTCATTCGTTTATACCTCGTTAGTACAAGAAATGTCATCATATCTTTCAGGCTATTTTTTTTTCATATCCTCGTGATAAAAATGTGAAAGATTGACAACACGTTTCGCGGTAACAAAATTCCGATTCTTCTTGAACAGGAAATGATGACGAAAATTAATTTCGAATTGAACTGAATTTGGCTGTTAAGGCGAACTGTCCTAGTGAAGCATACACGATACACCCACACACACCACACTTGCTTTGTACTAATACAAAGTTACAAACATCAAGCAGAGACATATGGTTTTGACAAAGCGCAGAGAGAGAGAGAGAGAGAGAGAGAGAGAGAGAGAGAGAGAGAGAGAGAGAGAGAGATCGATGGCAACTTGGCAAGAACATCCTGAACTGAATGTATATTGGTCAACTTCTACCACGTTACATCGATCGGCACTAGTATACAGTAGTACAAAGATGACGCAGAAATGCATCCCATGCGATTCCATTTCTGCATCTTGCTAGTATATCTAGTTACACGCTACTAGCTAATCCCATTCCATGACCGTGTAAGAAAAAAAAATTGAGTACATCTCTCTCGTCGATCGATGGATCGATCGATCGCCGGAGAGGAGGAGGAGGAAGAAGAAGAAGAGATCGAGAGGCTGGCCGGCGTGTCACAGCACGTCGTCGGAGCTGAGGGAGAAGTCGGGCTCGTCGGGCTTGGCCAGCTTGGGGAACTTGATGCTGGACACGTCCTCCATCCTCGCCTTGCCGTGGTGCGCCGCGGCGCTCTTCTTGGTGTTCTTGGCGAACTTGGACGCCAGGAACGTCGCGCCGAGGTGCGCCGCGCCGGCGGCGGCGCCGTCCCTGTGGTCTCCGCCGGCGCCGACGCCGGCACCGAGCAGCGGCGCGCTGTCGCTGTCGTCGTGCCCGTCGCCGTCGTCGCCGCCCTGGCCCTGCATGTAGTAGAGCTCCTCCTGCTTGCTGAGCTCCCTGGCGAGCTTGCGCTTCTTGTAGCGGCGCCACGCGCCCTGCACGAAGCACGCGCCCCAGCTCCGCCATTGGTGGGAGTAGTACCGGAACGCGTGCTGCAGCCGCTTGCTGTGCAGCCGCTTGAACTGGTTGGCGACGTACTTGAGGTCCTCGGCGCGGAGCGCGAACGCCTCCACCTCGGTGACCGACCTCACCGTCCTCGTCGACTGCGGGAAGTTGAGGCTGGGGTTGGGCATGAGCGCCCAGGTGAGGAGCTCCTCGCCGCAGAAGTCGCCGGGGCGGAGGGTGATGGAGCTAAAGAAGTTGGTCCGGCCGCCGTCGGTGGTGGAGCTCTCGAGCTCGCCGCGGATGACGAACAGCATCTCGCTGACCGGGTCGCCCTCGCGGACGATGTAGGCGTCCTTGGTGCTCAGCGAGGAGACGAGGCGCTCGCAGATGGCGTCGAGCAGCTGCTCGTCCATCTGGGAGAAGAAGGGGACGCGGCGGACGAGGGCGAGGCAGAGGTGGCGCTGGATCTCTCGCCGGAGATCGAGCGGCAGCGACTGGAGGATGGACTCCTCGTCGACGCCCCTCGTCGCCAGCCACTTGTACTGGAAGAACCTCCTCACCCTCTCCTGCAGCTCCAGCGGCAGCTGCCGGTGGCGCATCCACTCCTCGATGTCCCGCCGCTTCACCCGCCATTCCTCCAGCCTCACCGTCATCGATTGCAAGTACGTCTACATTCACCAATCCAAATCAAATGAATGTTCATTCATTCATGTTTCATCTTTGCAATCAGAAACAATAACCAATTTGTTTTTAACTATGTATATTCTCAAGTGCATTCAGTAACAAAAGCAGAAACAAGAGTTTGTAAAATTGCGTTTTTCAGTAACATTTAGTAACAAAATCTTCAGACAAGAATGCATTTAGTAACAAAATTTTCAGACAAGAATGCATTCAGTAACAAAACCTTCAGGCAAAATACAGTCATAAGCTATATACCTGCATGTTTCCAATAAGATGTGAGAAGAAGACGAGTCCCATGATGCATATCAGGATGCAGAAAATGGTTTCTCCCCTGTATGTGCTGTTCTCCAAGTTCTGTCCATACGAACTAACAAACAATTCGCAGGAAAAAAAACACATCAATGTACAAAATTATGCATCATTATCTGTATCAACAACAATCTGCGATCAGGTGAGAAGAATGCAAGAATTCAGAGATACCTGAGGTTCCTGAACCCCCACCAGAGGCAGTAGAGATACTTGTCCCAGAAGTTCACCTTGGCGACATCCAGGTTGAGCGCATCGGCGAACAAGCCGTAGACGTAGGTGGCCTCAGGGAGGAGACACTGGTGGTCGATCTCGCTGCGCGAGTGCCAGTCCATCCGGATGGGATCCTCCAGCGTCTTGCAGTCCAGGTAGCTCATGTAGCACTTGGGTATCGCCGGGTTCGTGCCGTTCTCCCTAGTGCACACGTCCATCCAGCATGTGTACTGCCTCTCTATCGACAGAAGATACCACAGCGCCCCAAGAACCTGCATCACAATATGATGCATACTATGAATTCATTATATTCGGGTTAGAATCTTTAATCTCTACTACTCCCTCCGTATTGAACTTGTCGTTCTATGTTTGTCCTAAGTCAAACAGCTCTGACTTTGACCATCAATTTCTCAAAATTCGTATGGTTTAACAACATGTGGATTGCATGTTTTGAAAGCATTTATAATGGTGAATCTAGTTTAAAAACATAGAACTTATGTTATTAAACTATACTATCTAATTTATAGAATTAAAAGTAAGTGACTTAGCACAAAGCCAAGTAATTTGAAACGGGGGAAGTGGCAAAGGAACTTTTATGAACTTCTAGTTTCTGAAAATTGTTCTGAAGATGATGGTATCATGCATTACATGGCTTGCCAGTGTGTAGAGTAGGAGATTGTAAGCAGCGCCAGCCCAGGCAGTTCTTGTGACGACTCCACTGGACTTGACGATCTTGGAGTTCAAGGAGACGATGAGGAACACTCTGGGGATGTACTGGATCAGCACGATCATCGAGAGCGTGTTGTTGGTGTGGTTTGCAGATGAGTTGTTCACGGCTGGTATGACAAACCAGATAATCACCTGCATGTATGTTACACATATAAATTCCCATCCAAATCTATCTGACAGGCCAACAAGTGAACATGATTCAGGATAAATTTGATCTCATTTCCAAGCAGGAGATTTACTATCTGCTTTGTTTATAAAATAACAGTTTTGTTTACACATATTCTGCTTGCATAAGCTGAATTATGTAAGAGAATCATTGATCAGGATTCAGAGAAGTTGCATATTGCTATTTATTTTAGATAATGTGCATATTACAATCTGAAAAAAATAAACTCATTTTGGATTGTGCTTGTGCAAGTACGCATAAGTACGCACTTCAATTTTCTTTTGTTTTTTTTCTACTTGTGCAAGTCAAATTTAACCATGAACGTTTTGTGAAGTGATATGCCACATATTTATTTATCTTATCACATTTTGAAAAAAAAAGAATTGTGAAAATGCACCTCCCGTACATATTACAATCTGAAAAAGAGAAATTCGTTTGGGGTTGTGAAATGCATGTGCATACGGATGCAGGTAACCTGGGGGATGGGGAGCATGGCGGCGAGGTCGATGATGAAGTCGTTCTTGAGGTAGCGGATGGCGATCTGGTCGGGGTCGCGGACGAGCTCGCCGCGGCCGAAGACGCGGGAGCTCGGGGCGACGAAGGCGGTGCGGAACTTGAGGATCATGTGGGCGAGGTAGAAGAGGTCGGCGACGGTGCGCACGGCGGTGACGCCGACGCCGATCTGCATGTCCATGGTGACGCACGACTTGAGGCCGGTGTGGAGGAGGTAGAAGTACATGGGATCCACGAACAGCCCGACCATGCAGGTCACCAGGAAGAGGCGGTTCCACCGGAGCACCACGTCGTCGCCCGGGTCGAGGATCCGCCGCGGCGTCCACGGCCGCCGCCGCGCGGGGGCGGCGGCGGCGGCGGAGGCGGAGGCGGGCGCCCCCGCCGCCGACGGCCCCGAGGCGGTGGCGCCGCCCCGGCCGCCGCCGCCCGAGCGGAAGAAGGGCAGCGGCGGGCGGCGGAACGGGGGGAGCACGTGGCGGTGCAGGAAGCCGGCCATGGCGGTGGCGGGAAGCGCGCGGCGTGGCGCATGTAGTGGGGCATTTTGGGATTTGGCGCGCGTCTGGGGGGAGAGCAGGGTGGTGGTGGTGGGCAATGGACGGGCAAGAGGAAAGGGAGGGGGAGAGAAACCAGGAATGCCGCCGCGTGTGGCATGCACGTACGCATGCCGTACGTGCAGCTCGTGCATCGCAGCCGGTGCCCGGGACGGCGGCGCCGGCTCTGGTTCTGGGTTACACTTGAGTCTTTTCGTAAGGCCATCAACAAAACAGTCTCGATAGCTAGTTGATTATACTACCTTATTTCTTTTAAATAAATAAATAAATAACACAGTTGATTTTCGATAAATGTTTCATCATTTATCTTATTCAAAAAATTAATGTAATTACCATTAATTTTGTCATGAGTGGTTTTATCACTAAAAGCATTTTAAGCATAATTTACATTTTATACATTCGCAAAAAAAAATTCAATAAGATGAAAATAGTCGAACATGTGTTAAAAAGTTAAATGTATGATGTATCATATATTAAAAAAAGAGAGTGAGTAAGTAACTTGTGACTAAAAAAAATTATATATGCAGTCTTATATTAGCTACTTAAAACCCGATGAAAAAATAAACTATATGAAATTCGAATTTTAGCTATGACTGATAAGCTAAAGGGTAAACGATTGAGCTAAGAGTAAATGCAACCGATGACTCATTTATTCGTTGGATTTGATGGGCACATCTCGGACAAAATTAGGCAGCCAAAACAATAACCTAAATTTAAAGCATTTTAACACACAATAGGACATTATATAATTTTTGCGCTTTAGTTAGTCATCGCCATCTTCTTCTCTGTTAGAGTATGAGTGCTATACATGTGTGTTATAGGCATTCAAGTATTTTCCCTTTCCCTCATGTACATTATATTACCCTCTAGGGTTAACTCAATGCATCTTCAATCCCCGCCTTCTCTCACATGGTATCATAGTCTCTCCCCAAATCATGGCTGTTGAATCGCTGGCACGCCATACCTTTTGGTTGGAGAGGGAGAGAGTGAGAGAGATAAAATGGATACGTTCTACCTCATACAAACAACGTGGCCATCTTGTGAAGGTTAGAAGTGGCACTACAAGAAGATGATCGTCTGGAGAAAGATTAAAGGAATGGAGCATCAAATGATGCCTCCAAGAAGTTCACAATGCGCGAGGACACTGCCATTGCCCGTCCCAGGGAAACGGGACATGGTTTTCACCTAAAGATTCACCAGCGAAGAACGGAAGCCACGATAATGCCTCTAGGAGGTTACAATGCTCAAGAACAGGCCTCGAAGAGCTGAGCTTTCGCTAGGAAACTTCTGTTAGAATAAATGGGCTAGGCCCGATTTTTCTATTAAAATCTCAAGGGCCCATAATAAATGTTGAAGATAATAATACCACCATGGGAATTAAAAGTTAAGAATCTCAACTTAAATAGGGAGTTATTGGAGGCTCCCTGTTGACCGGTTGAGGTGGGGATCGGAAAGCCACACGCGCACACGCGCACGCCCTGAGCCGAGCCGTGGCCGTGGTGTGCGTCGCGTCCGACATCTCTCGAGATTCTTTTGCAACGGTTCAGAATTCGCGAGATTGCCTCTGTAACAGGCAGGTGATTCAATACACATTGATCGCGTCGTTACTGCTGCAACGGGTGGATTCCTCTCCTGCGCTATTAGGAAACAGAGACCCCCGATCAGATCTTCACGCTTTCTCCCATCGCTGGTTCTTCCTCCACGCGCAAACAGAGACCCCCAATCAGATCTTCACGCATCGCTGGTTCTTCCTCCACGTGCAAATAGAGACCCCAATCAGATCTTCACGCATCGCTGGTTCTTCCTCCACGCGCAAACAGAGACCCCCAATCAGATCTTCACGCATTCTCCCATCGCTGGTTCTTCCTCCACGCTTGCGCCTATGCTGCTTCTGCTTCCCCGGTTCTGATCGCTTACGCGCACGAGTGATCGGAACGAGCAGGGCCTCCGAAACCACACCTTCGCCTGAGATCTGCACCGGGTAGGCGGGTGATCAGGTTTTTGGAGAGTGCTTCCGCACGACTGCTCTCTCTTCATCATCGTCGGTGGTTCTGTTCGGTCTGCGTCGCGGCGATGTCTACTGGTGGCGGCGTCAACGGAGGTGCGCCAGGAACTGGAGACGCACCGATCGACAACACCAACGGAGGCAGTTCTGCCTCACAATCCAGCGGAGGGACCTTTACAGGGTATACCATCCTACTGCTATTTTTGTTTTTGTTACATCTATTAGTCGCAATGTTATTGCGTTCTCTAAATGATGTTGATGCTTATTTTATCTTAAGCATGCTTCTGGTTATGTTTAATTTTATCACTAGATCACCTCACATTGTTCATGTCATGTTTATTGCCTTAATATTTTGGATTAAAATATGCTGATATATGACCATATTTCCAACAATCCAAAAACCTGATAGGTCATTTTCGGTAGTTGACTTTGCTGCAACACTGAAACCGCATGCTTTTGATGGTTCAAATTATAAGAGGTGGAAAGCACGTGCACTATTGTGGTTGACAGCGATGCAATGTTTCTATGTTTCACGGGGTAAACGAAGTGAACCACCTCTCTCTCCTGAGGAAGAGGTTAAGTTCGAGGCTTCGGATTGCCTGTTCCGTGGAGCATTGATCAGTGTACTCGCTGACAATATAGTGGATGTGTATATGCACATGCCTTCAGGGAAGGACATGTGGGATGCACTTGAGGCCAAGTTCGGAGTTTTCGACACCGGCAGCGAGCTGTATGTCATGGAGCAGTTCTATGACTATAAGATGGTCGATGACCGTTCTGTAGTGGAACAAGCTCATGAGATTCAGATGCTGGCTAAGGAACTTGAGAACAACAACTGTGAGTTGCCGGACAAGTTTGTGGCGGGTGGCATTATTGCCAAATTGCCACCTTCTTGGTCGGACTTTGCCACTTCTCTAAAGCACAAGAGACAAGAGTTCAGTGTTATTGATCTCATTGGCTCTTTGGGTGTTGAGGAGAAGGCGAGGGCAAAGGACATCTGGGGCAAAAAGGTTTAGGGAGGTTCTAGTGCCAATATGGTACAGAAGAAGAACCCTCACGCATCCCACAACAACAAGAAAGTCAAGCATGATGTCAAACCCAAGGCTACAACCAATTTTAAGAAGAAAGGCAAGGGAAAGGCAAAGGGAGACTGCTTTGTGTGTGGCAAGCCTGGGCATTGGGCCAAGGATTGTCCTGAGCACAAAGACAGGAAGTCTGCCAACATGGTCATTAGCGAGGGCGGAGGAACATCGGGGTACGGTAAAATTTTACCTACAGTTCTCTCTGTTTTTCATTCACCTGATTGGTGGGTTGATACGGGTGCTAATATTCATGTATGTGCTGATATTTTCCTGTTTTCTTCTTATCAGGTCGGGAGAGGTTCCTCCTTGTTGATGGGAAACGGGTCGCTTGCGGCTGTTCATGGTGTTAGTATGGTCGATCTGAAGTTTACTTCGGGAAAGACTGTGCAGCTGAAGAACGTGCAGCATGTCCCTTCAATAAAGAAGAATCTAGTTAGTGGCTCTCTACTGTGTAGAGAAGGTTTTAAACTTGTGTTTGAATCCAATAAATGTGTCGTATCTAAATATGGAACTTTTATTGGAAAAGGTTATGACAGCGGAGGCTTGTTCCGCTTTTCTTTGGATGACATGTGTAATAATAATAATGTTGTGAACCATATTAACGAGAATGATGAGTCCAATGTGTGGCATTCACGACTTTGTCATGTGAATTTCGGTTGTATGACGCGCTTGGCTAACATGAGTTTAAATCCAAAATTCACTTTGGTCAAAGGTTCCAAGTGCCATACTTGTGTTCAATCGAAACAACCTCGCAAGCCTCACAAGGCATCTGAGGCGAGGAATTTGCACCTCTAGAACTTGTTCATTCCGATCTGTGCGAAATGAATGGCGTGTTGACTAAAGGGGGAAAGAAATATTTCATGACACTAATAGATGATTGCACTAGATTTTGTTATGTGTATCTATTTGACGGAGCGTGGGGCTCCTCACCGGGAGACCGCGCTGGCCCCCCTTTGCCGGTTCGGCCGGGGACCCTGGGTGAGATTCTAAGCTCTCAATCTGTATGTGGAAGGTTCGCGAGACCGGAAGCACAGAAGACACCGGCGATGTATACAGGTTCGGGCCGCTGAGAAGCGTAATACCCTACTCCTGTGTTTTGGGAGATCTGTGTATGAAAGAGCTACAAAGTATCAGCCAGCCTCTCCCTTGTTCTCGGTTCCTAATCTGGAAAGGTCCAGTCCAAGAAAAAGCTCTCTCCTTCTCTCAGTGGGCAAGGTCCTCCTTCTATATCTTAAGGGGATACCACATGCACCATCCCCCCTTCTCCTTGGGGACTTACCCTACCTTTTCATAAATGGACGGAGATTTGCATGGTTGCCGTCCGAGTCACCTTCTGATGGGACGGCCCACAACTACCTCCACTTTCGCCGGGAGCAGACGCGTCGTGGAATTGTGGCCGCCTGCTGACGACATGACCGGAGTCAGACCAGTCACGTCGGTCATTCTTGTCCACCACGTGTCAGCTTAGCAATCAAAATGTTCGCCCTTCTTCAGACAACATTTTGCTTGTAATGGTTAGGATGAAGCCTGGCATATATCTGGTCAGGACTAACGTGCCATCTCTGGGAGGTAACACGCTAGCTCCAGCTGGGGACGAGCGCCTAGAAGCCCTCGTCCTGACGGGATGGGGCGAGGTGTGCGTCAGACCGCCTGTCGCCACCTAACCCGCGATCTGACCGGTCTGTGACTGGTCACAGACCGGATAAATGAGTGCAATGCACTACGTTACATGCGTCGTGACACGCTCAGCCAAACCGCAATAAATGTGGTTAGGTGAGCCCCACTGTGCTCACCTACCCCATACACGCGGAGCGAAAACCCACGAGGGGTCGGGGCGCCTCGGCCCTCGGGGCCGAGGGGGGTGCAGCCCGACCCCCTCGGGGGGACTAAGAGGAGGGCGAACACATCACCCTCGGGCCCGACGTCCCCCGAGGGTGCCAGGCCACGTGGGCGATTGTGTCTGCCTCAAACCTCTAGTCATGATACTCCCGATCCCATGTCACCGACACTATTGAAAACAAAGGATGAAGCATTGCATTACTTTAAGACCTATAAAGCTGAGGTAGAAAAGCAACTTAAAAGGAAAATCAAACGGTTGAGGTCTGATAGGGATGGAGAGTATTTTTCTAATGAGTTTACATCCTTTTGCGAAGAGTTTGGAATTATTCATGAAAGGATGCCTCCCTATTCACCCCAATCAAATGGGGTAGCCGAAAGAAAGAACCGTACTCTAACTGAGATGGTGAATGCCATGTTAGACACTACGGGACTTTCCAAGGAATGGTGGGGTGAGACAGTTTTGACTGCTTGTCATGTCCTAAATAAAATTCCAATGAAGCATAAGGAAGTAACACCATTCGAGGAATGAGAAAGGAAGAAATTAAATCTCTCATACCTACGAACATGGGGCTGTTTGGCCAAGGTAAATGTACCTATAGCCAAAAAGCGTAAACTTGGACCGAATACTGTTGATTGTGTGTTCCTTGGTTATGCTATTCACAACGTGGGTTATAGATTCTTAATAGTAAACTCTGGAGTACCCGACATGCGAGTTGGTACAATTATTGAGTCCAGAGATGCCACATTCTTTGAGAATGAATTTCCCATGAAAATACACCTAGCACTTCTAGTCAAGAAACTGTCATACCCCATGAGCACTTTGCACCGATAGAACACAATGATCAAACGCCTGAGGGAAATCTTGAGGAGGATAACATTGTAGATACTCGTAAGAGTAAGAGACAAAGGGTTGCAAAATCCTTTGGAGATGACTACATTATATAACTCATGGATGACACTCCAAAAACCATAGAAGAGGCATACTTATCTCCTGACGCTGACTACTGGAAGGAAGCAATACGCAGTGAGATGGACTCAATTATGTCTAATGGTACTTAGGAAGTCGTTGAGCGTCCATATGGGTGCAAACTTGTAGGATGCAAATGGGTTTTCAAGAAAAAGCTTAGGCTTGATGGTACAATTGAAAAGTACAAGGCAAGGCTTGTGGCTAAGGGTTATACCCAAAAAGAAGGCGATGATTTTTTCGACACCTACTCACCCGTTGCCCGTTTGACCACGATTCGAGTACTACTTGTCCTGGCAGCCTCTTATGGTCTTCTCGTCCATCAGATGGGCGTTAAGACAGCTTTTCTAAATGGAGAGCTTGAGGAGGAGATCTATATGGATCAACCAGACGGGTATGTACTAGAAGGTCAGGAGGGAATGGTGTGTAAATTGTTGAAATCCTTGTATGGCCTTAAGCAAGCACCTAAGCAATGGCATGAGAAGTTTGACACCACACTTACATCTGCTGGCTTTGTTGTGAACGAAGCTGACAAATGTGTGTACTATCGCTATGGTGAGGGAGAAGGAGTGATATTGTGTTTATATGTCGATGACATATTAATCTTTGGGACCAGCCTCAATGTGATTGAGGAGGTCAAGGACTTTCTGTCCAAGAGCTTTGAAATAAAGGATTTGGGAGAGGCTGATGTTATTCTTAACATTAAGCTACTGAGATGAGATGAGGGTGGGATTACACTTGTGCAATCCCACTATGTAGATAAGGTTTTGAGTCGCTTTGGCTACAGTGACTGTAAGCCAGCTCCTACTCCTTATGATCCCAGCGTGCTATTAAGGAAAAACCGAAGAATAGCAAGGGATCAACTGAGATACTCACAAATCATTGGTTCATTGATGTACTTGGCTAGTGCAACGAGGCCTGACATCTCATTTGCTGTAAGCAAGCTGAGCCGGTTTGTCTCAAATCCGGGAGATGATCATTGGCAGGCTCTGGAAAGAGTAATGCGCTATCTAAAGGGCACTATGAGCTATGGAATTCACTATACCGGTGTTAACGACCAAATTTGGTAAATCATGTATCGGATTTGGAGTTAAGACCGAAGCGGATTTGGAAGGAAATTGGTAAGAGAAACAGAGTATAAATCGGCTTCGGAACAGCATCGGCTACGGTGTATTAACTGATATCGAATCGGACAAGGAAGCCGATGTAGCCGATTCCGACAAGGGGATGTTGGAACCATTGTCGGGTTCGTTTAAGGTGCTTCATGAGGATTGCCACATGCGGATTGAGTCCGAAGAAGGCAATTGTATCTATTAATTAGGAATAGTTTGTTAGTTTCCTTTTATCTTTAAGAAAGTATGTTTAGTGTCCGATAAGGACTTTATGTTTCTGTTTTATCTTTTAGAAAGTTTGTTTCTTGTCTGACAAGGACTCCATAGACCCAAGGGTATAAATTGTGTACCAGGGGTCCCTGTAATCAATCAATCTCGATCAATACAACTACTCTCGGCGCATCGCCACCCTCTTTCCTGAGGTTTTTACTTATCAACCGGCGGAATTTGGCACCTGACGCAGGGCTGCATCAGCTTTCGATCTCCGGCGAAGGGGTAAGTCCTACGTTCCGCCGGCTCTGGTGAATCTGTCGACTACATTTGTGTTGTTCAAGGCTGCATCACTTCGATCTCTTGGATCGCTCTGGTTTGGTTGATATATTTGCCTACCTGATATCTCAATTCTATCTCCAATTGCATTGTGTTTAGAGACGCATCGGTTTAGTTGGAACTGTCTCGGTTAGGTCCGATCTTCGGTCTTAGCCGATATATCTCTACAATCACAATGTTGTTCTAAATAGATTTGCTATATCCATCACATTAGACAGATCTATCGGCTCATCGAGTATTAGATTATCATATACAATCTCGTGCTGCATCGGTTAGGTTCGACCTACTAGATTGTTGTTGATAATATAAGTCTTGCTAAGCCGATAGGTTCATGCTAATGTTTTATCGGGGTGCTAGCCGATAAGTTATCTGGACGTTGCATCGGTTTATAAGGATTGCATATACATATAAGTTGGATATAGCCGATGGCAACAAAGGTTTCACTGCTTAATCTAATCTATGGATTTTATGACATCGGACCTTCAGCAGATGTATGCTTTAACCTTCGGATCAATGCTTATTCTATCATATTGTATTGCTAGCCGATTGGTTTATACTGGATTATATTGTTATTTTATTACATCATCATCAGCCGATTGCCTTTATATCATTATCTACATTGGACATATAGCCGATTGCTTAAACCCTATCACTATCGGTTGATATCGGCATCGGCTATTATCGGCATCGGCTGGAACTACTCCATGGGCTTGTCAGCCGATCGGCTGTTTTATCTACTGTTTACATATATTGTCAGTTGCAGGATCAAACTGACTGGCACGCCCGCATCTCATCAACCTTTGGACCTGCACTAGAGCTAAGCAGATCTCCCAGGCCAGTGAGTGTGTTTTGCATCAACAACCGGGTACCCAAAAGTACTGGAAGGGTATAGTGACTCAAACTGGATATCTGGTGCTGATGAGATAAAGACCACAAGTGGATATGTGTTCACACTTGGAGGTGGCGCTGTTTCCTGGAAGTCTTGCAAGCAGACCATCTTAACGAGGTCAACAATGGAAGCAGAGCTTACAACACCAGATACTGCGACAGTTGAGGCCGAGTGGCTTCGTGAACTCCTGATGGATTTGCCGGTAGTTGAAAAACCAGTGCCAGCTATCCTAATGAACTGTGATAATCAAACAGTGATTATTAAAGTGAACAGTTCAAAGGACAACATGAAGTCATCTAGGCATATCAAAAGAAGACTGAAATCTGTCAGAAAGCAGAAAAACTCCGGAGTAATAGCATTGGACTATGTCCAAACGGCTAAAAATCTGGCAGATCAGTTTACCAAGGGGCTACCACGTAATGTGATAGACAGTGCATCAAGAGAAATGGGCTTGATACCCACCTAAGGTTGCACAATAGTGGAAACCTATCCATTGTGATCGGAGATCCCGTGAATTTGGATGGCGAAACAAACTATTGTGTGGCTGAGAGAAGAGACCATTGAAAAGAGCTCATTTTCATGATGTACTTCTCTTCTATTCTGCATGGTGGGATGGCTTATGCCTTAATGCGATTCAAGTGGCTTTTCTAAGCAGAGATGTTGACCTGCAGAACATCTCAGAAGGAACACACCTATATGAGTTCGACTGCTAGTCACAGTATATGAGATTTGGGCGATCTCTAGATACTCATAAAAGGGCCTGGAGTTTGACTTATATGCTCCAAACAGAGGGGATGCAAACGGCAGCCCAGTACCAGTCAAGGGTTTGAGTGAAACCTGATCAGACAAGAATGACAATTCAAGGCATAGTCCATTGTTCAGTTGTGGTCTGATGTAGCTCTTTTCCTAGGTGGAAGTTCAACTTAACAGTCTCCACCAAAACACTGGTATATCAAACAGGTTCAACTTCGAGAACATTTCTTATGAGCCATAAAATTTGGTGGGGATTGTTAGAATAAATGGGCTAGGCCCGATTTTTCTATTAAAATCTCAAGGGCCCATAATAAATGTTAAAGATAATAATACCACCCTGGGAATTAAAAGTGGAGAACCTCAACTTAAATAGGGAGTTATTGGAGGTTCCATGTTGACCGGTTGAGGTGGGGATCGGAAAGTCACACGCGCGCGCGCCGAGCCGGGCCGAGGCCGTGGGCGTGGCGTGGCGTGCGTCGCGTCCACGTCTCGAGATTCTTTTGCAACGGTTCAGAATTCGCGAGATTACCTCTGTAACGGGCAGGCGATTCAATACACATTGATCGTGTCGTTACTGCGGCAACGGGTGGATTCCTCTCCTGGATTTTCTCTCCCCTCCTCTTCCTCAACGGTGGCGAATGGAAATGACGACGGCAACCGCAGTGGATGGCGATGGTGGCGTCGGCGAATGGCAACGACGACGGCAAGTCGGCAACCGCAGCCCAAGGAGGCATAGGCGGAGACGGCAGAGGCCGCCAAAATCAACGCCGCGCCGCCCGAATCCGGTGGGGACGGAGGCAACGGAGGTCGGACGGAGCCGGATCCAGACGACGATAATGGCAACCTCAGGGACGACGACAGTGGATGGCGACGGTGCAGACGACGGCGACAGCGGCTGGCGACCTCGACGACGATGGTGGCACTCCGGCGTGGGTTCAAGATGCTCGCCATCGTGCTCTCTGCTGCCGGTCCGCACTTCTGCGCCGCATCGAGCTCGGCTCCCCAAGAACCCCACCACAGCCTCTTCCTCGCCGGGCGCCCGCGGCCTAGCGCTCGCGGCCAAGGGGCTCCGCCGCACCATCCTGGAGATGCAGGCGACGCATGGAAGCCGGTGCTCGCGGCAGTGCACGACGCCTGCGTCGAGGTCTTGGCCGCATGCGCCATCCGAGCCGAAGGAGAGAGGGGGGAGGGGGGAGGAATCTGTGTGGGGCCTACGGTTGGCCAATGATTTCTGGTTGTCCAAATTTGGCTAGTGTAGGGGGGTTTTGGCCAGCCGGATGGCTTAGTCATCCAGTTGGAGAGGCTATTGGAGCACGTTTTTGGGCTAGAATGGCTAAAATTTGGCTTGAAGAGTGGGATGGAGAAACTGTTGGAGATGCTCTTAGAGACGACCATCTCCTATCCGACTGCGTCAAACCCAACCAAACACATTCTTTTCAACAAAAACACAGCCTTAATAGAAGCGTGTGTTTTTTTGCTAAACATGTAAAAGAAGGGGAAAGAACCGAACACGCGCACATTTTTCAAACTGCTAAACGATGTTTTTTTTTGCAAAAGTTTTATATACGAAAGTTGCTTTGAAAATCATATTAATCTAACTTTTTAAAATTTTGTAGCTAATTCTTAATTAATTATACGCTAATGAATCACTTTATTTTGCGTGCGTGTAGGATTTGTTCCCAAACACCACATGGCGAATGCAGCGTAAGTGTCGTTGATTTTTCAGGTGATTCTTGAAAACTAAGCTCATGATATTTACTTGATTTCTCATATATCATTGGGTTTGTTTCTATCTTTCTCGCTTGTCTAACGATTTTCGTTAGTCTATCAATAGTTAGACATTTGTTTTAGGGATCTGAAATGACCTTATTGCATTTGGCATATAACTAAAAGTTAAAAATTTTCTACATAAAAACTACTATTTGGGTTGTGAAAACTTAGGATGATAGGATCAGATAAAAAATAACGGATTTTATATAGTTTAGGGTGAAAAATGGGATGGAAAAAAACTTCAAAGTGTCCGAAAATGTACTCGAGCTGTTCAGCCTCAGCCCACAAAATGCGCTCCATAGAAGGCCCATTTAAGCCCACGTTTCTCTTGTCCTCAACCCCAAAACCCTCACCCCACAACTCCGCCGGAGCGCCGGCGCTACCGTCTTCTCGAGGAGGAAGAAGAAGAAGAAGAAGAAGAAGAGAGAGAGAGAGGAGAACACCTGAAACCCTAACCCTAGCGAGGCAAGAGGGGAGGGGATGGCGAAGAAGCTCGGGAAGAAGGCGCGCAAGTTCGCGCGCAAGCACCTCCAGTCCGCCGCCAAGCGTAACCGCAAGCAGCGCTCGCAGTTCGCCCGCCGCCCTCGCAGAGGTTCGTGCTCCCCCGTCGTCTCCTGCTCCTCCCTCTTCTCCGGGTGGTTTGGTTCCGTACGGCTCCAGTCCACGGGGGCTCTTCTGTTGGTAGCTCATATGCTCTTCTTTTCCTCAGGTGGGAGCGGTCGCGGGAACGAGCGCGATGGCGATGGCGATGACGAGATGCCGCAGCGAGCAATCGATAACGTCATGTAATCATCTTTCACCTCTCCTTACGGTTTTGTTTATTTTGGTAGGCTTATCAGGATGCTTTCCAACATACAATAGGGTGAAAACTAGAAGGGGAGGGTGCAATGCTTTGCTAGGTTCACACATTTGATAGTGTCGGTTTGTTTTTTTGGATGGAATTGATCTGGTCTGAATTGTACTAGATATTGAGACTGACCAGAACTTTGCTTGCAACTCAAATGATGCAATAGACTAACCTCAATTCAACTTCATAACTTTACAACTTCATTAATCATGATAATACTGCACAATAGTTCATTTAGTGTTTCTTTTATTTAATTTACTAAATAAATTCGAAATTCTTTTCCTCTAGGAACAACGGTGATGCTGCAGCTTTGGTTAATGGCCTAGAGTTCCCGGAAGATGAATGTGAATTAAACAGTGATCTGTCTGATAGTGATGGTTATCTTTCAGAGGTATGTCTGCTTATCCTTTTCAGAGGATCTTATTCATTGATCCACAACCAGCATTCATTCCATCATAAAGAATCATGCTTTTTTTTTAAAAAATGTTCACAACTGTCCATATTTACAGTATTGTGATGCCTTCCATGTATTGTGCTCAAGCATATAACAAATTTGTATTTGTCCAAGCTTGAGCTTGGTCCACATATATCAAGCCTTTTTCTTAATTCCATCCTATTGACAAGGGCATAGGCATTATTCCTTTTTATTCTTGTTGATAAACTTTCTTCACAAATCTGCTTATTTCTGTGCAAAATCCAAGTAGGAGACTGTAGTATCTGTTGGCAAGAGATGAACAGTTTTTTGGTATGTTAGTACATTATATATCAAGTATGATGGTTGGCTATCATTAGCTCATCACTATAGCAGCCGTAGTCACCATGGCTCAGTTCTTGCCAATAGTGTGTCATCAAGGCTCCCAAAACCTCTATAGCATGCTTTGGATAAGTTTGCTGTTTCCAACCAGTGACATTATCTATTGTCTGTTATATTGCCCCTGAATTGCTCGTTGTGCAGGACTCTGAATGTCTATATTATTCTGACAGTGAGGATGGCAATGCTGTCAATGGTTAGTGTTTGATGATGCAAAACTTAATTCAGTTTTATGCTGCTCTAGTATATCCAATTATCTCAATATTTTGTGCAGATTGTTTTGTCCAAGATGGTTTAGATGGCGAGAATGATAAGATGAATACAGAGATAAAAAAACAAAAGAAGAAGTTGAACAAGTTGATGGACAAGGTGAAAATTGCCTCTCTAGATTTGGCCATGCGTGCTTACTAGTATATATATTTGTTATTTACCACAATTTTAGGTTTATCTGCCTTTTGACATCTTGCACTTGGTTGCTGATTTACAGTTCTATAGTTGTGTGTGCATCACTTTATTCTTATTGAATGTAAACACAGCAATGTTTTATTCTGAATTACATTGGTTATACATCCAGTTATGTAGCTCAAGTACTAGACATTCATTTGATTGATCACGTCCTCCATGAGCAGATGATGTGTTCGTGCTTTTAATAGTCGCATTTTCTGGAATTTTAGGGCCTTACTGTATATTTCTTTGGGTATTTTGTGTTCAGATTGTCAGAATTAATTTTGTTTGTAGGACCCTGAGTTTGTAAACTACCTTGAAAAATGGCAATCAGAGTTGAAGAGTGATGGAAGTAAAGAGGTAAGATTGTCTAATTGGTTGTTCGTGCCTGAGCCGCTGCAATTCAGATTACACCTTTTTTTATATATAATTTACTTTCCATGTGAACAAATCTTGCCAAATAAAATTTGTTTTTTATGCTTCATTTTCAAACTTCAATAGGATTCTGATGAAGATGAGATGGACTCTGTGGATAATGATGCTGACTCCAGTGATGAAAATCTTTCAAATGATAAGATACTGACAAGGAAGACTATAAGTGAATGGTGCCAGTTAGTTGCAAAGGAACCTAAAGCACCTTCTCTACGCAGCCTATTAAATGCTTACCGGGATGCTTGTCGATTTGGTGTTTCCAAGAGCCCTTCTGTGCAGAGAATTCAAAGTACTGAAGTGTTTCATCAGATAATAACATTTGTCCTTTCCGAAGCAGACAACATTTTCCATGCTCTCTTAGAAATTTCGGATGATGTAAACAAAGGGAAAATTATGAATCTGAGAAGTGCAAAGAAATGGAAAACTATTGAACCACTCGTAAAGTCTTACTTGCAGAATTCTCTTGATCTGCTTAGTCAACTTACTGACAACCAAATACTTGCATTTGTCTTGACTCGACTGAGAGCATCCGCAGTTCTTTTTTCTGCATATCCATCAACATCAAGGAGGCTCCTCAAGGTATTTCTGTCTGTTGGTGATGCTGCTTGTTAATACTTAACTTGATTTTGTGTGTTCTCTTGTACCCAAGGGTATTCATGTTTGAAAGCTATTCTAGTCAACTATACCTTATCTTTTGGTGAAAATTAAATTTGTTCTCTTTACATTGTAACCATTTGAGAAATATCTGCTATTCCAGCACTTGTTTGACTGCTATGCTGTAGAGATGAGGAGAAATGATGGTTCTATTCGCTGGTGCCTTGTTATATGGACATTGTGTTTGTATGATAGCTGCATGCTTTTACTTAACTCATTTAAGCCATCTATATCTGTTAATGCTTTTGCCAGCTTCAAAACAGTATGCTGTTCCAAAAATCTAGTGTAATTGACCATTAATGCTTCTTCCATAGCTCCTTTTTAACCATTTTAGGTCCAGTACACTTCCTATTGGTCCTGATGTGTCAGAATTGTTGCGGTATCAGTATCTTATATTGTGCTGACATACATTTGTTGTTCAGTTACCCTATGACTATCTGAAAATAGGTTCTATAATATATCTGCTGTGTCAAATTCTTTTCTTATTAGTTGACATTAGCTCATGGTATATTGTTAAAACTTTGCAGATCTTAATTCGTTTGTGGGCCAGTGGAGATCATAACTTGTCTCTGTCCTCATTTCTTATGATACGGGAAGTGGCTTCGCTGTTACCAGAATGTTTGGATCTCTGCTTAAATAAATCTTATAATACATACCTTGCTAGTTCCAAGCTTGTGAATGAAGGAAATATAAAGCACATTGATTTTTTAATGGACTGTCTAGTGGAGCTCTATTCTCTTGATGTTCAGAAATCATGTGAGAGGGCAACTACCTCTATAGGACAACTGAATTCTATTCTCAGGCAGGCTTGTAAAACAAAAGAAAAGGTATATACTGCTGCTTAATTCTAGTGTTGTGTTTGCACTTCTATTGTATCCTACCTAGAAAATCCTCAGGTCTCTTTTTATTTGTTGGTCTGGATCCAGGCCTGAAAATGGTACCTAAACACCAGTTTCATTAAAATGCCCTTCATTCAAACATTCTGGTTTGTATATTTTTTTCCCTGTCTGAAGACTGAAGTGAGTAAAGTCAAAGGAAATCCTGAGGCATATATGTTATGTTGTTGATTAGTTCCTTCTTGCACTGTGAACGTTGAATTCACAAAGTGCAGTCAATCAGTTATCACCACATCTTTTTTACAATTTAGAATTTATGACATGCCAATTACATTTTCTTGCTAGGTTGCTATGAATAGAAAAGTTCTTTCTGTACAGTCATACAAGAAAAAACTTCTTGCTGATATACATGCCCTTTTCACATCTTTAAAAGAAAAGGATAGGATATCTGCTCTTGTACATTAAACGCCTTGCTTTCTTTTTTGCTTTGTTGGCACCACATGGATATTTACATGCAATCTCGACTGTTGTTGCAGGAAGACCTCAGGAAGGTAGATAACTGGCAATATATTAACTGTGTAAACCTATGGGTTAGGTTTCTTTGTTGTAACTACAAGGACTACAATATGCATCCATTACTTTCTTCAGTTGTTCAAATAATAAGAGGAGTGGCTCACTTATTCCCAGGCACACGTTACTTACCATTGAGACTGAGGCTTGTGCAGATGCTGAATGAGCTTTCTAGTTGCAGTCAGATGTTCTTTCCAATTCCATCTTTGTTATTTGATTGCCTAGAATTTAGAGATACCTCTCAGAAAGAACAAGGAAAAAAAGCAAAGGTCAACTTTTCATCACTATTGAAGGTATGCCACTTTACTGGGCACATTTTGCGATGATAATGTGTGGATGTTATGTGATCTTTCATGCCTTTCTAAAGCCACTAAAATGACTCGTTATCATTCTACCAGGCCACTTGCCTTAACTCAGTAAGATAAACTTATTATAAGACTAGTGTCATTAGTGGCCCTTTTAGCATTCAAGAATGATCTTTTTCAATGCATGGGTAACCTGTAAACTCACCCTTTTCTTAGTTATATTTCTTGATTGGTTCTTTTAACTTGCTTTACAATAATACAGTTTTTTTTAAGTTCTGTATTTTTATCATTTGATTCATCACCTGAAAATGGTTTTGATTAACTGTTGTTTGCTTTGTTTAGGTGCCAAAGAATATGCTGAAGTCAAGAGACTTCCACGAGGAGTGCATTCTTTCAGCTATTGATGTTCTGTCTGCACATTTTGCCCAATGGTGCTATCATGTCTCTTTTCCAGAAGTAGCCACCATTCCACTGATCCTCCTGAAAAGATTACATGAGCAGACAACAATTGAATCACTTCGTCGTCCTATTAAACGACTGATAGACCAGGTGAATATACATATGTTCCACATGTCACCATCCCTGTAATATTTGTGTGACAGTGTAATGTTACTCATAGATGCATTACTGTGAATAGATTTAGTTTAAGCTCGCTTCATTTCTTTTGTGAATGGGGCCAAAACGCATTATCTATTTGACTATTTTTTGCATCTTAATTCACTGTTGCTTTTGAGTTTAATATGTTAGCTTCATTTTAATACTTCAATGACAGGTAGACGAGAACAAGAACATTGTAGAAAGGAAGAGAGACGGGGTCTCATTTTCACCTAATGATACAACATCAGTTGAGAGCTTCGTTCAGGACCTTCAGGTTTGATTTCCTCCCTGTAATGATTTTTTTGTGCAATCACCTGTTATGCCTGCATAGTTGCATATACTCGATTCTTCTTCCTGGGGTTTGCTGAAAAACTCTTGTCTTGAATACAGGCAGAGAAGAGCGGTGCAAAAATTTCACAGTTTTACAAAATTGTACCAAAAAAACTAAGGTAAGGACAATGTTTGATGTTGATTGACGAAGTCATTATCAGTGGTCTGTATCCAAACATCCCCCGGCTGTTTGCAGGTAGAAAAAGAAGTGCTATGAAATGCGAACACACTTTTTTGGCTACCGGATTATCGGAAGAAGGATGCTGGGAGCATGAATGTCGCACGCCATATCGGTCAACTCATTTTTCTCTGGGAGATATTTATGAATCTGAGTTGATCACCTCTTATGACATCAACAATGGCATTGCTCGAGTTGTTGAAACCGGTGAAGTGAATGAGCCTCTTGCTGAGCAAAGTTTTGAGCGTGAATGTTACCGTTTATTGATGCATTGGGCAATGAGCCTCTTGCTTAGCAAAGTTTTGAGCGTGAATGTTACTATTTGTTGATGCATTACTGTGGAGGTTGAGACTGTTCTTCCTGACGAAAGGATTTTGTGATCTACTTTTGCACATGACTTATGATTTGCCAGACAATTATTCGATTAGCATTTCACTGTTTCCTTAGGCAGATCGATTAGGATATTGAAATCATATTATTGTCTATTTGAAGGGACTGGCTGTAATCCCTACTAAAACACAAATTTTCATGTACAAGAAATTAGGTGTCGCAAAATTTTAAGCCAACCCCCAATGAACGACCATTGTGATATCTTGGGGAATGGTTGTCATTCGCAGGTCGCTTATGGTCTTAACCATCGCTTATTCTCAGTTCTCACCTTTCGGAGCTTCCACTTTCAACTGCATCGTCCCAAATTATCGTGCTTTCAAACTGAAATTCGTGAATTTCTTTTATTCAACTTGAAATTGAAGCTCTTTTTACTATTGTGCTACTATCAACTGGAAAAGATTTAGAGAAAATTTCAGGCTAAATAGTATAGAATTAGCACTAAATTTATCACAAAACTATAGATTTAAGGTTAAAGATCACAAAACTGTATATTTAATATTAAAGTCATTACAAAACTATAGCTTTCAGAGTTTAAATCCCTAACACAATTGTTATGTTGGAGCTATAAACATTATTATTTTGTGACTAAATTGGTTCTAAACCTATAGTTATGTGATAATTTAGTTACTAAAGATAATTTTGTGACACGTCATTTTAAATGTCTAGTTTTGTGATAACTTGATGTTAAATCTATAATTTTACGATACATTAAATTTATAGTTTTGTGATAGTTTGATTATAGTATTTGTAGTTTTGTGAAATTTACTCAAAGATTTAACTTCCAGCTTTGTTTCCGGTAGCTTGAACATGAACTCACCATTATAAAGAGAACAAAACAGTCACAATCATGTAAAACGAGTATACAATCATTCTCGATAGGAACAATCCACTCTTAACAGGTAATCAGCAACCTTTGCTCTAGAACGTGTCCGCCTATTGTTCTCTTTCTGTTTGCTCATGAAGTCCTTCAATATTTAATGTTGCTATGTCGATACATCATTGACTATCTGTGTAAAGTTTTACATGGTATTTCTAGTTACCATGAAACCGAAAATTCTCAGGTAAATTCTTACTAGCTGTTTTGACTCTCATGGTCCAAGACATAAGCAGCAGGAGACCAGGAGAAACAATAGTGGTGAAAAACATAAGCAACAAACACTCTTATGGTATAACTATTGATAGGAGTGAAGCGTCTTGACAAAATTGATGACAAAATTTGTCGGTCAGCTTGGCAGTAGATCGATATAGAAGCCTGGAGTAGATATATCTATCTTACTCAGGACTCCTGCTGCACCCCAGGAGTCTGCAGAAACAAAAACTGCATGGAACAAACACAAGCCGGTTAGACGATACCACAAAGGCACAAAGGTTATTTCTGTTGATCTAGGGAATATACCTCGAAGGATTTTCCGGATCTCTCGTATTCGAGCATGCTGAGCGCGACTTCACAGCTTTGGGAGACTATAGGCTCAGGATCCTTCGCGAATTCCTCCAGAAGTGCAATGCTTTCTTGATCTGTAGATGACAGTGGGAGTACCCTCAGAAAACTATGAAATATGGACGCTCAATATGAGACTTAACAAATCTTGCAGTATTAGTTACCTGCAATTGAACCAAGGGCCTCAGCAGCTTCATGCCTGACCATTGGATGCTCATCAACATTCTTCAGGACGGTGGAAAGCGCATCCGAAGCAGCTTTATTTTGCAGCTGACCTAACACATAAGCAACCTGCAGAAGGAAAATAATTGAATTCAAGAACAAAACAAGCATCTAAACAATAAGAACATGGAATTTTTTTTCATTATCTCAACGGGTAGATCAGCATGATCTTTAGAGATTTGTAAAGCGATATGCACTCTGGAATCTGGAGCGATATGCCATCGATCCTAGTTAATCCTAGTGCTATTTGCCTTCTCCTTTATCTTAAATAAAATAGTATCTTGAGTATCCTGAACACTAATAGAGCTGAGTAGGTACAATTGCTTAGTTTTGTCTGTAACAAGAGAGGAGACTAGCATAATTCATGCTTGTGGAAAAAAGATGCAAACAGAGACTAGTTGAAATTCAAGAATACCTCATGCTTTAGAAGGGCACTTTTGGCACCTAGAGCTGCAACTATAGCAGAAACAGCAGCATCTCTGCTATCATTCCTTAGTGCAAAAAGAGCCGCATAACGTTCATACATGCTTTCTTGTTCGTTGAGAAGAATCTCCCTGAAAAATATTGACCACACTAGTACTAGCAAGAAAATACATATGAAATACAACAAACAAAGTGTACGACTGCCTCAAAGACATACCTTAGTTGGTGTACCGAAAGTCCTTGCTTTGCAGGTAATGCTGGATCAACTGAGAGAAATGGTGAAATGGTTGTGCTTTCAGAAACACCAGCATTCTTTTGTTGTTCTATCCGCCTAAGAGCCAGCTCACATGTTTCCTGAACCTCCACGGCAGGATCAGCAGCTAAACTCTCCTCAAGCAGGGGAATGCTCTTCTCCAGGCCAATAGCACCAAGGGCTTCCGCAGCCTAATCAATTGATATATATATATATATATATATATATATATATATATATATATATATATATATATATATATATATATATATATATATATATATATTACTTCTCAAACGGATAGTGCAGCACTAAAAGTAGAAGATGGCATTAAACTCTTATGTATTACTACCTCATGGCGGACAATTGGATGAAGTGAAAGATCTTTGAGAACTGCCTCTAACGCAGGGATAGCCTCAGCATCTTGCATTTGTCCAAGTGCAAAAGCAGCCTCATGGGCAAGCAAGTTAGAAGAATCCCTTGCAGCTGAGCAATGCATCAAACAGTCAAATATATTAGCTTTCTAAAGCTCCTTTATTCTAGTAGTCTTCATCAATGAATAATTGTCACTAAACAACAAGCTTTATCATTGATATGAGTGGGTGAGTTAGTGAGGTAAGACCTTGGAGGAGGGCGCAGCGGGGGCCATCACCATGGAGGTTGCGGAGGGAGAAGAGCGCACGGAAGCGTTCAGCGATGGGCTGTGCCGTGTCAAGCAGCAGATCGCACAGGAACTTCTCCATCTCTGGGGTAGGCCCGAATGTGGAAGAAGCAGCCACCTCTGCCGACTCCATGAATTAGTTGGTGGCTGCAAGGTAATCTGACGCCTAAAAGGGGAAAAAGGCATATGAATCTTGAGAAATTAAAGCGCATAACAAAGCATAATATGGAAAATCAGAAACAGAAGACTCAGGCACCTCCAAACTAAGCAAATCACATACTTTTATGTAGAGGAATCACCACAGCAGGTTGGTATAAATAGACAATATACATGGAACACATTTTTTCTCGAAAACATCTACATGGAACATATAGCAATCATGATTCACAAATACAAGTCAAGAATGAAAGGACTAACATCACAACAATTTCCAGGTTCACAAATCACTAGTTATGAATACACACCATCGCTATTGACAAGTATAGCAAAGAATAACTAAGGAGGGAAGAGAACTACGCATTCGACAAAGGAATTGACGAAACACTATGCTGAATGATGATACATCCAAACCATAAATTGCTTGGTACATACCACATACTACTCATTTCTATCTGATAACTTTCACAGTGGTCGAAATCAGATCAAATTAGTGCTAATCATCGAATATATCTTTCTCATAAATCCCGCACACCACACCTGCTGGCTTAAACGAAAAACAACTCGAAACACCATCGCATCGCATCGCATCCACAGAGTATTGAAGCACTCTCCAGATTACAATAGCCGCTGGACGTTGCGGCCGGAGTAACGAGTTCTAACCAAGCACCAATCCAACGAACAAGCGCAAAGGAAAAAGGAAGAAGAAAAAAAAAAGAAAACTCAAATTGGATCGGTGGACTGGAGGAAGGGAAGCGGGCGGCGTGTCAAAGGTTTTAGGGTTGGGGCTCGCTCGGGAACCAACCGTACCTTCACCCGGAGGAGCTTCCGGCCGCCGGCGAGCGTGGAGGAGGGAGTCCGCGTCGACGTCGAAGTCGGCGCCGCCCGTACGCGCGTTGTTCTCACGCAGCAGTCCGAATGGACTTCTCACTTTCTCAGAGCATCCGCAGGCAGGCAGCGGCCAACTGGTTTTGAACACTGCGGAAATGGAACAAGCAGATCGGCCTCAGTTCTTTTTTTCCCCTCAAAAGCTTTACATATATATAAAAAAAAACTTACAAATATTTCCGCACACCCATACACATCATTACACACGCAACAGCACACTTACCACCTGACGAATATGTTCCCTAGCATAAGTTCAAAACAACACAACCATAATCTCACAAAAATTCTATTGAAAGACCACTTATTTATGGATACTAGGATTTAAACCCTGATGAGTTGTGCATGTGCTTTTAAAAATAACTTACAAAAACTCACTGTCAAACTTCTTTTTAACTTTTAGCAGCCGTTAGCTGCTTACTACTCCCTCCGTCTCATAATATAAGAGATTTTGACTTTTTACTTGTACTGTTTGACGATTTATCTTATTAAAAAAATTAGAATTATTATTTATTTTATTTGTGACTTACTTTATTATCTAAAGTACTTTGAGCACAACTTTTCGTTTTTTATATTTGCACAAATTTTTTGAATAAATCGAGTGGTCAAACAGTGCAAGCAAAAAGTCAAAATCCCTTATATTATGGGATGGAGGGAGTATGTCTTTAGGACAATTTTGAATTTCACAGCTTAATTTTAGGAATAATTTAGGTTTGTTTTTCTTCCATTGCTCATCTTTAGCTTCAAGAGAGTTTCGGCTAAAACTAGTACCGATTAAACATTCATCAAATGACAAACGGATATTCCATGATAGAATACAACGGATGGAGAAATGGCTTGGAAGCACATGGAACTGATTGTTGCTTTATTGCAACTCAACAAAGTTCATCAAAAATACATTGCACATCTCCCACAACAGGCAGCCATTACGAAATTTTGATACAACTCAAGATTTGAAACTCTAGGCACAAGCCAAGCATGAACATAACAATTCAGTCAGCTAATTATTACAGTTACAGGCAGAGCAAATATGCTTCTACAGAGCAACCTGTTAAAAAAAACAAAAGAAAAGGAGAATGTAGGGATACAGATACAACACAACAGCATCTACAAATCAGGGAACATGTCTAGAAAAAAAACATTGGTTTTCTAATGACTACAAGTTAATAGGGCATAAATAGCAAACAACAGGATAGAGCCCCCAGCTAAATTTGGAGGGGGCCCAATTTGTTACAATAATCGATAACCATGCTTTCGCACCGATGATTTCATTCGCAGGCCAGCTTGGTGTCGAAACTACTCAAGCAGATTGCAAAGGCCTGGAAGGCCGAAAGGGGGTAACGATAGTCCATTGTGAACATATCCTTCGCAACCTTACCAAATTGTAGTATGACCTTGTCATGATCAGGTGGAGGCGGCGGGGCAGGTTGCGATGGCGTCGGGGCTCCAGCAGCAGGCTGTGTTGCAGCAACAAGCTGGAAGTTCTTCACAGACGCGACGGTTACCCTGCCCTTGAAGTTGAGGCACCAGCACTGCAACTGCTCGTGCCATCTTGGGGCCTTGTTACGGAGAATCAATGGCCTCTCCTTGGACTCATCACTGTCACCCAATGCCTGGCCTCCGACCATGGGGCCACCTACTGAGATGTCAGAATATCTGCTACTGCTGAAACGGATAGAGCGGTCCATAATGGATGACTTGGAAAAGGAGATGCTGCCAAATGACTCATCAAGAGAGCGTGCAAGCACACTGTCTGGCTGGCATGGGACAGTGCCACCAGCCTCAAGCGATGAGGCAGGGATTGAGTGCATCACACAGTTCATCCGCCTAGGACCCCGAGTCCCCAAGACATTCAGTTCATATGAAACTTGAGCTATGCTGTAGGTGCTGGAAGGGTTCTTTGGCGACACCTTCCTGGAGTAGAACCTACGGCTTGTTTTCCCTGACTGTGAAACATTGGCTGTGTTGCATGGAGGTTGGGTATCATATATTACAAACTTTGTTCCGAGAAGATTTGACCTAAAAGTCCAACACAGTAAATATATCAGATTATACCATTAAAACACTTAGACGATGTACCTTCTCTAAACAAAGTTGCCATTATTTTGGGTTATTACCTCAATTTTCCAATGTACATGTTGCTTGACCTAGATGTATTGTCAGCACTCATAAATATTGTATATTCTGTACAGGTTGCACGGGAGTATCTTTTCGCCGATAAAAGGAACTTGCCACTTTCAACGAGCACAGCTACATGAGATGTGTTACAACATGTGAAGTCAGCAAATATAACAGAAACTAAAAAAGTATGCTGGTGGGAGGGATATATGCAGTAAGAAATTAGCTCACAACAGGACGAAATAGCTGCAAAAGGGGGGGGGGGGTAACAAAGGAGGTGGTATGGTATGAATATCCATATGCACAAATGATTAGCACGCGTGGGAATTGCAATAATTAAGCAAGATCAGTATGCAATAATTAAACTAATACCAAACAAGCTGTACGGTCATACATAACTTATATGCCTCAATAACTCATACATACTGGCTAACAGTGCAAATCATACATTAACTTTTGGTTGATATTTATGCAAGGAGAAATACTGTCATGTATAATATATTGTTGCTTATATAAAGAATAGATACCACATACAAGTCCCTCACAGGGAATGCTAGCGGTGATGGAGCGTAAATGATTATGCCACATATGCAAGCTATACATTAATCTCTGGTTGTTGTTTATGCAAGGTATCATGCATTCTTGCTTATATAAACAATAGATACTCATACAAGCCCCTCACAGGAAGTGCTAGCTGTGATGCAGTCTAAATAATAAGGGAAAATTGGTCCTATGACATCCAAAGATCCCATTCATAGAAATTTACCATTGAAAGATCTTGGTACACTTTAATATTATCGAAAGATTACGTCGTTCAGTTTTTAACCATTGCATCCCCTTCCATTAGTGTTTACCGGATTTTCCCCCTTTTTTGCACTCAAAACTTACACTTATGCCCATTAGACATACGTCTTGAGCTTCTTGAACCAGATTGTCACCAGCACCGCTGCAGTGCCGCCTGCTGTGCCACCCATATTCTCAAGCTCTAGTGTGTATCTTGTTGATTTGGATTTGCAAGGTTTTGGAATGCAAGTCACAGCCATTCACGTTGCTGTCAGGGCCACAGTGGTGGGTGGCATGGAGGACCTGGTGAAACTGATGAGGAAGCACCTCAAGACGTTGCACAGCTGCAGCGTCGGGTTGCAGGATGTGCATCAGCACGAGCTCCTATCAGGCTGTCACGACCCTAGTTATTGGAACCGGACCGGACCAGCAGTTGGACCGGAAAAAACCGGAACCGGAGCCTCCGCCGGTCTGGTCCAACTAAAAGACCGGCTGTGCAATCGGCCCAGTATAAACCGGTTGGGCCGCCCGGTTTTGTAGAAAAACCGCCAAGAAAACCGGATTTCAACCGCCCGGTCTGCATTGCGCGCGGTCACCTCGGCAGCTGGAGAGGGAAAAATGTGAGAAAAAGGGGCACAGGTGGGATTCGATCCCAGTACCTCATGCATGGAACTGAACCAACCAACCACCGGGCTATGATACACCTTGTGTTTTGAAGGAATAAACTATATATTTACATTAGATTGAACCGCTTCAAACCAGTGGTTCAACCGGTTGAACCAACAAACCATTGAACCGAGGGCATCGCCGGTTTAATGACCGGTCCGGTCTCAATAACTATGGTCACGACTGCTCTGCCACGATGCTAGCGCTGCACCATTCAAGAAGGCAGCAACTGTCCATGCCTGGTGCAAGCAGGCCAACATGCTCACCGGTGACAAATTTGAAATGACTAACGAAATGTGCTGAAATGCATATCAGCTACAGCTTCAATCAACACGATTCCCATCTCGTTGGCAAACGGCAATCATCAAGCAGGCCCAAATAACTCAGGGATGCTATGTGCGGGCTCTTCTGATTTCAGAAATTTACAAGCACCAATTGCCAGCCAAATTAAAATCCAAATCAGCCTGAATTGCAGCTCACAACGACCATGGCATGATAGTTCTCACTTCTCAGATCCTTTCGTGATGCAGCCTTGAAGCCATGACAGTTGAGCAGCGAAAATATCTATGTTGATGAGGCCTCAATTTAGAGAAAAAAGGAAGGCATAGAAAGGATTCAGAGGAGAAGCATGCTGTATCAAGAGGAGAAGAGAGCGCAATGGAAAGGGCGGCCATCACGGAGGCTGGCACTGTAGTTTCGGCGCATGGAAGACAAAGCCAAACGAAAATCCAAATCAGCCTGAATTGCAGCACACAACGACCATGGCATGATAGTTCTCGCTTCTCAGATCCTTTCGTGATGCAGCCTTGAAGCCATGACAGTTGAGCAGCGAAAATATCTATGTTGATGAGACCTCAATTTAGAGAAAAAAGGAAGGCATAGAAAGGATTCAGAGGAGAAGCATGCTGTATCAAGAGGAGAAGAGAGCGCAATGGAAAGGGCGGCCATCACGGGGGCTGGCACTGTAGTTTCGGCGCATGGAAGACAAAGCCAAACGAAAATCCAAATCAGCCTGAATTGCAGCACACAACGACCATGGCATGATAGTTCTCACTTCTCAGATCCTTTCGTGATGCAGCCTTGAAGCCATGACAGTTGAGCAGCAAAAATGTCTAAGTTGATGAGGCCTCGATTTAGAGAAAAAAAGGAGGCATAGAAAGGATTCAGAGGAGAAGCGCGCTGTATCAAGAGGAGAAGAGAGCGCAATGGAAAGGGCGGCCATCACGGGGGCTGGCGCTGTAGTTTCGGCGCAAGGAAGACAAAGCCAAATGAAAGGGTTTAGTGCGAGTGTGTCATGTGGCACTTATGTCGTTGCTAGAGGACAAATGAGTCCGTTTTAATGGCAACCTATTAAATTCAGATGGAATGGTATAAAAGTGAACGGCCTAACTCGATGATATTAAAGTGTATAGAGATCATTAGATAGCAAATTACTCACAACAGGATCTTTCAGTGTCGTAGAACCAATTTCCCCCAAATAATCATGCCATGTAGCGAGTACAAAAACAAACACAATACTAGGATAAAGGCTTACCTGAGCTAAGACATAGATATAGGTTGTAAGTTTGGGTAGATTTATCCCTTTTAATGAAGCACTGGATGGCTCCATTCCGGGGCCCAGGCTGAAAAACAAAACATGGTCAAGAAAAGCATATTAATGAACATATCAAATATTTCTATATCAGAATTTCATTTCGCATACTATAAATGAGCATATTAAGCCGTGTATACGACAACCATCAAAGATGTATGTTAGTTAAACAAATCTGAAATCGAAGCGCGGAAATACAAGACTAAGCAAGAGAGCATCATCATCACCTGCTTGAGGGAAACAGGAAAAGTGATCTTCCCGCAAAACTCGGGGTTCTTGACGATCTCTCTACACATGTCCCTCCATGTCCGGCATACGGCGGCGCACGCGACGACGTTCTTCCTGGACGGCCACGCCGCCTCGCTGGCCTCCAGCCGCTCGATCACGTCCCGGAGCAACTCCGGCGGCAGGTTAGCCCAGCAGCTGCTCTGGACCACGTCGGCGGCGGCGGCGGCCGCGTGGCCGTCACGCAGCTCGTGCACCGCGCTGTGAGACCTCCCCCTCCGGTGCCCCACCAGCCTCACCTCGAACCCTCGCCTGGACAGGCTCCCGAACCCGTCGCGCACGTCGCGGACAATGCTGCGGAACGACATCTCCGCCTCGCCTCGCTCCGAAGCTCAAAATCAAGAACCCTAGGCGCAACCGCTGTAAAGAAAATCAGGTGGGTGAAATGGGGCGGGGAGATTCGGAGGGGGAGGAGGAGCACGGATCCGGGGGAGACGAACCTCGGGGGTGGCGCCGGCGGCAGCTAGCGGTGGCCGGCGGGGGAGGGAGGCGGAGGCGGAGGAGGCATGGGGATCGGAGGAGGAGGAGGAAGAGGAGGGGAAGGAAAGAACAAGTGGTGGTGGCTGGACAAGTGTTGGGGGGACGCGACTTCACGTGGGAGCAGAACAAAAAAAATTGAATTTGTTTTTTATGAAGAATAGACTTATCAGTTATTATTATTACTAGTGGTAATTCATTTTGGTTTGTTCTGTTCTGTTTTATGTTGTGTTTTGGTAGTAGATTTGTGTGCTTTTTCAAGTGATCTTTGTTTAATTGTTCGGCGAATTCTATCCATTTGTGTGCTTATCGACTCGACTCGGGCTTCCATATTTAGCTAGATAATACTACATTCGTCTTAAAACATAAGGAATTTGATGGATAAGACACATCTTAGAATTACAAATCTAGATAGATAAGATGTGTCTTATTTATTCAAAATCCGTTATATTTTAGGATGGAGGGAATAGCATATACATGTGATTATAAAGTCAATGTCTTAAATTTGTATGGTTTTCAAGTGATTTTGATTCTAGTTAATTGTCCGGCAAATTTGGGTTTTAACCCATGTGTTTACTCAGGCGATCGATCGACCTCTTGGAATTTGTCCATATCTCCTTGTCAAATTAAGTTGTTTTTTTGGGTTGGACTAGCTGATTGCGTATGAATATATGATACTAGAGTTAGAGGCCTCAAATTTAAATCCTAACGAATATACGTAAACACATAGTTGGAGAAAAAGACACAAAGTAGGGTAATTAGGTATAAGTGAATTATCCGTAGTTTTTTGAATTACGGCGTGATAGCCACCACGTGAGCAGTGCGGATAATAAAGTATACTTCGAAGGTAAATTTAGGGTATTGCCTTAAGCCCAGGCACGCGATACTGTGGTTCTACGCAGTAAGAACCATAATACCCGGGTTAATTTACATAAAATTTACCAAAAAATTATTTTACGGTAATACTTTTATGTTTTCAATTACTGGTGCTGAAGCCAAAAGCTTCACAGCTCAAATAAACAGACCCTCCTCCACTAATGTCCAACAAAATTATTCCAATCGACAATGGAATTAAAAGATTCGAACCTTTATATGTATTTTCTCGTACTTCTATATATCTACTACACACCTGATTTTGATTTTCTTTTTTCCCTTCTGAGAACAAAAAACCTGCTTGCAGAGGACTGGTACAATGCCATGAAGCAGATAGAAAAGGTCCCTAGCTTAAAGAAGACAATCAACTTCAAATTTCAAGCAGCAACTGTTCTTCAGAAACAATGTAAATAACCACACTGAGCAGTGAACTTTGCAAGCTTTACCTCCTTTAAAGAATCCTCCACTTTGAAAAAGAATCGGGTCAGGAAAAGCTGGAGAGAACGCTGAAGAAAATGTCACCTCAGATTATGGATGCAATCAGACATTGTCATTATACATAAACAGTAGGTCGACAATGATGACAATTGACAACATTAACAGCATATAACATGATCTTCTGAGTATGTGTGGTTAGCAAGCTCACTGAAGAATAAGAGTTATGGTACAAATCAAGCTCACTAGCACAAATAATGTAGGGAAAAAAAGCAGAACAAAAAAAGTATGCTGAACCTTAACCTTCTTGCGTCAGTCTACTCGAACAACAGAAGCCATCAGCGACCTGAAATAACCAAAAGAAGAAGCAAATTCATGAGACACAACTTGACAGAATCCATAATCAGTCAAGAATACAACTTTATCGTAATTAACAAGTGAGCCAACCCTGCATGGGAAGGCACCATAGCATAGAAAGTATCCGTATATAGCATTTTTGTTTTCACTTACTCTGATTGTGGAAGTAAGTCATTTGATAAAACCACTAAAAATATAAGGACGTAAAGCTACAACAATGCATTTTGAGAACATAACTCATAACCAAGGTAAACCAATGGTAATAACAATTTATTTATGTCTCCAACCCCAATATGACTGTGTATATAGAACAAATCTACATAATTTTTGCAATTGCTTCAGAAGCTAGAAAGCTCTTGTTTTGCTTTTGCACAAACCACCATGTAGTCCAGTAGTTATGTACTCCGTACTACGGAACTAGTAACTTCATCAGGATGAATGTTCACTCCCTATAACTTCTGAATGCCACTGCGTTATAAGCCTATAAAGATGACATTCCTACACGAATTTTGGTCTGCAATTGTTTTTCCTACCTCATAACTCACAAGCCATAGTGAAGGATGGATAAAACAGACAAGATAAGGTGCTCTATCATATGTTTTATCTATGACACATTCTCCAGCTTTAGAGGCACTAAAGTGTTCCAATAAATGATTGCGGAATGACAAAAAAGAAATAAGTTGTTTGTTGGGTTGCTCTTGATCAATCTTATATGCACTATTCTCATAGTGTTTCCATATTTTGTAACAACATATTTGATCTACTGAGAAAGTTATCCCAGAACAACATATTTCGTAACATGTAATAAGGTTTTCCATATAAGAATATGCGCATGCTCAGCAACTCAATGCGCACTCCACTTACACAGACGGACAGATATATGCTTGCCTAATCAGTCCCCTCTCCCTGTCGGCTGTTGCCTCACACTCCAGCATTGGCCCACTGCTGACATGTGAGCGAGACACCAATAGGATGAGGTGAACTTTTCAGTGGCATATAGACAACCAGGATGCACCCTTTCCAAATTTATTAAACAAAAACAAGACTCTATAAAGGTTGGTAAATATGCCTAGAACAAAAGGCATGTTAAAGTAAGTTCTGCTGAAAGTCCGATATAAATTGAACAGATGCAAATGTGCACTTTAGCGCATTTAACAACTTGGACTATTATGAGTTAACTAGTGACATAAGATAATAGGCATAAAATTTACAAGTAGAAACTGGTAGAATTTTATTATGGAAAAGGAATTAATGTGAAACTAAATGAATGATGTCGGCACTATGTGAAACAACCATATCAATAGTCACAGTGATCCAGTAAAAAAACATAAATATACCATGTACATTAATTGGAATGGTCACCCCTCATACAATGTCATTAATTGATGATACAGGCAACTTATATTCTTTTTTAGCTCAAGTATCTCAAGAATTCATGGCTCCCAAAATATTTATTGATGTTATCACATATAGAACATTAAGCTGTAAAGATGAAATACAGTGCTAAGATGGTACTAGCGCCTTTCTGCACAGTAATACCAAAAACTTGATAGGCAAAAAGGGTTCCTCAAAATGAAAATTTAGGTTTTTAAGGGTAATGATGCTGGGGAGTTGGCTTACCATCTTACAAGTCAGCCTTGATTGGTTAAAAATATGTCATGCATGATTGCCACTGCCTTTTTGCTTGAGTTCAAGCTCTAACTCTTTGTGCCTTACCTCCAGCTCCAAGCGCTTATTCTCAAGCCTCATTTTTTCATTCTCTAACCTCATCTGTTCCAGTTCTCTATCCTTATTTTTACTGAAGCGCTCCCATTTGAGCCGTTGTTTTGCAAGATAGACTGCCTGGACTTCAATCTGCAACCTTTGTTCCTCAAGATCTGCAGATTGTGTAGCCAAATCCTTTTGCGCCAAAGCCAAGTTGGTTCCATCAGGAAATGCTTTGTTGATATCCAGTGATATGCCATGGGAATCAGACCTCCTGCTACATCCATGTGAGCTGGAAGAGTTGCCAAAACCCACATCCTCCTGATCTGTCATAAGCCTCAATCTTTTATGCATGGGCAGGGCACTCTTATCACCTTGTAATGTGTAATTTTCCTCATCATTCTCCTCCTCGGAATCAGAGTCTACACTTTGATCATCTTCATCGGCATCTCCGCTTGTTCCCCTCCTCAGATCATGCTCATCTTTACATCTAAGGGCAAGCTGCAGTGAACGCTGAAGGGCAGGATCTTCAGGCAAACTCACTCGATTGTTATTATGGTAGGAGCACATCTCCTCGTAGAACAAGTGCTTTGAACTCAGTATCTTCCTCGCATCATCTTTCATCTTGTCAGACAGATTACTCATGCAATCCAGCAGAGCATGATTCTCCACAATCTTGCAAGCTGTACCCCGGCCAAGGATATCTGTAAGTCTTTTGTATCTCTTATTGAGATCATTGAATTTATCTTCACATTGCTGCGGTGATACACTGCAGCCTCGCTCACCCATGACCTTTGATATTGCCTTCCACTTGCCCTTTTTCTGCATTATTGCAGAGTTTCTCTTCCCAGCTCCTGAATCAGCTCCTGGATCCTCCCCAGTGTAAGATACTGCAGTAATTAAAAGCTTGACCATTGAATCAGTCCACTTCATCCGCTGCCATGCAGCGCCCTTCTTTCCCTTGCCGCTCTGGCTATCAGTGGCATCCTCGTTGACACCATGTTCCTCATCATCACTCATGCCGTTCTTGGCGTGTTGACGATGGTGATGGTGGTGGTGGTGGTCAACCTTTCCAAGCTCTCCGAATTGAAATTCTGACAAGTGATCAGAATCTGTAGACTGGTTTACATGCATCGATAAATTGCCAGGCATCTGAGTATGGTCAAAGCCCTGCTTTCCAGGATTTGGAGCATGCATTTGCCCAGAGTTAGAACGCATCAAGCTTCCAGAGGGTAGGTTGTTGCCTTCCATTCACCCCAAGGATCAGCCAGGCACTGAAGCTGCTTATTAATACCATATACAAACAGACGAGATTTTGCGCAGGCACTGGTGACCACTTTTGTTACATCACCTGCGAAAGCAATTCAGGAGAATTGTTGAACACCTAAAGCAAAATACATGATTGAGAAATCTATAATAATATCAAAAATTAATGAGATGTAATAACTAAAACTGCTGATATAATGAGTACCATGCTTCAAAGATTTATTCAAAGTGAAAATTAGGAAAAAAAAATATCCATGTATTCCACAGAAAAGGAATCAACAGGGCCGGATCCAACTTGGGACATGGGGTTCATTTTAACCCCCCCCCCCCCCAAAAAAAAAAAAAAAACTTTTGGGAGAACAAACAAACTGTTACTACTTGTATTAAAAGAGGTTTAAGGCTCTCAAATTAAGGAGAAGAGCTTCTTCCAGATCTAGAAGAGAAGTTAACGAACGCAAGCAAATTCCACGTCCCGGTGGGATGGGAGATAGAGATGAATCAGAAAGAGGATGTGGATGCTCACCAGGATTCCCTCCCCTGCTCTGCTCGATCGCCGCCCCTCCCCTGTTCAGCCGCGACTCCTCTTGGCGGCGGCGCAAGGAGCGGAGGAGACAACGAGACGGGAGATTTCTGTTTCTTTTACGCGATACTCGACTACTCCTCCACCTTTATGGCTGTATCACAGTATTTTTACTATTTTAAAACTACTCGCTAATAGTACGAGTAAATTCCATAAAACTGCATGTACTTACACGATATATCGTGAAATGATAGATTTAAGAACTTGTTTTATAAAAGTACAGATTTAATATTTTCGTTTATCACAAACTACAGATTTAAGACACATTTAATATCTTTATTTATCACAAAACTATAGGTTTTGAATACACTAAACCTATAGTTTTGAAATAAATGAAGATACTAAATAGTTCTGTGATAAACAAATACACTAAATCTATAGTTTTCTTAAATCTGTAATTTTGTGATAAACGGAGACACTAAATCTGTAGTTTTGTGAAACAAGCTTTTAAATCTGTAGTTTTGTGATAAATTGTGTAAAATACCTGTGGTTCTGTGAAATTTACTCTAATAGTATTTCTTTATAGTAACTGATGGCCCATATATCTATCATCAAATACTTAGAGAAAAATTAACAAACTCAGTTAGCAATTGTGTCGATAAAAAATTCCTCAGACCACCAGCAACCACTATATGCCACTCCGCGCACCGCCATCACCCCTCTTTCTCCATGAGCCACCATCGTTCATCCTCTTTGCCTTTACATGCGCAGTTGTACCCTCTAGTAACTGACATGTCTTTTTCTCCTCTCCTATCATCATGCACACTACTGTTATGGACTTATGATTGCCTTTGAGGTTGGAGATGTATGGCTTGCAGGGCCTCTGGGAGGCAGGAGCTAACTCGACAAAGAACGAAGATGCTAGTTCTGGACTCCTTCTTGCTAGATCTAGCGGTTATCCAACTGTCGGAGGGAAAAAGAAACGGAGAGAGAGAGAGAGATAGTGTGCGGAGACTTTGGAGATGGATAGAATAAGGTGGTCCAAATTGAAATGTAAAGTTAGCTATTGTGTAAGTGAAAAAATGGTTAAAGGATGACATAATAATATGAAAACTTTTAAGAATTTTTAAGAATACTGTAATTTACTCCCTCTAAAAAACGAATTTAGAACTGGATGTGACACATACTAGTAAAACGAATCTAGACATGCATATCTAGATTTGTTGTACTAGAATGTGTCACATCCAGTACTAGGTTGGTTTTTTATGGGACGAAGGGAGTACTTTTTTTTCTCTAGCACAATTAAAGATGAGTTGTCTATTACCAGATAATCTCGTGATATGCTAAGTATGGTTAGGCCAGTGTACTTAGCTATAATTAATAATATCATGATATGTTGATGCATGGCGATACATACTTCTATTAACACAAGCTGATTAATTATAGTTAGATAGATTTAGCTAAAAGATAATAAAAATAATACCATCATTTTTGCTCAATAATAAAACATTCGACTATGGTCTTCTTTTCTCATTGCATGATATATGATGACTACATTAGTAGATATTTACGTAATTCTTTGATATTGTTTTTTATTTTCTACATATATGTTAATTGGGACTAATATTTTTCTCATAATTAAATAGATAACAAATCATTTTTCCATATTTCTTCTATAAAATATGAATAGGGCTTGTTGGTGCTAAAGCCCCAGCTCCATCCCGGCAGAACCCCTGCCCTGCATGCAGAGTAGCAGCTGCACAGCTTCGGGAGAGGAGCAGCATGTAGCAGAAGCAGGGTTTATGATTCCGAGATGCTTCTGTTTCGGGCTCTAGCGGAATGACGGTTTTCGCGAAATCTAGTGGAAAGCTGATAGATTCCGAACAAATTTCATAAAGCAAAATTTGAATACAAATACCTTGAGTTTACCGATAAGCTTGCGAAAACCAGTCAGCTTTGACGAAATTCTGAGCGAAATCATCGAAATTTCAATCGGTAACTAGAAAAGGTAACTGAAAGTGTTTTCCTTTTTTTAATACGTTATTCTTTTATTTCCTACTATAAATTTCATTAAATATACAGAATACATTTTTTTTCAAAAATTTATATCCAATAGGTTCTACGAATATTATACTATTTATAAGATTTTGTTTGATTTTTTCCTTTTTTATCAATTTAAATTTGAATTTGGATGAAACTCATCAAAATCTCAGATGGCTTCTATTTTCTAGCCTCGTCGAAACCTCAAAATTTTATGGAATTCGACCGGTTTTCGTCGGAATTGTGAACCTTGAGCAGAAGTGCAGAACAACCAGGTCGCAAGGAAGAAGGAGCAATCAAAGACAACATGTCGTGGTCCATGGGTGATTAAGTGGACTAATTGGCTGTTAGGGCTTCCTTATTAAGTTATTAGTTTTTGCGGTTTTTTTTCCTACTTCAATTGATGGAACAATCACGGGATTAGGGAAGCGAGTGGTTTTTACTCACAAAGTAATCCAACAATTATCAACAATTGTGTTATTGAATTTGTGGCTGCGCCTTTGTAGTATTATGGCTTACATCGTGAGAAATTGAAAAAAAATTGATAGGATATATTAATATGAAATATAACACTCTACAAACATGCAAGTTAAAATTCAACTTTTAAAAATTGTAAAAAAAATAACAAATATAGCTGCGAATATACGATATCTATTTTTTCAATTTAATTTGTTATTTTTTAGCAACTTGTATAAGTCAAATTTGGCATTGTATGTTTGTGGAGTGATATATTTCATATCAATCCATATTGTTATTTTTTAAAAATTATTTAGAACTATTTAAGATGATATGCAAGCTTTCATCATAATTCGTAAAGCACGTTTGAAAGAAGCACCCCTGTATTTTCGTTCAGATTCGTCGCTGCACTCGCGGCTATAGCATGCGCCATACTGGCAGATTCGCCCGCGAAGAGGAAGACGAGGACGCCAAGACGGTGGAAAATGATTTTTTTTCTGCGAAAAGAGATTAAAAATAACAAGTGGGACGATGAGCGTGTGGTTCGTTTTCATCGTGGTGTCGGTATTCACGGTGGCTGACAGGTGGGGCCGTTCTGTGTGGGCCATGGGTGACCGTCAGTCTTGGCAAGGGTTTTGGGCTGCCCGCGCAAATGTGTTCTTGTCTGCCCACTAGCCAAGTTGCCCACTAGCCAGTCCCATTTTGTTGGCTGGCTGGGCCCACTTTGAATGAGCTCATGAAAGCTCCATATCTATTTTATTCTTCTCAAAGAAAAGTATTTACTGAAAATACTAAGAGCCTGTTTAGTTCACGAAAAGAAAATTTTTGGGTTTCACATCGGATGTTTGACCGGATGTCGGAAGGGGTTTTCGGACACAAATAAAAAAACTAATTTTATAACCCGCCTGGAAACCGCGAGATGAATCTCTTGAGCCTAATTAATCCGTCATTAGCACATACGGGTTACTGTAGCACTTATAACTAATCATGGACTAATTAGGCTCAAAAGATTCGTCTTGCGATTTTCCCCTTATCTGTGCAATTAGTTTTTTAATTTATCTATATTTAATACTTCATATATGTGTCCAAAGATTCGATGTGATGTTTTTTTGGGAAAAAGTTCTTGGAAACTAAACAGGGCCACTCCAGTGCCATCTCCCCCATCTACTACTAGGTCATAAATATTTGACGCTTAGGATTCAATTAGTTATTTTAACCTTTTACCATCAATTTTGTATTAAAATAAATGGATAAAATCTAAATAAGTTTATGATATTTATGATAGTACTCTATGTACATGTTATTAAAAACTATCACTTGAGAAATTATTGATAATCAAAATTTAAGAGTTTGATCAAACTTTATCATAAATATCAAATATTTATTACTAGAGCACAAAGACATATCATAAAACAAACCCAGTTTCAACAAAGTTGGGGCCAACTCCAACCCCAGGCCATGTTCGTTTGTGTCTATATTTTCAAGCAATGCTGTGGACCTTTGGTACCTACCTACAGGCTCGCAACGAAAGAAGTCACTTCAGTTCTGCATCTACACAAAGAAATTCTGTCAAGGCTGTCTTCCTTTTATGTCAAAAAGATCACAACTACCAACCGATTTAGCCTTTGATTGCATCACCAGTAGTCATTGCAAGAACATGACCTGGTTTCTTCCTACTACTCCATCCGTCCCAAAATAGAAGAACCTAGAATTGAATGAGACATTTTTTAGTGCCTCTTAAGATTCATTATACTAGGAAATGTCACATCCGGTTTTAGGTTCTTATATTTTAGGACTGTGGGAGTAACTGATTCTAGCCTTTGATTGAATCACCAGTAATCATTGCAAGATGGGAGTAACTGATTCTAGCCTTTGATTGAATCACCAGTAGTCATTGCAAGAACATGACCCCATCCTGAAGTGGTGGAACCTGTTGAGATCCCTGACAACGAACTCCCTCTCCACAATGGCACTGATGACCTTAAACGCTTCATGGCAGTCACGGCACATCCTCAGGTTCTTCATCACCCTAATGGCCATCCCCTTGGGGATCACCAGCAATCCAAGCCCCAATGCCAGCAACTCACTGTGCACTCCAACCATCACACCTCTGCCTTCCTGATGATGATGATTTCCATCCTCTTCTTCATCAGCATCAAGGACTCTGGCACTGCCAATTCTCCCCTTGTAACCCTTCTCCCTCATCTTGCCCTCCAATTCATCTAACAGCAGCATCACCTCACCGGCCCTTGAGCCGGCAGGCGATACCATGCCAGCGTAGAACACGTAGGAGATGTCCTTTATCTCGATCCAGCTGCACCCGGGATCCTTCCGAATGCCGCGCCGCCTCATGTTCGACCACACCGCAGCAGCGTCGTCGGCTTGACCGGCTGAAGCGTATGCGTTCGACATGACCACCAGTGCGCCGGCCACATCTTGGGTGAACTCTGATACCTTCTGCCCAGCCATGGTTGCTAGGTCCAGGCGCTTGTGGTTCCGGCAAGCTGACAGCAATGAGCTCCACAGCATGAGGGCGTCATTGCCATTGACCTGTGCTTCGTCGGCCAGCTCGAATGCCGCCTCGAGCTGACCTGCACGACCGAGCATGTCGACAGCACAAGTGTAGTGGCTGGCACATGGATCAATGCCGTACTCGCTTCGCATTGAACGGAGGAGCTGGAGGCCGGTGTCGACCAGACCTGAGTGGCTGCAAGCGTGCAGGACGCCGAGCAGTGTGACACTGTTTGGCTGCACGCCTCGGCCAACCATGTCACTGAACAAAGCGAGTGCGCACCTGCCGAGGCCGTACTTCGCCGTCGCCACGATGATGGAGGTGTAGGGGATGACCGACGGCTGGTTGATCCTGTCGAACACCTTCTTTGAGTACTCGTAGATGCCACATTTGGAGTACATGTCAACCAGAGCCACTGCAACCACGTCATTGTCTTCGTGCCCATGGTGGAGGACCATGCCGTGAATGCACTTGCCGATGCCAAGCCGCCCGACGCCCGCGCACGCGTTCACCACGCTTGACAGCATGAAGTGGTTGGGCGCCATGTCTTCGCCATTGGTTCTGAGCTCGGCGAAGAGCTGGATAGCGTCATGCCCGAGCGCGTTCTGCGCATACACCGACAGCATCGAGGCCCAGGAAACCGCGTTTCTCGCCGTCACGGGCATTGCGTCGAACACAGCGCGGGCGTCCCCGACCCTGCCGGCCTTGCCGTACATGTCGACGAGCGCAGTGGAAACGACGCTGTCGCACGCGTACCCCGCGACCTCAGCGCGGGCATGCACCTGCCGCCCAAGGCCGGCGTCAGCCAGGCGCGCGCACGAGCTGGCAGCTGTAGAGAAGGTGAAGGCGTTGGGTGGCACGCCGCTGCGTGCCATGGCGCGGAGGAGGGCGACGGCCGCCCGGGGCCGGCCGGCGCTGGCGTACCCGGACATGAGGGCCGTCCAGGAGACGACGTTCCGGTCGCGCATTCCGTCGAACAGGTGGCGCGCGAGGGCGGTGCAGCCGCAGCGGCCGTACGCCGCGAGGAGGTGGTTGGAGGAGGCGACCGAGGAGGCCGCCCCGAGCTTGAGGAGCTTGGCGTGGGTGGCGGACACGGAGGCGAGGTCGGAGGCGCCGCGAAGGAGGTGGATCAGCAGCGGCATCAGCGTGGCCGCGCCGGCGGCGGCGTTGGATGTCGCCGTCATGGAGACCGGTTGGTGCCAGTGTCATGTCGAGGATCGGAAGCGCTTGGGAGGTACCACGCCGGAGGAGCCGCTGCCGGGGACGGGGCGCGCCGGGGAAAAGCAGCGCCGCCGCCGCCGCCGCCGCGGCGCAGGCCCTAGTCCGTGTTTGCTTGGGGAGAACCGGAGAAGGCAACCAGATCGTTTCATTTCATTTGAAAATGACATATACTATAGAGGAATACTACACAAATACTCCCTCCATTTCCACACTATGACTTTTTTTTTAAGTTAAACTTCTTAAAGTTTTATCAAGTTTATAAAAAATATAGTAATATTTGTGATACCAAATTAGTTTTATTAAATCTAACACTAAATATATTCTGATAGTTTTTTATGTTGTATATTTTTCTATAAACTTAGAAAGAATTGACTTTAAAAAATATTAAAACGATTTATAATATGAAACGAAGGTATTAGTAGATTTGATGGTACAAAGAAAGTATTTTTCTCAGGCAACAATACTAGAGGAGGGTATATTATCAAAATTTTCATGCGAAAAATTGTAATAGATGTGAGGAGATAAAGTATTTTTTTACCATTAAAATGCTAAGCTAATTAGAAAAAAATCACTGTTGACGTGATTATTAAGGTTTAAATCCCGATGCCTAAAAATATTACACATGCGCATGTGTACTTATTATACCAAGGCTAAAGATTTGTTGTTTGTTTTTTCTTCTTTTGGGCGTGTGTAGTGTGTGTAAATATGTCTTTTGTGTAATCAAAAAATAATAATTCTCAAGTATGTTAGTGTGGTGTACTAGTGTAGTTGTGTATGTATATCTTTCATGTAACTGGAATAAAAACAAGTCGATTAAGATAAAAAATGGAGTCACTTTAATTCCTTTCTATTTTCCACCTTCTGCCTATTTTCAGAGTCCAGACTAAGGCCGTGTTTAGTTCCCAAGTTTGAACCCAAAAACATCACATTGAATTTTTCTACACACATAAACTTCTAACTTTTCCATCACATCGTTCTAATTTTAATCAAATTTCCAATTTTGGCGTGGAACTAAATACACCCTAAGGAAACGAAAATGGCATGACAAGGATAGAGGCATAGGACAGCTTACAAAAACGGTGCCTTTGTTTCGGGTAAATAGCTAATATGGTCCCTGAAGTTTCACTTCGGGCTCAGTTTAGTCTTTGAGGTTTCAAATTATCCAAATAATTCCTTCAAATTAATTATTTGGGTTAATATAGTCCTTGGACCCACAAAAAAGACCACGTGAGCATGCCAAGTCATCATCGCATGCAGCGGTATAAATGAAATGACCATTCTACCCTTATATATCATATAGAAAAGAAACAAAAGATGCAAACAAAAAAACAACAGGCCAACCTAGACCCAACATTGTTGCAGAGGGTGGCCAACAAAGGAATTTATACGATCAGTGTTGGGCTGCAGCAATCGTAAGTGACAATTCTAAAACGATCATACATGTGTGAAACATTTGTTTTCTTTTTTATATGGTATATAAGGGTAGAATGGTCATTTCATTCGTACTGCTGCATGCGGTGATGACTTGACATGCTCACGTGGCACTTTTTTTGGTCCAAGAACTATATTAACCCAAATGATTAATTTGGAAGACTTGTTTGGACGATTTGAAACCTCAAGGACTAAACTGAGCCCGAAGCGAAACTTCAGGGACCATATTAGCTATTCACCCCTTTGTTTCTTAATAAAAAGTCGGTTCCTTCAAACAACAAAACCATCAACTTCCTATATTAACCCTATATACTAATGGGCAAGGTAGCAGGGTGCCAGACCAATCTTGAGATCAAAACATGGACAGCCAAATTGTTCCCTATATATTCAATAACAGTTTTCAACTTGTTTTTGTGTTGTTCAGTTGCAAGCAAATAAGCACCACAATCATGAAAAACAATGCTCCAGTGTCACTTGAATTTACCATCCATAGTTCCACACACACACAAAAAGGAGAAAATAAAGGGTCTGGAATAGGACTCAAAGTGAATCATCTAGCTAATTCTCAAAAAAAAAAAAGTAAATCATCTAGCTACATTAAACAATAAACTGTTACAGTAACTGGAAAAGAAAAGGAAAGCAAAATAAGGAGATGATGTCCATAACTGCATGCACATCTCAAACTTTTAAAGTTGCAACACAAACTCACAAAGGCCAAAGATCATTCAGACACATGGAGCAATCAATGGTTGTACATGAAAAACTACAGCCAGGAATGGCCCCTGCTCATAACTCAAGCTTTCTCCAAGTTCAGGAGCACACAGGACCATCATTATCCTGGGCTGGAAGGCTTGATGCATTCTGCAATCAATCAGTAGCATCAACATGCCATGTTTGTTTTCAGTTACCACATGAACCAGAGCAGCAGGATATTTTCAACATTTCTTGCATTGATCACATGACAGCAATTGAACAAAAGGACAGAGCAGATAATAATTGAATATTTTCCAACCAAAGAACATGGTTTTCCGGCAAAAACAGCAATCAGTACTATAGAAACATCAATTTGGGAGGCTCAGTAATGAACTTAAAAACATCCGAAATCATGAAACAAATGTTCTATATATATGCAGTAAATTACAACTCACGCAGATGAATTATGAATATACAGAAGAATGATAATGTGGCTCAGGTGACGCAATTACTATTACAAAAGATAGTGGTGGATAGTTCAAATTCCTCAATACTAGCAACAAACCTGGCATCAACAGGAACTCTAATATGGCCATGTATGATTCAGCACTGCTCAAACAGACAAACTCAACAATATATCTCATTGGAAACCCGGCAAGAACTTGAGAATAAATAAGACCAAGAACTTAGAAGCACTTCCGGTGGACAATCGCTGGGCCTGATTCGTCATATTCAGCCTTGGAGATCCACATCTGTTGCACAATAAACATCATAGTGCGCTGTTAATTAGTACCAAGAACACGGAAACATTTTAATTCATTTTTTTAAAAAAAATAGTACCAAGAACATGAAAAAAAAATCATATTTGTGCAACCAAAACATGTAGCCTTTCATTTCTCTTCTTCCTGAATGAATTGGCAAGTTTCAAAAAGAGAGAAAAATTCATATTATAAGTCGATTTGATATTTTTCCTAGTCAAACTTTTTAAAGTTTGACCAGTTTATAGAAAAATATAACAATATTTTCAACACAAAACAAACATATTGTGAAAATATATCCAATGTTATATTTAATTAAACTAATTTGACCTAGTAGATGTTACTAAATTTTTCTATAAACTTAGTCAAACTTAAATAAATTTGATTAGAAAAAAAGTCAAAGCGACTCATAGTATGAAACGGAGGGAGTAGTAATCAAAATTTTACCTGTTGGAAGGTGCTAAGGGAGGCAAGGATGGATCCACCAATCCAGACACTGTACTTCCTCTCCGGAGGCGCCACCACCTTGATCTTCATGCTGCTCGGCGCCAGCGCGGTGATCTCCTTGCTCATCCGGTCCGCGATCCCGGGGAACATGGTCGATCCACCACTCAGCACGACATTGCCGTACAGATCCTTCCTGATATCCACATCGCACTTCATGATCGAGTTGTAGGTCGTCTCGTGGATCCCGGCCGCCTCCATGCCGACGAGCGACGGTTGGAACAGCACCTCGGGGCACCTGAACCTCTCGGCCCCGATGGTGATCACCTGGCCATCGGGCAGTTCGTAGCTCTTCTCGACCGAGCTGCTGTTCTTGGCGGCGGCGGCGGCGTTGAGCTCCTGTTCGTAGTCGAGGGCGACGTAGGCGAGCTTCTCCTTGATGTCCCTGACGATCTCCCGCTCGGCGGTGGTGGTGAAGGAGTAGCCTCGCTCGGTGAGGATCTTCATCAGGGCGTCGGTGAGGTCGCGGCCGGCGAGGTCGAGGCGGAGGATGGCGTGCGGGAGGGCGTAGCCTTCGTAGATCGGCACGGTGTGGCTCACACCGTCGCCGGAGTCCAGCACGATGCCTAATTAAAACAAGATGAACAATTTTATTTTCTTTTTCAAATCTCACTAATATGAAGGACAAAATTTTGAAATTTATGAACGGCAACAGGATGGTTACCACTTACTACTATCTTTTACTCTTTGTAACTAAATATTTGTAATAGCTACTAAGAAAGAATATAACTAAACGAAAGTGCTTTTAATAATAAATTTAGTAATATTTTTCATACATTAATAATTTAAAATTTTGAGGTTTGACTGTACGTATTTTAGGACGTCATCTACTCCCTCCGTTCTAAAATATAATAATATAGAACCGGATGGAATATTTCATACTCCCTATACTAGAAAATATCAATATCCAATCCATCCTAGATTCTTATATTTTTAGACGAAGATAGTATTTAAGGACAACCCCCCTCAAAAAAAAAAAAAGAAATAAATCAAATTTCGAAAATGAAATTTTAAATTTGCGTTACCTGTGGTGCGGCCACTGGCGTAGAGGGAGAGCACGGCCTGGATGGCGACATACATGGCGGGGACATTGAAGCTCTCGAACATGATCTGGGTCATCTTCTCCCGGTTGGCCTTGGGGTTGAGCGGCGCCTCGGTGAGCAGCGCCGGGTGCTCCTCGGGCGCCACCCGGAGCTCGTTGTAGAAGGTGTGGTGCCAGATCTTCTCCATGTCGTCCCAGTTGCTCACGATCCCGTGCTCGATCGGGTACTTGAGCGTCAGGATCCCCCGCTTCGACTGCGCCTCGTCCCCGACGTATGCGTCCTTCTGCCCCATCCCCACCATCACCCCCGTGTGCCGGGGGCGACCCACGATGCTCGGGAACACCGCCCGCGGCGCGTCGTCGCCCGCGAACCCGGCCTGAATTTTGGATTATTATTATCAATGGTTTATCGTTGCTGTTGTTGTTGTTTACTGAATTTTTTGAACGCAAGAACATAAGGTATGGTTTGTTGTTGTTGTTGTGATTTGTGAGAGGTGGTTAATTGGATTGAGTTGATGATGATGATGACCTTGACCATGCCGGTGCCATTGTCGCAGACAAGGGGCTGGATGTCCTCGCCGTCAGCCATTTGATTCTTCAGAGATTATATATCTGTTGATTCAGGACAAAATGGACCATGATCTATTAGTTCCAATGCAGTAAGACTATATCGATTGATTAAGAACAATATGGACAATCTATTTATTTAGTAGTAACAAGGCAATGCAGTCATGATCACTGAAGAATTAAAATGGATGTTTTTGTCATCACAAATGTTAAACTTGATCCTATACATCTAGGGTATAAATCAAGTCCTAACATATTCTAGTTTTTTTATGTAATCAAGTCCTAACAAACTGTATGAACACACCACAGCATGTAAGCTTCAGCTTAATTGATTAGCCTTGGAAAGATGGCAGTGCAAGAAGATTATAATTTGGCCTTATGAACTGGATTCGAACTGCAGTCAAATATTACATTTACATGGCCAAAATATAGCACAAAGAATCTGAGAAAGAAAGGCACAAACAGATTCAAGAATATTTTTGGTTGTTCTTACCGGGAGATTGCCTGCCTGAAACCTCCACCGAGATGGAGATGGAGGAGGTGCAGAAGAACTAGGCAGGAGAGCTTAGGGCTCTGCTTGGATTTGTCTCCTTTTTATATGCACATATTTTCTTTTCAACTTTCTTGATTCTGTTTTGAAATAAAAAAAGGGTAGAAATAGAGCAATATATTTGGCTGCATTACAGTGTGCTCTAATCCGTTCTCTCTATTTTTTTTGGTATAGAAACTTGTTTGGGATTTTTCTTTTTAAAAAAAGACCTATATTTTTACGTAGAATTTTTCCCAAAATGATAATAAGTTTACCACTCTTTATTTCTAAAATGAAAATGTACATTGTGTGTTTTTTTAGTTTACCAGCTATTTACGCCACATCTAAAAATATAATGGATCCATCATGGTGGCCAACTGTTTTGCTGGATTCTTTAAATTGAAACACTATTCTTTTGAGAGGAAAATTAAAGGGTGTTGATCCTACCAAAATAATTGAAAAAGGGAACCTTTGCTATGCCATCTCATGGCCAGCAAAGAATCTCCTACTTGGCAAATAATTTGATCAACTTCCATTGTCATAGTGGAGGCCATGAATGGCCAGAATGGGCAACTGTTTTCAAATTGGCCTGGCACACACAGCAATGGTTATGATAGATTCAACCAATGTTGACCAATATACGGGTCGAATTAAAATGCTAACAAATACGGTTTGCAAAGATTCTCAGCTTTCTTTTAATAAAAGGAAGGAGACCCCAATCAAGCAAAAGATCAAAAGATTGTTTCTCCAGCAAGGAATTATTAGTGGTCCTAGATGAAGGGAAAAGGAGCAGCAAACACAGAAGAGAGTCTCTTTTGAGCAGATCAACAGAGGAGGCTGGAATGAGCTGGTGATGAATAGGAAACGTGGGCCGCACGATGGATGACATGGAGCGCACAGAGTCGTCAGATTTGATATAAACATGCAGAGGGGCGTCCTCTGATTTCTTGGCTGGATCCTGCTTGGAACTGGGCCTTCCAGTTGGCCTAGCTCATTTAATTACCACTATTCATTTTTAGATAATAATAATAATTACCACTGCTCATTTTCTATGTAGATGCACCGTGCACGCAATTAACGCACGTTACTCACAATTGGCTACCCTTTTATTGCCTTGAGGTCATACTTTCATGCTAGTACTTTGCTAATATCAGAGGGTTCACATTATTCAATATCAAGGTGAAAACCGGTCCTATCGGTCGAAAACCGAACGAAACTAGTAGAATCGAAAAACAAAGACGACTTTCAGTCCGTAAGAAATTTATGATATCAGAAATCAAGGTCCATGTTCCCATCTTGGATGTAGTTTGAACCAAGCATGCCAGCATTACTAAGCTTGAGATTTGATGAACTATTGTGTTCTTTCATTTGATTACTGTGTTCCTGTTGTTCCTGAAATTACTATGAGCACACAAGCAGTACTTCGTTCAGCTTGTGCAGAGATCGCAGAAGGCAATCTCAGCAGTTTATGCATGATTGCACAGGACGCTTTCTTGCCAATGGCAGGTGAACACAGGAGGGGCAGTGTGGCAGCCAAAGGTACCCAAAACATCCAATCTTCATTATAATAGACGGGCACGGCGGTAAATTCTGAGTAGCAGGTCGTTGATATATCAAGCTAGGCCGATCCAATTTCCTCTATGTAAGAACAATGAGAACTGAGACCGAAAAAATTAGGCCCCAAGATGATTGCTCAAAATGCATATAAAAATGCAAAACCAAGCCAAAAATGATTACGCTCTACTCCTCTCAACATTAGTGAGGCACACATCCTAAACAAGCACATCGGTGAACGAACGAGACAAACGTCAGGTAATATATGCAGGGGATCAATCTTTGGCTCCTGAGTCATCTTGTCGTTGGCTGGCCTCTCCTGAAGTTCCCTGCAAAACAGCAAAAGGGTAAATCTTGTCAGTCTTTGGAACAGGAGAATATTTACAGGATTTTTACATGGGTTAGTCTTCCCACAAAAAATCTTTGAAACTCCATTCCAATTTCCAAAGGAGGACTTAGGACATGGGACTAGCTAAACTTTCTCTGTTCATGGTTGTTCGGGCCAAGGGAAATACCTGAACACGTGCAAGAAGATCCTCTAGTTCGGCTAATATATCTGAGAAAGGAGGTCGGTTGGATGGAATGCCTTCCCAACATCTCCGCATCAAGTCTAATAGCTGGGGATGAGCATTTTCTGGGAGCCCTGGGCGCAATCCCTTGTATAACAGTAAAATGTCATGCTTAGTGCATTTCACAATGGGCGTATTATGGTAAACTGTAACAAGTAATAACTGACAGCATATTATTTGAATAGAAGAAACCTGCATATGCTACACACCTGTCTCACACCTACAGCTGCTTGGAGAGGGGTCATGGTATTATAAGGGATCTAAAAATACCAGAAACGAAAATTTGACAAGCCTTAGCAAACACTAATAAATGCACAATGTAGATAATTGTGTCTCTTCACAGAAAATCGTGTACCTTGGACGTTATGAGCTCCCAAAGCACAATAGCAAAACTGAACACATCAGCTTTGTTATCATAGGGTTGATGATTTATGACCTAGCAACGCCGCATCGAAGATATATTAGCAAGGAATATAATATTCTTGTACCTTTAGTAGACAATATAAACTAGGTAACTATAGAATGTCCATGCAAACTACAGAACATTCAGATTATTGAAACAAAGAAAAAGTCTTGTCTAGCACCTTGAACCTTAAGACAAAGCATCTAAAACCCTGAGCTTTACAATACGTTCATATAACCTCCCAAAGTGATTTTTGCCTAAGTGGAATACACATTGGATGGGTTTTGCCCATGTCGCGTAAATGCTGAACATACGTATCAAAATCTCCACTTACTATCTCCTCTTTATCCCAATTCATTCTCTCACCAAGGGAACAAGGACTGAAAAAATGCTTGTATGACCAAAAAAAAAGATCAAACTTTAGGACCAATGATTGAGAAAGCACCAACATGTCATCCTACTTGGACAAAACCGCTTGTTCAAGTTTCCGTATAGGCAAAACCACCATACAAAACAACTTAAGGGGAGGGGCAGTTGTTTATAGATGGTATTGCAAAGTTTGGGGGGTTACAAACTAACCTTTAAAATTCGAGGTGCTCGGTGGACTTCCATTAAAAGCTTAAGGGGTGGTATGCCTATAGGGAAATTTCCATGAAACAACAAACTATTCTGAACTATTCACTTTAGCAGTACAATATATTATATTGTGATAAGCATCCAAGTTTTGTTTTCGAGACTTCAAAAACAGTAACAATATTAGGCACACTTGAAACTGAATTACTTTGCTCCAGCAACAGAGTTGTACCTCTGGTGCCATCCATCTGTATGTTCCAGTTTCAGCTGTCATGTTACCTCCTTGATCCTGAAAACGAGCTACACCAAAATCTGCCACTTTCACAACCTAGAAAAATAATAATGAAGTTATTTATCAGTTCATAGATATTTTCTCTCAAGTGCAAAGCAGATGGCTCCTGCACATACAAAAACACAAATGAAGCATGATTATATTGCATCAGTACCATTTGCCCACTTGCATAAACTATACTATCTTGTCTTATTTTTTCCCCTCATATGTTCATCAATAAAATGTTAAAGATTATAGGCTACGTACATGATCTTTGTCCATTAGAAGGTTTGCACTCTTTAAATCTCTATGGATAATACCCCTCTGATGCAAGTAACACATCCCTCTGCATACATCAACTGCAAACTTCAGCAGAGTTGGAAGGTCCAAGACATTATGCTGCTTGTGCACAAAGTCATACAGGCTTCCTCCAGACATGTATTCTGAAAGATATAAAAGTAGATGATGAGCATTAGTAGGAATCTTCCAGTCACCAAGATATAAATTAAGCAAGAACCCGCTCTTTGTCACATAATAACAAGCATAATTATATGGAATTAAAAATTACATCTCACCAATATTGTGAAATTAATTAGCATTGTGTAATAATTATTCAGCACATGCTTTATTTTTAGGAACAAACTATTCTTTGCAAATTCCCCGGTGAGAACCAATTGATGTCATAAATCTTACCAGTAATTATGCAAAATTGTGGTGGTTTTGTGCATGCACCAATGAATCGCACAACATTAGTATGCTGAACTTCCCTGAAAACAAGTATGGGAGATCAAGGCAAGGCATAAATATTTAGTTATTGGTACTTGCATGAACTGGGTAATTTCAGACATTCTTAATCTAAGAGCAGTAATATGCTCATGGCTAAGAATTGGATATGCTTAAACTATTCATTCACAATGGTAAATGCTAAAAAAGAATTATATAAACAAAACACCTTATTATAATGTTAAATACCTTAGAATATATACTTCCTGTGTGAACTCATTCCAAACATTCTTATTCAAATGCTCAGATCTTAGAATTTTAACAGCAACATCCTCACCGAGATAAGTCCCATGATACCTTGACATAAGGATAACACACCATAAAAACAAAGTGCAATAAATACAGTGATAAAACAACTCAGCAGTATACAATTGACTTACAAATCCCCACAAGATCCAGAAGCAATCATCCCTCCCATCTTCAGCAGTCGTTTGTCAATTTCCCATTCACCACCTTTTACTTGGAATGGCAGTGTTCTTTCTGCAGCTGATGAGTGAGATGAACCTGACCATGATCCCTGCATTTTCAGAGAGCACCAGCAAATATGCTGTTAGATTTGTCAAATGGAACAAGACATTGTATCATGCATCAACTCCTTGCAAAAATACAAAATAGGATTATATCCGCATGGAAAATGCTTATTGCTTAGACGATCATAATATATATCACAAGTTACCTCATTCCTTAAAATGGACGCTTCCAGTGCCTTGTGCAAACCATCAGTGTCCTGATCAACCATTGCAACGTTGGCATCATTTTAAAAAAACAGTTCATAATAAAAGAACCAGAATGGCTGGCCAACTCATTGGCATAAAACTTCACAGAATTGGTTGTTTAGACAGTATATCGTTGGTTGTCATACCAGACTGCTAACCAGCCGGTAGGTGGTTTTCAGGGCAGAATGGAATACTATTCCCCCACCCCCAAACACACATACCCCCCAAAAAATGAGACACTCCATAATATAATTCTCATGCACACCATCAGATGGAGAATAAAACAGCATGTTATCATTATAACTTCCATAACCATGTCTGTCTAAACTGAGGTAAGCCTCAAGACAAAAATGCAATGAGTAGATCGTGGCAAGCTCAGGATTAGTTCTCAAGGAAGGGAATTACAATGGTAGTAGTTCAAACTTAAGTCTATGAAAATGATTCCATCGTTTAGATGAATAAACCCTTTAACTATTCCAGCACTAGTAACCATTGTTTTCTAGGAATAGAAGGCCAGACGAAAGACTTCAATACATCAGTTCTGCAATTTACATCTAGACAGTTCAGCAAATGACATGATAAGAACCAGATATTACCTCAATGGGCCAGCCATCAACAACAAAAACATCAAGAGAATAGTTGTCAAATGTCGAGAAAACATGCGCTTCCCTGATGTTCAATCCAATGTCAGATAGCAAAGCAGACAGCTGGCATAACATATTGCAGTTAGATGATAACGATATACTGTGAGCAAAAAGTCAAACGACTAGTAAGCACATGCTTAAATTGGAACAATGATTTAGAAAATGCCAATGTATCATGAGGTTAAGTTAGAAGGCACATAAAATTGCTGACCTGACTAAGGAGCTTTGGCTTGTCAACAGTGGAGAAAACCACCTCATGAATGTGTGCGTATGATGTGTCCTGCCTGCACAATATACATAGCCAACTTAGCAAGCCTATAAAAGGTCAAGATATCTCAAGCTTCTCTCTAGGCTATGTGCATGGGCATGTAATAGTGTGTTCATGCAAGTCCACAAGTGGTGTTGACTTATTCAAGGAGATTTAGGGGATACATAACTTATGTGGGATGGTTTACTTCACAAATACTTGAGGTTAGTACCGATATTCTGTATTTATGCATATTCTCTATTTTTCTGGTGCAGAGTGCACTGACTATAGAAGTAAATGTATACAAACATACAAACACTATTGTGTTAATCTGTATGGTTCCTATGCAATAAGGACTTAAGATAACTATAATGAAGATATGATGTATATCGAAGCTACAGAACTTTAGGTGCAACATATCAGAAGCATACAAAGGAAGCAGACAACAATGAGTCAGGAAGGTTAGTATGTAAATTCTTGAGTGCACCAAGCTAAATGTTTAACCCTTTCTTACTTCATTTTTTTCTGTAAAGAATGTCTGATTACAATGTTCCTTTCCCACACATAATAATGAGTGGAAGACATTTTATCTACAATGACACATGATTTTAGGACCATCAGGATCTCCAATTCTCTACGGTGGCACCCACTTGTCATGGAGAGATTATACGGGAGATGGGGTATAGTTTTTTCAACAAGCAGTGCCAAATGCCAATTTGATCCAAGAGGGCACCACCTCATGGACCAAAACACCCCCATGACAAGCAGACTCTACCACCACATTGTGTCCCATCTAGACGCTACATAGGCCAAAACCACTATTAAACGGACAGATAACAAGTTTTACCCGGTTTTCAGAGTTGAGTAGCAGGTTTTAGCCAGCTTTGGAGTTGATGGACGAAAATTAAACCACACCAAGAGTTACTGGACAAGAAAAATAATCTTTCCTTCCTAAAAAACAATGGAAGCAGCATCCTAGCACTGTGCATGATTACCTTACAGAGAGATCATCACCATCATCAGCCCCATCTTCAGATGCGTCAGAGTCATATGTCGGATCCACTTCTTCAATCTTTGATCAAAGTTTAGAGTCAATTTGACAACTCCGATTTCTATTGGTGATACTAAAGATAAACAATCAGTAATGCATGGAACAAACATGTAGCATTGGCAAGATAAGAAAACATAAAATCTAAAAGCTAGAGTAACTTATCCCTCCCAATTTCTCTATCAAGATCATCAAATATTGTAATGTTATATGTAGTATGCCACATAAAAACCATTTAATATCATAGCTAAAAATGTACTTCTCACGGACAGTATAGTAGGTGTGAGCATCATCCCACCTGTGCTATGGCATTTTTCACCAAAGACAACCAGCTGCAATATATCATGTATATACTATATGAACAATGGTCAAGCATGTATTGACAAATACACCTTGTCATTTTCTTCAGTATTTAATAAGACAGTTCAGAAAATCATGGCAACACTAGTGTTTGTCTTTGTACGACGGCCACGGCCCTGTTTACATATCATGTAGAGAAGCTCCCAATGATAGCTACACACAGTTACTTCTAATGAAAGAAATAAGAAAATTGTCAGTCCACTCCATATCTTTTTAGATTGTCTACGGCAAAGCCTTTATTTAGTACAAAATCGAGTGATATACACATTGAACTGAATTATTCCTTGCTTCTTGTTGTGCTCATCTGTTTCACCATAAAATAATGTGTACTGTTCATTCAGAAACCTCCTTGAAATAGTGCAATGACAGCTGTACCATGAAATAATGCTCTAAAGTTACATGGCAAAATTCATAATATTGGTGTTACACTATTCTTTTCAATCTAGAGTTCTAGACTTTCCTGGCCATAATACCATTAAGTATGAACAATATGCAACCCATCATATGTAAACAGAATACAACTAGTAGCCACCAATCCACTAAAGGTGCTATCATTATCGCATAACACAAATTAGTTGCTTCTACAATAGTCCAGATCAACATAAGAGTTTTACCCTCAAGAAACGAACATGGAACGCAGGGCGCCTATCAGGATCTTTTGCTTCTGCCAAGACCTTCTGATGGACTAAGACGTCTTCAGCTTTGTCGACATTGATATCCAGTTGATAGCTACATAGTGAGAAAACAAAACAGGAACCAATATTTAACTTTATCATTGCACAAAGGGCAGAATAATGGAATAGATAATAGCCTATCAATACTAAATCCAGAAAAAAGACGATTGCAGTTACACCACCTTCCTTTTTCAGTTATGACACACCATAAAACATACTCAGGATAACTACACAGGATTATCCAAACAAGCAATTACACAGGATAGCTACAAGGACAACTCCACGGCTGAACCAATCATTCCATTTAAAAAAAATCTATGCAAGTATAGGAAAAAAACCATTGCCTCCAGAATCAGAATGGGCTATTAGTCAAGCCAATGGATAAGAATTCGGAATCAGAACCAAATAAAAGTACTTTTTGGAAGTGAGTGATCCCACCCCAAAACAAACATAAATGGGTTAATCACTAATTCAATTCCAAGCTTAACTACAATCCCAGAACATACCAGTCAAAAATCGAAGAGATCCAGCTCTACTCAATAAATCACGCACTGTTCCATTCATCACAGTAGAAGAAAAGCACTGAATTCAACCATACTGAATTCTAATTCCTTGGTCGACTCAAACAGCATTCCTACCAAACCAAGCACCAGATAAAACTTAACTGGAATGTCACCGCAACTACAATTTCACACCAGTTACACATGCATCACCCAGAAGCTTCATGAGAGCACCCAAACCCAAAACGATTCCACCACCTACGTGAGCCGCGACACCGAACAGGGTTTCAACGAGAGGAAGCAAACGAACAGGAGGAGCAGAAATTAACCAATCAAACCAAATCACCTATGTGGAAGCCGCATGAAATGGGCCTCGAGCTGTGCGCGGAAGTCCGGCGCGGCCGCCTCCTCGTTCCCCTCCGCGACGAGCCGCTCGTACACCTGGTTGCAGATGTTAAGCCCTCCCGCGCCACCGCCACCGCCACCGCCGCTCCCGCCCGACGCCGCGGGCGCCGCCGCGGGGTCACGCGGCGGGGACGAGCTCTCCCCCACGCCCTCCTCCACGCCGCCACCACCGCCGCCCTCCGCCGCCGCCGCAGCCATCCCCCCCACACACACACCCACCACCCCTCCTCCCCCCCCCCCCCCACCACTCACCTCGTCACCGCGCGCGCATCGGCTCGCCTCGCCTCGCCTCACCTAGGGTTCCCGCTCCCTTCCCCTCCCCACCCCGCGAGTTCCAGAAGGTTCGGGAGGAGGAGGCGGTGGGCGCGGCTTGGGTAGCTGGAGCTCGAGACGAGAGGAGAGAGAAGGATAGGAGAGTGGGTGGAGAGAGGAGAGAGAAGACGCGAGGAGAGAGAAAGAGAGGCGCGCGAGGTGTGGGGATGGAAATACGAGGCGAGACGAGGGGCAAAAGCGTCGTTTCGTAGGCGGTGAGCGTGTCCCACGTGGCCACCTCCTCGGGTGCGCGTAGCGAGGCGTGGTGCCCACCTGCCGGGACGGCCGCGTGCGCCTCGTCCACGTGGTGTGACCTGCATGGGGCCCACGTGTCGGTGACGGTGGTCCAGTGGACGCGGTGCGGGTAGGCAGGGTTTGCGAGACGTGGATAGGGTTTTCCGTGCACGGGGTGCTGCTAGTAGTACACGACGCATGTTCCCTGCAGGTTTGGTGACGCTCACTGGCATGTGGGCCCGTGTTAATGCTGGACAGTAGGAGTGGTTAGACAGCGCTCGAGAGAACGACGATGGTTCAAAAAATACTTAAGTATTTTCACGCGCACGCTTTTTAAATGATTAAGGGCCTGTTTAGATCCCTTTTAAATGATTAAGGGCCTGTTTAGATCCCTGTCACATCGAATGTTTAGACACAAAAATATTAAATATAGAAAAAAAAACTAATTACACAGATTGCGTGTAAATTGCGAGACAAATCTTTTAAGCCTAATTACTTCATGATTTGACAATGTGGTGCTACAGTAAATATCTGCTAATGATAGATTAATTAGGTTTAATAAATTGGTCTCGCAGTTTACAGGAGGAATTTGTAATTTGTTTTGTTATTATATTACGTTTAATAGTGTCCGTATATACGATGTGACACGGCAAAAATTTTCACCCTTGGATCTAAACACAGCCTAAATAGTATGTTCATTTTCTAAAATAAAATCTATAGAACAGTTATTTCAAATATTATATTAATCGATTTTTCAAAGTTTAAAATAATTAATACTTTCTCTAATGACTTAGTACCTTGTAAGCTCAAATTAGATATAGTGTAAGTTCAATTTTTTTTCTTAAAGAAAGGTAGTGCACCAATACGAGAATAGCACTTACGAGATAGATCAAGCGAAATTAATCTTTAATCATGATATTTCATATGGGCGTAGTTCGCAAATGGTATTTTTATATGATTTATATATTCCGCCAACCAACTATAACAAACAAAGAGGGTATTACAATCACTTCAATTAGTGTGACAAACAACTTTGATGAATCAGAACAACCACAGCTAGACCAAAGGGATATCCATCAAAATGTGCCCCCATAAACTCGTCAACATGACTAGTAGGTCATGATAGATAAACACTCCAATCGGTTGAAGTATGAAGTAAGCACTTATGCCATAACTATTATTAAAAGAAGTAGTGAGGCTCCAAGAGGGTCCAACTTGTTTTAGAATAACACGTGAAAAGAATAGGACACAGTACCTTGAAATTTCAAAAACTTTAGCCTATTAGGTGATTCTTGTTTTTTTTTCTCTACAAGTATTATGCACAGTCTTGTACTGACTGTTGATGTATTTCCAACATTTTATTGGATGGAAGTCTAACTCATCAAACATACAATCAAACAAAGCAATAATAAAAATGATTGTTTCTCATTCAAGGTTTATTCTAAGAATCACCCTGATCCAACATATATATAATGATATAACATGTGTAAAAAAACAAGTATCAACAACATATATAGAGGCACCAACCAATTCCTAACTTTAGCTGGTTTAGTTTGGTTCTATTATCATGTCCTCCTAGTATATTCCTTTCTTTTTAGCATGTTCATCCCCCATCACTCCATAACACTATTAAACAAAGACAACTAAACTAAAACTATAAGATGAAGTCCTTAACTGGTCTATGTGTATGTCATAATGAGGGAATGACAAAGGTGCCCTTGATGTGGACTGCTGTAACCTTGCTGCTTGCTTTATCCAAAATGTGGATTAGAACCAAGGCATAGTAGTGCGGGCTGGAATCTGCTTAAAGTAGAAGGAAGGGGAGAACCTAAGATGATGAATCCTTCCCATGGGGTCCATGCATGTTTATTCCCCATGTAAGCATGTCACATCCTAATCCCCTTCCTAGCATTGACATCCCAAATGAGTGCACATACTCACTCCATTCTTAAATATTCATTTTTTTTAAAAAAAATGTGCGTAGGAAAACCTAGAAATCTTATCGTTAATATATAAAAAGTATTCAGATTTCATATATGAAAATTATATCAATAGATTTTAAATACTTTCATGTAGTTATAGTTATGATAACATTACAAACTTATTATTAAAAGAAACAATTATCAAATATGTGCATCAAAAGTTGTATCGATATCCTAAATGACAAGTGAAGAAGAAAAAATAGAGGGAGTAATAAATATCTAGAAATATTCTCCAAACCATGCATGAATAAATCTTTACATATGTACAAATGCTCCATTTTGTTTTTAAGCCATAGAAGGACTACTGGATTTAGCATATTTATTTCCTTTGAACTGTTATACCTTTTTTAAGAAAGTAGAACTATACTAACAAAAATGTTGTAATTTTGACACATCAATGAAGTTTTTAAAATGTAATTTTGACCACTCATCTCTATTGTAAAAATATTCATAAATTCTGCTAAATTGTATTATTATAAAATTTTAAAAAACGTGAATATTAGGTAATAACCTAATATCAAATAATTATAAGGGATGAGACTTCGAACTCAGATCGTCTAGCCCACCACCTTGTGGAGCTAGCCGGAAGACTCCTGAGCGTTTCTCTCATTATAAAATTACTTTTGACGCAAAAAAATATCGATTTCTCATAGTTTTGAAAGTTTGAATGGATGTTTGTCCAGAAAGGAGTAATAAAATTCATGAAAGTGTTAGTGGAAATCGTTACTACACAAATAGGAGGTTTGATTCCCACCAAAGTAGAGTTAGTTATAGGGTATATTAATTATAACTGGTTTATTATTCTTGCAGTTCCATGCGATTTGATCTGATCTCTTGGTCCTAATTAAGTCATGTTTAGTATTCTTAGAAATTAGTATTTTGTGACATCATGAAAAGCATATATACTCCTTATTGGCACTACAACAAGATCGATCTCCTTTTGACATATCGCATAAAAGCAAGGATACTTTAATTTCGGAACATTCTTAGCCCATTACTGAAAATGACTGTTAGTGTTCGACGTGTAACAGTGTGTTAATTAAACTACATGACTACCCGCATGTTGCTGCAAAAGAAATATATGATAAAATAATATACATATGAGTTGTAAAAAAATCTTATTTACTATACGATTTTTTTTCATGTACTTATATTTTGTACCTTGATCAATTATCCAAATGTTATATATGGTTGGGTTTTATGGTGTGACTTTTTTTTTGGGGGGATGCAATTTGCATCCTTAATGAATCATCCAAAGGCTAAAACAATTGAGATGATGTGATTTTATGAGAGAGGAGAGAATTATCATTAACTACACTTAGTGGGAATGAACTTTATAGATATGTATATATAGATTAAACGTATCCATGTGTTACACAAGAGTAGTGGAGGCGGGCATCTAGCGTAAACACATAATGGTATACTAATTAATAGTATTAGCTAGAATCTCTATATATAGGATGTTAAAATAAATTCCTCCATCTTCCTTGGCAATATTTTAGCGAAGATCCGGACCAATTCCATACAAGTTGAATACTGATGATAAATAAGATCGAAATTATAGTAAATCATTATAATTGAAGATAATTTTAGATCGTATTTTTTGACGTACGTATGTCCAGGCATAGCTCCATGAGCACCAATCGAGAAGATCGGATCTAGAGCTCTATCAGTCGACAATCCAATTTTGGATGTGTGAATGTAACGCTGCACGTCAAATAGCTAGCTTCATCTCATGGCTGATGGGCAGGCAACGTAAGCTTGGAGCTGAAAGAGCACTAGTGTCGGCCATTACACTGTCTCTGTTTCTTTTTTTTTTCAACTCCAAACTTCAACTTTTTCATTTTTTGGTTAGCACATTTTTCAAACTGTTAAATGATGCGGATTTTTTTTAAAAAAATTTCTATATAAAAGTAGTTAAAAAATCAAATAAATCCATTTTTCAAGTTTATATATAATAATTAGTACTTAATTAATTATGTGCTAATAGATTTTCTCGTTTCGCGTGAACTGGAAATATTTCTTCCTAACCACAAAACGAACGAAGCCGGATCCATTTGGCAACAAAAGGGATGCCACTTTGTGTACGTTGGCGTCACACTTGCATTGGAGGTCCTGATGAGTCATTTTCTTGGAAAAGATTTTCTAGAGAGAGGAAGTGAAGAAAGTCGCACAGTTCCATCCACTTCTTTCTCCAAGGATTGGGTAGTACATATGTTATGCTATGCTTCTCATTATTTGCAACGGTACTATGTCATACGACACGCGTGTATACCAAAAGATATTAAAGGAGAAATGGTTGTGCATCTGTGGCCTCTATTTTTAGCGAGTTTTTTCAAATAAAAAAAAACTTACTTTGGTGTTCCAAGTATAAGGCATTTTAGGCCTACATATACTCAAGAAATAAGAAAATACCTCAAATGTGTTGGTTACCCTTCATTTGTACGACGTTGGAAGAGATAAGTTTTGTGAGAAGAGTTCAACTTATTTGACAAACATATCAAACATGGAAATGAAAAAAAAGGGTGAAAAACACCTACAAGTTCTAAAACAATATAGATTTAGGAAAGACTAGATAACACGATATGTTTATAATCGATGTGATAAGTCATGAGCACAAATAAGAGTTGAACAAGCAAAACCTACAAGAAGGTTGGCCAATAATTTCTTTACAAGCAATATATTTAAAAAAACTTAACTGGCAAGGAAAATATATGGTTATATAAAGCTTATCCACATAGTTTGTGCAATGCCTACTTTGGTCTTTGAGTAATCATCAAAGAACACCCCAAAAGTCTGAATTCTGGCTTAGACACTAGCAGTGGCCATGGTGCCGTGGGTACCAGGCACACTTGAGATCCAGAGGCAGAAGCAATGAAAGCTGCTTGCTGAAAATGCTAGTAGAAAATTTAAAAGTGTCCTGATCTTTCCCTTCTATTGCTAAGGTGAAAAAAAAAGTTGGAGCATATGCATGTGATTGGTTAGGCACTGGTTATTGGAAGAAGCAACAAACACATTGTAGTGGTGGATGGCAGGCCCTACCTAAGTCAGATTGAACAGAGAAATGTGCAGTAGTTTATCCATTTCTTCTTCAGGAGAGGAAGAAGAGGAGGTTGCATTGCATTGCAGCAATGGATTGAGGAAGTAGCTTTCAGAGTTGAGGTGTAAGGCCTGTCAACTTGCTCAATCATATATGGTTGGGCAGCCTTTTGATCATCCATCCCCATGCTGGTCTTATCTTGGCCCCAATTAATTAATTAATCAATTTCCTTTTTAGTGCAAAGTTAATTGTGATGGTACACTTTTGCCACTCAACTTTGTCGTCTCTCCCTCTACTCTTGTTTCAGGCTAGTTTGCACGTGTGAATTAGGATCGAGTTTTCATGATTCATAAACCGTTGGTTTTAGAGGTTTGAGTGAGTAAACGTTTGGCTTACTGATGAAAATACTCTATTAGCATATGATTAACTAAGTAATAACTTAAAAATAAATTTGTTTAAATTTTAAAGAAACTATTTTATTGAATTTGTTTTTCAAAAACCATACATTTGTTAGGATATATAGGAAGCATGCCCGTAATGATCTACGAAGTAGTAGCTAGTACTAACTGAAGAACATGATTTACATGTATGGAACTTTATGTATGCTTCTTCTAGAACGTGCCGGTTATCGAGTTCTACACAATTATAAGAACTCATGTAAAAATCTTGAGTTCCAAGTTCCAACCTTTCACATAGGCTTAAAAGTTCAACACAAACTGGATTACAAGTGCAGTGACAACTTCAAATTTCCTAATTTTCTTTGCCATGAGTCATGGTCACTGCTGAGAGTTGCTGATTCATCAAGCTACTAGACAAAGCTTTGCCCTGGATGGCTCCGACCAGTGACGTTTGATGGATACACAAAAGTAATGCATGATTAGGTGACCTAATAGGCTAATAAGAGGGGTCAAACTTAAATATTGGGCACAAAATTTCCCCAGGAGAAAGGATGCCACATTGGGTGGACAGTGATTGGCAAACCAACCGACCGAGAAACCTAATTGGCTATGGTCTACATGGTGGGCTATGATATGTTCCAAAGTGAACTAGTATGCCATTGCCGAGGATAATCAAAAATTTTTCTCTTAATCAACTTGATCAAACTCTTGTTAGATACCTCGGCTTGCCCATTGGCTTGCGCATAATATGGTGAAGAATTCAACAACTTGATGCCCATGCTATCGGCAAACTGAACAAACTCATCAGACACAAAGATTGATCCCTGGTCAGTTGTAATAGTCTGGGGAATACCAAATCGGTAGATTATATGCTCCTTGACAAATTGAATTGCATCTCCTGGATCAACCTTCTTCAAAGGAATAGCCTCTACCCACTTGGTGAAATAATCAGTTGCAACTAATATAAATTTATGCCCCTTGCTGAAAGGTGGATTAATCTGGCCGATCATGTCCATACCCCATCCTCTGAATGGCCACAGTTTGATAATAGGATTCATAGCTGATGCTGGTGCTCTTTGAATCGCTCCAAACTTCTGACAGTCTTGACATCCTTTGTAGTATCTGAAGCAATCTTCCAACATTGTTGGCCAAAAATACCCAGCACGTTGAAGCAACCATTTCATCTTATGAGCCGATTAATGAGTACCACAAATTCCTTCATGTACCTCACCTATCGCAACCTTGGCTTGATCGGCACTTAAACATTTAAGCAACACCCCATCAATCGTCCGTTAATATAGCTCATCATCCAACAAGGTGTACTTTAAAGCCTTATAATGTAATTTCCTCGAAGCCGATTGAGATGGATTTTGCAAATATTGAAATACATCATACCTCTAATTATCGGCTGTGATCGCAGCAACTTCTATTTCAACATCTCTCAACATCGGCTTATATCCTGATGCACCCTGAGCCAAGTCGTTAGCTTCTACATTCTGCTCTCGAGACACATGCTTTAAAGTGACTAGCCGAAATTCATTCATCAATTCTCGGCACTTTTTATTGTAAACCATCAATGTATCATTCTTGCATTCATACTTTCCAACCCTTCCTTTCAAAATCGGAGCCGATAGCATGTACTTAACCACATTGGCTTTACATACCACAGTGCATTCATTGGACAATAGATAATACCTTAACTTGGTGCAAGAGAAATACAAATACAAGCACAACTTTTCCACAGGAGAATACCTTGTTTCTGCATCCAAGAGCCGACGACTTAAATAAAACACAACCCTTTCTTTTCCTTCAAGCTCCTGAATCAACACCGAACCAATCGACTTGTCACCAGCCGATAGATATAATCTGAAAGGTATCCCTTTTTTGGAGGAATTAAAACTGGTGGGGGAACTAAGATATTCCTTGATATTTTCCAAAGCTTTCTGCTGTTCTGCCCCCCAAGTAAACTTTTGATCGGCTTTCAACCTCAACAAAGGTATAAAAGGTTCTAATCTTCCTGATAAATTAGAGATAAACCTCCGAACAAAATTTATCTTGCTGATCAACTCTTGCAACTTTGCCTTGTCCTCCGGAGGTTGAATCTTTTGAATTGCATTAATACTCCTTTGAGTCACCTCAATCCCCTTCTCGTGAACAAGAAATCCCAAAAATTGGCCAGCCAATACGCCAAAAGCACACTTTATCGGGTTCATCTTCAAGCCATACTTTCTAGTCCTCTCGAAAACCTTCCTCAAATCGGCTATGTGGTTCTCTATTTCCTTTGGCTTGACAACCACGTCATCAATATAAACTTCAACCAACCAGCCGATCAGATCATGGAATATGTAATTCATGGCTCTCTGATATGTAGCTCCAATGCTCTTCAAGCCAAAAGGCATCACAACCCACTCAAACAAGCTGATTGCACCCGTACATCTGAAAGCTGTCTTATGAATATCTTCTTCTGCCATAAAGATTTGATTATAACCCGCATTACCATCCATAAAACTCAATATTTTGTGTCCTGAAGCAGCATCTACCAACTGATCGGCTACCGGCATTGGGTACTTATCCTTTGGGGTAGCTTTGTTTAAGTCCCAAAAATCAATGCACACCCTGACTTTGCCATTTTTCTTGATGACTGGAACTATATTAGAAACCCACTCAGCATATCGGCACGGGCGGATAAAACCAACATCATATAAACGTGTAACCTCAGCCTTGACAGCCTCAAGCATATCGGCTTTACATCTCCTTGGTGGCTGCTGATATGGTCTAACCCCATGTTTGATAGGAAGCCGATGTTCGACTATCGATCGGCTAAGTCCTGGCATCTCATAATACTCCCAAGCAAAGCAATCTCTGTATTCCTTTAAGAGCTCTATCAACTTGGTTCTAAATTCTGGAGACAAATTCTTACTGATGAATGTCGGCCATGGTCTATCTCCTGGACCTATGTCAATTTCTTCCAAATCATTAGCCGACATGAAACCTTGTCCTTGCTTGTCATCGAGATCATCTACCGTGTCCTTGGTGTAGACATTTGAACCCTCCACGATGCCCTCAAAACAATAATTTGGGTTCTCCATCTTCAATTGGCTGTATATCACAATCGGACACTTTTAGAAAATCTCCATCCCAAACCTTTCCAGACAGGCAATCAATACCATCCATCTCCCAAAGAGCTAAATCGGCACTAGCAACATTAACTGACCTGTCAGCTGGCATGATCTCAATCTTGTCACCTTGCCATTGAATTAAGCACTGATGCATGGTCGAAGGAATATAGCAATTTGCATGAATCCAATCTCTTCCAAGTAACAGACTATAGGAACCCTTCCCATCGATGACAAAAAATGTCGTAGGAACAGTTTTACTACCAACTGTTAGCTCCACATTCAAAACTCCTTTGGTTTCTCAAGGGTTGCCACCGAAATCTTTGAGAACCATGTTAGTCTTGATAAGATCATCTGAATTTCTGCCTAACTTTTTGAATGTAGCATATGGCATTAAATTCACAGCAGCTCCTCCATCAACCATCATCTTGGACATCAACTTCCCATTGACAAATCCATTGATATACAACGGCTTGAGATGCCGATTCTCTGTCCCTTCTGGCTTCTCAAAGACTGCCTGCTCCGGTGACAAAACTAATCTAGCCGAGGCCTCTTCAACATCATCAACATCGGCTTGCCTAGCTTCAAATTCGGCTGGTAGCGTGAAAACCATATTTACCGATGCAGATGCAGTACCTTGCCTTTAAGCAACCTTTTTGCCTTGTCGGCTTCAACTTCATCGGCTGTTGTAACCGTGCTCTTAACACGCCACTCTTGCTTGGTCTTTATTTTCCTCAGCCGATGGCTAATTTCCTGTTGCACCTCCTGAAAACGTTCCCTGTTCCTCAATCTTTGAACCCTTCTCTTCTGGTTCTTGGTGAAAATAACTGTAGAGCACCATTGTGCTTTCCTACTTTCATCCTCATCATGGTAATAATCTTGATTTACTGGGCCCAATCTCTGATGGACAGGTACTCTCTTCTGAGTCAGCCGATTGCCTCTATTATAGGATCGGCTTGAACTCCCTGTATCTTCACTGCATCCAGGGTAATCCTCAATCGATGGCAGCCTCATACCCTTATTCCAACAAAATCTGAAAAAGTCACAGTTCCAATGAGGATCAAAACCACCATCATTTTCTTCTTCATAATACCTCTCCTGCTGCTTCTCATATCTTCTCTGGTATTTATTAATAATTCTAGCCGAGTTCATCTGAAAATTTCGATTCTTTCCCCCATCGGCTGTCCTCCCAGATGTATGCGTCATATTAACAGGGAAAGGATTACCATCAACCATCATCGGCTTCTTTGAATCATCAAACTTGATCTTTCCCCCCTCAATGGCCACTTGGATTTGTTGCCTAAAAACTTTGCAATCATTAGTAGAATGAGAACCAGAATTGTGCCACTTGCAATACCTCCTTTTGCCTAGCTCTTCAGCCGATGGGATTACATGACCAGCAGGAAGTTGAATCTATTTTTCCCGAAGTAACAAATCAAAAATCTTGTCAGCCTTGGTGATGTCAAAGTCAAACTTCTCTTCTTTTCCAGAACTTCTCACCCATTGACATGGTATGACTTTTTTGCTTCTGACCCACTCGGCTGCTGCTACTTCAGAATCATCATATTCTTCAGAATCATACATATAAGGATATACATGATTGATTTTCTTGAAATTCTTTTTAGCTTCAGCAAATCTTTGCTCATGTAAAATCACCTTCTGCGCAAGATGGGATAGACTCTCAAAGTCTGGGATGAAAATTTCTCCTTAATTGGTGCTATCAACCCTTAAAAAGCCAGGTCAGCTAGCTGGGAATCTGTTAAAGACAAGCTATAGCACCTATTCCTCATCTCCCTGAACCTCTGGATGTAATCCTGCACAGACTCATCATGCCTTTGTTTGATTGCTGTTAAATCGGACAGTTTCATCTCATGAATTCCACTGTAAAAATAGCTATGAAACTGCTTCTCCAGATCAGCCCAACTATTGACAGAATTATATGGCAAAGATGAAAACCATGTGAATACCGATCCTGACAAAGATAAAGGAAACAACCTAACCCTCAAGGCGTCAACAGCCGATGCCTTGCCACATTGAGCCAAGAATCGGCTGACATATTCATAAGTTGAAACATTGTCCTACCCTGAGAATTTTGAGAAATCTGGTACCTTGTATTGGCTAGGGTAAGGATGCCGATACATGTTTCCAGTGTCCTTTGGCTTAAGCCCAAACTGCTCCCTCATCATATCTGCAATCATATCAGCCCATGGCCTTTGCTAAGATACCCCTTGTGTCTGCTGCTGTACCGGCTCGAACTGATTAAATTGAGGAGCAAATTGAGGCTAACGCGATCCTGTCTGCTGATATTGAACATGAGGTGACGGAGGCTGGTATTGATAGTTCAAATTACCTCCTTGATAATTCTGGAAATTCGGCTGAATATTACGCACCAAATGTTCAAGAATAATTTGGGGTACAACTGATTGATCGGCCTGTACACCTGGCCGATTGTTAGGTGTTCTCAACCTAGCCGATGCGTGTTGCACGTTTTGCTGTTGAATTGGCTGAATCGTCTGTTGTCTTTGCGGTGTCTGCTAGGTCAGCAATGGCTGTGCTGAGTCGGCTGTCATCGGTTTTGTTAGAAACATTGTAGCAACCTGTTCCTGAGTCAGCCGATTGTCATTTTTCCCAGCATGTTGTGGTTGTTTTCTGGTCAATAACCTAGGATTAACCACCTGTCTTGGTGCCGATGATGACGCAGCTGGTGCAGTAGTTGAAACTGGTGCCATCGGCTGAACCGGCAGTGTAGCATTCTGCTGGTTTGCTGTCACCAAAGGCCTGTAGTTTGGAAAAACACCACCTGGTAGATATACTGGCCCTGAGGTTTGGTGCTCGGCTATTGAACCATCGACAACAGTCTACACTATGTTTGTTAAGGTATTAACCAACACTCCAGATTGGTTGATCAGAGCATGCTGCACAGCGTAGTCGATCCGATCTTGAAAGTTATTGAACTGTAATGGCTCCTGGTTGTCATCTGCGCCAAGGTCTTCGACTGTACCATCTTGAGGGACATCACCTTTATCGCCTGAGCCAGCTGCAGCACCCTTGTCACCTTGAGATGAACTTGAGCCAACTTCATCGGCTGCAACTACCTTCAGCTTGTACTTCTAGACGATGGTTTCTATGCGGGTTTCTTGAAAAGAATTCATGAACTGATCCTTCACGTTGCTCATCATCTGTTCAAGTTCGCCCCTTTGTTCAGCCGTCAGTCTATCTAGTGTGATTGGAACAATGTTGGAGGGGTCCACTTCAGCTGATGGATTTTTGGCTCTCGTTTTATTTATGGGAGGTTTGACTCCTGTCCCCGGAGACGGTGGTAATTTTTCGGCCATCGTGAAGAAGTCGTTGAAAACTCGTGTCCCACTGGGCGTGCCAAAAGCGTGTTGATTCGAAAAACACGAGGCCTAGGAGATCTGCTTAACTCCAGTGCAGGTCCAAAATCTTGCCTTTTAGGTTCATGAGCGTGCCAGCTGATTTGATCCTGCAATCAACAAGAAATAAAGACAAAAAGATTGTAGTTTAATCCACAAATGATAGCCGATCGGCTAGTTGCCGATGACATATCATTTACCTTTGAGCCGATGTCATATGTGAATCGATCGGCAATTGTGAATAAGTAAATTAAAACTAAATCTACTCGATCAGCTGTAGATGTTAATAGTAGATAATCTTTATGTCGATATATACTTAAATCAAGTGATTGGGATAGATCGGTCGCCATGCCGAGACAGTATAAATCACTTAGATCGAAATATATATTAACAAGAAGATTATAGATGTTTACAGCATAGCCGATCAGATAGATCTAGCTTGTATCGGCTAATACTTTGATACTGCTCTACATCAAGATATTAAGGCAAGTAAAATATATCAAACAGAAAGCTTAATACATCTAAATGCAATAGGATCTTAACATAAAGGGCAGATTTAGCATAACAATTAAGCATATAAATCATAAGGCTAAATCAGGTAAGATCGGCTGAAACCCCGATACTACCTGTTGTCGAAATGACAACTGCATACGTCGAAGGACGTGTTACTCAACAGTGGTTGGAAAGCAGTAAAAATGTATTAAATTGAGAGTTTTTCTTCGAAAAATCCTCCCTTTACGTGGCCCTAGGGGTCTATTTATAACCCTATTACAGGCCCCCTATTTGGGTTTAGGTTTTACAGGGGAATTTACATGGTTGCCCTTATGAAAGGGACATTTACTTGGGCATACAGTGTAATTGAGGTGCATGGGCCTCTAATGGGCCAAATTGGCGATCGCTGGCCCAATGGCCAACGGGCCGAAGCGGCTGGGATGTCCCCTTGGGCCTTCCCGGAGCTGGCCTCGATATGGCGAAGTCATCCTCCTTCGGCGTATACCCTTCGCCCTTCGACCTTCGCCTAGGATGCACGGTATTCGCCATGAGGCTTCATCCTTTGCCGTCTTCGCCGCATAGTCTTCGCCATGGAGCTTCGCCCTGATAAGCTTGACGCCTTGAGCCTGAACCCTAGCTGGTTGCATGGTTTCGACAGGTCTGGTCGAAGGGTCTCGTGACATACTGCCAACAAGCCCCTCACGGGCAAGGGTGAGATAGGAGCTTCGGCCGAGACCGTGCAAACCATGTGGTATGGTATGAGGCGCCCTCTTTCGACCGATGCTCCTGCCGAAACTAACATTGGAATCCTGCAAAGAACGCGTGCAGTGCATGTATCTGTATTTCTGTTGTTAGTAATGTTTTGCAGCTTTCGCCTTCTGTGAACGGCGGAGCTGTTCTTATTCTTTCACTGGGCCGAAATGAGCAGTGATGGGCTTTTCTTCGTGGGCTCGTCACTGTGCGGCTCGGTCAATGGGAATTTACCGTTTCGCCTACCCTTATGATACGTGGCGGGTTGTGATTGGGTGGGAAGGCGAACTGTCGCCTAGGTGGGCTATATATCCCCCTCTTCCCCTTTTTCACCACCGCACCCCCATCATTTTCACCGCGAGCGCTCCCTCCTCCGTCCTTTTCTTCCGCGGCGCCCTTTGAGTTGCTAGATCTTTCGCTGTTCTCCCTCTTCGCCACAGCGCACGCTTTTCGCCATGGCTCCTCGTAAGCCAAACCCAGCCTCAGCGACGGGCCCTGATCCCGGCCGGATCAATGATGACACCACCACCTTTTTAGGGGCTTCGCTCGTGGATGACAACGAGCTGGCGAAGTTGGTCAGCTCCGGCGTGGTGGTGGAGGGGCAGGCCTTCACCCCGGGGAAGGCCGTGGTGCCGAAGCCCAGTGACAATTGGACGGTGGTATTCGCCGTCTTCTTTGAGGCGGGTCTTCGATTTCCATGCAACGTGTTGTTGCCGGAGATCCTTCGCCTCTTCCAGGTGGAGCTCCCCCAGCTGAGTCCGTCAGCGCTCGTCCGGATCGCCATCTTCGACTGGGCATGCTGGACCGCCGGGTTCGAACCGAGCGCCGAGCTCTTCGGTGCCGTATTCTTTGCCACCATGAACTCGAAGACGGTGGTCACTCCGGCTAGGACGAAGAAGATGGCGTTCGGGAGTGTGAACTTCAATGTTCGCCCCGAACGCTCCGATCTCTGGCCGGTGAACCCCGCCATGTCGAAGTGGGATCGCCATTGGATGGTGAAGTGGTTCTACCACTCCATCCCCTTCGAGGCTGGGTCCGAAGTGGCGAAAGCCCTACGATGTCGGTGCAGGGTGATTGCACCGAACAGGAAGCCCAAGTTCGCTGTTGACGGCGCCATGGAAGCCCAGTTCGCCCTGCTGCGCAAGATCTGTTCCCGCCTTAGTTGTCGCGACTTGGTAGAGGAGTTCTGCATGCTTCGCATTACCCCCTCTCCCAGTCGTGGCAAGTTGCAGTCGATCAAGACGAGGAGGTCGACGGCTTGCCGAAGCTGGTTCTGCCTGCAGGGGCGAATAGTGAGTCCATGCTTTTCTTATGTGCATCTGTGCTTCGCCCTTTTTCCCCGGTTCGACGCTTGATATGGTTACACCTTTTGTTTTCGTAGTGTTGACTCTTGATCAGGCGACGTGTCGGTCACTGAGTTCAGCCAGCTGCTCACACGGCAGGCGGCCGGTCGGGTGAACCGGGTTTATGACGGTGAACTGCCTCCTCGGACGAACCCCCTCAAGGCCGATGACGCCGCGGGTCCTTCGCGAAAGCGGATGCGTGGGCAAGTGAAGTCGGCCCCTCGAAAGCGAAGGGCCCCTGCCTCCACTGACTCCGACGCTGATGACGAAGACACCGTTGAAGACAACGACGACGGAGAGGAGGGGGAGGATGTGGGGGAGACGGAGGTTGCGGCCGAAAAGGCCGCGGAAGAGGCTGTCGACAACCGCGCCGGGACGCCCGGCTACACTCCAACTTCAAGCCCCGAGCACGTCAAGACCGGGGTGGAGTCGAACTGCTCCCCCCTTCGCCGAAAGGATGTGGAGGGGGCGAAGGCACTGGTCGCTATCGCGTCAGCCAAGGTGGCAAAGGGGGGTCCGGTCAAGAAGACCTCCAAGAAGATAGGGCTCGTCAAGGTCGGTCGCGCTTTTAGCGATGACTAGTCCTCCGACGAAACCCCTACTTCGCCTACTAGCCGAAGCTTAGGGCTTTCAACCGTTCCTAGCGCCACGATCGATGCGGGCGGAGCGGGAGGGAGTGTTGCCGGGACCTCGGCTTCGTCCGATCAGGTTGTCAAGACCGCGACTAGGGTTTTTCAGTAGCCCAGTTCGCCAGCCGGTCGTTTCGCCGCTCGGCCTTGGGAAGGGGAGGAAGACGGCGGTCGAAACATCCGTTTCGGATTACTCCCTTGCGGCGCCCCATTTCGCCCCTGCCAATTTCGAGACTCGGGCGGAGCTTATCCCTTTTGTTGAGGGGGTGAGCAACCTCGTCTTCCCGGCTGGTAGCTCGAGCCTGTTCATGGAGCTAAACGAGTTCGATGAGGGCTGCTCTGCCATTAAGAGCTTGGCGGTTCGGGTACGTAGCTTGACTGTGTTGTGTTTTTTTTAATCGTCGTTTTTCGACAGCTTGTCTTAACATTCGTCCTATCTCTCTTATCTTCGAACCAGATCCTCGCGGCCCACTGTTCGACCGAATGAACCATGCGGGCTCGTCTTGACAGTTTGAAGAATCGTCTTCGAGCCAAGGACGACGAACTTGGCTACAAGAGCTTGGAAATGGAAGGCCTCGCCCACACCCTTAAAGAGACAAAGGCCGAGAACAAGCGGCTCCAGGCTGAACTGGAAAAAGGGAGTGAGGCGAAGGCGGAGATTGAGCGCCTCAAGGCCGAGCTCAAAAAAGAGCAAACTCATTCCGCCGCTCTGACCGACTACTACAACCTCACCGAGCCGAAGATGGAGGCTCTTCGGCAAGAGGTTAGCCAAGCGGAGGCAAACGCCGAGAAGGAGGCGGAACGGTTCGCGCGGGAGATGGCGAAGGCCACCGAGTCTGCGAAGACCGCGTGCCAAACGCTCTGCCTTGCCCTTTCCGACATGGGGGCGAGGGTGCGTGGAGTCCCTGGCGAATATGCTTCCGCCTTTGACTTCTCGGAGTGGACTCAGCAGGCCGGCGGTGCGGTCTCGGACTGCGCCAGTGCATACGGTGATTGCTGTGCACGCGTGTCGGCGGCCTTCACTATGGGCCTTCTGCAGCAGTTCGGCTGCGAGAACGTTGCCGAGTTCCCTAACTTTGCGAAGGGGGACTGGGAAGTTAGTGCGCAGGACGTTTCGTGCCTGGCGGAAACAGTTCTGGCAGAGGGATGGCCGATCCACTGCCAAGGCGCGTCTCCTTGAGCAACTAGCGAAGGTAGAGGCGGCGGACCAGGGCGAAGGGGAAGATGCTACGGCCGGAGAGGGTAGAGGCGATGCCGAAGATCACCCAGAGGTGTAAGGCCCCCTGCCCTCTCTTTAGATTTTGTAGTTTTCTTTTGGCGTTTGCCGTGGAGGGCGAACGATGTAAATTTGGCCGATGGCCTTCTCCCCTTCTTATTGTAGCCGGAAACAGCCTTTTTGATATATGATGAATGGATGACTCCAGTTTAGTCAACTATTGCGTTATCTTCGCCTTATTTTCGCGTGCGAAAGGGAGTCTACTCTTTTCGCCCATTTGTTCGTGTCTTAACCTTGCGCTTTTCCATTTACCTTTCTAGTGCTGATTTTAGCAGGGTATTCGCTATCATGCCTAGAAATTCACAAACCAGAATTTCTAAGCTGAATGTGCATTAAACCCCTGTCCAGGACCAGCCAGGGTACACAAATGACAATTGTTGTCATACAGACCCACGTCTTACAAAAATATAAAAGATTACAAATGCAGCGGAAAAAGGTAAAAGCGAACTAAGCCTGAAGACTTGACTCCTGCAGCGGGCGACTCTATTCCACAGGCAATCCTTGACGGCAGCAACAAAACCAACCTCAATGAGACAGCTCCCACTAGGAAGATCTTCAACTCTAGTGTGGGGAAAAGAGAGCAAGATTGAGTACTACCCACTGTACTCAGCAAGTCATACCGGAAGAGGAGGTATGATGCAAGATATAACCAAAGGAGGCTAGAGGTTCATTTGCATAAGACGAGCATTTATAAACAGTAGTTGAAAGCAGTAAAATAGTTGTAGTAATTAATCAATATTAACCAATCACTGTCCAACGCTACACCACGTTGCAACAGGCCCAACCAACCACCTGAACTACACCAGTTCATTAGCTAACTAGGGGTGAGGCTAATTACGGTGAATCTGGTCAACCGCCCATAACCGCGGGCATGGCTATTCGAATAGTTTTACTCTGATCAGAGGTGTACAACCGTACCCACAAGACACAGCCCCACGACACGTTTCTGTGCACCGACATACCACCACGACATACCGGAAAGAGGCCGTGACAGGACCCTTCACATAACCCCCTCTAACCAATCGCACCACACCTCAGGTTTCACCCCCACTCCTCGCAAGGCAGCGGGCAGTCCCCTCTCATGCCACGGTGAATCCGGAAGCCGATGAACCAGACACCCCGGCCGACCCAACTCCATCACGCCCACCCTTGCCTGGGTACTTTGGCTAGAGGAAAGCTACACTACAAACCCAGCCGTTGCCCACGCTGGCTTGTGGTAAGTACGATAAGTTCTTCGACTAGCAAAACCATGCACCCACAACCCACCATGTAGTGTATTTTAATTAGCTAACACCATTGCGGTGGCACTATTCCAAAGCTATGCCAATAATCAAAGTCTATGTATTAATGTGATTCCCCCTTTGTGTACAAGTTGAACTAAGCATGGCTAAGTATTCCCTAAACCAACATCTAATCATTTTAATACCCAAGTTATCAATGGCGTAAGGGAAACAATATATAGCCGAGTAATAGGACCCATCCCACATGATATTGTAAAACAATGCAACATTTAATAGAAATGCGGGACATTTGTAAGTTGGGTACAATATGATAAATTGTAAAGCATGACTTGCCTTGCTCTCGCACTGATGAGACCACAGTAACGTCTTCGAGAAACCGCGGATCGACGAAACGGCCGAAATCTACGCGACAAACAAAGCACACAAGCAAAACATGCTATAAGTCTACTGAAACAGGAAACAAAACTATTTTTAATGGATTCTAAGCATTTTTATGAATTTACTGAGACTTGAATGGACTTAAACGGAGCTCGGATGAATTAGTTATGAATTTTAGAAGATTCACTGTGTTTTTACTATAAAAAGAAAATCCTTAATTGAATTATTGCGCATTAAAGGCCCTGGTGACATCATCAAACGAGGAGGATGGCGCCAACAGATGGGCCCCACTTGTCATCGGCTCAAGGACATCGGTCCACGGTGGACCAAGTCTACGGGACAGGAGAGGAGGGGCGCACCACGTGGCCGGCCACGCGGGCCACGGGATGGACGGCCACGATCTGCTGGGAGGCAGATCGGGCGGCTGGGGATGGGCGGGGCCAAAGCCGGCCCGGCATGGCGCACGGCGGCGGTGGCTGGCTACCGGCGACCGGCCGGTGGCAGCGGCTGGCGACGTGGGCGGCGGCGCATCGCGGCGACGCGCATGCGGGGAGCGGCGGCGCGCGCGAGAGGAAGGAAAGGGGAGAGAGTTCTCACCGAGGGGTTCGGCCGGCCGGGGAAAGGCGACGGCGAACGGCGGCGACGAGCGACCGGGAGATGGCGACGAGTGGCGAACGAACTCCGGATGGGCCTAAGGAGCACAATGAGGGGGATTAGAGAGAGAGAGAGAAGGCCTGCTGTGAGCGGAAACCATGGCCGAAGGCGGCGGCAATGGTGGTACTCACCGGCACGAGGTGGACGGCGATCTCCGGCGACAGATTGCGACGGACGAGGGGTGGACGAGGTGGCCCTCAGGCTTGCGAACCTGACGGCGGCGACGGCTTGGTTCGGTGGCGGCCCTAGCAGCGGCTAGAGGCGGCCGGAGCAGTAGAAGAGGCGGCGGCGGGTGGGTGCGCGGTGCGAGGGCGATAGGGAGCTCGAGAGCGGGCGGCGAAAGAGGGAAAAAGGTGGAGAGAGGTGTGGTGGTCGATTATATAGAGGTGGGGAGGCCGGACGTGGCCGGGAGCGGCGGTTCCGCGGCGACGACGTGGAGAGGTGGAGGAGGAGAGAGAGGCGGGATTCAAAAATTGAATCCCGGCCATCTCGCGGGCGCTGGCGTGTGCGGGAGTGGGGCGTGGGTGCGGGAAAAGCGGGGGCGCGCAGGGGAGTGGGTGACATGGCCCGGGACGGCGGGAGGGCGTGGCGGCGGTTGAGGAGGGAGGCCGCCCCTCCGGCTGGAGGTTAGGGGCGAACCCGACAGGTGGGCCCCACCTATCGGCGCTCGGGAGGGGAGGGGGAGGCTGGATGGACTTCGGGGAGGGGGTGGAGAAGGAATGGGCCGGCGGCCCAAAGGAGGAAAAAAGGGGAAAAAGGAAGGAAAAAGGGAAAAAGGAAAGGAAAAGGATTTCCAGGGAATTCTTTAATGATTGTGCTGAATTTTAATTGGTTAAAATTATTTCTTGGGCTCTGAAAATTCCACTAAAAATCATGTTAGCATATTTTGATATGTAGAACCCAAGAAAAATTCCACATGCCATTCCGATTATTATTTGCATTTATTAATTTAGGGAATAAGCTCAAGGTTAAATAAACAATTTCTTCGGTCGATTTAATTAGACAAAATTTTTAAAGCAAGAAAGGGGAACTTCAGGGCGTGACATTCGCCGGAAATTGTGTGTTCGGCCTCCCTTTGGGAATCGGCGAAGTAAGAACGAGAAGTTCGTGGCGGTGAAGGGTTTGCCGAAGGTGCGATGTCCGTTTCGGCCAGTTTACCGCGAGATGATAATAAACGGCAAAAGCTACAAGGTTTTGAAGGTTGTCGGCTGGATGCGGGCGCACCCCGGGCGAACCCTGGAGGACTACGATCGTGTCCATATAGAACGCCGGGAGGACATGGCTCGCTTTTGGCGAAACCATCAGAGGACCGATCGTCAGGAAGCGATCGCCCAGCGTCGTTATAGTCTAGTTTGTGTTCCACCCCCCTCCCTCCTTAGGATAGTGTATGACATTAGTAGTGATGACGAACCATGTTCGTCGAATCGTTCCTTAGGGAGTGGGGATTGCTTTGGGGGCGGAGACGTAATTTATTTGTAAGCTAGGCTGTAAAGCCGGTGCTATTTGTACTTGTATCATGTTGTGTGACTGCATCCTCCGATTATTTTTTGAAATTAATAAAGATGTGTTTTATTTCCTTTTCGCTGTTTTTCGCATTGTCACCTTTCGTGCTTTTGTTAGGTCGAACCGTGTCAACCCCATTGCGTATACTAGCGAAATAGGTATGCTGAATTTTCAGCTTTCGTCTTCCGTTTTTGGTCTGTGGTATTCCAAGCTGAAGGAAGCGCTTATGTTTTCACATGGATCGAGTGTAATGGCGTTCGGTTAGTTATTTCCCGAAACAAGCTGTCGTGGTTTCAACGCTCGGCGAGCGTTGCTTCGGCCGATTCGTTTCGTCCCCCTGGCGTTTTCGCTGATCAGGCGTTTGCCTTGGGGTTTTTCCACGAATTATCATTCAGACAAGTGCGAAAGACACAAGGATTTTTTACTGGTTCGGGCCGCCAAGGTGGATAATAGCCCTACATCCAGTTTTTTTTCCTTTTTTCATTTTCCTCTTTTTTTTTGTATTTTTGTGCTGAAAGGCTTACATAATGAGAGATGCCGAAAGGCCTATACAAAAATATGTACATTTTTACAAGTTGGCGATTTGGGTGCCACCCATTCTAGACATAGAAACGCTTAAGGGAAGTGGCGTTCCAGGAATGGTCGAACTCTTCGCCTTCCAGCGTTGCTAGGCGAAAGGAGCCTGTCCTGGACCCGTGTTTGATGAGGTATGGCCCTTCCCACTTCGATTCAAGCTTCCCGGCCGCCACCGGGTTCGTCTTCTTCCTTAGGACGAGATGGCCAAGCAATAGCTCTATCAGTCGAACCTTTTTGTTGTAAGTTGCCGAAGTGCTTGTGGCATATTTGCGCATGTGTTACAGTGCTTCGACTCTCACCCACTCTAGGAGTTCGAGCGACACCTCGCGCCCATCTTCGCCTCCAGAGAACATCACCCTTGGTGAATTAGCCCCTAGCTCAGTTGGGGTCATTGCTTCATCACCATAGAGAAGGATGAACGGGCTGAACTTGGTTGGCCTTGTGGGGGTCGTTCGAATGGCCCAGAGAACAGATAGCATTTCGTCTGGCCATTTACCCTTCGCTACCCCCTCAAGCCTTTTCTTTAGCGCCTCAAGGATCTTACCATTTGTTCGTTCGGCCGCCCTATTTGACTGTGGGTGCGCGACCGAAGTGAACCTGATTTCCAGGTTTAACCCTTCACACATCTCTCTGAACTTGTCAGAATCGAATTGCTTGCCGTTGTCGGTGATGAATTCTTTTGGCACTCCGAAACGGCAAACAATGTTTTTTCCATACAAACTTCTGTACTGCTGCCGAAGTGATCGCGCCAAGTGGTTCGGCCTCGATCCAACGGGAGAAGTATTCAACGGCTGCAATTGCAAACTTGTACCTATTTCGTGCCATAGGAAAAGGGCCAATAATGTCTAGCCCCCACCTGGCGAAAGGCCAGACTGGTGCGATAGGTTGCAGCTCGTATTGGGGTGCAGTTTGGCTTCGGCCATGCCGCTGACAACTTTCGCACCTCTTGGTTTGCTCGACACAAACTTTCAGCATGGTTGGCCAATACACCCCCTGGTGAAACACTTTAGAGGCAACCGTCCTTGCGGCCTGGTGTGCACCACACAGCTCCTGGTGTATTTCTATCACCATTTCTTCTCCTTCGGCAAAGAAGATGCAGCGAAGCAAGGGTTGGAGCACCCCGGAGCGATACAACTGCCCTGAGACCAGCTTGTATTTTGTGGCTCTGAGCTGTAAGCGCTTCGCTTCTGCTTCATCTTCTGGGAGCCAGTCATTCTTGAGGTACTTGACGAATGGAGTTCGCCAATCTTCTGGGTCTTCGCCCAGCTCTGCCTAGTCGATTGCCATGATGTCCAGGCTTTCTGTGGGCACACTTGGTGCATACAAGACTTCAAAAAAGATGCCTGATGAATGCGGGCCTCCACAGGTAGCAGATTTTGCAAGGGTATCTGCTTCCTCATTCTGGCCTCTAGGTAAGTGTTCGACCGTTATGCCGGCGAAGCACTTTTCCATAGATCGAACTGCCTCCAGATATCTCTTCATTCCTTCTTCTTTTGCCTCAAAGGACTTGTCAACATGACTTGCCACCAGCTTGGAGTCCGTTCGAATGAGCAAGTGCCGAACCCCCAATGCTTTTGCCTTTCTTAGGCCTAATAGTACAGCTTCGTATTCTGCCATGTTGTTGGTCGTGTCGAACTACAGCCTTGCGGCATACCGAATCGGCACACCTCCTGGCGAAGTGAGTACTGTCGCGGCGCCTGCCCCCTTGTGCGACCACGAGCCGTCGGAGTACATTACCCATGGCTGTTCGACGGGCTCGGGTTCAGGGGCGAATGCTGGTGTCCATTCGGCCACGAAGTCAGCTAGGACTTGGGACTTGATGGCGGTGCAGGCGACAAAACGCAGGTCGAAGGGGGATAATTCTGCCGCCCACTTGCAGAGTCGGCCAGTGATTTCTTTGCCCCGTAGCACTTCGCCTAAAGGATACTGCGATGGCACAGTGACTTTGTGGGCCTGAAAGTAGTGCTTAAGCTTTCACAAAGCCATCACTAGGGCGTAGGCAATCTTCTCCATTTCAATGTATCTTGTCTTCGCCCCTTGTAACGCTTTGGAGATGAAATACACTGGTTTCTGGCCTGACTCCGTCTCTTGAACGAGAGCTGCACTGATCGCCACCGGCGAAGCTGCTAGATAAAGTCGTAGTTCGCTTCTCGGCGCTGGACTAACTAGGGTAGGTGGGCTTTGCAGATTCTACTTTAGCTCGTTGAACGCTACTTGGCATTCGGGTGTCCAGCTAAATTTTCCCGTGCCCCGGAGGGTCTTGAAGAAGGGAAAACCTTTTTCGGCTGCCTTCGAGAGAAATCGACTGACTGCCGCAATTCGGCCTGCGAGCTTTTGTACTTCGCGTACGCTCGACGAAGGCTTCATTTGCTGAATTGCGTCGATTTTCTCGGGATTCGCCTCGATACCCCTTTCAGAAACAAGAAAGCCCAACAGCTTGCCTGCACGAACACCAAAAACACACTTCTCAGGGTTTAGTTTCATACCAGCCGCACGCAAGTTGTCGAAGGTCTCCTGTAAGTCAGACGCATGGTCGAAAGCCTTGCGGCTTTTTACGATGATATCATCGACATAGGCCTCCACATTTCGCCCCAACTGTTTGTAAAGGACCTTATACACCAGCCTGGGGAATGTTGCTCCAACATTCCTCAGGCCGAAAGGCATTCTGAGGTGGCAAAACGTGCCGAACGGCGTGATGAAGGCTGTCTTGGGGATGTCAGCCGGATTCATGTGGATATGGTGATAGCTGGAGTACGCATCCAAAAAGCTCATGAGTTCGCAGCCAGCTGACGAGTCGACAAGTTGGTCGATCCGCGGCAGGGGGAAGTCATCTTTCGGGCACACCTTGTTGAGGTCTGTGAAGTCGACGCACATGCGCCACTTGCCGTTCGACTTCTTCACCAAAACCGGGTTCGCCAACCACTCTGGGTGGTCGATCTCTTCGATCACCCCAGCCTTGAGCAGCTTCTGCACTTCGGCCTTTGCTGCCTCTTGGCGATCGGCGGACATTTTGCGCAGCTTCTATTTCCTTGGCTTGGCATCCGGTTTGACCGCTAGATGATGCATGATGAGGTCTGTCGAAACACCTCCCACTTCGTCGGGGCTCCATGCGAAGATGTCAGTGTTCTTCTTGAGCACCTCCAGGATATTCTTGGCTTCCTCTTCGCCTAGATCGCCCTCTAGCAGGACAAACTTCGTGGGATCGGCGTCATCGACTTGCATCTTGATCACCTTGCCATGAGGGGCGGGCTTCGGCATGCGTTTAGCATGGTCATGTGGTTCGGCCTCGATATTGTGCACTGCCCTGTTGATTGCGGCCAAATCGCCCTTTGATGCGGTCAAAGGTTGAAGCCTCTTGATGACGATCACGCCTGTTGGGCCCGGCATCTTGAGCTTGAGGTAGTTGTGGTGGGAGATGGCTTCGAACTTGTTCAAGGTTGCACGGCCGAAGATGGCGTTGTAGTTGTATGGGATGTCGATGACATCGAACAGTATTTGCTCTTCGCGCCTGTTTTCACTTGTGCCGAAAGCTACCACCAGTTGTACTTGGCCCAAAACTTGAACTGCTTCGCCACCAAAACCACGAAGTGAGGCTGGTGCTTGGGTGAGGGCTAGGGTTGGCAACCCCATCTTGACGTATGCTTCGGCAAAGATGACATCGGCCGAGCTTCCCCCGTCAACCAGGATTCGCCGGACTTCGAAGCCAACTACCTCGGCCGAGATCACCAAGGGGTCTTGATGTGGGAATAGCACCCCTTCAGCGTCTTCTGGCCCGAAAGAGATTTGCTGGTTCAAGTACCTCGGAGCCCCTTCGCCTGCCGCGGTGATGTTGTGCACCGTTCGCAGCTGCATCTTCTTCTACCGCTTCGACTGTTGGACTGGCGGATCGTCCCTTGTAATCATTTGAATTACTCTGCGCTGGACATCCTGGCGCTGTTCGGATGGGGGAGCTTGTTCTTGAGCGGCTTCGCGAGGTGCTTCGACAGCAGCCCCTTGCTGCGGCCTTGGGTCTTGAGCGTTGCCACGCCGCCGAATGTTTCGGCATTGCTCGGTAGTGTGCGAGGATCACCCGTGGAATGCGCAATAGACGTTCTTCCTGACCTTCTTGCGAATAGGCTACTGATGGCTGCCTGCTTGCTGAGCATCGAACTCTTTGCGGAGGGCTTGGACCTCTTTGACAGCCATCACAGCCTTGCCCGTGCGGTCATTTCTGAATTTTCTCCACGTCATGGGAGCTTGACTTGGCCTTGGCGGCTGTCCCTGATTCGCCAGCTGAGGTTGGCGAACGGTGAGAGGAGTCGGTTCGGCGACCTGTGCTTGTACTTGGGCTTGGGCAGTGGCGATGGAGGCTTTATCGTACTCGGCTTGGATTGCTTGCCATCGCTTGGAATCCTCTTCGCCTCTTGCGTACCCGTCGATGATGCGAAGCAGGTGCTCGAGTGTCTGCGGCTCCTTGTTGGCGATTTTCCTTGTGAGTTCGCCTTCGAGCAGCCCGGCCGAAGCGGCGTTGATGATAGACGCTTCGGTTATATCTTGAACTTGGCATCGGGCTTGCGAGAAACGACGCATGTATTCTCGTATTGATTCCCCCGGGCTCTGGCGAATGCCGAGTAGATGCTGCTGCGTCTTCGGCTCCTCATAGGTGCCTCGAAAGTTAAGGACAAAGACGTCGCGCAATTGCTCCCATGAGTAAATGCTATTAGCTGGTAAATTGAAATACCAAGAACGGGCGATGCCATCTAAAGCGAGATGGATTACCTTTGCCTTGGTGTTTTCGTCGCTGTGAGCGACTTCAATCGCGGACTCGTAGATGGACAGAAACTATTTTGGTTCCGTTTCGCCCGAGTACCGCGGGACAGGTGGGAACTTGAACTGGGTTGGTATTGGATGGATCTTGATTCCCCCACTCAGCGGCAGCCCCTTTTCGCCCCCCGATTTGCCATGACACCTTGCTGCGAAGGCCTGTTTGTCTGTGGATATGGCGTGGCGAAGGGCGAAGTCATGGCTTGCGTGTGTGGTTGCACCACAGTGTTCGGCTGTCCGGCCCCAAACAGCGATGCCTGGGGTGCCGCCATGGATGGATCGAACGAAGGCTGGGTCCAAGCCATAGCGGCCTGGTTCGGCGCCTGATTTGTTTCGAAGCCTAGTGTCAGTGCCTGTGGTTGAATGGTTGGTGCTTGAGCAGCGTTGCTGGAGTCGAACTGCGGTCCTTGACTCCAAGGCGAAGCCCCCGGACCAGGCTGGTTCGACGTCTGCCAACTGGGTGCACCTTGACTTGTGTTCCCCTCCGGTCGGGCCGAAGGGCTTGTACTTGAGATGTTGTGGGGTTAGTTGAGTTGCTGAAGGAAAGCTTGAAGCTGTGCCTGCAAAGCCGAGGCCCCTTTCGCCATTGCTTGTGACATTTGGCCTAGGTGTACTTGGGCAACGACCGGCCGAACCTGCGGTTGTACATGAGGGGTCGGGTGTACATTGCGGCCGAAGGCTGCCCAACGAAGTACACTGGCGCTTGTATGGCTTGTGGTGGAAAGGCCTGAGTTGATGCTTACGGGTAGACTTAGGGTGGAATGTAGCCTGCTGAATACTGGAGGATTGGGGCCGAAGCGACCTTAGCTTGCCGTGCTACCTCCTACGCCTGCTGCTATTCTTGCATCTGGCGAAGCATGTCTTGGAGTCGGGTCATGTTTTGGCGCATGGCCTCCATGTCGGCTTCGGCTTGTGTTTCGAGGTTGGGGTTGACTTGCGTAGCGGCGAGCGCAGTCGAAGCCGTTGCCGACTGTGACGAAGCAGCTTGGGGCACCAGCAGCTGGCTTGTCGAAAGGATCTCCGCCCTGGTCTGGAGCGCCCTTGCTGCCACAGCTGCCTTCGCCGTGTCGACCGTGTTCGGCACCAGCCCCGACGAAGCGGCAGGAGCCGAAGGTGGCGGTTGCGGTGCAGGTGCCGAAGCCGACGGTGCCCCCCCGGCTTCGATGATGGGCGCCGAAGGATCGGCTCCCTCTTCGGCGGCCATCTCCTCTCCTGCTTCGCTCCCCTTTCGCTTCGCAACCTTCTCCTTCACGACCCTCTTGGGTGGCATTCGCCCTCAGTGGTTTCGCTCGGAGGTCCCCACGGTCGGTGCAAGCTGTTGTCGAAATGATAACTGCATACATCGAAGGACGTGGTTACTCAACAGTGGTTGGAAAGCAGTAAAAATGTATTAAATTGAGAGTTTTTCTTCGAAAAATCCCCCTTTACATGGCCCTAGGGATCTATTTATAACCCTATTACAGGCCCCCCCCCCTATTTGGGTTTAGGTTTTACAGGGGAATTTACATGGTTCCCCTTATAAAAGGGACATTTACATGGGCATACAGTGCAATTGAGGTGCATGGGCCTCTAATGGGCCAAATTGGCGATCGCTGGCCCAATGGCCAACGGGCCGAAGCGGCTGGGATGGCCCCTTGGGCCTTCCCGGAGCTGGCCTCGATATGGCGAAGTCATCCTCCTTCGGCGTTCGCCCTTCGACCTTCGCCCAGGATGCACGGTCTTCGCCATGAGGCTTCATCCTTTGTCGTCTTCGCTGCATAGTCTTCGCCATGGAGCTTCGCCCTGATAAGCTTGACGCCTTGAGCCTGAACCCTAGTTGGTTGCATGGTTTCGGCAAGTCTGGTCGAAGAGTCTCGTGACATACCGCCAAGACTACCCTAATCGACAACCAAGAAGCAGGCTAAAGATTATAGTTCTAAGCACGACTTATGAGATCAAACTTAACTGATGCAGCCATAAGTATGAAAAGAAAGACAATATCTAGACAATCAAGCCATTGGCAGCTTCATAGAGTGGTAGATATCCTATATAATCTAAGTTAACGTTGGTACTTAACCTAATCGGCTGCCTTCTAGCGATAGATGTTAGCCGACTGGAGATTAGATAACAATATTACCAGAGATTATATAGAATATATAATAACTCGACAACTTACATAAACAAGATTAGAGTATCATAAAGATGGAAGCACTAATCCCGAGAACGCAAGCCGCCATAACAAGTTTTACCTCTAGTTGAAGATCAAAACCGATGCAGCTCAACCCGAAAGCAAGAACTCGTCGAAACAAAACGAAAGTAAAGGGTGGCGATGCGCCGAGATTGTATTTGAGCGTGTGTTGTTTATTACATGGGGCTCGGGGTCTATTTATACCTGAGATTACAAAATATGTCCTTGTCGGACACGACTCCTATCTCTAACAAACTCTAAGATACCATAAGTCTTTGCGACAGACTTTTGCCCAAACTTATCTCTAAGTAAATTACATAAAATATCGTAATTAATAGATACAATTGCCTTCTTAGGACTCAATCCGTGTGTGGCAATCCATATGAAGCACTTCAACCTAACCCGATGACGTATACCGAGTCGTATTGTCGGAATCGGCTCAATCGGCTAACCTTATCCGACTCGAACTCTGCCGATCACGGTCGCAGCCGATTCGGACTTAGCCGTTTCACGCTCTGTTTCCGGAACGATCTTCGTCCTCGATTCCGCTTCGATTTGATCTTCATCTCCGATGCTTAGATTACCAAATTTGGTCATTAACATTTATATATCCGATTCAAATTTGAATTTGAATTCAAATATTTTTTATATATAGTATTTCTATACATCTAAAGTTTATATACCTAAAGTTTGTAGACCCAAAGTTTATAAGTCAAAAGTTTACATACCCGTTTCAAATTTGAATTTGAATTAAAATGTTAGTTTATAGACCCAAAGTTTATAAGTCAAAAGTTTACATACCCGTTTAAATTTGAATTTGAATTCAAATATCAGTTTATAGACCCAAAGTTTATAAGTCAAAAGTTTACATACCCGTTTAAATTTGAATTTGAATTCAAATATTAGTTTATAGACCCAAAGTTTATAAGTCAAAAGTTTACATACCCATTTCAAATTTGAATTTGAATTCAATTTTTTTATATATATAGTATTTGTATTTCTATACATATTTTTTCCAACTTTGTTTTTTTATTTTTTAAAATTGTATTGTGTACTGTAGTATAGGGGAGGGATGGGAGCGTATAGGGGGAGGGATGGGCCGGTGATCGCTAAGAGCGATCACCCGCCCATTAGCCGTCCCCGTTTTGGATTGCTACCAAAACTTAGCCCTACCAATATTTTGGTAGTTTAAATAGGACATGTGCTTGGTTTGGATTGAAACCAATTTATTGGTGATGCCCATGCTAGATTCGGCATCAATCTACACTAGAATTCATATGTTGGCTTTATTTTGGTAGCAAACCAAATACAATCTTTGCCCTACCCAAAAAATTGATATTGCCAAAATTTGCCTAAGTTTTAGCACTACCAAAAAATTGGCATGGTAGCAATCCAAATAGACCCTCTAATTTTGAACTACTCCCTCCGTCCCATAATATAAGTAATTTTGGGTGGATGTGACACTTCCGGACATGTATCACATCCACCCAAAATCCCTTATATTATGGGACGGAGGGAGTATAAAATATAAGCCCATGTACAATCCTAATGTTGAAGTTGCTGAATCATACAAGAATCGATGAGCCTTTGATGTTATAAAATTTGATTATTAAAAATATTGTTGGTCAAAACTAGCACCTTAAAGTAAAGAAAAAAGTATTTTATGAAGGTCAGGAATATTTTTTTATGGTATATTATATTTACATGTGTTTTATGATAGTTTAAAATATCAATTTTTAATATCTTTTTTAAAAAAATAATTTTAATTCATTTTTTTTTTGTCCTCGAATAATTATCACTATCTCAGTTTCATTTATCATCCATCAGCTAGACATGTGTTCATAGTTTTCTTTTTCTTTTTCATGATAGAAATAAATCCGGCCTCTTCTTTGAGACATATAATGCGTGACCTTAATTATTACAATCACAGCATACAGTTATTTTCATGCCCCCCAACATTGAAAACAATAAATATTATCATATATATAATTTTTATTCGATGTTCTTCAAGAGGTGTACATATAAATTAAATTTTCAATGTATAGCTAATCGTGTTGCTCTCATGTCCTATTCCCAATTCAATGCATGACTGGAACTTGTGCGGAATGTGGATAAAATTCACAATTCAATGCACGACCAAAACCAAACATATTGTTAGCAGGTAAAATAAAAGATAGCAAACAAAATATATTGAGGTGCAATCCTTTTGCGCACTTGCGAAAGAAAGATAGCAAACAAATCAGAATACTGAAAAAAATCCTTATTGTCGGAGGGTGAACTCCTCAAGCGGGGGATGGAGAGGCCCCCCCTTTGTTAGTTCGGTTGGGGGCAGCAGGTGAAATTCGAGAACTCGGTGGAAAGCGTGATGTAGAGGGGGTCGGGCCCCTCAAGAACAGTAAGACAAAATGGGTTTATATAGGTTCGGGTCACTAGGAAGCGTAATACCCTACTCCTGTGTTTGGTTGAGCGATTAAGAATTGCAGGTGCTTGAGTCATCGAGAAACAAGCGTGAGCTTGCCAAAGGATCGATCCCTCCTTCTCTCACTAGGCTTGGACTTCCTTTTATATCTCAAGGGGCTGCCACATGGACCTAGAGCTCTCTCTAGGGGACAGGGAGGATAATCGCATTAAAAACATGTCTTGTTCCTTGACTCGGAAGCCACCCACGAGCGCCTTGATCGTGGGGCCTATCAAATCGTGCCACCTGACACGAGGGACGCTCGTGTCATTCGTCATTTAATGGGTGAAGACTTCTGTGTCCCCATTCGCGCAACGGAGATCTTGTTCTAACCGTAGCGGGCGAATCGACTCCAGCTATGATGATGAGGGGACAGGGCGGGCCGCACGCCGCCTATCACACGCGCTAGTGCACCTGACACCCCTGGTCCCATCGGTCATTCAACCGGTCACTGGCCCGTCATACACCGGTCAGGCGCGCTCCACGCAGCATTAAATGCGGCGTGGCGTGCCTGCTCAAGCCGCCATAAATGCGGGTAGGTGGGCGTTTTGGAGACAGCCACCCAGCCCATCGTACGTGGCGACCCACGGAGGGGGTCGGGGGAGTTACAAAGGGGGCATCCGCCGCCCTACCTCGGGTCCGACCCCCGTCGGGGGAGGGCCACGTGGCATTGGGGGGCAGCCTCCTCCCTTTTGTCTTGATATCTCCATGCCCATATCACCGACACTTATAATACCTATCATTGCAGGGCTTGTTTTGTTTGATACCAATTTATTACCCTATCAAAATTTTGGTAACTTCAATAGTAGCAATTGCATGTTTGGTGTGCTACCAAATATTACCCGCAATAGTTCAATTGAATACTACCCAATTTGATAGTGCCAAAATTTACCAATGTTTTGGCACTATCAAAATTTTAGTAGGATAAAAATTGGCTCCAAACCAAACAAGCCCACAGAGTTTTCGGTGTATGGCTTCCTACGTTATCCATTGAAGTAATCAGAGGAGGAATAAAATACTGCGAGTATTGCGGAGCACGATTTTGCTAGCTCCTGCATCAGTGTCGCTAGCTCAACATGGCCATTACAAGGCACTATTCAACAACAAAATCGAAAAATAGGACTAATGGGAAACAAGAATGTCACCTTTGAGCCAATTCAGGTCTGAACAGCACAAGAGAAAGTTCTCAGAAAAAGGAGGAGCAACACAAGAGAAGACGGTGCACGGATGGGAGAACACCGGTGAACACCAAAGGCTCGACGGAGTGGTGACGGTGGCAGACCAGCGAGGCGAGTTGGGAAGCAGGTCCATGTCCATTGGAAGGCTCGACGGGGTGGAGATGCTCGCAGACCAGCAAAGCGTGTTGGGCAGCGGGTCCAGCGGAAGGGAGGACCACCTCAAAGATGAACATCTATATGCTTTCAAAAGGAAAAAAAAATCTATAATCGGTAAAATGAAACAAAGGAGAATATGTCAAATCAAATGAATGTAAATGTGTGTGTGTGTATATATATATGTATATATATATATATATATATACATATATGTATATATATATATATATATATATATATATATGAGTTGGATTTTTTTACACGCGAGTTCACATGTACCCACGATCTACACCCTATATGTAGCTTGCACGAATCTTAGGGCAAGTGTGTGTCTATATATATATATATATATATATATATATATGTATGTATGTATATGAAAAATGCAGATTTGCACTCGGGTTCACATGTACCTACAATCTACATCGTTGATGTGTTCCAAGATTCGTACTGCAAAATGTACCTAATCTTAACCAAATGAATGCTTACTATAGGGAGAAAAGATTAGGATTAGGTTGGTTCACAATATGTATAACATGTGTGTTGCATTTTTTACCAAATATTTTTTTCAATAATAATCATATATGACATTTATATATCTAGTGCATTGTATTTCTCTAACCCTTATTTTGTTTATAACATGATATTTAGTCAAAATGAGAAAAACAATATCTACTATATCACCAAATTATCATCTCGCAAAAATGATACTTCCAAAATGGTATATATCCTACCATAAAAACTATATAAACAAGGTAATTTATATAAAAAAGGTAAACTACATAAACAAGTTTTGCATACAAGAAATATAAAAATTACATAAACAAGGTATTTTACACTTGTAAAAAATATAGTATAACGTAAACATAATGCATGTTACATTTTGTTAGCACCATATATATATACATATATACATATATGTATATATAATATACATATATGTATATATGTATATATACATATATATATATGTATGTATATATACATATATATGTATGTATGTATATATATACATATATATGTATATATGTATATATATACATATATATGTATATATACATGTATATACATATACATGTATATATACATGTATATATACATGTATATATACATATATACATGTATATATACATATATACGTATATATACACATACATATATACGTATATATACACATACATATATACATATATATACACATACATATATACATATATACATATATATATATATATACATATATATATATATATATATATATATATATATATATATATATATATATATATATATATATATATATATATATATAACACAACACTTAAACGCTTATACTGAATAATAACCAAATAATTAAATTCCAAATTGAATTGATTTGTTGTGTGGGCTGAAAAAAGCAGCTAAGGGGGACAACAGTATCATCCATATATTCAGACCAGTCCTTGCATGAGGTTAGAACAGGAAGAACAGATTGTACTGTTAAATTTATTTCGATACTTCTACATCTTGAGAATTGACTCGCCAACCTAAAGTGGGTTAAAATAATTGACAATCTACCTGAACTAATATTTGTTGAATGTATCCCCATCGTATTGGTGTGATCTATGAAACATAAGGTTTAAGACAAGAGAGAATCTATTCTATACCACTTAGTTTGTTCGAGTTCAATGATTTACTATTGACATTGTCTCTTTTTATAATATATCAACGACTTTATTAATTGTTCTACAGTACACCATTGGCTGAAACTTCTATTCAAAAATACCCAAAATACCCTTAGAGACATACAAGATTAACAATTGATTTATCTCATCAGAAGTTTTAAAAAAATATGAAAATTTTTATGTGGCCTCTTTACACAATTTGGAAGTTTGTATACAAGTTTCAAGCTTTTTCAAGTATATTTAGTTTTTAGAAAAAAAACATTTTTAAGTGGTATATGAGGGAGAATTTGCTTATACAAGAGGTAATAGCATAAAAATATCTTATATAGTGAATGAAAGATGATTTATATTGAAAACAACAATAAAAAAGTATTTTATATAGCATATAACAAACAAGTTATATTTTGTTAAAAAAATAAAAATTTAGTAAAAAACTTGAAACTTCTATATAAATTTCCACGTTGTGTAAGAAAGCCACATAAAAATTTTCATATTTTTTTAAACTTATAATGAGATAAATCAATTGTTAACCTTGTATGTCCATAAGGGTATTTTGAGTATTTTTGAAAAGAAGACCCAACATAATGGCGTATTGTAGAATAATTGATAAAGTCACCGGTATATTATAGAAAGCAACAATGTCGATGGTAAATTATTGAACTCGAAGAAACTCAATGGTATAAAATAGATTCTTTAAGAGACAATCCATACACTTATATAGTCAGTTAAACATTATTTATGGCAGTGTTATGGTAACCAAACGTACGAAGAGTAATATCTTTACTATTATAAAAAATAAATATGTTTTTGTCAGTACTTTGTTACGTCATCCGTATATAAGTCGATTTTGAAGTTCGTTCGTTTTTGGAAATATATATCTGTATTTGAGTTTGTTCGCTTTTGAAAATAAAGAGGGAGTCATATAAGGAATATTTTAAAAAAACCTGCATGCTAACTTGGAATGATCGGACTCCTAATTATAGCTCATGATTTTTTTACAAAAATATATATATCCAAGCGAATTCTCACAATAAAACTATTATAAAAACTGAGGATGTTTTTACTGCTACTTTGGTACGTCATCCATATATGAGTCGGTTTTTAAATTCGTTCGCTTTTGAAAATACAGATCTGTATTTTGGTCGGGTTCTAAATTCGTTCACTTTTGAAAATACAGGAGCAATTGTATAAGAAATCTCTTTAAAAAAAACTTACATGCTGATGATTAGACTCCTAATTGTAGCTCATGATTTTCTAGAAAAAAAATATATCTAAGCAAATTCTCACAGTGAATCTCACCTTCACTAAACCATATAACAATAGTCTTCCCCCGTTGCAATATATGAGTATTTTTTCTAGTAATATAGAATATTACGATTATTGCACCAGGCTCTTAAGATGAATCGGGAAGAAACCTTTTCTGCTGCAGTGGAATCCTTAATCATGTCCAGAGGTAAATCAATTCACAGTTGCATTTATAATTTATTTTAGAATTGTTCATGCTCATTCAAAGTGCAAATGAAATATTGGCATAAATAGAGCTCCTGTCATTGTGTACTCACTTTATTTTCCAATCAATATGTGAAGTAGCTTTTTCTACGGGTATCATGATTTTGCTACAAAATCAACCATGTTGGCATATTTACTAAGCATAATTTTGATGAACACCTACCTGTGAAAAGGAACATCATAGTGTATTATCTATACTAATACTAATATAAAAAGGGATAGCTGTTACCAGTGAATTTTAGTAAGCCCCGAAGTTATCATCGGTCTAGAGTCGCTTTAGAGTCTATGGAATCGGTCGATGGGAATTATCAAGTCACCAATAGTTAGATTCTTGATATATTTACTAAAGGAAGTTTATCAAGAAGAGACCGAGTTCAAAAAGGATACGGCATAACAGTTTATCTATTAATTAGGAATAATCTGTTAGTTTCCTTTTATCTTTAAGAATGTTTCTTTCTTGCCTAACAAGAACTAGTATCTATCCATGGATATAAATATGTACACCCGGGGTCATTGTAAACTATCTCATAGATCAATACAACTACTCTCGGCGTATCACCACCCTCTTTTCCGAGGTTTTTACTTATCATCGGCGGAACTTGGCACCTGACGTGGGGCTGCATCGGCTTTCAATCTCCGGCGAAGGGGTAAGTCATACATTCTGTCGGTCCTAACAATCGTATCAGTTACGTTGTTGTTGTTTAAGGTTGCATCGTTCTCGACCTCTTGGATCTCTCTAGTTTGGTTGGTATGTTTCTCTACCTACTCCCTTCGTCCCATTTTAAGTGTAACCATGAGTTTTCACGACCCATTTTAATCATTCATCTTATTTGAAAACTTTTTATAATTAGTATTTTTGTTGTTATGAGATGATAAACATAAATAGTACTTTTCTCGTGACTTATGGTTTGAAATTTTTTTAAAAAAAATTCAAATAAAACGGACGATTAAAGTTGGACGCGGAAAATCATGGTTGCACTTAAAATAGGACGGAGGGAGTACTTATCATATATCTTAGTTAATCTAGTCTTAGAATCTCAATTTAGTTATATCGGCCATTTTTCGCTTTGGGGTTTATGCTGGTATTGGCTAAATCGTTTTACTAGATTAGATTAGCTAAGGTATTCACCACCCTCAAAGGCTTGATTGTTTAAACTTTATGCTTCTTTGCATACTTTGTGATGTATCATCCCTAGTCGTGTTTCGGCACGGCCACGGCCACCCGTGGGTTCCTGTGAGTTCACCGTAGGAATGCTAGTAGGGAAAAAATGAAATGGAGGGAGCAGCATATAGGGCCTATATAGCTGGCCAAAAATTTTGTCCTACATATCACATCAGATATACAGACACATATTTGAAGTATTAAATGTAGTCTAATAACAAAAACAAATTACAGATTTCAATAGAAAACTGCGAGTTGAATTTATTAAGCCTAATTAATCCGTCATTAGCAAATGTTTACTGCAGTATAACATTGTTAAATTATGGCGCAATTAGGCTTAAAAATTCGTCAGGTAATTTTCTGAATTACCTGGCGAACTGTGTACTTTATTTATTTTTTTCTATATTAATACTCTATATATATATCTATATATATGTCTAAATATTTGAGGTGACAGAGTGAAAAATTTCGTTTGTGAACTAAACAAGACCCATAGATGAAACGCCTTGCGATTTTCCGTAAAAGATTCCGATGTTTTGGGCTTGCGTCAGTTTGGGGGCTCAATATTTTCGGTAGCTCTCTCCGAAACAGACACCGCCCAGCCCAAGCCAAACCGACTAGGAAAACACGGGATCGGTTTTATAAGGGAAGCCTATCCGTATCGTCGTCGCTAGTCGCAAACTCGCAATCCCACTCCCACAGCAGGACAGGCCACAGGTCCTCCCAAATCAGAGAAATCTTGAATCTCGCTATTCACGCGGCTAGGCAAGCGAGTCCGGTCTTTCCTCCCGTCGCCGGCGAGCGGCTGAGGCGGCCATCCCTTTCTGGATAGGATACGACGGCTCGCGATCCCCTCCCGCAGGCACCGAGCGCAGTCGGTGCCCGGTGAGGTGAGTTGTCTGATACCAGTGAAAAGTTTTTTATTATTATTATTTTCGGTAGCTTTCTCATTGATAATTTTGGGTAAATTTCATCGCTGCCTCAACAAGATTCGATTCACCCCTTCCTCGAAAGAAAGAAAGAAAGAAACGTTATTCCCCTTTGATAGAGTTTTAGCAATCCGTCTGTAAATTGTTTGCTCTGCATCTTTTGCTAACCCAACGGATATAAGAAATCATGGTTTGATTTCTATTGAAACCACCGCTGCCTGATAAGTCCGAACCCGATTTAATAAAATGTCTAGTCCGAAACTAAATAGGATCGAAGTCGAGTTTCCCGATTAGTACAGACACCGAATACTCCATTATTATATTATGATGTGCAAAGCCATAACTGATTATGCTTAATTATTTTCTGCAGTTTGATATTGTTGGCATGATGGCGAAACGATGCACGGACATCTTGCTAGCTCCCCGGCCACGAAAGACGAAGCGGATTGATATCAATTCTTGCAGATCGAGGTTCTTGCTCCCTTACATCCCGGATGAGGTGATGTTCGACGTTCTGTTACGACTGCCATCCAAGTCTCTCATGCGGTTTAAGTCCGTGTGCAAGGCTTGGCACGCCATGATATCAAGCCCAATTTTCATCAACGCTCACCTCGAGTGGTCAAAGCTAAAGCCATCATCACTGCTCATGGCTCCTGGCTTTTACCAGAAGCAGAAGAACGGTCAGAATATTGCCTTTCTGATGGGCCTCTATAAGTACCAGGGTGGTAATAATAATGTAGTGCATCTGCATGATTTTCCACGTGATTTTCCGCAGGTATTGGATACATGGACTCGCCCTGTGCACTGCGATGGTTTGCTCCTTGTTTCCAACATGAGCAAAAAAATGATTATCTACAACCCATCAACAAGAGAGATTGTTTCCCTGCCAAAAGGGAGCCGTAACCTTCATAAGGGCACAGGGATTGGATTTGGGTTTGACCCTCGCAGCAGCAAGTATAAAGTGGCGAGAGTTTTTTATCAAAGGGATGACAAAACATCAATGTTGGTCTGTAAGTTTGAAGTGCTTACCCTGGGCACTATTAATGTATGGAGGCAAACTGAAGACCCACCTTATCCAATTGGTAAGTCGACTCCAGTTCATGTGAAAGGCGCTATCTACTGGATGGTTTCTCGAACATCACTTTGCCCAGATCCACCCAACACACTTGTTCGATTCTGTTTGACTGATGAGAAGTTTAGTCTGTTTCCATGCCCATGCAATGTAAAGCCTTCCTGTTTGACCGGATTGGGGGATGAATTGTACTGTGGCTATTTTTTCAGTCAACCACTCCAACTGGAGATTTGGGGTTGTAGTGTTGTTGGGCAGAAACCTGAATGGACTCGACGCTGCGCTTTACAGATTCCACCTGATGTTATTAAGCGGCCTGTAGCAAGTCCTTTGGTTGTCTTTCATGGAAAAATGTTGCTGTTGGCGTTGAAAAAGGTCTACAAGTATGACATCCAAGCCTGTAAATTGGAGAAAATACCTTTAGTGGTTGAAGACTTCATGTGCTATGACCGCGAAAATAATATGTACCAGACATATTCAAAGAAGGAAGTAATGGATTTCCATCTATTTAATTATGTTGAGAGTCTAGTTTCGATTAGAGAATTTTGAGAAATCATTCTTCTCGTGTTGTGTTGAGGAGTGATCTAAGGTTACAGTAGATGCCTTTCTTTCTGAGTAGTGTCAACCATAGACAATTCTTAATGAGTTGGATGTATGCTTTCTTTTTCGAAGCTAAGTGGTTTAACAGTAACAATGTATTGTTCATTCTAGTATTATGAATTTTCCTTTACTCTCATAGTCCTGTTCATTTTGCTGCTGACATTTGTGACATTCTTCTCTTATTTTTGCCAACGTTTTATTAGGTACTTACAAGTTGGAAGACTTACATCTGTCATGCAAATACTCTTGGCCATGTTTTTCTTCTTGTCAATTGAGGTATATATTAACATGTTAACATATCCTGTCAGTTGAGATATATACTGCAACGAAATAACTATCTGCTTCTGCTACTACTAAAACTGCGGAAGGTGCTGACAAAGAAATGTGCTACCGTCCTCCTACTCTTTCAGACGATGATTTTTCAGAGGATGAGAACCCTGCAGACCAGCAGCCTAGAAGAGAGACTGAACCAAGCTCGCTCCTCCAAATTATTGATTCTTGGCACAATAGTAAGGATGTCTCTAGCAAAAAAAACTCGAGACATTGATGGGCTTGTTGATTGTTCAAGGAGTGAGACTTGCTGCTTCCATCCCCAAATTGCAGCAGTTAGCCTGGTAACTTTCTGAAAGCACAAGTGCTCGTTGTTTTTGATCAATCATACATGAAACAAAATGGCACTCCTATGGTTATCTGTCTACTCAAAATGTATGTTCGGCTATATATACTGGCAGGAGTCGTCTAACAAAGTAGCATTCTTTTGTTTTTCTCAGTTGAAGAGGGCACGTTTATGATGTCATATGGTTAACAAAGTCTAGAGTTCTAGAGTTATAATGAGGAGGAATTCTGGAACCTGAAAGCTTGGTAGTTTTTAGCCAAGATGTTATTATCATTTGCTCTGGTGAGGGTACATATCAATAAGGTGGATCAGTCTGATTCTTTTTTTGAAACTTTCCTCGCATTTGATGCCATCTATTGTTCTCCTTTTATGTTTGTCTATCGTTATTCATAAATTGTTGTTTTCCACACTTAACCACCCCCAATGGAAGCTATAAAATTATTCAAGCTCCAGAAGGGGTAGTAGTTGGACTCCAATCTGTAGGCAACATCAAAATTTGCCTGGCACGTACGAATAGTGGATTAATGTTTTATCACTTTATTTCTTTCCTTTCTTCTTCTTATTATTTTTTGGCAAGGAATGGTTTATCACTTTGGGTGTTGAACATAGGAGCACCAGGAGGGGCAGTAGTTAGAATCCAAACTGCTGCTGTGCTCTAAGATTCCTGCGACTCTCAGAGTAGTTTATAATCCATCTTGGATTTGTTGCATTACTACACGCACACGCATACTGGATCAATGGTCTATTACTGTTTTTCTTTTCTTTTTTTCCTCAAAGAATGGTTTATCAGTTTGGGTGTTTAACATTTGATGAGCTAGTAAACTTGATTTGGTTAATGAAATCTGCAGTATCTATGTACTGCAGGAGCCACACAGAGTGTTTATTTGGCTTGCTCTGCCACCAATCGGATTTGGATAGTCTCACATTTATTTGAAGCTAAGTAACAAGATGTCGATTGATGTATTGAAACATTTATGTCGATGAGGATATAAATCCAAAACAATAAATGCTAGATTGAAAAAAAAAATGATCTAATAATTATAGAGAGCAGATCATCTGAATTATGTAGTGCTACAATCATTTGAAAAATCTATGCCAAACATTAATTGATGGGAAGACAAATCCATATCAAGAAATATCATACTGAATAAAAATCCAATGGATAGAGTATATAAAATAACACAAGATCGCCGATTTGGATGTCGACGTCATTTCTATCTCAATCCAATCCGCAAGATATCAAAACATCAATGGACACAAATCTAAATGCCAGGATTAATGCAGGATTAATGCAGGAGAGAACATATATAAATTCAGAAACAGATTGATTATTCATTACCTTTTTTTTAGAACAGATTATTCATTACTAGGATTGCTTAACGTCTATGCCTGAATACAAACACCAGCAAAGAACCATATATATAATGCCAATGAGCAAGACGAAGGAGAAAAGGTAAAGAGAAATTCAGAAATACTCGATTGATCTGCAACTTCTTGCCATGGCACCCATCAAGATCAATAAGATTATCGCTGCTACTTTCTTCATGGTTCTTGTGATCATGTCCTGCGCCCTCACATCCACACTTGCTTGCCGTAAGTTGCTAGTCTATCCGTTCCAAAACATAACCATCTTTCTAATTTAAACTGCAAATGTAGCTAATTTAAACTAAAAAGTTAACTATATTTTGAAAGATGGAGCATTCATTACTCTTCTGTGTTTTTAATTGTTTTCACGATTACATAAAAGACAAAACACACCACCACCACATACGCACATATAATATCATTTCTTTAGCAGCGAGAGATAATCCATAAACTCTCATAGAATACTAACTCTCTCCGTTTAATATTATAAGTCGTTTGACTTTTTTCTTTGTCAAAATTATTTAGGTTCGATCAAGTTTATAGAGAAAATTACAACATCTACGACACAAAATTAGTTTTAATAAATTTAATATTGAATATATTTTAATAATGTGTTTGTTTTGTATTGAAAATATCAGTATATTTTTCTACAAACTTGATCAAACTTAAAAAAAAATTGACTAAGAAAAAAATCAAATGATTTATAATATAAACGGAGGGAATATTAATTAATGGATTGGTATTGTTATGTGCAGGGGGTGGGACGGAGTGCACCGTTGAAACGCCACACTGCACAATGGATTCATGCAATGCAAAATGCAAGGCAGAGGCCAGCAGCCGCAAGTGCAACAGGATGACTGCTAGTTGCCACAAATATGCTAGACTTGAGAAGTGCTGCTGCACTTTTCACGCAAAGTAATATCGACAGTGACATCAAAATAATAATAATAATAATAATAATAATAATAATAATAATAATAATAATAATAATAATAATAATAATAATAGTATCGACGGTTGATGACAGGATTATTGCATATGGTTAGATTAATCTCATGGAACCTCTTATCGCTTTCCGCGTATAAATTGATCCAATAAACATGGTTGGCTTTATGAATCATTATCATGTGTCCTGCCTGGAGTTCTCTTTCTGTTTTCTCATGTTTCAAATATAGGTACGTGTGTGCGTAGTGTGTTTGTATTGATATCGGAGTATATGTTTTGGCAAAATGTGCTGCCAGAGAAGTGGGAACCAAAGTCCCCCGTCCTCGGTTATTTGGGCACATGAGGGCCCGCCACCGCTATGATGAGGCCCGCCACGAAGCGACCACCGATTGCCTCAAGGTCTGAAGGAAGGTCGTCCACGTGTGCTGGCTCAGAGGTTGCCCCGATGTAGGAAGGGTGCCTCAAGAACAGTGCCAACTCGAGCGTGCTTTGACTGCCAGTCAATGGGCCAGGGCCTTGAGGTCGGCCTTGGGGCTAGAAGCCTTTCTCAGCCACGCCACCACAATTAAGGGGATATGACCCGGCCGCATGTGCTCTATTAGGCCAGTCACAATGGGGGTTTCACTGGTGTGTCATGCACATTTAATAGGGGTAAGACTGAATAAAAAATGATTATTTGCATGAAATGGGGATGAGAGAGAAGGAAAGAGTTTCATCCTGGTGAAACTCGTCAGCGTCGTTTCCAAGTCCTCGGTAACAGAGTGAAACCCCCGTTGAGGCCGATTCGTTTCATTCACCGGATCTCTTGCGTCCGCCTCCGCCGTGCGACCTCCGCATTCTCCCGCGCCGCGCCGGATTTTGGGTACAAATGATCCCAGCAACTTGTATCAATTAAATGCTTTGCTTAGTCTTGGAAACGTCAAAGTGAAACCCCTCCACTGTGGGGATTGTTTCATAAAAGATTTCATTTGAGAGAAGATGGTATAATATTTTGGGTAGCCGTGCAATGACACTAGCCATTGTGACTGGCCTTATCATGTCATCCGACATTAATGGTGGAATGACGTGGTTCCTGTGGAGAATCGTGGGCCATCGTGTACAACGGAATAGGGCGTATGATCTTCCACTTGCCCATGTCGCCCCTAAAAAAGGGTGATGAACGGGTTGCCAGGTGGCACGGCTTTATACCATGCTGCCTGTCCTGGTCCGCTAGTTTATGGTCTTCTACCTAGTCTCAGTGCTTGACAGTTGGGCCCTATGACACCCAGGACACCCTCCTCCATCACGTGCCATGCGTCAGAAGGGAGTAGGTGTTCACATCAAACAGGGCCCTCCAGAAGGGCCAATGCAAGACCAAGGTTACCGGCTCCTGTACGTAGGTGTGTGTCCAGGCACTATGGTATCCCCTTACCTTAATAAAAGGAGGACTAATGCCTCCAAAAAGTGGTTCAAAACCTAAGATAAAGAGAGACTCCCCTCTAGTGGTCACAAAAAAGCTTGAAGAACATTATGTAAACTAAGTAACTAAGCAAGAACATAAAAGCAGGGTGTTACGCTCCCAAGCGACCTAAACCTGTCAATATCACTTGTCCATTGCTTGTACATGCGATTCACATCCAACCTCGAACACTTGCACCCTAACCAAATCTCAAGAGGGGGGGTATCTTTCCTTCCTGCTAGAGGAGCTCGTGCTTCAACAACTAGTGCGCCAGGTTGGGATGAACATGTTTGAGCTTGCGTTCTCACATCCTCCATTATCGCCAAAGGGCCAAAGGGATGCCATGGTTGGAGGGCATCGTCATGTCGATTATGAGGGTGAAGCCAGGGATAAGGAAGCGGCTAGCGAGCCTTTCAGTGTCGCCCAAACTCCGTCTTGCCTGTCGCATTCTTCGTCGAGACGCGTTGTGTGCCCTCGACAGACCAACCATCATCATCACCTCATTGCACGAGCGGTGACGGTCCTCTCGCTCGCCAAGGGGCTAGGGAGTGCCCAACTAGCTCGGCGACGACCGCTTCCATCGTCCCAAGTGAAAGGACACAACGCATTTCGGTGTAGTGCTACCTCAACTTTGATTCTACCACACTGGGGTGTGCTCCTTGCAGCGAAGGCACTCCTTCGTCATCCGCCACATCGGGCCGGCAGTGGCACTCCTGGGGGGCCAATGGATCAAGGATGTGGCCAACCTAGTGGGTGTCACTCACTGCCAAATTGCTGTGCGGAACCCCTGCTCCGGCTCCATGTCGACGTCCCATGTGGCGCCGAGAGTTGCACAGTCGCCCATTCTATCAAAATTAATTTATGAGAAGACATAAATCCAAATCAAGAAATTCATGCTGAATAAAAATCCAATGGATAGAGTATAAAAATACACAATATCACCGATTTGGATGGCGACGTCATTTCTATCTAAATCCAATCTGCAAGATATCAAAACATCAATGAGTACAAATCCAAATGCCAAGACTAATGTAGGATAGAACATATATAAATTAGAATAAATTTAGAAACATACCGATTATTCATTACTAGGATAGCATGGCGTCTATGCCTCTATATAAACACCAGCAAAGAACCATATATATAATGCCAATGAGCAAGACGAAGGAGAGAAAAGGTAAAGAGAAATTCAGAAATACTCGATCGATTTGCAGCCTCCTGTCATGGCACCTGTCAAGATCAACAAGTTTATCACTGCTACTTTCTTCATGGTTCTTGTGATCATGTCTTGCGCCCTCACATCCACACTTGCTTGTCGTAAGTTGCTAGTCTATCCGTTCCAAAACATAACTATCTTGCTAATTTAAACTGAAAATGTAGCTAATTTAAACTAGAAAGTTAACTATATTTTGAGAGATGGGGTACTCTTTACTCTTCTATGTTTTTAATTGTTTTCTCGATCACATAAAAGATGCAAAACACACCACCACTAGATGTGCACACATATAATATCATCTCTTTACTAGCGAGAGATAAATCTGCAAACCCTTATAGAATACTTATTTAATTAATGGGGTTGCTATTGTTATGTGCAGAGGGTGGGACGGAGTGCACCGTTGAAACGCCACACTGCACGATGGATTCGTGCAATGCAAAATGCAAGGCAGAGGCCACCAGCCGCAAGTGCAACAGTCTGACTGTTAGTTGCCACAAATATGCTACACTTGAGAAGTGTTGCTGCACTTTTCATGCAAATTAATATCAACAATGACATCAACATAGTAAAATAGTACTAGTGGTTGATGATAGGATTATTGCCGATGTTTAGATTAATCTCATGTAACCCCTTATCTATCTTTATTGCTTCCCTCTATAAATTGATCCAATAAACATGGCTAGTTTTATCAATCGTATCATGTATTCATGTGTAAGTGTTCGCATCAAGCAGGGCCCTCCAGATGGGCCAATGCAAGACCAAGGTTACCAGCTCCTATACGTTGGGTCCTACTTGTGTATATCCAGGCACTATTGTATCCCCTTAACTTTATAAAAAGAGGATCAATGCCTCCAAAAAGCAGTTCAAAACGTAAGACAAAGAGAGACTCCCTCTGGTAGTCACAAAAAAGCTTCAAGAACATTATGTAAACACTAAGCAAGAACACATAAATAAGGTGTTACGCTCCCAAGTAGTCCAAGCCTATCAATATCACTTGTCCATTGCTTGTACATACGATTCACATCCAAGCTCGAACACCGCACCCTAGCCGAATCTCAAAGGGGGGTATCTTACCATCCCGCTAGAGAAGCTCGTGCTCCGACAGCTAGTGCGCCAGGTAGAGGTGCACCTGTTTGAGCTTGTTTTCCCGCATCCTCCATTATCGCCAAAGGGAGGCCATGGCTGGAGGGCATCGTCATGTCGATTCCAAGGGGAAGGCTGGTGCTGAGGAGGTGACTGGCAAGTCTTTCAGTGCCATTCTATCTTGCCTGCCGCGTTCTCCGTTGAGGCACGTTGTGCGCCCTCGACGAGCTAACCATCATCATCACTAGGCCGCGCGAGCGGCGGCGACCCTCTCGCTTGCCAAGGGCACTGGGAAGTGCCCAGGTGGCTCGATGGTTGTTCCCACCATTTGGAGGGAGCAGGCACAACGCGTTCCAGTGTAGTGCTGCCTCAACTTCAATTTTGCCACACCGGGGGTGCGCTCTTTGTAGTGGAGGCACTCCTTCGTCATCACTCACTTCGGGCCGGCGGTGGCACTCCTAGGGGTTGATGGATCAAGGATGTGGCCGATCTGGTGAGGTGTTGCTCACCGCCAGGTTGCCGTTGGGAACCCTGCTCCGGCTCCATGTTGACATCCCATGTGGTGCCCGAGCTCCGCACAGTCATCTATTCTATCTAAATTAATTTATAAGAAAATATAAATTCAAATCAAGGAATATCATACTTAATAAAAATCCAATGGATAGAGTATAAAATACACAAGATCGCCGATTTGGATAGCGACGTCATTTCTATCTGAATCCAATCCACAAGATATCAAAACATCAATGAATACAAATCCAAATGCCAGAATTAATGTAGGAGAACACATACAAATTTGAATAAATTCAGAAACAGATCAATTATTCATTACTAGGATTGCTTGACGTCTATGCCTCTATATAAACACCAGCAAAGAACCATATATTCCAGTGAGCAAGAGGAAGGAGAAAAGGTAAAGAGAAATTCAGGAATACTCGATCAATTTGCAGCTTCTTATCATGGCACCCTTCAAGATCAACAAGACTATCGCTGCTACTTTCTTCATGGTTCTTATTATGTCCTGCGCCCTCACATCCACATCTGCTTGCCGTATGTTGCTACTCTTGCTCTTTGTTTTTTTTGGGAGCCGTTTTGGATTAAATCTCAAAATATATCCTATCAATTCTAACGCATGTACTCAATTTGGCACAATTATAAATCCTTCTTTATCATAATATAAATTTAGCTTCCAATTATCATCAATCCGGACACACTCATCTATAATGCTACCCTATCAAAACATTGATAAGTCCTAGTACTATGAGTGTCTTTAGGTATTAAACCAAACAAACCATTAATTATTTTCTCAATTATATAAAAGGCACGTAACATAACATGCGCATACCACATACACATGTATTATCACTGATTTAGCAACTAGAGATAAATCCGCAAACCCTCATAAAATACTTACTAATTAATGGAGTTGTTGTTGTCATGTGCAGAGGGTGGTACGGAGTGCACCGTTGAAGAACCACACTGCACAATGGATTCGTGCAGAGAAAAATGCAAAGACATAGGCCACCAACCGCAAGTGCAACCGAATGACAGCTAGTTGCCACAAGTATGCTAGACCTGAGAAGTGTTGCTGCTATTTTTATCCAAAGTAATATTGACCGTGATATCAAAATAATAATAATCTGCGGTTGATGACAGGATTATTACCGATTGTTAGATTAATCTCATGTAACCCCTTATCTATCTTTGTTGCTTCCCCCATATAAATTCATCCAATAAACATGGTTAGTTTTATCAAACTATATCATATGCGCTGCTTGGAGTTCTCTTTCTCCCGTTTCGAATAGTACATGTGGATTTACTTGTGTGCCTGTATAACTATATTGATGTCGATCTTTTTAAAAGATCTATTTATATCTTAGACTTAAAAATATACCATAGATTCGTATCACTTACTAGATTTGTATTACACGACTGCAACATAATTTGTTTTCTTGTTTTGCCTAGTCAAAAGGCTCCTTGATTCATGTTCGATAAAGCGAATAACATTGTGTTTCATCTCCAAACTTCCACGTTTGGACTTATCTTATAATACAAATTCGATGCAAAAAATCGCAATGAGAATGGTGCCACGTGGCAACACCGGTTTCGTGGAAGAGGCTCGACGAAAAGATCTTGCGTGTGCGCGTGCAACGATCTGCTCTTGCGTGCGTGCGTGCACCGGCCACCAGATGGAGTTTCTTCCAGAAGCTTCTTCACGAATGTATCAAGGAGCAATTAGGTCCATGGACCATGGCTCAGCAGGCAGTGCAATGGCACACAAGAAGATGCTGGATGAAACGAGATATTAACCATACATGTAGGATGTAGGAGTAACATATAAATATCCGGTGCTGCGGTGCATGCTGATCAATGCAAACATCCAGTGCATGTTGATCGATGCATGAATTGGTGCATGCTGATCAATGCAAACATCCAGTGCATGTTGATCGATGCATGAATTGGCACATTCAGTAGTCCGTACTCCCTATTTTGTACGCACAGCTTTGATTAATTTTCACTTTCTTTGTACTCTCTTCGTCTCAGAATATAGCAATCTAGTACTTAATGGGACATATCGTAGTATAATGAATATGGACATAAACTACACAAGGATATTTTTAAGCTCTTCAATCTCCCGTCTAGATTCACTAATGTTCATATAAATTTCGACATATATATGAAACACATATATTGATCCATGTATAAATTTATTCAAAACCCAAAACATCTTATACTATGAAATATAAATTTATTCAAAACCTCAAACATTTTATACACATACATTGATCCATCTATGAATTTATTCAAAATCCAATCATTTTATAATGTGAAATAGAAATTTATTTAAAACCCAAAACATCAGAGAAAATAAGCCCATAATTAAGTGGAAGTATATACTCATTTGTTGTATACCGCGTTTTTTCTAGTATACTACCAAAGTATACGAAATAGGCAGCATCTCTTCCATGAGAGAAAAGAAATGCTTCCGGAAAGGAAGCAGCAAAAACGGGACGGAAACGTTAGAATACGACTTCTCCGTGACAGCTCAGCAGCTCATTCTCCCTCTTCTGGTAGGATTCCCCGTCAGCATGTGGGCCCCACCGCACGCCGGTGCGCCACGTCAGCGGATGACAGTTGCAACTGACATAACTGCCCCCACCTGCCGTCTTCTCCTCCCCCCCCGGCCCGTCCTCTCCACGGTGGGCCCCACGTCGGGACAGGGTCAAAGTCCCGCTCTCCCTCGTGTGTGATCTGACGGAAATGCCCCCTGGTGTTTCTCGAAGGAGTAGGGGTAGTACCGTAATTTTCCGTGGACGCTGTCTTGGTCTGGGGAACGTGGGCTGCTCGCCGTCGCAGACTCGCGCCGGGGTCAGCCAGGGTGGGACCCACCTGTCAGAGTCCCGCGTTCCCAGCGCGTCGCGGCCGCGTGGGGTCCCTCTCTTCCCCCCGTTAGCCATTTGTTCCCATTCGGTTTTGGGCTTTTGGCTAATGCGTGATTAGTCAGACTAATTCGTGATTAGTGTGTGTATTATGTAGCTGATGTTACCATTAGTGTTTTTGGATCTAAGCGTGCAATTAATCTCTGTGCCTTGCTTTGTAGAGCAAAAATGCAACTCTTTGAGAAGCCTTACACATTAATGTTCTTTGTCTAATTATTGACTAGAGGAATATGGTTTTTTTTCCCTCAACGATTGCAAGACTTACTACTTCAAAAAGAATAAAACAGTTGCGGGTTTAGGATTTTCTATTCCAATCTGTTAGAGAATTGGATAGCAAAAGTGGTATTTGGAGTAATCAGATGATCAGCTACAAAGCACCACACTTGTACCTTACATGGCTCATGTGTAATTGATCTGTTTGATGGGCTACTATAATTAGTAGCAGAAAATGCAATGTACTTTTATATGAAAGATTTCTTCAATCCTTTCCTCAATTGGTCCATTGGGAATCCTCATGGCCCTTTAGCAGTTGGGACAAACCCACAAACCCATAATAATGGAAACATGTCAATTGTCAAAGCTCACAACTACTAATCACATCCCCCACAAAAAGCAAAAGCATCATTAATCATAACAAAGAAAAAACCTCCAATAAGTTGAGAGCAACTAACTAGTGACAAGTACTAATTAATTACCCACATCTCCCAAGGACCCAAATGCAAAACAACTCAACCCCTCCACACACACACACAGAAAAACGTGTACCAAAAAAACATTCCAAAACCAAAAATAATTATCAGCCTATAAATTTATTATTATTTATGTCCTCCACACACACACACCACCCAAAATCATCCGATTAATTAATTTGATTTAATGTAATGTAATTAGGGTGGTAATCTAAAATTAATCACCCCTCCCCCTCCTAATCTCACGCCCTCATATAAAACTCCCCACCCGCTGTTGCTTCCGCATCACCCATTCCCTTTTTCCTTTCTTGCGCCATTTCCCACCGCCGCCGCCGCCGCCCGCGCGCGCGCGAGATCTCGCCGGCGATCTCGCCGGAGGCGATGCCGGTGACGGAACACCAGGGCTCGTCGTCGTCCCCGTCGACCTTCTCCTTCGGCCGCTCCCTCCTCTCTCTGCGCCGCGACCACGTGGCCATGCCGTCGGGCGAGGAGGCCGACCTGGAGGCGTTCCAGCGCCATTTCGCGGCGAGCCTCGGCGAGCTCCTGCCTGGGGAGGTGGAGGGGGGAGGCGGCGGTGGTGGTGGTGGTGGTGGTGGTGGAGGGGAGGAGATCTTGTCCGTGGCGTGGATCCGGCGGCTTCTTGAGGCGTTTATTCTGTGCCAGGAGGAGTTCCGGGTGTTCGTGGCGCAGGCGCGACGCCGCGGCGCGCTCCCGGCGGCCGGGGAGAAGCTGGTGGTGGAGTTCCATGAGAGGGCGGTCAAGGCGCTCGATGTGTGCAACGCGGCGAGGGATGGCGTTGATCAGGTGAGGCGGTGGGAGCGGCTCGCGGACATCGCGGCGTCCGTGCTGCTCGCGCCGGGGGAGATCCACGAGGGCCAGCTCCGCCGCGCGCGCAAGGCGCTGTCCGATCTCTCTGTGCTGCTCGTGGACGACACCGCGGCGTCCGGGAGCGGTGGCGTCGCGTCGTTCCTCGCGTCCCACCGCAACCGCTCCTTCGGCCGCGCGCGCGCGTCCCCGTCCCGCGCGTCGTTCGCCGGCGCCACCTCCTCGTCCCACTTCCGCTCCCTCTCGTGGAGCGTGTCCCGCGCGTGGTCGGCGTCGCGGCAGCTGCAGGCGATCGGGGCCGGCCTGGCCGCGCCGCGCGCGCACGAGGCGGGCCTCGCGGCGCCCGTCTACGCCATGGGCTGCGTGCTCCACCTCGTCGCGTGGGCGCTCGTCGCCGCCGTCCCGTGCCCCGACCGCTCCACCGCGCTCCAGGCGCACCACCTCCCCGCGGCGCCGGCCCGCGCCGCGTTCCCGTGGGCGCCGCCGCTCCTCACCCTGCAAGAACGCCTCGCCGAGGAGGGAAAGCGCAAGGACAGGCGCAACTCCTGCGGCCTCCTCAAGGAAATCCATGTCCTCGAGAAGTCCACGCAGAAGCTTACCGACGCCATCGACGCGGCGCCGATCCCGCTCTTCGGCGACAGGGAGGCCGACGTGCGGGAGGCCGCGGCGGAGCTCGCCGCCGTGTGCGCCGCCATGAGAGACGGGCTCGAGCCGCTCGAGAGGCAGGTGCGCGAGGTGTTCCACCGCATCGTGCGCAGCCGCGTCGAGGGCCTCGACTCCTCCATGCGCAATGCCGATTGATCCATCCATCGATCGATCGATCGATCAGAATTTCTCGTTTTGATTGGGCAACGTGTTGGTCCTAGGTAGATTTCTTGTTCTTGATCTGCTTTGTTTGAGTTCCAATCGTAATCGAGTATAAATGTGTACTTTCGTGTAAAGAAAAGGGGATTAGAGAGGGCCATCATAATGTAAAGATGGCTGCTTTGTTCCTGTGCTCTTTTTTGTTCTCCTGCATTTGGTATATATATCTCATCAATTTTTTGTTCGTCATTGCGTCTTCGGCTAAACTTTGATGATTCAATTTATGTTCTAGAGCTCATCAAAGTAATTTTTTTTGGAAATTTAGTCCTTGTCATGGTTTCCTGACTGTTGCTGGATGGTGGTGTTGTATGTTCATATGATTTTGCTTTCAGAAGATTGCATGCCGACATTAGCCTGAGGTGTCATTCTGAAAGGGAGGTGTTGATGGAAATGCTGTCAAATATGAATATGTTTTTATTGTTCTTGACAGATTTAGTACTGGTGTTGAGGTACATGTCATGTGATCCATGTTCAATCTTGGAAAGGGTACATGTCATGTGATCTATGTTCAATCTTGTAAAAATCTGTCTTTTCATGAATAGGAAGAAACCTGAACAAGAAAGAGATGACAATTTTTTTTTTCAGTTTTGTGAATTCAATTGAGTCTTTTATGTTGTGGAGCATGAAAATTTGTGGAGTATTGGAGATTATCATCCAGTTCTGTCACCAAGGTGTAGGTGGCTAGCATTAGTTTGATTGTTTCTACAGCCATGTGATCCTGTCCTGTTTTTTTAAGACAAACCTGTTCAATTAGTTAGTTAGCTGTCCATTTCTCCACTTTTATACTCTTACCTGTTTCGAAGCATGTCTTGCCATACCGGTAATAGTCCTCTAGATAGTCAATGCCATGAAAATCACAGCGGCAAAACTGTTCCTGCTTTGAAGGCATCACTAAACTGGGAGGAATGTCTTCATCTTCAAGCAAAAGGTTGTGGATTTCAGCTGAATTAGTACTGCAGCAAAACGGTATCAATTGGGTTGCGCAATTCTTCGTTCCAGTTATATCTTCTGAAAATCTATTTTCTGCAATGTTTAGACTACTTGATGGTCTCCGTCTCTTTGAGCGTGTGTTAAAGACTCGCACCTACAAGTGCGTGCGTATGTTGTGCTTTTGTGGTGGTGCATTTTGTGTGGGGTCTTCCATGTGATTAATTTTTTTTAGAAAAATGAATGGTATTTTCAGAAGCTTCTGTTTTGTTTGAGCATGCATGACAATTCAGCAGCCACAGATCCCTGTGGTCACACAGCATTGTGGGTGCTGTTATACCTGTGACACAGAGTTGTTGATAACTGATACCTACTGCTTATGCTGAGAACCTGTCTGTCTCCAATGTGGTGGTAGGCTCCTCCTCCAGTTGTTGCTGCAATAACAGCAACAGATCACACTGAAACTCCCCTATCAGCAACAGGAGGAAGAAGAAGAAGATGCTTCAAGGAGGTCTCCCCCCTGTCTTCGTCGGCGGCGATGGTCCCGGCTCACCGGCGGTGTCACGTCGCTGGAGGTCGGCACGGCGACTCGGCTCATCCATGGTGTGACCTTGAAAGGCCTTGACCCAGTAGTGGTAGTGGTGGTGATGGAGATGGAAATGGCAGCTGAGCTGAGCTGATGATTCAACGGTCCAACTGAATTGTTCCACACGTTGGTCATCAGGACAGGGTTCAGACGTGCAGCCAACACGGCAGCATGTCTTGCCCACAAGGGACATTGCCCATGAGAGGGACAGGATAGGATCATACAGCTTTCAAGTTTGTGCATAATAAGTGCATCCAGCAATTGACCTGGTACCAGGAAAAAAAAAAGAGTGATTTCACTCGTTCACTCATCAACTTGATGTTTGGAACTTGGAAGGGAGAAAAATAAGGAATTCCATTTTCACCAACCAAACAGTATCATCTACCATGGATATTTGTCAGTTTCACCATGGGATGATGAGTGAAAAAAAAACAAACACATATCATGCTTATTTTGACATAAGCTCTGGCTGGCTGGCTGGCTGGCCATCCTAAACTGCAGTGTTACATACACCAAGAAGGATTATAACTGACGGCAAAAATCTACAGGAACTATATGGTTGAAATGAAATGAAGAAATCAGGACTATTTATACAATCAAATCTAACAGGCTGGAAAAATCGTTACTGCTAGGAACTTTACAGTGCTACCAATCTTGGTGTCGAATTGCGGTGAAAACTTTCCGCTAGGGTAATCTTTCTTGCTTGGTCAGTAGTGCACTATTGGTTTGATAAGGGCCAAAAGTGCAAAGAGGAAAACCCAGTCATCGAAAAAGTTCAGGGAAGGACCACATGATAAACTTGGCGTAGATGTCAGTCTCCAGGAACTCTATGTGCGCTGCTCTGCCAATCATGGTGTTTAGGTTCCGTCCTTGCGCGGACTGATCAAAGTTCACATCACAGCGCATGAAGATCCGGGTTTCAGATGTGGGTGCGCGCATCTGATCTAAGCAATTGTTGAGCATTTCTGTAAAGACTTGGCCCTTCCTTGAGTTATCTGATGATGCAGCCGGGCAGAGCTCGATTCTTGCTGAATGATATGGTACATAACCATCCTGGTATGGCAAGAAAATGTTACAAACTCATGATTTCGAAATAAAGATCATTAGAAATGCTGAAAGATTCAGAGCAGCCACAACTCTGATTCACATGTAAATTAAAGCTGTTAATCACGTGGAAAGGGGATAACCTGTGGTGAAGATAGAAGTATAATATTTTTGAAGTTCTCCAGTGTCTTCAACTGAAAAGGATTATAAAAGGGAACAGCTTATGGCCAATTCTAAGATCTGATATAAATTCGCAACAGATAGGATTACTGAATGCACTACAGAACGAAGCAGAGGGTGATACCATACCTTACAAAGTTTATAAAAGAATGTATTCTGGGGGTCTTGATCATCACTGAAAGTGAGTTGATGGATGCACTGTGCTCCCTTGAGCTTTTTTAGAAGCCAGAGGCCAGAGTTGAATAAAGAGTTTGAGCTGTACCAGTAGCCCAAGTGTGGGCCTGATATTGACATGTACGTGTACAGGTTCTTCAAGTATGGTTGTAATGCGGGTTCTATTCAACATGCAAAGATTGAGTTAGCACCATCGAGATGAACTTGCCTGGAAGGAATTTATTGAGTAAGTTGGATAATACCTGCAAGTGCAGTTCTGATGATAACGTTCCCAATGGAATGGCCAACAAAACTAAGCTTCAATTCTTTGCAGCCTCCGTACTTTGCAAGCTTATCAACTTTCTTTTTCAGGAATGCAACAACTTCCCCAGCAAGCCTACCACCCATTTCTTTAAAATCCCCAGATGTTTTATCTTCGTTAGCCTCAGACATTAAGCACTCAGCTCCAGGATCCAACAGAAGCCATTGATTTCGTACAAGACGTAAATCCAGATGGTGTCCCTGCTTTTTGTACACCATAATAAGTTTCACCCGAACTGCATTGTGACTCTAGTGAAGCTTTAATGAAATAAAGAGTACTTGCCTGAAACCCATGCACAAAAATGACAGCTCGCAATATCCGTCCTTTTTTACCAGCACTGCTTTTCAGTGCCAAAGAATCTCCTTGTAGTTTAGGTAGTACAATCGTATCCTTTTGTTCTGAAGAATTTGTTGCCAAATCCTTGCTAGAGCCATGTTGCGGAACAACCATGACATGTTGTTCTATAAGAACAACAGGAACACGTGAAGGATCTGCATATATTTGCATATCTTGAACGGACAGCGTGTTGATCTGCAGGATGCTTTAAATCAGTAAACGATTCTAAATTAACAAGTTTTTCACTCATAAAGTTATTCCAAAAAAATAACAAGCCGAACCTTCATTTGTGCTATACTTTTCCTGTGCAGTTCAGCCCGTGAGGCAGAATTTTGTACAGGCTGCACGCAAATGCAAAATATCAAGTATATAGAAAAGGAGGGAACACCGTTTTCCTATTGAAAATGGTTGTTATTTAATTTTAAGAATTCAAGAGAAGAAAATTACATCATCATGGAACTTCCTTGAGCCAGAAACTCTCAGAAGGGAATGACGGTGAGATGACTCATCGTCCGTACTACGTAAATAGCGGTGTGGGATCTCAATTTTTGAGTGAACAGTCCATATTGACCATTCTGATTTCCGGTCAAGAGCCCAAATATCACGCAAGTAGTCCAATATCTTGGTTTTATTTATCCTGTAGATGCAATAAATACATTGTTGGACAAATAGTAGATAAAACTCATAAGTCAACATGGACAAACCAAGCGGACAGTCCCTAGGCCCACTGAAGATATGTATGAAGTGAAAATAAGAGAAACAGTGAACTTAACCTATGAAATTTCAAGAAAGCATTCCATAGAAGTGAAAGTTGGCTGCTCACAGTTAGAAACAATTCTAACAACTCTTCCTTAGGAAGTGTATATAGCATAGCATCGTTGGCACCATCAACCGCACTGTTGGGTTTCTGTAGAAGTTGTACAAAAAAATATCAACAATCAGCAAGTCTCGTACAATAAACACATTCATAGATCACTTAAGACGGATAAAGATAGCATACCTCCAGAAAGTCATGTAAAATGCCAGCCAAGTGCCCAACACCCTTGGTAGTTGCCGGGAAAACTTTATTTGAATTAGGTAGACCTGATTTTGCAGGCTGAACTGCCTCATATTTACCAAGACTTAAGTCAGCAACATCTAAATCTTCTACTGTTTTACCAATAGCATCACTGATTTTCTTTAGTTCTTCGAGTAGCATTTCCCTAGAGGTTAATAATGCCTTCACAATGTGATGCGATGTTGGTCCTAAACCTTGGTCTGGTATCTGCATATTAAATGCCATTATTACTTTGCAGTCACCAAATGGAGAAAGAAATCACCATGATAAAGCATACTACATTATCCTTCATGCTGCAAGAACCAATTGATTGAGGAGTAAATGTTGGCTATTTCGTGATAGTAAAATGCTAGCCTCTATATGATCATTGATGCAGCTTAAATAAATTTACAGACAAAAATCCATTAGTATACTTTCTGAGTGATGAACCCTTAGAACCCTATAGTTAAATCTACCCTGCCGAAAATCTCAAGAAAATATTATTTTCCAAAGCAATGCTAGGGGTTGTGCCAGGAATTGGAGTAAAAACATTCTTATTTTCTGAAGTTAAATTTCAGGTGCTGGTTCAGGAATTCACCATCAATGAACACCGCCACATATAAAACTTCACCAGATATGAATACAGTCTGCAGTTACCTAGTTCTATGCTTGCGTCCAAAGGTGTTTAAAAACATTCAGTTATAAACTTAGACATGCTTCCATAGAAGCACCGATTTTTTTTCCCAAATGCCAATTAAGCTAAAGTTCCACAAACCTGTGTACCTTCAATGATGATTTAGTTGCACCAGCTTTGAGGTACACGATATGTAAAGTCAGATCAACAAGCACGGAGTGGAATGCGTCAAAGTGAACTGGACAATATGAGTGTGAACCAAGGAGTGCTCGACGTGGGACTCTAAATTCATGAACAGCAGCCGAAGAAGTGGCACTAGAAGCTTGAATATCAGACCTACAGAAGATAGCAGCATTAGTATTGATGACTTAAAATCCAAATTTCATAATATGAAATTATGAATGCGAACTCGACAATGTGCACTGTATCGAAAGCACTATATATAGGGTTACAAAGTATCTGCTCACCCATTCTCCAGCGTTGGGGCATATATCAGCTCAAATTTCAATATAACAGATGAAGCTGCTGGGCCCTTAAATAAATAAAGCAGATCCGCTGATTAGGCAACAGCAAAATTGATTGAGAAAGGAAAGGGGGTATTAAAGTGCCCAACCTCTTCTTCACTGTTGAATATGTTAAAAGACACCATAACTGATAGATAAATGTCTTGTCTAGCATATTTGATTCGAAATGGCTGCGTGTAGAAGCTGTTATCGGCATCATCTATTTTCCAAATGCCCAATGCATCGTCCGCACCAACATCAGAAGCTGCACAATCCACCTAGCATGTCATTACCTATCAGCTAATGATTGGAAATTTTACACTTTAAAATATGTATGTACTTTTTTTGGACTAAAAATTTCTTCAGCTTTTGAGTGTGTTTTATTCCCTTTGTAATCTGTAAATATTTCTTTAATTCTATAAAATCACACTGTTGGGCAAATGCCTGACAGTAATTTACTTCAAAAAAAAAAGCATAGACAATTTTTGTTGAGTGAGAACACATATTTTACAGTATTATACCGTGTTAAACACTGTAGCACACAGTTTGTCATGGTCAGGGGCTAACGATCATCCTTTAGTTGTACCCTCATTGCCCATCATTGTTTTGCACCAAAAAGGGCAATTATCATAAAGCTAGGTGCCAAACACAATTTGACCAATGAGCTCATCCATAAGGACTATATGTATTTCTCTACAGACATTCTGCATGACATCGTAATTAATAGAAACAAGAAAAATGATGTATGACAAGTCTGTATGGTAACTTTCCGTATACAGCTCAACAACCTCTTTGATGTTATATTAAGCATGATTCAATGGTAACAAAACAGGCTTGGTAATTTAATACCAACGAGATAGCACTGAAAATTGTAACAAATACCCTCCCCCGTTTTACCAGTTAGAATTATTCTCTTTTCACCATCATATGGTATATGATACACACAGTCAATTATTGGCAGTGATCAAGCGGTTCACTTTTATCAATATGGCAGTGGCTGTTACTACTCATCAAGCACATCGGTTGTAAAGGTCCAAGTTTCACCATACATTTCCATCACAAAGCATCTTGAAATCATGAAAGTAGTAGAAGTAGATGATGAAGCCTTCATATTCAACATCAGAAATGATGGACGCACCTTCATATTGCACGACCCTTGCAGGTGAAGCTGGCGTCTTGGAACCACCTTCCTCCCACGTTGCACTAATCTTCATTTGGTACCACCTGAACATAACACAAAACTACCCGTTAGAGAATGAAGCGACAAAACACCTTGGCATAATCAACAATTCCATACAATTACACACAAACATTCAACAGAAGCCAACATTTGCAGTAAACTGTAAAAAAAAATGTGGGCGATGTCAAAATTCAGCAGCTCGGGCACAATGTCCACAGTTCAAAGGAGTGAAGGAGTACAAGAAAGAACTCCAAAACAGCGAGCTGAACTGAAAGAAGACTGCAAATCAGCAAGAAATGTTCGAACAAGCGGAGCCCAAACATTTAGTTAAAAATGCAGTGTGATATAATGAAAAACAGAAGGAAGAATTCACCTAAAACTGCATGCATTTTCTCGATTCGTCACTCTAAAAATGTGACCCTTTAGCACAAGCCGCTCGAACTTTCCATTCTCAACCAAAAAGGAACAGAACCCAAGAACACATTCACGGAAAAGAGAAACCCAAAGAAAGGCCAAAAAGCGAAAAAAAGGATTTCACGCGGCCGTACCCTTGCTGGAACAGATCGAGGTTGTGGAAGCGGTGGATGTAAATGGCCACCTCGTGCACCGTCTCCATCACGTCCGGCGAACGGAAGGGGAGCCCGCTCTTTCCCTCCGCTCCGGCGGCGGCGGCGGCGGAGGCGTTGGCGTTGTGCACCCGCCTCAAAGCCGGCGAGACCCTCCTGACCGCCCCGCGCGGGCTGTCCTCGACGCCGCCGCCGACGAGGCACCTCATGCGGCCGAACATGGCGCGACGTCCCCGCGCCGCCTCGCCCGCCCCGATCCGCGCATCCCTGCCTCGATCCCCTCTCGCCTCTCGCCTCTTCCTCCAACTCTAGTCTCTAGAATCTCCAAACCCCCTACTCCAGACGACGGCGGCGACGGCGGCGGCGGCGGCTAGATGCCAACGCGTAGACCCTTCGCTTCAGCGGCGGAGGAGTGGCCCCCACTCCTCAGTGGGGTTGGCAAAATTCGCAGATCGGGAGGCGACGGCTGCGGCTGCGGCTGCGGCGGCGGCCAGTGGAAGCCCAAGCCAGAGGCGGCAGGAGCAGGCCACGCGGAGGCTGTCACGTGGGGCCCAGCTCACCGGCGGCGGCGGCGGCGGCGGTCGGGATCGGAGGCGGCGGAGTTGGGAGGGAAGCGCGCGGTGGCCGGCGGTGGGGGGGAGCTGGTGAGAAAGGAAGGAGACGTCACGGGGGTGGATTTTAATAGCCCGCCGCACTCACTGACATGTGGGCCCCGGTGGAATCCCGCCACAGTGGAGCCCACGTGTCAGTGGGCCATGGACCAGTATCTGACACGTGGAGCCTAGCGAGTGGACAGGCGATTATGGCCGTAGCTGGACGGGGTACAGCAGGTGGGTGTATTAGGGCGCGCGCTCCTCGGCCCCACTCGTCAGTGGCTCCCCTGGCGCCATCAAGCGCGTTCCCGGAAAGCGCCGTCGTAACGAGCACGCGCGCGCGAAACCCGTTTCCTCCGCGTGGAAGCGGGTTTTACAAATACGCCTTCGCTTTATTTTTAGTACGGGTGGGCCCCAGGGGACGAGGTGACAGCATGATTGGCATGTGCGTATTTTTGCAGCCTGACAGCGACACATCTCTCGTCGTCCAGACAAGAGAAGATGAGAAGATGAGATGAGAACGAAGACGGACACGGAATAAACAAAAGAAAAGAATTTTCGCGCTGGTACTTGGAGCTTACAGTACGGTACCAATCTTTCGAGTTTCGATCAAAAAGAAAAGAAAACGATGAAAAATCCTGCCACCCAATAGATGAGAATAGTGCGTGTACGCCGTACCTTTTTTTTTCCCTGGTGTAGTGTCACTGTCACTAGGGACTTTGAACGGGAAAATTCAGCGTCCGATTGATGACAGGATGAATCTTTCCAAATTTTGATAATATTAACTTTTTGGTAAATTGACAACATTATCAAGTTTAATAGGATTTGCTCAATATAATATTGTCAAAATTTCATAGACATTACCAAAATTTGGTAACAAACTAAATATAACTATATAATTAACAATTTTACTAAATAATGGTATGATTTGAAATAACATCAATCTGAACAAGTCCTGCGCTACTCGAATCATGTGGAGAACACGGAGAAAGGATTCTCGCGTACCAAACATGGGCGCCGAAAAACGAACCACAAAATGTGCCGTTTCAGAAAAGTAAAATAAAAAGCACACGGAGCCACCTGTCATCCATAGCGGTCCCGCATGTCAGACCGTGGCCATTACCGCAGGATAGACGGACGGAAGGATTGGATGCTTCGGCAGCCTACTTGGAAAAAGCGAAGCAAGCTCGTTTTACCACAGTAAGACAGGCTATAAGTAAACTACAAACATATTTTAATAAGATAAAAGAGTAAAGAGAACGGGCTACAGATCTGTAACCAGCTACAGCACGAACTCCGAGATGTAATGTGTGTATACCAGGTGAGACCATATATTAATAGTATAGTAAACATTATTGTATGAATTGGCTAGAACCGATAATGGGTTATAATATTAAACTTGCTCTAACAGCACAAGTACGGGAAAGCATGGTCGAGTGAAGTGGATACTATTGCTGCGTACTCCACTGGACTGAGGAGTGCAGGGAGATCGATCCACAAGGGAAGGGGGAATCTAGGGAAAAGCAGTAGGCATAGCCGTGGGGATCATCCATGATCGCGTCGCGCGCGTCCGGTTGGTTGCTGTCGGCTGCTTTTCTCTTCACGGCATCGCATCGCATCGCATCGATCGGGGCCTCACCTCACATGCGAAGCGGCGCTTGCACAACTGGACATCACGTAGTACTAGTACTACCTCCGTCGCTTACTTGTCTTTTTAAGTTTTTATTTGTTAATGTTTGATCATTCGTCTTATTAAAAAAAATTAGAATTATTATTTATTTTGTTTGTCATTTGCTTTATTATCAAAAGTACTTTACATATGACTTATCTTTTTCTATATTTGCACTAATTTTTCAAATAAAACGAATGGTCAAACGTTGCAAATATAAAGTAAAAAACGTCACCTATTATAGTACCAGGGAGTAATACACATGGTTACTTCTGCGCCATACTATGTTCCAAGAGAGAACACAACCGCAATTTCTGCTCCAACGCAGCATCAGTCGATCACATTCACAGACCAGCCAAACATGACACAACAAAGGTCACCGCTCACGGCTCACGGGCTACGTTGTGCGTGTACAACAAATCGCTGCAGGGAAGTGACACATAATGATAAGGGAACATGTCAACATTACAGTTATAAAAATACTACTACACTAGTGGTAGCACATTCTGATCCAAATCTTTTGTCACCTTGCGCTCTCAACAGAAACAGAGAGCTCTTCTCTTTTTAAAACAGAATCCACAGCACCAAAACCCGCCACTTCTTGCGGGCAAATCAAAATAAACTACACGCATAACAACAGCCCGATGGCGAACATACCGGTTCCCCAAATCCTCAAATTTGGGACCATGCACACTACAACACAGGCAAGCAAGTAATCATTCTAGAACCATTCCTTTATTTTAAGCTTTCACTTCTTGCAAGGCATGGGTCAATAAGGATTTAGGGGACTCCCAAAACAATGCAAAACAGCAAGTAACAGTCCAAGATCAGGATCAAACAGCAAATCGCTGCACGGTTTGATACCTTCCTTACAAATCTTATATGTGTAAACACAAAAAAAGAGAAGGGGAAATTATATCCCATTTAAAGTTTATTTAAGCACCCCAAATCCCTAAATTTACAAGCTTGGTAGCCAGAAGAGATCATTACACCTGTGCTATGGGACACCTCACTAGAGGGCCTGGTGGTAGTTCAACATTCACAGAGAACTTTACAGAGGTAGAATTTTTGCGGTTTCGCTAAGGAGGCACACAAGGGCGAAACGCTTCTGTCTCTAGCGTGATGATAGTTTTCTCTCTAGGTCGTATGGTTATCTTCAACAAGACCTGCTCCGCACTGATTTCCTCAGCTCCTAGGGTGAACATTCGTTTCAAGTTGCAATCATCTTGACTGGACCACTTTGTAGTTAAGAATCAAATCCTCTGGCTTCTTCCAGACATAAGCCCGCACTGTGGCCAAGCTCATTTCGGGTGCCAAAACCTGCTTCATATTAGTAATATTTATCACAGAGGTATAAGAACCTAATGCAAGAAAAGCATAATGATCTCCAAATTGAAATAAACAGGATTCAGCATTTGACCTTTTACTGACTGCTATAAGGAAAACTCAATCATACTTGCTAACAATTTATAGCAAATTTATCTTGAAACATCATTATTACTTGTTAGTCAGATAATGTGAAAAAGAAAATATCCATGAATCAAGCAGAACAGGTTAAAAAAGGTAAATTTACCGCACATAGTCACAACAAAAACTTATTGAAGACTATAATAACAATTAAGCATGGCTAGTTAATGTTGTATAATTTCCCCTTCAGTACACATGTTGTAAACTGCATATAAATATTACAATTTATTGATATAGCACAGTAGGAACCTCTCCTGATATTTTAAATCAGAAAAAAAAAGCCATAATAACAATTGATCAGAGGCTAAAACTCTGTTGAGAATGTGAGAAAAATACATGGTGTCCATAGGTGCACTAGACTTCAAAACATTCGGAGCAACAACAAATATATGCAGGGTTATAGAATTAAATGCATGGTTATAGAATTAAATCTGAATTCAAATCCATTATTGAGGATTATTGGGGATCACAATGGACAAAACAGGAAAACAGTGGGTATTAGTGATGCCTTTTTTGTTAGTGGTAACATTGGCCCTCAGCAAAGGGGAACAGTACATAGAAAGAAAGAAACAACAGTTGAATTTAGAAATACTTGCCTGGCTGTTACACAATATCTCTACAGAAGGTTTCAATTTTTGCCATGGTTTTAGTCCAAGCCGTGAAGAACTATCTAGCGCTGAAAATTGTGATTGGCCAGAAGTCAATCCCATTCCAAATGTGCTGTCAGCATTGCCATCCAGTGGTCTATCAAGTTTCTCGACCACATAGTTAGCTACCTGTACAAAGAAATATAGCTTCAATAGACATAACACGATAGTCTAGCAATAACAAAACAAAATTGCTATAAAAAATGGTAACATTTTTCCTACTCAATCTCAGTTGACTTCTTGTACCAATGTGGCCCTTCTCTGTTCTTTCGGTTTTTGTATTGATTAACTCTCTGCTTGTTTGTTGGTTTGCATTTGCACTAGAATCTCCTTACTAGGAATCAAGAATCATGTTATGACCTGTCCAGAGCTTAGCATGTTTTTGCTAGTAGATTTTTTTCATTCATGATAGTAGCCTTCTGTGATTTCACTTCTACTCCCTGTACCAAAATTTAGCTACCTTAGTACTTCAAATTTGAATTACAAAGGTAGCTATATTTTGGGAAGGAGGGAAGTAATTTGTGAAATTTGCGAATCAGATTTGCTAAAGAGGGCGGCGTCATATCAATCTGCATGGTATTTTTTGGGGGGAATTGAGTAGGTAATCAATCTTGTTAAGTCTTGTATATTGAGTGCTAGACAAACTAAAATCCAGGTTCCTGAAGCATAACTACCTAATATTATCTAGGTAGTAAGTTCGCAACAATGAATCAGGAAGCTAGCTACCAGCACAAAAAAAAAAAGCATGGTTAGGTAGCTATTTTCACTCTTCTGTCCATGCATGCAAGATGCAACAGACTAATGTCCATTTAGCTATTTTCACTCAATTGTTATGCATGGATCGCCAGCAAACGGCTAAATAAATTCTTTTCGTAGAAGAAATTCAGCGTTTGTTAAGGCCCAGGTTACGGAGCAGAGATCATGGATAACATATTCTCAGTTTCCCAAAAACCTTTCTTTTCCGTTTTGAGAGAGGGGGGGGTTTCTATTTATGGATTTCCTAAACTAGTTTCAGGGCTTATACGTTTCAAAGGAATTGTAAAGGACTGTCATTTGTTTCAAAGGAATGCACCAAAGGAAAATTTCCTATCCCTCCACTTTTTAGGGGGAAACGAAGGAAAAACATAATCCACTCCAACACAATGTTTTCAATACTTTGGATTATTTGCTACACAACCATAGGAAAGTTTCCTATGTTTTTCAATCCTTAGGTTTGCACATGTATTCCAATACTATTCCTACGTTTTGAAAATCCTACAAACCGAACGAGCCCTCATATTACACGAGTTTTCTTTTCTTTCCCCAAACAAACAATCAGTGCAGTCAAAATAAACAGAATAACCTAAAACCTAATTTATTAGAAAAACTCCTAAAACCAATTATCCTAAAACATATCAATAATTCTTCGCATCCAAGCACCTACTACCTTATACTCCCTCCGTCCCAATATGTAGCAACCTAGGATGGGATTAATCCTAGGACTACGAATCTGGACATAAGGTATGGTCAGATTCGTAGTCCTAGGATGGGTTCTTATGTCCAGATTCGTTGTCCTAGGAATCCCATCCTAGGTTGCTACATATTGGGAGTATATATCAAGAAATTTCAAAGCAATCTTACTTTGTGAATCCGCAATATCCGTGGAGCACTAAGTTTCCCTTGTGTTATGTTCGGTGCAGGTGACCCTTCAGCAGGATGCAAGTAGAATCCACACCTACATTAAAGAAAAGAAAATAACATCAGTGACTAGTTTGTTCCATGACAGTTATGTCTATGCAAAGGCACCCTGTGTATAACATCAACTTTTGCAGAAAACATCAATCCAAATCTCACTTGCTCGTACTTTCATTATTTTCAGTAAATACCCTAATAAGATCCACTATTAACATGAAAATGGGTCAAATCCAAAAAGGATATGCAGAATCTATTGTTTTACACCCTCAGGAATTTAGCACTGTGCAGACCTTAATAAATAGCAGATAATTTGATGCCTTGCAGAGATCTTAATCAAACCTTGTGGAAAAAAATTACTGGTGGTTCAAATATAGGAAATTGAATATATTTAAATCCTTTAAAAAGAAAGAATAGATTATGCCAGTATCTAATCATCATTGTATAGAACTATTAGCACTGGAACTTTCAAAGAGGGATATCAGCTAACCAAGCTATGCCACAAAATCGTGGCAGAAACCAAATACTCCCCCAGTCCCAAAATAGAACAACTTGTAGCATTCAAAATTTGTCCCAAAATATAACTTCTCAACCTACATTCTCTTCTCAACCAACCACAATCTTCCGCTATTCAAACTCTTCACCTATTGCCTTTTCTCAACCAATCGCAACCCTCCCTCATTTAATTCCACCTACTTTCTTAATTCCCATGTCCAACCCTAAAATTCCTTATACTTTGGAACGGAGGTAGTATATATATAATCACAATATGTTCAACGAAAGAGGCAAAATAGATGTTATAAACAGGCTTTGAGTAAATTAGTATCACAGAGGGGACATTTCATATCAAGTCCAAATTGCTAGAGAGCACAAATTTTGAATTTCTGCAAAGCGAATCTCCAAATTAAGGTATAATGCATCACGATATATGTTCACCAAAATTCGAGGAGGAATATTGAATAATCCACTCAAACAGCCATCCCTGTGTGCCCTCTAGCAAACAACATACCTAACGCTCATATGTTATACAGTTCACAAACAACAGCATCAACGAAATTTGGGCTTACTATTGCAACTAAAATGCCTTGACCTTCTAAAAGCCCGAGATTCCACGAAATACTACCTTCCAAGATAGTGCAGCATCTCGAAAGAACTCAAGCAATGGTCCAAAGATATAAAGAAAAATACCATCTTAGGAGAATAGGAAGTAGAAATGAGCAATTACTTTGTATTCTCTTTTGGAAATCGATTATGCTCAACACAGTCCACAATCCACCATGGGATATCGCTCTCGGTTCCATCTAAATCTGTAATTCTCTTTCTCCAAGGCCCTCCACTTGAACCTTCTGTGATGATTGATGGAGGCGAAACTGTGGAAAACTCAAATGAGGGAAGCATCTGACTTGCATGATTTTCAGCCCCATCATCAACCTCAGATCTTGGATGGGGCAAATTTTTCAAGGATACATCTTTTCCTGTTGAAGTGTCACCATTTGACAAGCCGTGTGAGCCAGATCTCTGCTTTTTTTTACTCCAATGAACTAACAAACCACGGAGAGTCTCCTGAGCCAAATTAATCTGCATTTTTTTAAGAGGGAATTGTTAAGAAGTTGAATCAGGTATGAATCAGATCTCACTTGCAAGTGGCAATCATATCAGGTGAATTTCATCATTAGGTGTCATGGATGGTTTGAACCAAGAATACAAACTAAAATATATCAACAAAAGAAAGAACTTTCTGTCTTAGTAACAGAATGATTGAACTACTGGTGCATCAAAAGTTTGAAGAATGATAAGCAAAACAACCAGTTGACAACATATGATTCTGTGCAAACCTTAAGATCTTCCTGTGCTCCTGCAACGTTTAAGTCAACTGCATATATTTCTGCAGAAAAGCATTGAGGTGTATCCAGGTGGACAGACAGGCATCCCAATCGAGCATCCATGGTAAACCAGGCAGGTATGCTAACCTAAAAGTAAAGACACAAATTACATACTAGTAAGCAGCAGATTTTTACTACACAGAGATCATGAGTTTATCAGTAATACCATCTCAAACAACTCTTTTTTCTTATCCTCAAAAGAAACCTGCACGAACAAAGTGGAGTGGCTTAACATTCTATCAAATATCAAATTCATTCAAAAAAAAATCAAAAGACACACAGTATGAACTACAGAGTGCCCGAAATTGGGACTGAAACTAGAATTGCTGCTGACTCTCAACATACTTAAGGATCTTTTCAGGGAAAGAGCTATTCGCTAAATTGAGCAAAAATAAGAACCTTGCCAAAGTCTTCAATAACAGCTCCTCGAGTAATCTCCCACAATTTGACAGAACCAGCAGTATCCTATGAAATAGGAGCAAGGCATATAAGTGAACTCTTTGTAATCTGCTAATGGTAGAGCACATGATGGAAATAACACTTGTAATCACCTTCGTCAATACATGTCTTCTATTATTCAGGATCTCATGCTGAGTTATTGCTGGAACTCCAGGAATAATTGAAGATGGTTCTTTGTGTATAGGGACCTAAAGTGGTATAATCATGATATAAGCACTCATTAAGCACCAATAAAAATGTTGCCCATAGTTAAACAAACTTTCTATGTTTACTCAGGCAACAGTTATTCTGTCAAAGAAATTGCCTGCTTCAGTGTGGCAAAGCATGGAATGAATTTGTGTCTATGACATGCTGGGTCACTATACTAAGACTTGTATCACGCCAAATATGTAGCAGCAAACCAAACAACAGCCTCCATGTTGTGGCTTGTGTGTTACTTTTAAAGATCAGTCAATCTCAAAGTTAAGTTCACAAGGTTTATACTGCAGAATCCCTTATACCCTATTTTATCTTCAATGTGCGCAAGTATGACAATCGCTATGGCATGTGAAACTGTTATTACTGACTTAAAAGTGTGTCTGCGAAGAAATACAAAATTATTGTTCATGATACAATTAATGAAAGATGGCAAATGTCATGCTTACAGGTGCTGATCCTTCTAAAGAAGCCCTTGCCCTGGAGAATGACAAATTGCCAGCTAAGAATGAAGAACCTTTTTGGAAAAGCTTTAGGGGTTCATGCGCTTCAGCTTTCCATCCATTCACAGAAGAATCAGTTGTTGCAACCCAAATCATATCATCCTGCAAGGACAATTGTAGAATCGGGTGCTCGTTTGTGCAGAGCAAGACACTCTCTCGATTGCTTAAATCTGTCAAGTACACCTGCCATCCAAGAAAACAGGAAGGTTCAGAATTCAGAAAAGAAGCAATTATGCAACATTTGAAACTTGACTCACCGACTGATCTCTTCCACCACTATAAACATGACTAAACGAAGGAGTGCTTGCAAGCGCCCAGACTGAATCAGTATGCACAGCATAAGAATGAATACATCGCTGCTGTCCCAGATCCCATAATCTGCAAAATCCAGAAACATGTGCAGACAAGATGTTACATGACTTCATGATCAGTGTGAAAGTACAGATATTTTAGTGTGCATACACACATACACAAGATCTGGAGTGGGCAAGACTAGAACTGTGAATTACCTTATCATTGAATCAGATGAGCCTGAAAGACAATACCTGTAAACATTTTACAGACCAAATTAAATTACTAGCTCAACAAATTAAATAACCCCAAATAATAATATTAATAATAATAAAATAAAAGGAAAAAACATTTTGTGTTAACCATTTGCAACCAAATATTGCTGTCAAACATGACATGTAAGCTACCACAACCACACCACACCATCTTAGTCACCAGTCAGCTGACCTCACACGATGAAATGAACCCCTCTAAAATCATCAAGCTGCTAGTAAATTATACATGAAAATGGGTTGCATGGCACATAATATGACTACGATGGTAACTAGGACAATCACCAGCAGTTAATGTCAAATCCAACAGGAATCCATTCACGTAAATACTGCTGAAATTTAATGGGGGCTAATTGATAAAAAAAAATGTTCCACAGGGCAAGCTTATCAAATAATACATGGTCCATTGCTAAGATCAACCATCTCAAATTTAAAAAGAGTCAGAGGGTAAGGGGTAAAATCTGATGGTCAAAAAAAGTACTTTTAAGAAGCATGCAGATGCAACTATATCAGGAATATATTTCACATTCCAGAAGATCTAACACCATGACAATCACTCCTTAGCACTCAATGGATTGTATACAATACAACGAAAATCTTCAATATAAGCCCTAAAACTAATACTCTGTGCAATCAAACCCAAAATTCCAATTATTGATTTGAACCCCTGAAATATTGAATTTGATGTAATTAAACCATTCAGGTTTAGGCCTGTTAATTTGAATCCCACTGTGCACCTTTACTACTAAAACTGTAAACTATATCATTCCTACTAATCTACAAGCAAGATGAGCAACTGAAGTTCGATAACTAAACAATTGTGTAGCCTTATTCAAGTTATCTACACAAAAGCCCAACAGCAAATTGTTGAACATGAGTTGCAGAAAATTGATCTCTAAGGTCCTGTTCTTTTCAGCTTATTCACCGGATTGCTGAAACATATTGTTTGTTCTATGCTTCGAAAAATACTTTTTTTTCTAGAAAAAAAGTTTCTGCTACTGTGTTGCTTCGACCACTTATTTTAAGCTATTTATTAAGTTTATTTCTTCAAATATTTAATTTATCACTATAACCTGGTAGATAATCTGTGGCAATAATCCACAATAATCTAAATCAAATCGGGAAGCACGCTAGACAGTTTCAGTAATAGTTTGTGACTGTGTCCCTATTCAGGTTGCCCATGTTGACACATATCTGTAGTTACATCACCAGTCTGTTAATCATGTGAGAAAAGGGTACTAACTAAATATATCCAGATAACAAAGAGCTAAAATGAACAAACAGAATAGTTGAGAGCTCAAACCAACAGAATAGAGCTTAAAGAACTTGATTGCACAGATTTGAATAGTTGGGGACTTCAAATCAACAAAACTGGAGTTGGACTTTAGGGTCTTGATCATACACTTGTAGTGCTATTTTCCCATAATATATCAACAATATTGTGTGCTGAACTAATTCTGAGTTTCAAAAAAAAATAGCACTGCTGACCTAGAGCTCTTTCATGGATGATGAATGCGATAGAAGACCAAAATACTTGACAAACACTAAATTTAGCGAGCGAAGTAATACCATATCCAACTACCAATGCGAAAGCCATCAATTTGGGCATGAACAATGGTGTGATGTCAGTCTGGGAGAAGATGCTACATAGGATGGTGTGGAAGAGAAAGAAAGCGGAGAGAGAAGGATGTTGTATCTTGATTAGCAGAGAGGATAGCTTAATAAAATACAATCGCTATGTATACCATCTATAGAGTCAAATCATTAATTATGCAAATCTATTACAGATAACTACTAAGTAGACAACCTATTGTAGAAGTTGTCTACATATAATCTATTATGACGTAGAACGATAATATAGACAGCGGCTGTCTAAACTACAGTTCATGCTCCGAAGAACATTTGGATATCTCAGAATTATGACAGATTTAGAATTACAGATACTAAAAACAAATGCAGAGCACAAGTAACTGCAGGAGATTGAAAGAAAGAACACCCATAACTTATTATCGTGGAATAAGAGGCTAGGATAGATTTAGATGACAGTATTGAAGTGGGGCAGCAATACGGGAACAGAAGTCAATTTTAAGGGATATTGTCAAGGAAAAGAAACATCATTGTCTAGATGAATCTACAAGAACATTTCACACAAACCTGCCAGTAGGATCAAGAAGTAAAGCCCTGATATTGTCAGTGTGCCCTCTCAATTTCATTTTCTTTGAACCAGTCCTGGGATCCCAAACGCGAACAACCTACACTAAACAGGTACATATAAGGAAATATCACAGGAGAGGTCTCTCAAAAGCAGTCCAAAGAAATTCGCACATTATGGTGCCTCCTAACCCCAAGGAAACTTGCATACTCATTCTCAAAGATGAAGAACATAATACCTTTTCAGTACCACCAGAGACAAGTGTGTTTCCTGTGTCACTCATGGCCAATGCATAAACTGAATCTTTGTGACCTTTGGCAGTGATTGGACTGTACCCATGTGATTGCCCATTGGTGGAAGCAAGGTTGCTGCTAGAATTTACATTGCACAAGGTTGTCAAAGCAGGCCCAGAGTTTCCATTAGGAGCTTCATCCTCTTTTGCATCTACAGATTTGGCCACAGGAGCAAGAGAAGAATCAAGGTCCCATATAAAGACCTCACCGCCAAGGCCACCAGAGGCAACAATATTGCTCTACATTGCAGAGAATAAAAAAAAACATGTAAAACAAAAGGGATAAAATGAGTAGTTCCACAGAAAAGCATAGTGCTGGATAATATACATTTTTTTCAGATGCAGCAAGACAAATCACATAATCGGAATGCTGGCGGAGAGTCCTGGTACAAGCACCATCTGATAAACAATTCCACACCTGTGAAACAATTAGGAATTAAAAAACATGTGGATCCAAAATGAATATATAAAAACTGCTGAAACAACAGACCTTTAGAGTGGTATCTGAGGAACAGGAAACAAGATTTTGGCCAACAATAATGGCATCATTAACCTGCATGATAAATATATCAGCTTAAATCATAGAAAGTACTTCAGAGATAATGAAAGCGTCCATGTTACAAAATTAAGCTCAAATCTCCTCAAGGATGAGTTTCTCCATCAATGATAGAATTCCATCCGAAACTATAATACTTGGATATTGAAAACTATGTAGTCTTCTTTCCATCTGATCCTCTTTTGTTTTGGGGCAAGATGCTTATACATCTTTATTCAAATAAAAGTGGCAATGGATCATCAAAAAACACGATAATGGATAAATGTTGCTATGGTATGCGTCATCATGTAACTTTGGGCTAGTAAAATTTCAAAACGTAATGGTCAAATAACAATATTAAATCGACTGGAGTAAAAACAGAGAAACGCATACCCAATCAACATGTGACTCAAAAGTTGCTGAGAAGCTTGCGACTCCATTTTTTGGTTCCCACCTCTTCAAGGTACCATCCCGACTCCCGGTAAAAAGATAATCACTCGTACCAGAAGTAGAGGCATTTAGGTATGACAAGCAGTTGATCCCAGCACAATGCTGAAAAATAGACACAATGGAATGCATGATGAGACATTTGCACTGAAAATGAATTCTTTTGAATCAACTGGATGCATCCGCGATTCTGAGGATAGCTAGTTCTGGAAGTGGAACTGACCTTTTTGTTATCAGCGTCATTCAGCACATATGTAAAGCGCTTCTCCTTTCTCGGTCGACTTGAACCTGCCGTGTTACCAGCACTTCCAACACGATGCATTGAAAGATGCCTAATTTATCTAAAACCGGAGCAGCTTATAGCCTACAAATCAGTGGCATAGAACTTCAATTTTACTATAGATGAATATATATCAAGCCAAGCTGCAAATATTCAGCTATTGAAAAATTCAGCCTGTATAGTTCACATGCTGATAAAATTCAAAATATTAAGGTAGAAATAATCCTGCCATCATTTTACACAAGGTACCCCCAATCAGGGCCGAACCTAACGTGGGGCATGGGGGTTCAGCCAAACTTTTTTTGGAAACAAACCTAACCTGCAGCTAGTAGTACTACTAAGGTTAATAAGGCAAAGAGAAAAGCCTCCGGATCCAAAAAAGAAGCTAGGATTAAGTCTACGAGAAAAAGGATGCGGGTAGTGGACGAGTAAAGAGGACGTGTCGTCCCACCGGCGAGGATGCGACAGACGAACGGACGCCGGCGACGCTGCTCGCCGGACGAGATCGGAGTTGGTGGGCGCAGGCGGAGGGGCCGAACTCGTCGCAAAGGGGGAGATCGACTAGGGCGCAGTGCCAGTTACGCTTGCCGCTATACGGAGATGGAGGCTTGGATTCGATTCCCCGATATCAAATCAAACCCCCCCGAAAAAAAATCCTCGCAATCCGAGCAGCAAAGTCAAGAGCAATCGGCAGCAGTCCCCGGCTCGAGATGGATCTCAACTCCACGGCGAGGTCGGCAGCACGAGGAAGGGGAAGGATGGGGGAGGAGAGGAGAGTACCGTACCTTCGATTCGACGGCGAGGTGGCGCGCGGCGGCGAGGCAGGGAGGCGGAGGGATCAAGCAATCGCCGGCAGCCGCGCCTGGTAGGGGAAGGGGTTGAGGCTTGAGGGGAGGAAGACGAACTGACGAGACGAGAGAGAGGGCTGAGGGGTGTGGTTATATGCGCACGATAAATTTACAGTGAACGTGCTATCAACGGGTGACATGGCAAATAGCAATGTTATACTCATATCTATTGCTATTGATCTCTTTGTTGTCCACGAAATTTATTGATCTCTCTTTTTCTAATAATTTAATTAGATAATATAAACTACTATTTGTTTGGCTTGGTAATTGCTGACATCATATAATGGATGGATAATATAGCCGTCCATGATGTCAAAGCTAATTGAATATCTTTTTTTTTCTTAGTTTATTTGGCTTGAGCTCTTTGATTGTTCTTGGGAGTTTCATACAATTTTAGCTCCAATATAAAAGTCAAAAATCTTTTTTCCAAGAAATGTCAAAAGTCTATTTAAACTACAAATTTGTCTCATCAAAAAACGTTAATAAGCTAGAGTGGCCTTTATAACTAAAGCGAGTGAAAACCACAATGTTTGTTTTATTTGTTCAAGGAAAAAACCCAGCTTTATAATATAACCAATGTAATATACGGACTTGTAATTCTTCTTTTAGTTAGACTCTTAATGGGTAAGTTTTCAACTAAAATGATCCAAATGGTATTATTAATTCATAATATATAAATGATTTCTAAGCCAAAAACATACATAAGTCCACTGACCACCTCCTCCTTCCTCTTTCCTCTGTTCTGAATAGGTCGGCTAGAGTGTTTCATTTCACTAGCTACCGTATTTCTTAACTTTTTCAAGTTTCTAAATAGGTCGGTTACAGTGTTTCGTTTCACTAGTTTACTATATTTCTTAACCTTTTTCTAGCTTGTAATTTTGTATCAGGACTCACTTCTATATTGGTGTAGACCAAGTATGCATCCCTTCCTCTGTATATAAAAGACGCAGTGTGAATATATTGAGTATATTCATATCACTAGCACTCGGATATGCACACTGTAAACACTGCTTCTAGTTACTATAGCTTCTACCAGAATCAGAACCTCCCATAAACAGTACAGCTTTTGATCCAGATTCTGATAAGCTAATCCAGAAAAATAAACTATAAACCAAAAGATTCTCACCAGCTGTTTCTTGGAATCTTAATCTCCCCTAAGCAGGGCCGCAGTCTAGGACTCCAGGTACACCGAACAGCCCAATAGGGGCACATGCATATACTTGTGTTGCTCAGGCTGAAATACTATCAATCACACGAAAAATCCGTTTTACACAGCACAACAATACGCCACCAAGAAACGAACGCGTAAAGCACACAAAAGACGCCTAACACGTCACACAATTACGTCATGTTCGCGTCGCCGAACTCCGGCGACCGAGCGGAGCAACACCGGCGTCAGTCACTTCACTGCCCGCCCGCCCCGCGCTGCTGCCGCCGCCTCCTGGCCGCCGCCGCGGCGAGCGCGAGCAGGATCACCGCGGGCCCCACCACCATCCCCAGCGGGAACCCGCCGCGCCTCCTGCGCCGCCGCCGCCGCGGCCCCTGCCCCCTGGGCCGGCGACGGCCACCGCCCCGGTTCGCGCCGTCTCCTTCTTCCCCCGACGTGCTGTAATCCTCGCTGTCACTGGACCGTGGTTTTGGCTGCTCCTCCGGTTCGCCGGCGGCTGGTGTCTCGTCCGCCGCCGGTGGCTCTTGCACCGGCGCCTGTTCTTCCGCCGGCGTCTCTGATTCTACTGGCGGCGTCTCCGGTTGAGGCTCTTGCTCCGGCTCGGCGGCGGGTGGTTCCTCCGCCGCCGGTGGCTCTGGCTCTGGCTCTGTCGCCGTCGGCGTCTCTTCAGCTGGTGGTTCTTGCACCGGTGGTTCTACGGCGGCCGGTGGCTTCGGCTGCTCGGGCTCGTCCACGGTGGCCGGCGGCTTGGGCTCCTCGACGACGCAGAGGATGTCGATCGGGTCGGGGACGTCGGAGGGGGGCTCCGGCTCGGCGTGAGGCGGGCCGACCACCTCGATCGGCGTCTCCACCGGCAGCTCCCGGTACGCCGGCTCGAACACGACGTCGCACTCGATGTCGACCACCGACGGCGGCGGCGGCGGCGGCGGCTCCTCGACCGCGACCGGCGTCTCCACCGCCACCTCCTCCTCCACCGCCACCTCCTCCTCCACTGCCACCGGCGTCTCCACCGCCACGTCGCGCGGCGGCTCCGGCTCCGGCTCCGACTCCGACGAGTCGACGTTGATCCAGTCCTCGTACTCCAACTCGAGGCTGGATAGCTCGTCCTCGTCGTCGTCGTCGTCGTCGAGCTCAACCTCCGTCTCGACGGCGACGTCGTCGTCCTGCCGCTCCCTCGGCCCGGACTCGACATCGAAGTCCTCGACGTCGGACGACCCACACTCCGAGTCCGCGCTCTCGACGTCGAGCCGCCGCCCCTCATCGCCGCCGCTCACCGCCGGCGCCGGCCGGAATTTCGGCATGATGACGACGAGCAACTCGTCGTCCTCCTCGAACCCGACGGTGATCCGCCCCACCTCGACGCCTGGCGGCACGTCGAACACCCTGCAGAACCCCTCCACCACCTGCCGGTGCGCCACCCGGAGGCGCCTCCCGACCACCGCCGCCTCCACCGCGAACGCGTCATCCTTCCTCGCGCCGACGACCACGCCCACCTCCCTCCCGCCATCGCCGACGACCACCTCCACCTCCTCCTTGTCATACCCTGCACACACACACAAAAACACAAAAATCTCACACCAATGTCAATTCAACGGCGGCGGCGGAGCATGGGTTACTACCGGGGAGGTGGGCGAGGACGAGGAAGGCGGCGTCGGTGTCGGAGGTGGCGAAGGCGAAGTCCTCGCCGGAGACTGGCCGGCGGGAGACTTGCACGGCGAGGTCCAGGTCCATGGCCTAGTATACTACTAGCATTTTCCGTGGCGAGAGTTGCTGCTGCTGCTGCCATATGCGTGGTTGGTTTTTCTGTTAATTGCTAAATTGGCGCCAAGTTTAATAAACCTCGCTTCTTTCTGCATCTAATCAAGCAATCTGTGTGTGAAAAAAACTGAAAACTGATTAAACCAGCTAATGATGGACAGATAATCAGACGGTGGAGAAACTTTGGTTGCACGTATTCATTTCTTTGGGAATTGGGTTTGGAAGAGATGCTCCTGTTGCTTTGGGCCGTTTGTCATCAAAAGCGTTGAGGTTGTTCCTAGTACTAGCTAACACTAATCGTCAAGCTTGAACATGCTTAAAGAGAACCTGTCCTGTCCTGTCCTAACTGGTAGAAAGTAGAAACAGAGCAAAGTGTTGAAGTGTTCATCAGATTTTTTTTTGTTCTATGTGGGCGTTCAAGTTGTATACTGATTAAGCCCTCACCTTTCCCCTCCTACACATATGTATTTTTGAATAATAGTTAAGTTAACGATATATATTGTCACACAGGTGATACCATGTTAATTTTATGTGTTGATAATATCTTATGAAGGTGTGTTGTGATCAATAAAAGGCTAATACGTCTTATATTTCTCCACGGAGGAAGTACATTGCTTGCTAGATGCTGACCAAAGGATTGGCATTGTCTGAACTCTGAACCTGAAGATCAAAACATGAAAACCTGAAGCACGTTACATGAATGCATCAGCATCACGGACAATAGTTTGCAAACAAAAGCTTTGCAGGCTCACCTGAACCGGAAAGGCTAATGGGCGGGTGATCGCTCCCCCACCCACCCAGTGATCACCCGCCCACCCTCTCCCCTATACTACTAGATGTACTCCTCCCTATTCTCTCTTCCTCCTCTCCTTCTCCTCTTTCTATTACAGTGATCACACAAAATTTTTTGAAAAACAAAAGTTAGAAAAATTTATGTATAGAAATACTATATATAAAAAATTTGAATTCAAATTCAAATTTGAATCGAGTATGTAAACTTTTGACTTATAAACTTTGGGTCAATAAATTTTAGATGTATATAAATACTATATATAGAAAATATTTGAATTTAAATTCAAATTTGAATCAGATATAATTCAAATTCAAATTTGAATCGGGTATATAAACTTTAGGTCTATAAACTTTAGATGTATAGAAATACTATATATGAAAAATATTTCAATTCAAATTCAAATTTAAATCGGATATTTGAATTCAAATTCAAATTTGAAACGGGTATATAAACTTTTGACTTATAAACTTTAGGTCTATAAACTTTAGATGTACATAAATACTATATATAAAAAAAATATTTGAATTCAAATTCAAATTTGAATCGGATACATAAATAAACTTTTGACTTATAAACTTTTGGTATCTAAACTTTAGGTGTATAAACTTTAGGTGTATAAATTTACTAAAATAGGAAAGTAATGCGGTGCCAAAAAAGAAAACCAGGTGGAGGGGGAGGGGGAGGTGGGAAGCGAATCTGATCGCTACCCCATCCCCACGGCGATCAATCGCCCATTAGGGGTACCACACCTGAACTGACAAACGAGCCAGCACAGATTTCTGCAGGCCTGTCCTACTTTTTTAACCAACCCAATCACGCTATCATCACCCAATGTTATCCTAACACCACCATTAATTAGCTTAATCTAATCAATCAAGGACTTGTTCAGAATGGAACACCCATAAAATCCCACTACAGAGAGAGTTACTGCCTCATCGATGACAATATCCTGAACCTGAAGTCCTCAAACTCTGCAGAGAACCAGCGAGCGTAGGATAAAAATGGCCAAGTGTTGCTGGTTACCATGGCTCATCATCATCCTCTTGCCCTTGCCGCCGTGCGACGGGAGCTCCGGCGCTGACGTGGACCCGACCGCCGGCTTCGCCGCCGTCGAGCTCACCGGGGACATGTTCAAGCTGCATAAGCCGTACGACCTGCCGCCGGAGCAGCGGTACGAGTTCCGCGACGGCGTGCGGCGGATGTGGGTGCTCTGCTCCGACCGCCCCTTCAGCCCCGGCAGCACCACCAAGCCACGCTCCGAAATACTCCTAAACGTAATCACACCATTTTTCAAAAATATGTTTTGTTTTAATTTTTTTTAACATAGTACTACTCTTCAATCTAATTTCGCAATGTTGTGACTTTCAGATCGTCTTTCATTTCTTACCAAATTTCAAAATATTCCAAAATAGGTTCTTAAACTTATTTCTGTTTTTTTAAACATGCTACTCTTCAGTCTTTTTTTTTAAAAAAAAGGAATCAATCTTAAATTTCCAATGCTGTGAATTTCGTCATCTTTGATTTCTTGAATTTTCTGTGATAATTTGATATGTATCCTTTTTGTTTGGAGCAGAAGACGTACACTTCTGGGGTGTGGCAATTCGAGTCCTGCAGGTGTTCGGCGCGTCGGGGCGCAACACGACGCTGATGCTGCACGTCTACGGCGGCCGGCTGATGTACTACCACGACGAGGCCCGGGTCGTCGACGGCGACATCTACGACAGGTGGTTCAGGCTCAACGTGGTCCACGATGTCGCCGGCGTGGGGAAGCTTGCCGTGTTCGTCGACGGCGAGCGGAGGCTCGCCGTCCCCGGACACGGCGGCTACAGGCATTACTTCAAGTTCGTGGTGTACGTGCAGAGGGACCCCTCCCACTATATGGAGTCGCGGTGGAGAGATGTCAAGGTGTACACCAAAATTGTAGACTGAAACTATGGCCTGAAATATCACCAAAAATTATTCTGAATTTAATTTCCTTGTAATTTCCCCAATTGATCCAGATGAAGCTGCTTTTCGGTTGTCAAAGTGATTTTTCTAAAGATAATGCACATTTCATTATGTAGTCAACTTACATCTGATTGTCAAAAGTGATTAACTAACAACAAAGAAAAAAAGCTCAATTTCATCGGGTAAAATTAAGTACATGGATTAATAATGGATACATAAACCTATCTGCCCTGAGATAATCCAGTAACAATTAGTAGTACATCACCTGTTCGACCGATCGAATTAACATTCTTAACCAGAAAAAAAGAAGAAGAAAAGAACATAAGAAGAAAAAAACAAAATAATTAACACATGGCTTAAACCAAGAAATTATAATCAGCTCAAATTAATCCTCCTCCTTCTTCTTCCCGCGCATTCTGATCCATCTGCGGTTGCGCTCGCGGCGGCGATTTAGTTGTGTTGCTATGTCCGCCTCCTAGTCATGGAGGTGGCGTTGCCGTCGAAGAGCTCGTCGATGATGGCCTCGACGTCGTCGGCGCTGAGCTTGACGTACTTCTCCGACTGCCTCCCGGCGCTGAACGTCTGCGCGAAGCGGCCGAGGAAGGAGCGGTACGCCGGCACGACGACGGCGGCGATGGACACCCTGAGCTCCGACTGCAGCTGCTCGTCGCTCACCACCCACGCGCCCTGCGTCCTCTGGATCTCGTCCATGGCTGCGTTGAATTGCTTGAACCTCTCCTTGAGCACCGGCTTCTGCACCGACCCCTTCACCGTCAGCACGCCGTCGTCGCGGAGCAGGCCGAGCACGCGGCTCCACGTCTCCCGCTGGTAGTTCTTGTGGTACTGCCTCAGGTTGGTCGACTGCTTCCTCGCCCACGCCTCGCCGAGCATGGCGTTCGTCTCCGGCGAGCCCCTGATCTTCTGCAGCATGTACCTCCCATTGTTCATCAGGAAGATGTTGCTCAGTGATGGGTCCTTGTAGAGCCGCGATTTCCCTTCCAGGTTGCCGTGGAGGAGCTCCATCACCTCCATCAGCTGCGCCGCGAACGGGTTCTCGCCGTCGCCGCCGCCGCCGCCGCCATGGGCGCCGTGCTCCCGGAACACCTGCTCCAGCGTGCTGTTGTACTCGCACGCGTACTTGAGGTAGTTCATGACGTAGCGGGTGAGCGGGTGCACGGCGCCGCCCGGGACGGGCTGCTTGCCGGCGTCGGCGCGGATGGAGCTCTCGAGCTCGCGGAAGATGGCGGCGGCGAACTCGCCGAGGCGGGAGCGGACGGAGTTGAGCTCGTGCTTGAGGTCGGTCAGGGCGGTGCTGTTGTTGCCGTCGTCGGCGGTGAGGAAGGCGTCGATGACCGGGGACGCGTCGCGGGTGGCCTCGTACATGTCGAGCACCTTGAAGAGCTTCTCCGCGGCGCGCTTCGTCATGGTCACCGCCTCCGTGAAGTTGAGCATGTGGAGCATGACGCAGCGGGCGAGGTCGGCGAACATGCCCCGCCCGACGGCGGCGTGGCGGCCGGCGAACACGCGGGCGCAGAGGTCGTGCTCGGTGGAGAGGCCGACGTTGATGGTGTGCCGGAACGCCTTGGTCCACGTCGCGATCTCCGCCTCCAGCGCCTCCCACGTCATCTTCACTACGTCGTCGATGCTCGCCTTCTCGTACCCGAGCGCGCGCAGCGACGCGTCGGACGCGTTCCGGCGAGCCACCAGGAACATCTGGGTGCACTCCGTCACGTACCCGGCGGTGACCATGGCGTCGGCCATGGACCGGAGCCGGTCGACCGTCTCAGGCGGGTACGGCGGCGCGGACTCCCCGACTCCGGCCCCGACGTCCACCGACGCGGGGAGGACGCACCGGTCGACCTCGTGCTGCACCTGGTCGAACGTCGTTGCCTTGGGGACGCGCGGGTCGTCGAGCAGAGCGAGGAACTCGTCCTCGAGGAACGCCATGGCGCGGTGCAGCACGGCGGTGACACGGTGCGCCCCGGCGGTGGCGTGCTTCCCCTCGGGGGCCTTGGCCAGCGCCGCCGCGAGCGCCGCGATGCGGGAGATCGCGGCGAGCAGCGCCCGCGGCTCGCCGTTGGCGCCCGTCGCCCACTTGTCCACCGCCGACTCCGACTGCGCGATCTCCATCTCGACGGCGGCGGCGAACCTCTCCAGCGTGGCGTCGCTCAGCGCCTCGCCGCCGTCCTGCCCCGCCGCGACGAACGCGTCGATCTCCACGGACAGCGCGGCGAGGTCAGGCACGCCGCCGTCCCCACCACCACCATCCCCACCGCCCCCACCGTCACCACCGCCACCGTCGCCGCCACCGCAGGGAGCACCGGCGCCACCACGCTCCTCCTCCTCGTACTCCTCCTTGATGGCGTCGCCGGCGGGAGGCGGGTGGTGCAGGTCGAGCCGCCTGCCGTCGTGGTGGTGGTGGTGGCCGGCGGAGCCGAGGGAGAGGTTGCGGTCGATGGCGTCACGAGGCTTGTCGTCGCGGGCGCTGGGCTGGGAGAAGCTGCTGGACTTGTGCGGCGCGTGGTGGCTGCTCCGGCTGTCGGAGTCTCGTCGGCGCAGCGGCATGGCGACGTCAATGGCGGGGGGGTTCGCTACGGCGAGCGGGGGAGGGAGAGGTGGTGGCGGGAGAGAGAAGGTGGGGGGTGTGTGGGGGGTGGGTAGCCGCGAGTTGAGGCGGGTACGTGCGCGCGCGGTTTGAATTGGTCGTCGGTGTTCTGATTTAGCTTGGATGGGAATGAGAGGCACACAGGTGTCCCTCACCTCCCCGAATTTCGAGTGAAAATCGGAGAATGTTTTTATCCAAGTGAAAACAGGCTAAGCGTTGAAAAACGTGAGAACTATAGTAATATTTTCGTTCTTTATGACGGGTTAGACCCGTACAGTTAAAAATAATCTAAGAGTGGATTGAGAAGCAGCTGCTGAGAAGATAGCTAGCGAGAATCTAGAGAAGCTGTAGCTTCTGGCTTCTAGTTCATTTTCCAGATTCTACAACTACATATTCTCAGAATCTGGGTAAAAATCTAGACTGTTTAGGGGAGCTTCTGGCAACTGAAAATTCTAGTAGAAGCTGCAGCTGCTAGAAGCTCCCTCAAACAGGCTCTAAAGCTCCGGATAAGTTAAGCACACAATATGAAAGAAGACAAGGATTGAGGAGGAGACGGTAGTAGAGATGAAATCCACTTTTTCGTTGATGGAATTCATTTCAGGATCTACATTACAAAAAGTTATTTGGCCTTGTGGCAATCAGCTTTTCGAAAACTTTCATGGTTTCAATGGTTAGGTCAGCTCACCAGCCATGTTTTCTTTTATAATGAAAATCAACCCAGCCTAGAGTTTTGTTGGCTATATCCCCAAATTTTGGCTGGAATTCTGAGTTAGCCTAGAGGGATGGGCACAATGTTTATCTGATGATGGCAAGGACATGCTGCCCATGAAGAGCAGCAGCACGATATCTCCCGTGTTCTTCGGCCAAACCCACTGCTGCAGCAATAAGCCGTTTTGACTACATGATTGCTGCTAAATCTGTTCAAAATGGGGAAGAGGAGAGCACGATCTGACAAACGTGCATGTTGTTTTTTGTCTCGAAAAGAATCAACGCTCATGGTTGACAGTTTTCTACTACATTTTATCATCGGTTCTAAAAGCTCCAAATGTTCTTTCCTAAATTCGTCCATGTGATACCATTGTGTTATATATTAATATCACTTTAATTTGTAACGAACAAATATACAGTCAAATTGATGAGTACATACAATACCTACCTATTAATCGAAAAACGGCAGCAACATTGTAAACAAGCTACATTCAAAATGAAGAAGAAATTACAATAGAAACGAGCACTGTAAGTCTATAAACTTTGCTCTCCTCTTCTTGGTAAGGGAACCCAGACGCATAGCCTCATGTACTAACTGGACAATATTACAGTGAACTGGAAGATGTGAGGCTACGTTAGGGTACCAAATAGGCAATGTAAAAACGATAGTACAATACCCAGAAAACAAATATCAAGCCTTCATTCTTCTTCTTTTATTCTCGTTTCGGCCTTTTTGAAATTACAATTGTAGGTCTGCAGGATAATCACCGGTGCTTTCCAGGGAGGCCGCCTCCGCCCTTGCGGATGAAGGCGTTTCTATTTTTCGGCTTTGGTATGTCGTGGATATCCATCACTTGAATTGTCCTCTGCTTTTTTGCTGCAAAAATAAGATGAGGAAAAAAATGTTAGATACATGGAAACCAGTCTATTACTTTAATATGCCATTTTTATGAAATTAATTACATGCAATGAGCAATCAATCCTTCTATACATGCCTCTATGTCCATGGCACATTGTAGTAAAAACATGAAACAATATGTCATGAAATCGTTACCATTTTGTGCTTCCTGGTAGTTTTCCTGGAGTCTCTTTCTGGCAGAATCAAGCTTCTCAAGATCCATAAGATTATCTTTCTGCTCCCTTACAGTCCTCTGCAAAGAGTATTTATGAATACAAGTCAAAATGTAGGCACTGTTTTGCAAGAGATAAGCAGAGAAGATTTATATTCATGTGTACCCTAACATCTTTTCTCATGGCAAGTGGAACATGGGTAACTTTTTCACTATTTTGTATGATAAGATCAATGTGCAATAAGTGGTGCCTAGCAAGGCATCTTTAGTCAAAAGATGCCCACATCTGGGGTCCATGATGATGGAAGTTGCTCTAACTTTTTGTTCGTGGGAACCTTTCTTAATATATTCTAAACAAAATCAAGAGCATATTCTCTGTACTATTAATAACTAATGGGTTTAACAAAATAAGAGGACGATATGATTAGCCTTACAACTGGAGCAGAGGAGGAAGTAGTAGAATAGCCGATGCTGTTGTTCTGTTTGTTGTTATGATATGTAGGTGCTGGGCTTGTTCTGCGCTTCTCAATCATTGATTCGACGCCATTATTATTGCTAGATCTCTCTGAACTCAAACCATCTAGTGTCCAAACAAAAATTCCATTAGTACAGCATGAGGTCTTCAAAGATAAGAACATTGCGCCTATAAGCTAAAAAGAGTAGGTGTGGGAACTCACTATGTCTCTGTGGGCTGGGAGAATACTTGAAGTCTGAAACCTGCAACGGCATAATAATAACAGAGGTGTTCATGAATAAATTCATGTTTTAGTTAGCACTTCTCATCCTCTCTTTTGTAAGACTTGAGCAAAGAATGGTTATCATGTAACGGAATGTGGTATGTCAGTTAAACAAACAGTTGGATGAACTGGGCTAGGAAATATTCCTCGCACGATAGTGCCTACCAAAACCAAACCTTTCTCCACCAGAATTAAAAATGAAAAACTAAAGGTAGTGTGATGAATTTAATTGTGGGGAATTACTAAGCAAGAGCCACAGTGCTTGTCAGCATTGGATTGTTGAAGAGCAAGTTACCTGAGCATTTTGGTAGCTCCTGCCTTGGATTTTATCAGGAGAGTCACCATCAGCTGCGACCACGAAACAAACGACATCAATCAAAATTATCATCTAAAACAAAAACAAATCTAGAAAACTCTGAAACAAAACACAATGCCGTACTTAGAACCGAGCTACCGCCGTCGCCACCGGAGTTGTGCAGCCGCACCCAGTCATCCACTATCTCCTTCCATTTCCTTCAGAGGAGCACGAGAACCAAACAATTGAACACCAGAAACACAACTAAATCACTACTGGATGCACAAGACATAGACGTGTCAGCAAAAGTTCGCTTGTTTATCACCTGACGAGCAGCTTCACAAGCTGCCGGACCTCGCCGGACGGGTGCTTGCGCAGGCCGTTGACATGGCGGCCGATGTCCGTCTCCTGCACAAGATCAGAAACACAAGCTTTTCACTCTCTTAGCTCAGCTGCTCCAACAAGCAACCACCAATCTCATCTTGTGCAAAGCCGAAGAAAAAGCGAATCGGGGAAAGGAAAATGGACCACAGAAAGGTGTGGTGTTCTTGACCTGGAGAGCCTTGTAGGTGATGTCCATGTCTGCGAGGCTCTGCAGCAAGCTGACCAGCTCGTCCTCCGACTGTGACGAAACCATACAGAAGTACAGTTTGTAACAGAAGAAGTGAGCTAGCAGTAGTAGCAAAATCGTACTCCTACACTGCCAAACCGGGTAAAGATGGGGATCTTTGAAGGGACCTGGTCGGGGTCCTCCAAGAAGTCCCTGATCGCCAGGATCTTGCTCTCCATGCCGCCGCCCTCGTCGTCGTCGAGGCCGTCCACGTCGGCATCCTCATCGGGCGAAGCCGGGGAAGCCGCCGCCGCCGCCGCCGCCTCGGGCTCGGCCGATCTCGGCGCGTCGCAGTTCCCGCAGCGGCCGCCGGCGGCGGTGGCGTAGAGGCGCTCCACGATGCCGTCGCGGCGCGCGCGGAGCTCTGCGGGGCGGTCGCGCGCCGCCGAGGCGAGGGCGGCATCGACGAGGTCCCACACGTCGGCCCCGCCCCCGAACGCCGCCAGCGCGCGGCGGAGGCGCCCGTCGGTGTCCATCCCGGCGATCGCCGGAACCGGGTCTTACCCCCCACGATCCGATAAGGCAGAGCCCCCCCTCCTCCGGAATTCCGCCGCAGCGACAGCGACCGACCGCGCTACGCCGCCGTCGCCCTCGTCGTCGTCGTCAGCCCCACCACCTCCGGTTGGGGCGCGGCCATGCCGGGGATGGATTGGTGCGAGGCGGCGATTTGGATTGGCGCAAGCGAAGCGCAAGTGGGGGTGGAGGTGGGATTGGGGAATCGGAATTCGGACTGGAGTGCGGATTGGGTGATGGTTTGGATCCGATAAGGGAGCTTCAGGACCCGCTAAGGGAGTGGTGGACCTGGTAATGTGTTCATTGGTTGGTTAGGAGTTGGGTGGGGGCCTTGGGAATTGTTTGTTTGGTTATTATGATCAAGAGCTCTTTGGAATGCAATATTTCCACAGAGATTTTGTAGAAAATGGAGTGGTTCAGTTTTTTTTAAAAAAACTGTTAATTAACTCTATTTCAAAGGATGATTATAGAAAATGTTCTGATTATTATGATTTGCTTAGCTTGTTCTTCCTGTTTTCTATCCGCATATATGTGTTGTGTTTTAGAAAGATTTTTTTTCACCTCTCAACTCTTTTAAAAGCCTATAAATCTTTTCAAGCTATAAACTCTTTAAGACTAGGTGAAAACAGGAAAAATAATATACACGTTAATTGTGGTGGATCTCATTATAATGGTATATAACGATTGAATACATATTGAAATGGTTACGTTTGATGAAGAAAACAGTTGTATATTAGACAATAAATGCAAGAGCCTTACAGCTAGGCTCAATGAATTTATGAGGATAGGTTTGGACTTGATATAGTGGGACTTGGGTGCTATTTTTTCATATACTAGGTGAAACCCCGCGCATTGATGTAGGAATTTAGTATGATAACAATAAAAAAATAACGTGTAAGATAGCTAGATAACATCAGATTAAGTAAATTAATGTGGTTTATAATAATATAAATTTAAATAGTATGTAGAATGATGATTCAAACGTAAAAAATAAAGGTGGTATGACTTTATGGAAGAAGAAAAGTAGGGATATAGTTTGGACCGTAGATTAATTATCTAAAGGCTAAAAACAATTGAAGTGATATGACTTAATTAGAGGAAAAAAGGAGAAAGATAATTTGGACCATAGAATATCATAAAACATAATAAAGATACGCATTGAAACATTATATGAATTATGTTGGATGATAATTTAACATGTTTATATTTGAAAAGCTCTTAAATTAGAAAAACTATAAAGATATAGCATGTTTGCATGATGTTTAAATGCGATGATTGTTAATGGATGATGATGTGGCATCTTGTTAATTAGTGGATGATGATGTGGCATCTTGTTAGTGGATGATGATGTGGCATCTTTGCATGTTAAGTTTAAGAAGTTAGTGGAGAATAATTTTATAGTAAGATAGGATGTGACATCAAGCTTGCAAGAGGCTATCACTCTTTAAGTCCACTGCCACTTTGTATGGTTGTGTCACTATCATTGTTGTTGCTCTAGATATCGACGTTTGTAGCAGTGTTAGACTACGTTCTCAAATATGTTTTTCTTTAAGTTGGTAAGCTATGTTTGGTGGGGTTTAAAGGAGGGTTCAAGATTATGGTTGTGCCATGACAAGTTTAGGCAAATAGGTTTTGTTCGATAACATGAATCCTTTTTTTTTGTTTTTTTGGAAATGAAAGCATTGTTGTTATCTACCACCATCAAACAAGAGGGAGATGGTTAGAGGTGGAGTAGATTTTGGCCCATTTAAGTTTGGAAAAAAGTAAAAATTACCCTCCTAAACTATTGCCATAGTTTGAATGGCACCCCTAAACTGTAATACCAAACATTTAACACCCTCAATATTTTACACAGGACAAATAACCCCCTCGAGTACTATTTTGAACGGTTTTGGCATTGGTTAGCACACGTGGCATTCTAGTGTGAATTATAAAAATAAAAAGGTTTGGCTGACTCCATCTTCTTCCTCCTAGGTCCCCCTCCCTCACTCTTTCTCACTTATGGAGGAACCAGTGACGACTAGGGATGGCAATCGAGCACGATGGGCACTGGTAGTGACTACCCATGCATGTGCCTGCGAGGTAATTCTTGCCCGCGAGCAATGCCCATTACTATATGACAGGCAAGGAACAATGCCCATGCACGTCGCTCGCGGGCGCCGTGTGCCGATGGGCATGTCCGTTTACCCACCAGTTTCAACCACAAGTAGTGAGCCGGTGTCACAGTTGAAAGAAAAACATCTGTACAAGTTAAATAGTACAAGCATTATGAATTCATCAATCATACAACTTCAACAATAGAAGCCTGTGAGGCTTGGTCACGATGGTTACTGCTGGCTAGAGTAGCATGATGGTTGTTGCTGCCCGGAGTTGCCATTGGTTCAAATCACTACCAATCAAATCAGAATAATGGATCAAAGTCCGGAGGGACAAGGGGGGAATACCTTGTTAGAGGAAGTCGATGGCTGGAGGGTTAGCGGCAATCGGAGGTAGCAGGCACGCGGGTGGTGACCGGAGGTATGGCAGTCGTCGGCTAGAGGAAGTCGACAGCAGCAACCGGAGGCAGGCGAGCAACAAGCCGACGAGCCGTCGGGGGTAGAGCCAGGCGGCGGTCGATCGGCAGTTTGGGGATGAAGCGCGCCCTACCTCACCCTTTGCACATCGTGGACTCGTGGTCTTGCGTGGTGCCCCTGCCGTGGCTCGTGGTGGCTGTGAAGGAAAGGGAGAAGAGGAAAGAAACCCTAGATGGTGATGAAGAGGTGGATTTTACACTAAGATGACTGAGGGCTCACATGTCAGTTAGTTTTCATGGGTAAACGGGTGAAGCGAGCATGGAAAGTCACTACCTATGCCCGTGCCCGTTTGTCTGATGGGTACAGGTTTTGACTAATAAAAAACCCATGGGTATTAAATGGAGAACAAACCCAACTCTATTAGGGTTTTTACCCTTCGGTAAATGGGTCAAACTGCTATCCCTAGCGACGACAACTTGGAAGGGTTGCAGCGGCGGCTAGGAGGTTCTTGTTAATCTGTTAATACACCGCATGTTTTATTTGGTAAGCATTGCTCTATAGTTGATGCATGTGATGATCCCTTGCACTCCGCACATTGCCATGGGGTTTCTCAGCTCCTCTGACCGTCTCCTCACCAGCTCCCGCTTCAATCTATCTCTCTCCGGCGCGACCAGCTTCGAGGAAGAGACGCGACAAAGCATTCTACTTTGTGCCGCGGAGGCGTAGCCGCCGGCACATGAGCAGACCATCGCCAGGGACGCGAGCATGGGCCCCAAGACATAGCTGGACAAACGCTGACCCCGGACAATTGCTTCTACGTGCGCGGCTGCGCGAGCGAGGGCGGCAAACCGGGAGGGAGAACTTGGCGTGGCTGGAGTACGAGATCACGAAAGCCAGCATGTACCTATTGAAGCGCCGACGGTGAGGTACTATGCAGGTTTTGTGCAAAAGTGCCACAACTTTGCTAATGCCCACTATGTGTTTGTTAATATGCCTGCGTGGATAGGAGGGGGAGGAGAAGGGATCGGATGATGACACGCGGGTCCCATGCTATCTTGTTTTCTTTATTGAAACTTCTATTGACTAGACCGCAACACGTGCACCGCGCGCGACATCTGCTCCCTTCACGGCAAGTCGCCGCTCCGCCGCCTCTTCCACCATGAGAGGCCCATCCGAAATAGGGAACAGTAGATTGCAATGAGTTGAGTCATGGGAAACTTGTCTTTAATCAATATTTCTCTCTCCAATTCCTCTAGAAACGTGAGTGTCCAGTAACTAATTACCAGCTTTTTATAGTGTCCTATAGCAGAAACGAATTCTTGCGGTGTCCCCAGCTAATTACACGTTTTTGGATATCTCGTGGTAAATTTTGCCAAAAATCAAAATGTCTATAATATGAAATGGAGGGAGTAGAATGTTGTGTTTCTTACGGTGAGGCGGACTTTGGTCCTAGCCTCCTAGGGTTGGTGGGGGTGATGGTGTTGAAGGGCTTGTTGGTCTGTACGCTGACGCCGGTGTCATAGCGGCAGCGATGCTCCTGCAGCACGTCGGGGGGGGGGAGAGGGGTTTATACGTGTATATATATATATATATATATATACACACACACACACACACACACACACACACACACACACACACACACACACACTTTATATACATACGCATAAATTTTGTATATATAAAGTTTATACGAATGTATATAAAATATATATATACGTATATATACAATACACATGTATAAATTTTTATGTATAAAAAATATGCGTACCTACGTATACAACATTTGTATACATGTGTATATATATATATATATATATATATATATATATATATATATATATATATTAAAAACCGAAAAAGCCAAAAAAAGCCGGAAGAAAAGCAGAAATAACCGAAGAAAACAAAAAGCCGGAAAAAACCGGCGCCACGTGCGGTTCCGCGCGCAGCCGCCCTCTCCGCGTGTGCCACGTGGCCGCGCCGCGAGGGAGGATGAGCGCGCGACTGTTCACCTATCAGGGCATGTACAATGTAAGCCACGCCAAGATTGTCCTCACTAACTGAAGCCACTGCATGAGTGTCACGCCCAGAAATTTAGCCCAAATTTCCAGACTATTTTGTGTATTAAATCCCTGTCCAGGACCAGCCAGGGTACACAAAACGACAAGTAATACACAGTTCCAAACGTAAATAAAGCGTAAAATACTTACAGAAGAGGCACTTAGTCCTCACACCGAAACAAAAGCAGCAGCAGCGGAAAAAGGCAATCCTAGCGGGGCTTCAGCTCCACTCCACAGGCAAAACTCAACTGGGGTCTGAGCCTTGGTCCTCTAACTCCATCTTCAGCTCAGAAGCACTACACTTCTGAAAAGGGGGAATAATAGCAAGGCTGAGTACAACCACCGTACTCAGCAAGCCACACCAACGATGCAGACGTGCAAGGGGAACACAAGGACGGTTTGTGGCTATTTGCATAAAGGCGGTTGTAAAACATTTTATTGAGCAAAACAGTAAAACTGTTGAGTAATTAAAGTAACATTAAAATCTCCACTGATCAACGCTACACCACGTTGAACAGGCCCAACCAACCCACCTGTACTACAGTGCATTGGGTCGATTTATTAAGTGTGAGACTAATCACGGTGAATCTGGTCGATCGCCCATAACCGCGGGCACGGCTATTCGAATAGTTTTACTCTGGCCAGAGGTGCACAACTGTACCCACAAGACACAACCCACCGACATGTCACCGCGTCATCATGTGCCCATGATGCACACGTCACCATGTCGAGTGATTGTGACGAGACCCTTCGCATAACCCTCCCCTAACCATCCACACCACGCTAAGGTTTCACCCCCACCCCTCAAAAGGCAGTGGGCGGTCCCCTCTTGCGCCGCAGTGAATCCGGCAGCTGGACAACCAGACACCCCGGCCGACCCAACTCCATCACGCCCACCCTCGCCACCGGTGCCTAGGAAAGGGTCGAGCTATACTTCAGATCAAGCAGTTACCCACTCCCGCTTGTGGCAAGCGCTGTAAGTCTTCCAGGGTTTCCCGTGAACCGGTCCTTAATTGCCATGGGTGCGACTCACAAAACCATGCACCCACAGCCCACCATTCAGTCGCATTTTAGTTGGGTAATTACAACCATGAAACATGGCCAGATGTCTCGAGCACGCAGCTCAACAAGATACTAGAATGTCTAATACTGCAATTATCCCATCGACTGAGCTAGTGGTAATTAAGCATGGCTAAGCATATAGTTCTAGCTAGGTCACATAAGTAACACGAGCTAGTCAATTTATTACCCAAGGTTGACAAAGAACAGATATCAAGTAAACATGGCACAAGCGAGCAGATAGGTAAACCCTGACCTCGTGTAATTAGCAAAACATGCATATTTATTTGTAAACGGTAAAACATTTATAAATTGGGATCAACATGCTCAAGGAGAATGTGTGACTTGCCTTGCTTCTTCACTTGGATTTTCCGAACTCTTTTCCTCGCGACCGCGGACTTCCGAAACGACGGAAACTACACGCTGGCACGCAAAACGAGGAAAAACCCTAATAAAAACCAAGGAAACAGTACATAAAAAGTAAACAAACATGTAGAGCTTAATTTTAGATGAATTTTGCAAGTTGAATGGCTCAATTCGGAGTTCGAATGAATTAGATATGAATTTTAGAAGGTTTTGAGCCATTTTAATGAATTTCTAGAATTATTACCGATTTATTGCGCAATTTAAATCAATTATGACGTCATCCGACGGGGAAGAGGTGGCGCCGGCAAGCGGGCCCACCGGTCAGCGGCACAAGGGAGCCGGTCCACCGTGGACCAGGACCACCGAGGCGGTCCACCGCCGGTCCACGGGAACCGACGGCCCGGATTGGCCCAAAGCCGAATCGGACGGCCACGAGGCGGCGCGGCTGGGGCACGGGCACGGCACAGCCGGCCTGGTCGAGCGATAGCGCGCGGCGGCGTGCGGCCAGACGACCGCCGGCGACAGCGGCGCGTCGCGGCAGCGGGCACGGGGAGCGGCGGAGGAGGGAAAAAAAAGGAGAAGGGACGGTGGGGATTCTCACCGAGGACGGCGACGGCGAGACGACCACAGGGAGGCGGCTGGCGGCGGAAAGGATGGCGGCGACTGGCACGAGAGGCGGCGGGAACGGCGTTCCGGCGACACCCGACCATGGCGGAGACGCGGCCGAGGGCCGGCGGGGCCCTCGAGATGACGAAGCCGGAGGAGGTGGCGGCACAAGTCGGCGTCGACCGGAGAGGCGGCGCGACGCGGCTGTACTCGGCGGTGGCGGCGGAGAGAGATGGTGAACGCGGCGGCGGCGTTCCAGGGGCAGGGAGGGGAAACGGAGTAGGGGCCGGGGTGCGGCGAGGAACGGCGATGCCGATGGCGGTGGTAGCGCAGCGCGGCAGCGACGGGAGCGGTGGTGGCGCGCGACTGGAGGTGACGAGAGGCAGCTGTGGCTCGGGTGCACGGTGGAGGTGGTGTTTCGGCGGAGTTTTGTGGAAACGGAGCGGTGGCCGGTGTGCGGCAAAGAGCGGCGGAGCCGACGGTGCAAGCGGTGCGGCGCGGCGGCGGCTACAGCGACGGCGGCGTGCAGCCGGAGCTCGCCGGAAAGCGGCAGAGCGCGGGAGCAACGAGGGGAGAGCGGTTGGGAGTGCAGCGGGTTCGGGAAAATTGGGGAAAAGGGGGAGGATGGCACGGGGACCATTTTTATAGGCTCGGGGAGGAGAAATCGTGGCCGGACGTGGCAGATTTGAAGCGGCAACGGCCGGCGACGTGGGTGACATCGTGGGCGAAGTGGGGCTCGATTCGGCGCCAAAAATTGGGGAAAAACGGGGGAGGAGGTGGAGGAGAGGGATGGCTCCCGGTCCCACGCGAGAGAGGGCTCGAGGAGGCCGGGAATGGTGGCGACGTGGGCGGTTTTCGGCGGCCATGGCAGTTGCCGGCCCGGGCTGGAGGTTGGGGATGACAGGTGGGGCCCACGGGTCCCACCTGTCGGCCTGAGTGAGAGGGGAGGCCGGGAGGGAGGAAAAACAGACTTGCGCCAAAAGGGGAGGCAAGCCGGGCCGCGGGAGGGGAAGGAGAGAGGATTTTGGGCCGAGCCCGAAAGGGAGGAAGGGGAAGATTATTTTCTTTTTATTTAAATTAGTTTAATGAACTTTGTGACTTTAAAAAAATTATTTCTTGAACTCCGAAAATTCACGGAAAAATCCGGAGAGTATTTTAGGGCACAAAGAATATTGCAAAATATTCCCGGCCAATGATTTTTAAGGGAAAATTTCAAATTCTCCCATTATTTTACTTGATTAAATTGATTTAACTTTTATTTAATTTCTAGAAAATGCATTATTTAATGATTTTTAATCCCGAACGAAAATCGGGGCGTTACAATGAGACACCCATCTCCCAATGGGATATACTCGTAGCTGGGTTCTTCGAATCTCAAGCAACCGGGTGGAGGTACTCTAGCCCACAATGGGGTGCCCCAACCCATCTAGCCACATGTATTATTTTCCTCCCTATCCCTAGCCTCTTCTCTCTCTCATTTATACTGTCAGCCCACCCACCAGCCACCAATCGCTTCTTCCCATCCTCTTCTCTTTTTCCTCACGAGAGTGCGAGACGCATCCATCTTCTCATCTCCTCCACCCGCCTATCTCCGTGCAAGTCTCCGGCCCTCCACCCATCATCGCTCGCCCCTCCTCCCGTTCTTCTCTCTCCTCCCACCCGTCACCGCCTCTCTCCCACCGCTCATCGCTGTCCACCACGCCGGCAGGTGGCCCTGCCCCACCGCCACCGCCAACCTCCCCACCTGTTGCGCCATGCCGAGATGGTTCGCCTCGGCGGCGTCCCGGCTGCGGTGCACTGAGTGCCAGGACGCGCTTTGCGAGGACGCAGAGGAGGCCATCTTTCCTCTCTCTCCCTCCGCACGACGAGTGTGCGCGTGGTGCGGTGGCCAGATCTAGTCGGCCGCGTCGTCTCCGGGTCGTCGCCGTCACGGATCCATCTTCGCCGGGACCGTTGACGGCTCCTCCACCACCTCGCCGTGGTGGATCCGTCCATTGCCTCGCCCCTCCACCACCTCACCACGTCGGCTCCTCCACCACCCCGTCCGTCGGCGTCCGAGGTAGAAGGGGCAAGAAGGGAAAAATATGGAGGGAGGAGGTAGGGGAGATGGGGATCTCAGGAAAAGGGAGTGTAGGATGGGGGGCGCTACTCGCGCCTCCTCCTCCAGGGGCATTGCTCGGGGCAGTTGATGGACGCCGTGAACGAGAGTACGCTGTGGGGTTAACCATTGGGCCTGATCGGCTGCCCTTTTTTGCAACCACACGGCAGCGAGCTGCAGCCGCACAACACAAGGTTGCAGCCGCAGCGCTGCCGCAGATAGAACAGCCGAACAGACCCATTGTACATACTCTTTGCAGTTTCGGTCGTAGGGGCTATACAATCTACACCACGAAGTGGGAAATTTAACTATTTGCCACTCTTGTGACATGACAATTAACGATTTGCCACGCTCTGTCAATGACATGTGAGCCCTCATGTGTCTATGATATGTGGGTCTAGTGGCAAATCGTTAAGCACCATTCGTAAGAGTGGCAAATAGTTAAAAGCCCCCGACGAAGTTGCCCTTGCTAAAAACGGGCCATATGAGTAGCACATTTTGTAATGGGCCGTATTATGTTGGCGGAAATTCCAAGCGGGCCCAACAAGTCGGCGTAAATTCCACGCGAGCCGGCCGAAGAAGTAGATGGAATTCGATTTGGGCCCAAAGAAGTTGGCGGAAATTCCACGCAGGCGCGGAAGCAGAAGAGGCAAAAGCCCTCGACGTTGAGCGTTGAAGCCACGCGACGCGGAATAGATCAGCGTCGGTATATATACCTTCTCTTCTTCCCCCTCTCTGCCTCCGCTTCCCTCCGCCTCCTCTCGCCGGTTTCCTTCCCATCCCCGCCGAGTCGCCGTCGCCACCGCCGCCGAATCCCCCGCTCCCCGCCGCGGGAAGTCGCCGCCGACCTCCCACCGCACGCCGCGCGGTCCTCTTCAGATCCTAATCGCCGGCATTGAGCCACCCTACCCGCCGGCGATTCCGCCGACGCAGAGGAGGGGAGGGGGAGGAGGAGCAGGAGGAGGAGGAGGAGGACTAAGAAGTCGCCGCCGCAGCAGCCGCAGCCGCGGCCCTCATTGCCAAGGAAGCAGCCATGTTCGGCTCGAGCAACCGTAAGCGCCCCCCCGCCGCCTCCTCTCCTCTTCTCTGGTTCTCCCGCCCGCCGCATCCGCCACTTGGTCCGATTGTGCCCTAGCGAGATAGGGTTTTCCCGTCTCCTGTTAGTATTTTGGTTTTGATAATTTCCACTGTTGCTACTACTACTTGGTGATTTCTACGGGTGCTCCCCGCCTTATCGTATTGTTCAATGTTCAAAACACGGGATAATAATCTTCCACTGTTGATGCATCGTCAATGAACTTTTCAGCGAATTAATTGCGCGCGATGCATAACATGCTAATCTATTTAGTTTTTGCAATGCAACAAGTTTATATCACCATCTGATGTGATGATTTGTTCGTCCCTTGCAGCATTTGGGCAGTCGTCGACTAGCCCTTTTGGGCAGACCTCAAGCAACCCATTCGGGGCACAGACAGGCGGATTTGGCCAGGCGAACACTACCACCACCAATCCTTTTGCGCCGAAACCCTTTGGCAGCCCGATCACCGCATTCGGGGCACAGACAGGAAATTCACCTTTTGGCACGACGTCCACCGGAGCCTTTGGCCAGCCATCTGCTCCGACGTTTGGCTCGACGTCTACCGGAGCCTTTGGCCAGCCATCCGCTCCGGCGTTTGGCTCAATGTCCACCGGAGCCTTTGGCCAGCCATCCGCTCCGGCGTTTGGCTCAACGTCCACCGGAGCCTTTGGCCAGCCATCCACTCAGGCGTTTGGCACTCCGTCATCCTCTCCATTTGGGAGCTCTACACCAGCTTTTGGTGCATCACCAGCCCCAGTGTTTGGTGCCACATCGTCTACCTTTGGCAGCGGTTTGTACTTCCGGCATTCATTCTCTTCCGTATGTTATTTTATTCAACTTAGAACCATGTATACTATGCACTTTTACTGGATATGCACTAGTCGTGCATATTTGTTCAATATTTCATTGCTATCATAGTAACTCTGGCTATAAAGCCGTTCTGGCTCTCAAATATATTCAGTATATTGTAGATCCTTAGCTCGTTGGACATTTCCTTTTCTGGTACCTACAGTTATGCAATCCCGATTTTATAAACTGATGCTCTCGCGCTTGTTTATTCACAAAAGAAACAATGCTAGAAAATATGTTTTTTATTTGGTTCTCTTGTTGGGCTGGCAGTGCTGGTTGTCCAACTTTGCTGAGAAATTCTACAACAGAATCTGCCTAGACTGTCTAGTGCAACTTTATTGATTGTGCTATCCAGGACAAACAGTTTGCAACCAAGTTTGTGATCTCTATATGACTAGTTCTGTAGAAGAATTTCGGGGCTTGAATTTTGTGAAAGATAAGGTAATATTTGCTTGACCACTAAGTACCAAAATGCGGGAGTAAAAGGTGAGAGAGCCTGAGGATGAAAATGTCAATTCTCCTTAAATTGGCAACTTAACTATCCACTGTGATGAGGCAAGCACACATATGTATTACAGTCTAGCAATATTTTATAATAAAATTTAAAATGGCAATCTTGCCTCATCTAAGTACTACATAAGTGTGCTTGCCTCATCATAATCTTTCAAACTTGCTTAAGGAAAGTAAAAAGGCTAACATATGTATATCTTGTAAGTTCTCCCATAGCAGTAAGTTCCACTGTGAGTATTTTGATCAAACATGCTTATAGGAGAAACTTGAAATATGATATGTGATGTTTTCTACATTTGTTATAGAGATACTCAGTTTCTCAATAATGAGCGATGTTGTTTCATCATCTTGAGTTATGAATTGATCTTTTTGATTTATCATTTTGTAGTACGTGTGACATGATAACCACCAAATTTGCAGGATCATCATTGTTTGGACAAAAGCCAAGCTTTGGCGGTTTTGGTTCTTCTCCTAGCCAGTCTAGTGCTTTTGGAGGTCCATTCCAGCAAGCACAACCAGCATTTGGTGGCAGCACTTTTGGCGCGGCAAGCACGCCGACCTTTGGCACCACAACTACACCATCCTTTGGTGCCACAACTACACCAGCATTCGGCACGACCACCCCAGCATTTGGTTCAACATCTACATCTGTATTCGGTGCTTCAAGTGCCCCAGCATTTGGTTCTACAGGCTTTGGTTCATCCACCACTCCTGGTTTTGGATCTTCAGGTACTACAGCCTTTGGTGCAGGTAGTACTCCAGGATTCGGAGCTTCAAGCTCTGGCATGTCAACTAGTGCTTTTAACTTTGGCTCTTCTCCATCTTTTGGTCAAACAATACCTACATTCGGTAGCACTCCCTTTGGAACAACTTCATCTACTTTTGGCTCACAGACATCTACATTTGGTAAGTTTTTGTCCATGATCTTATTGTCTTCCCCTCCACATGCTATACTTCTTGGTGTTAGATTCTTTTGTTATCCCCTGATGCCTCACCTCTGCAATCCTTTTTTGTCTCTACTTCTATCCCCTGATGCCTTATCTTGAATGTTTTCTTTGAGTTTCAGGATCACAGACAACAGCACCAGCATTTGGGCAAACATCATTTGGGAATCAAGCTGGAGGAACCAGAATACAGCCTTATACTCAAACACCAGATGCGGACAGTGCTACAAGTGGTACTCAGCCTGCTGCAAAATTGAACTCAATATCAGCCATGGAGGCATACAAAGCGAAGAGTCATGAAGAGCTGAGGTGGCAAGATTACCAGCGTGGAGACAAAGGTGAGTCTTTTTTTGGGATTGTGTGTTTTGCACTTCGTTTGTAAACAATCTCTTTAACCATCACATTTAATTGCTTTTGCATGAACTCTTTATCATGTTTTTTCTTTAAAAAAATAAACGAAGTTACTTTTATGTATTAGTTGCTGCGGTGGCGTAGTTCAAGCACTTTTGGTTGATTACAAATTTAAAATGGCAAATTATACTGATAGAGCTAGCCTTTTATGCTTCTGTAGTTCATTCTGCATTATTATATGTTTAGTTCCATATGCCTTCTTTCTGTACAATTTTTGAGTAATTCATTATTTTTTAACCCTCAGGTGGACCAAATCCTTCAGGAACTCCAGCAGTGACCCCTAGCTTCCCATCTCCAGTCAACAACCAATTTTCCCCAAACCCTCCAAATGCATTTCCATCAGCATCTGCGAACAATCCATTTGCTCCCAAGCAGCCTTCAACTGGTTTTGGTTCTATTTCATCCGTGTTCAATTCAATATCCAGTAATACAGCACCAGCAAGCTCAAGCCCATTTGCACCAACTATAAGTAACCCATTTCCTACACAAACAAACTGTTCTCAGTTTGTAAATTCCGCTTCTAGTCCTTCTCTATTTGGCACAATAAACCAAAACTCATTCAGTACGTCTGGGACTAACAGTCAATCAGTTGGGCTATTTGGTCCTTCCCCATCAATTGTGCAACAGCCCAGCCAGGCATCATCAGGGTTCACATCGAGCTTCCCATCTTTTTCTGGGAGCCTATTCAGCCCACCTACTCCTGTGGCGACTGGTGGATTGTTTGGCAGCGGGCCTTCACCCTCAACGGTAAGCTTCTTTTTCTAGCTATTTTGATATTTTGGCCAGAGTGATTTTCTTTATAACTCTGATACATTTATCTTTGTACTACTTATCTTTCCTTTGTAAAAGTATCACTGTTAACAAATTGACTCTGCCCCTTTATGATTAAGCCGACATTGCAACAACCTGTCCCTGCTCAAATGCCCAGCATTTTGTTCCAACCTCCAGCTCAAACAGGTTAGTGTTTTGTGTCCTAATCGATCTCCAGTTCTTCTACTTGGAGAGCAAAGTCGAGTTAACTTACTTTTGTTCATGTACATACATGGTTACTGCAGCTTCTACTGGTGGATTTCCTGGCGTTTCCAATACAAATCAGGCACCTTTTGGACAGCCGTATGATCTCTTCCATCTACTTCTCAAATGCAAAAAAATGTTCTTTTCCGTTATATATATTTCTTGTAGATAGGCAGAGCAACTGATTTGCTTTGGTAAGTTGAATATGAACAACAATGTGATCGTTTATACTGATATGTGATGTAGCGATTAACAGAACAGTGTTTTGAGAAGTATCACAATTCAGTTACCCTCAAATGAACTTTGGCAAGCATTGGGAGTTTTTTTTAATGACAGATTAATATGTCCTCATTTAAGTTGCAATTTCCTGTTTCATATTAAATGCAGAACCCCTAGCCAGTCCAATATGGTCATGCAACCAGCTCTTGTTAAAAATCCATTCGGGATGCTGCCAGCGACTCCTCAGATGTCCATTGGGAATGGTGGATCAGCCCCTTCTGTTCAATATGGAATCTCAAGTTTGCCGGTCAGTGTTATTACTGCCTTAACTATCTTGATTGTCCTATTAGATGGTTTAGATTGTCTGCTGGCAAGTTGCTCTTCTGAGAATTTCAGAAAGGACAGAAAAGTTTGCATGTTTGATTGATTCATTCTGCTGTCTTGCAGGTTGCTGAGAAGCCTCATACGAGCAGGGCGTCATTATCCATGGTGGTTCCTAGGCATTTGTCACAGAGAAGGATAAAATTGCTGCCAAGAAAATATAATCCGATATCTGATGGCAAGGTAAAGACTTGCAAGCTTTTTGTATGTCAAGTTGTTTTATGATTTTTTGTTGGAATGTTCTGCAAGCATTAAGAAAACATTTGACATGATGCTCATCTTTCTTGTTCTTTAGGTTCCATTCTTTGCTGATGATGAAGAATCTCCTGCAACACCAAAAGCTGATGCTTTTTTCATCCCTAGAGAGAACCCAAGAAATCTGGTAATCCGACCAATTGATCAGTGGCCTTCACGTGGCACAATGGACAGGCAACAAATTCCAAAGAATTCAGCTGATATTGATGAACATGAAGGTAATTCTTTCTACTTAAGTTCTACTACTTCACATACATGCAGTTTTGTAGTGTTAAAGATTTTAGCATCCCCTTGTGCCTCTCTTCCATGAGATGTGCAGCAAAGGCAGCATGTGCGGCATTGTAAATCATTGTTAAAACTACTATATTTGTCTCTTCATTTTGCACCTAAATGTGCAATTATCGGATGTTAATTTGAGGATGTTTTGCAGGCTCTTTGGCTGAGAGGGAGTTCAACAAGACTGCCATTTCACCAACCAGGTCTACTTCAATCGAAAATGGCATCCACCGTGATGACCGTGCATCAAATGAGCCTGATACTGTGACAAGGCATGGGAATGGTACTTCTGTTGAGAGGCTTGCGCCTAAGCTAGTGCATGCCGATTATTACACAGAGCCTAGTCTGGAGGAGCTTGCTGCCAAAGAACGTGCTGAACCAGGCTACTGCAGTCGTGTGAGGGATTTTGCTGTGGGACGTCATGATTACGGTAGCATCAAGTTTATTGGAGAAACCAACGTGAGGGGCCTTGATCTGGAGTCCATTGTGGAATTCAATAACCGTGAAGTGATCGTGTACAAGGACGATAGCAAGAAGCCCCCTGTTGGTGAGGGTCTGAATAAAGCTGCCGTGGTGACCCTTCTCAATATCAAGTGCATGAACAAGAAGACGGGGGAGCAGTACACAGAGGGTCCGAGGGTGGGCAAGTACAAGGAGATACTGGTGAAGAAGGCTGAGGAGCAGGGTGCTGAGTTCATCTCATTCGATGCTGCCAAGGGCGAGTGGAAATTCAGGGTCAAGCATTTCAGCTCCTATGGCTTTGGTGAAGCTGAGATCGACTCTTGCTAGTGTTCTTTTTCTTCTTTTTTTTTTGTTTTTTTGTGTTTCCTATCTGTAACTGGTTCTGTAGAGGAGGATGCTGAACTGAATTGGTGATTATATAGTGTAGTAAATAGTGCCTCCTTGTTACATGTTTTTGCTCTAATCTTTTGGGGTAGCTGTTTTCATCCTGCCATGAGTATCATCTCTATTTCTGATTCATGGTGTCTGAAAATTGTGCAAGTCTTAGTTAATGGTAGAAACAGATCCATACGTGCGTTTTTTAAACAATGATTACATTCCAATGAACAAGTGAAATATCTTTTAGTATCAAAGCATTCTCAGTAATGGCCATAACTTTTCCCTTAAATTTCGTGCTCTAAGACTAAGAGTCCTATCATGAGTAAAAATAAAAAGAGGAAATCCAGAGGTTTGGGCCAATGGATTGGCTTTCACAAAAACCCTGTGTTCGTTGCTAATCCCTCGTGTGTTTTTTTTTTCATACGAAAGTTCCTTAAAAAAATCATATTGATCCATTTTGAAAAAAAAAATTAGTTAAATGGTGTGTTTTTTTTTTTTTTTGCAAAAAGTTCATATACGAAAGTTGCTTAAAAAATCATGTTGATCTATTTCTGAAAAAAAAATAGCTAATACTCCCTCCGTCTCATAATATAAGGGATTTGGAGGGATGTGACATATCTTAGTACTACAAATCCTATAATATAAGGGATTTGGAGGGATGTGACATATCGTAGTACTACGAATCTGGACAGTGAGCATGTCCAGATTTATAGTACTAGGATATATCACATCCCTTCAAAATCCCTTATATTCTGGGACATAGGAAGTATTTAATTAATCACATGCTAATAGATCGCTCCATTTTCCATGAGCAAAAGATTTGTTCTCAACCCCCCACAAGGAAATTCCAATGGAATTGATTCTTTTGGTTGGAACTTTAGAGGAAAACTAACATAAGTTAGAGCCTTATGTTTCACCTTATGTCTTGAAGTTCCTGTGATTATTCTTCAGAGTTACCGAACAATTTGTTGTTACACATTCATGTGGATTCATTTCATTTCATATAGGGTTCAACAAGACAAAATCTTGTGGTTCAAACGAACCCATGCAAATGCTTACAGTACTTGAAGCCGAGTTGAAGCCACATTGTCGGGGAAATAAAGGAATGGGCTAGGTTCCGTCCACTTGATGTGAAAAGGAATTTAGTTCACATTTTATTAAAATATTGAAATGCAGTTTTGTTGATTAAAATTATTTTCCGTGCTATGAAAGTTTTGGTAAAATTATTTTGAGGAATGATAATTTATCAAGAAATACTCTTATCCACAAGGCTTTTAATTTTTTTTAATCTCTTTTAAACTAACAAACGATGCATTGTTAAGTAATTTATATTTTTCAGGGTATATTGTACTATTGTAGAGTGTGTCGGTCATCAAGTTAATGACAAGTGAAAAATAATTTTATTCACTCTTATAAAAAAGTGGACATGACCACAAATATAAAAAGGTGAACAAATTAATTCTACTACAAGTGCACATAACATAAACAAATCAATTATACTAAAAGGCACCTAAAATAAAATTAATATGGTTTTTAAAACAACTTAACTATATAAATCTTTTTTTTAAAAAAATATCGTATAGCAGTTCGAAAAGTGTTTGCATATAAAATAAGGGAGTATAAGTAAAAAAAAAAAGAGAGTACTGAACATACCCTTAAATAGCATCACAAACCCATTCATAGTTTGTAAAAAAATATATATATATATATATTCTCTTTCTTTCATAACATCCATAGGACTTGTTGGGATAAGAGTGGGCATCTTTGGCACAGCTACAGTTCTAGCTCCACCTATCTTGGAGTTGAACCTCAACCAAATATTTTTGGCTCCACTAAAATGGTAATGGAGTAAAGCATTCTCACAAAATACTTTGTGTTAGGACATGTTTGGCACAGCTCCAGCTCCAGCTCCATTTAGCTCCAGGAGTTGAGTTTGGAGTGGAGTTGTGGAGCTGCCTAAACCCAGCTCCATCTCTCTAGTTCATTTTGTGAGAGTGCTCAACCCAGCTCCGCTCACATTTTAGGTGGAGCTGAAACTGTTTAACTAGACTTTAGCTCCAGAAAAAATGGAGCTGGAACTAAAGTTGTGCCAAACAGACCTTAAATTTAGGAGTTGGAGTTCTACCAAACATGTTAAGGAATTAGGAATTTTTCGTCCGCTAAAAACTCTATTTCTTTCCGATTTTGCTATATCTCACTCGAAAGATTTTTTTTCTTATATCTCACTCGATTTTCTCACTTAAATTTATAGTGTATTTTCTTTTAATTTACAATGTAATTTATGAAACTTACATTGTAACTTTTGAAGTTATAGTGTAATTTTGAATCTTCGCATGTAAGTTTTGAAATTTATATTAGATTTGGTTTTTGCTTGAAGATATGGTAATTGGTGTCCATTATGGTATTTCTTAGTTGTTCTTTTGTCTTTTACCTGTGTCTATTAGATTTTAATTCAAAGATTAAAAATCTGTGTGATATAATCATAGAAATCTTTCGAAAGATGCATAGATACTCCCATTTCTTTCTTTATTTCTACTCCGGTATTTTATTATTTTTATTAAAAACGGAAAGGGCAAGTAAATTGACATTCCTGCCCCTCCTCTTCCGTCCTACCTCTTCCTTCCTCCTCGCTTCGTCACCCTCCGCCCTCCTCTCCCGTCTCCTCCCTCTCGCTACCCCCATCAACCTCTCCGCGCCGCCGCCGCCGCCGCCGCAAGTCGCCGCCCCGCTCGCCGCTCTCCCTCCTAGATCCTAATCGTCCGCAGCAACCCACAACCCACCGGCGATTCCACCTCCACCCCACTCAGGAGGGGAGGGGGAGGAGAAGAGGGGGACCAAGAGGCCGCCGCCGCCGCCGCCGCCGCCGCGGGCCTCGTCCCCGAGCAAGCAGCCATGTTCGGCTCCAGCAACCGTAAGCGCCTCCCTCACCCCGGATTCTCTCCCCCCGCCGCATCCACCACTTGTTCGGCCGTGCCCTAGCTAGGGTTTTCTCGCTCCTCACTGCTCCGCGCCTCATGTTAGTATCGGCGTTGTTATTTCTGCTAATACTGCTCCACAGATCTCTACGATGATCCGCGCCGCATGCCGAATCGTAGTGTTGATGGCACGGGATGTCTTGTTCCACTGTTAATGGCATTGTGGATCATGTTTTCGGCGAATCGATATCCCGCGATGTGTCGCGTGCTAATTGTTTTCATTCTTGCAATGCTACAAGTGTATATGGACATCTGCTATATAGATAGCATATTGATATATGATTAATGTGATATGATATGTTTGTTCCTCGCAGCATTTGGGCAGTCGTCCACTAGCCCTTTCGGCCAGACCTCAAGCAACCCTTTTGGGGCCCAGACAGGATTTGGCCAGGCCAGCACCTCCACCTCCAATCCGTTCGCGCCGAAACCATTTGGCAGCCCGACCACCACGTTTGGGGCACAGACAGGAGGCTCACCTTTTGGCACGACGTCCACGGGGGCCTTTGGCCAGCCGTCCACTCCAGCGTTTGGCTCCACGTCCACAGGTGCCTTTGGCCAGCCATCCACCCCGGCGTTTGGCGCGACGTCCGCTGGGGCCTTCGGCCAGCCATCCACTCCGGCGTTTGGCACTCCATCATCCTCTCCATTTGGGAGCTCTGCGCCAGCTTTTGGTGCATCACCAGCCCCTGCATTTGGCGCCACATCGTCCACCTTTGGCAGCGGTTTGTACTTCTGGCATTCATTTTCTTTCCACATTATCATTTTCTTCAACTTAGAACTAAGCACTGTTCACTTTTATCGGACATCCACTGGTTGCACATATTTTCTCAGCATTTCATTCGTAGCATAGTAAAACTGTCTGTAAAGCTGTCCTGGCTCTATTCAATATACAGTACTTCCTCCGTTTCATATTATAAGACTTTCATGTGGGCAATGCTAGAAAGTCTTATAATATGAAACGGAGGGAGTAGTTTCTAGCTTGATGGGCATTTCCTTTTCTGTTACGTGCGATTATTGAATCCTGTTTCTATAAATTGATTCTCCCACGATTGTTTATGCAGAAAAAATGCAATGCTAGAAAATATGTTCTTATTTGATTTGATTTTTTACTGCCGCTGCTGGTTGCCTATGTTTGCTGAAAAGTCTAGAATAGAGTTGGTATATACTGTCGAGTGCAACCTCCAATTGTGTATCTAGGACAATAGTTTGAAGCTGAATTTGCAATCTATATTGACTATTTTCAGTTTTTTTTGGTTGTTTGAAGTTCGTGATAGATGACATGACAGTGTTTCTTTGAATCAAAACTAGCGAGAAAAAAAAGTGAGAATCCTGAGAGTACTAGTTCATTTGCCTTAAATTGTCACATACCATCCACTCCCTTTTTGTGAAAGCATAAAATAGCACTAGACTTGATATGTGTGTGCCTGCTGCATCATAGTTAAGAATGGTAAACTTGCTTAATGAAAGTACAAAGGCTGACATGAGTATCTTGTAGGTTCTCTCTTAGTAGTAAGCTCCACTGAGTATTTCGATTAACCATGGTTATATACCAGAACATTGAATCATGGCGTGTTATGATTTCTACATTTGTTATACAGATGCTCAATTGAATTTTCCTGAATAGTGGGCTAGTGGCAGCCCACAATGTTGTTGTTTTAATTGCTCTTCAGAGCTATCATTTTGTATGACATGTGACACAACAATCCGCAAATTTGCAGGATCATCATTATTTGGACAAAAGCCAAGCTTTGGTGGTTTTGGTTCCTCTCCTAGCCAATCCAATGCTTTTGGAGGCACATTCCAGCAAACACAACCAGCATTTGGTAGCAGCACTTTTGGTGCATCAAGCACGCCGGCCTTTGGTGCCACAACTACACCAGCATTTGGCACCACCACCCCAGCATTTGGTTCAACATCGCCATCATTATTCGGTGCTACCAGTGCCCCAGCATTTGGTTCTAGTGGCTTTGGATCTTCAGGTACCCCAGCCTTCGGTGCAAGTAGCACTCCAGGATTTGGAGCTTCAAGCTCAGCTTCATTTGGCACATCAACGAGTGCTTTTAGCTTTGGCTCTTCACCATCTTTTGGTCAAACAGCATCTACATTTGGTAGCACTCCTTTTGGAACATCTACATCTCCTTTTGGTGCACAGACTTCTCCATTTGGTAAGTTTTCATTTTGTTTCTCACTCAGTTATGTTTCACAAGTTGGGTTGCTTAGTTGTGACACACCATGTTAATAGTCTTCCCCTGACATTCTATAACTGCTTTATGTCAGGTTCTTTTGTTATGACTCTATGTCTTGCATCTGTGAACCTTTTCTTTCCCTTCTTTCCCGCTGATAGCTTAGTCCCTTTTTTTTATCATGGCAATCGCATGTTTCATCCATTCCATCTTGAATGTGTCTTTTTGGGGGGAGTTTCAGGCTCACAGACAGCAGCACCGACATTTGGGCAAACATCATTTGGGAACCAAGCAGGAGGAACCAGAATTCAACCCTATACTCAAACTCCAGACGCGGATAGTGCTACAAGTGGTGCTCAGCCCACTGCAAAGTTGGATTCTATATCAGCCATGGAGGCATACAAAGCGAAGAGTCATGAAGAGTTGAGGTGGGAGGATTACCAACGTGGAGACAAAGGTGAGGCATTTTTGGGAGTGAGTTGATTGCTTCATTTACTAACAATCTCTTGAACCATTATAGTTAATTGTATTTGCATGTTTAAAAGAAACGAAGTAATTATCATGTACTAGCTTCTGCTACAGTGTAAGTGTTTTTTGTTGATTAGAATGATAAAATCTAGTGATAAAACAAGGTCCTTTATGCTCCTGTAGCTCATTCTGCATTATTATATGCTTGGTTCCATGTGCCTTTTTTCTTTATCACTTTTGAGTAACTCTTGATTTTTGAACCTTCAGGTGGACCTAATCCTTCAGGAACTCCAGCAGCAACCCCTAGCTTCCCATCCCCACTGAACAATCAATTTCCCCAGAACCCTTCAAATGCATTCCAAACTTCAAATGCATTCCAAACGACATCCGTTAGCAATCCATTTGCTGCCAAGCCTTCCACTGGTTTCGGTTCTACTTCCACAACATTGTTCAATTCACCATTCAATAATACATCAGCAGCAAGCTCAAGTCCATTTGCATCAACTACAAGTATCCCATTATTTACACAAACAAGCAGTTCTCTGTTTGCAAATTCTACTCCTGGTTTTGCTTCTTCTTCTCCGTTTGGCGCATCATTATCAAACCCCAGTTCATTCAGTACTGGCTTGTCCTTGGTTAACACTCAATCAGCTGGGCTATTTAGTTCTTCCCCGGCGTTTGCGCAACAGCCATTTACCCAGGCATCATCAGGGTTCGGATTGAGCACTCCAGCTTTCTCTACTGGAAGCCTATTCAGCACACCTACCCCTGGAATGACTGGTGGACTGTTTGGCAGCATGTCTTCACCCTTTTCATCAGTAAGCATCCGTCTTCTAGCTATTTTCATATTTAGGTTGGATTGATTTTCCTTATAACACTGATACATCTATGATCTATCTTATTCTCTTCTCATGTACTCCTTATATTTACTTGTTAAAAGTATCACTGCTAACAACATTGACTTTGCTCCTTCTGATTCAGACGGCGTTTCAACAATCTGCCCCTACTCCAAGCATGTTCTCCTTCCAACCTCAAACTCAAACAGGTTTGTGTTTTGTCTCCTAATCAATCTCAGATTCTTTTACTTGGTTAAGCAAAATTGGGTTAACTTACTTTTGTGCTTGTGCATGCATGGTTACTGCAGCTCCTACTGGTGGATTTCCTGGCATTTCCAACACTATGAATCAGGCACCTTTTGGACAGCCGTATGATATCTTTCATTTACTTTTTGAATGCAAATAATTGTTCATTTCCTTTTTTATCTATTTCATTTTAGGTGGGGCCACTGGTTTGCTTAGTATGCACTATGTTGAAGTTAAACTACAGTTTGATAGTTCATACTGATATTTAATGCCGAGATTAATAGAACAGGGTTTTGAAAAGTATCACAATTTAGTTGCCTTTACAAATGAGTTCTGGGCAAGCCTATTATGTGGGACCCATTCTTATGACAGGCTAACATCCTCTAATTTGTAACTTCCTATTTCATATTGAATGCAGAACTCCTAGCCAGTCCAATATGGTCATGCAACCAGCTCTTGTTACAAATCCCTTCGGTACTCTGCCAGCAATGCCTCAGATGTCCATTGGGAATGGTGGATCAGCCCCTTCTGTTCAATATGGAATCTCAAGTTTGCCAGTTAGTATTATTACTGTCTTAACTATTTTGATTGTTAAAGTAGAGTGCATGAGCACCTGAGCTTACTATAGAAGGATTGTTAGCAAGTTTGTCTGCTGATTGAGATACAAGAAAAGTGCATAGCAGATTGAGACATTCTACTCTTTTGCAGGTTGCTGATAAGCCTCTTACGAACAGGACATCATTATCCATGGTGGTTCCTAGGCATTTGTCGCAGAGAAGGATAAAAGTGCTGCCCAGAAAATATAATCCGATATCTGATGGCAAGGTATACTTGCAAGTTTGTATCACAATATGTTTTATGATTTTTGTTGTTTGGGGTGTTCTGCAAGCATTAAGAAAAAAACACATTAAACATGATGATCATCTTTTTTATTCCTTTAGGTCCCATTCTTTGCTGATGACGAAGAATCTCCTGCAACACCAAAAGCTGATGCGTTTTTCATTCCTAGAGAGAACCCGAGGAATCTTATAATCCGTCCAATTGATCAGTGGCCTTCACGTGGCACTGTTGACAGGCAGCCAATTCCAAAGAATTTAGTTGATACAGATAAACATAAAGGTAATTCTTGTTAGTGCAGTACTGAAGCCTACCTTGTGGACATGCAGTTTTATAGCATTAAAGATTTATATCATACCCCATTCTGTCTCCCTTCTATGACAGCTTTTGCAGCATTGTAAATCATCATTTAGAATCATTTGTTTCGTTCATTTTGCCTCGACTACCAGCCTACCATGGCATATTTAACTGTTTTACCGTGAACCCTAATGTGCAATTATCAGTTTCTAATTTAACGATGTTTTGCAGGCCCTCTGGCTATTTCACCAACCAGGTCTACTTCAATCGAAAATGGCATCCAGCGTGATGACCGTGCATCAAATGAGCCTGATACTGTGACAAGGCATGGGAATGGTACTTCTGTTGAGAGGCTTGTGCCTAAGCTAGTGCATGCCGATTATTATACAGAGCCTAGTCTGGAGGAGCTTGCTGCCAAAGAACGTGCTGAACCAGGCTACTGCAGTCGTGTGAGGGATTTTGCTGTGGGACGTCATGATTACGGTAGCATCAAGTTTATTGGAGAAACGGACGTGAGGGGCCTTGATCTGGAGTCCATTGTGGAATTCAATAACCGTGAAGTGATCGTGTACAAGGACGATAGCAAGAAGCCCCCTGTTGGTGAGGGTCTGAATAAAGCTGCCGTGGTGACCCTTCTCAATATCAAGTGCATGAACAAGAAGACGGGGGATCAGTACACAGAGGGTCCGAGGGTGGACAAGTACAAGGAGATGCTGGTGAAGAAAGCTGAGGAGCAGGGTGCTGAGTTCATCTCTTTCGATGCCGTCAATGGCGAGTGGAAATTCAGGGTCAAGCATTTCAGCTCCTATGGCTTTGGTGAAGCTGAAATCGTCTCTTGCTAGTGCTCTTTCCTTCGTGTTTTTTATATTCCTTCTGTAACTGTGTAGGGGAGGATGCTCAACTGGTGATGAAGTAGTGCCTCCTTATTTTCGTCCTGGCATGGGTTTTGCGTTTGTACTTCTGTACAGTTCATGGTGTCTGCAAATTGTGCCTTGATAGCTGAGGTAATGTGAAACAATAGATCCATGGATGAGTACTTTTTTTAATGCCAGTTCAGCCCAAAGCGACGATGCTGTGCAAGCGCAATCGTTCGACAATTAATTGATTTTTAACCAACGAAAATATTGTTAAGCTGTCTCGAAAAAGAAGGCTTTTCAGACAATGGTTCATATCTGCATCCTTTTCCCTAACGGACCATCAATCCCTGTTGTCAAAAGATCAATACACAGAAGTTCAAAAAAAAAAAGATCAATACACAGAGTCACTGACCATGTAATGTGGTGACAAATGTTTGTGCAGGAAATCACGCCAATTGCAACTAGTGGCTGACCAGTGAAGCCTTGAAATTGTGTGTCAAAATTCCTGCTTCTGTTAACCCGATCCATTATTTCTTGCCTGCACTGCAATGCTGCTGGCCATCGAATTAGTGAACTCACTATGCACATCAAAAGAAGATGAAGTGTGCAGTGACCTGGAGAGGGGCTGATTGTCACAGCCCACAAAGACACGGTCACGAAATCTCTTTCTCATGAAGGCAATCTCATGATGGCAATGGCAAGCGAAGCAGCATCCTGCAAATAATATGCGTAGATAGTAAAAGATCATAGGATGCAGACAGCATACCAAGGAAATCTCTGATCATAAGAAATGCAGAAGTTCTCCTAAATGTTCTCATCCCATTTAAACGTAAAGACAATAACCAAGCACTCCGGGACCAACAACCAGCAAATCATTCTGGTCAACACTCTGATATAGACATTTCGGCCACTGCGTCATGAGATACTCCTTCGGTCAAGAAACGAAAAAGGGTGTAAAAAGGGGAGTAAAACAAGAGCTAGTCAATCAGGAGTACAACATAACCATATATACTATTACATCATGTAACAAAAATGTGCAACATAGACAAAAAAAAAAGATGGGTTATCAGCGTTACAAGAAAGGATGAATCTGCTTGAAAAAAGATACAAGAACAGATCACAATGACCCATTAGAGGTCCAGAACTCGGGAACTTGTCAGTAATGTTGATAGCGAAAAAGGCTTCAACAGTGAGGAAACCCAAAAAAGCCTGAACCCTCGCCTCGGCTCTGCACATAATCATGCCACATTATCCTGTCAAATTTTCTTTTCCAAAACTATCATCGAAATCCACTCAGCATTTCCCGGCATCAAATCATCCAGTTGTGTTTGCAAGTAAACAACCAATAAATCAAACAGATTGCATTCCCTCGCCCAAAAAAAAAAAAAACAGATTGCATTCCCTTGCGTCCGGCCAGCCTTACAGTTTCAGGTTCCGACACAATGCTCAAGTCGTCAACTTCAGATCAAGGCCATCGCGTTTCACCCCGGGAAATTGGCAATTGCGAGGAGAAGAAGCAGCTCGAATATCAAATTTGACGAGTTAGTAGCAGGGTTCACCAAACCGTTTTGGGTGGGGTTACCATCACCCCATGGTTTGGCGGTTACCATAAAGATTGTGTGGTTACCGCGAGGTATACCGAGGTTTCAAAAACCGAAAAGGTTACCATACGTGATAACCACGATAAGTGCATGATTTTTTAAACCCTGTTCAGTAGTCGGACCCGCACTAGGAGAGGAGGCCGGCGACGGCGGGAAGCGGAAGCAGGTGCCGGAGGAGCCAAGGTGAGGAGAGGATGGGATCGCTGCTGGTGCTGGAGCGCAGGAGAGGGTGGTGGGAGAGGCCGTGGCAAGCGGACGCCACCATCACCATGGCTGGAAAGCGATCCATTAGTTCTTGTTCGATACGCTGATCTGGAAAGCTTGAGCCCCACTTAAGTGCAAGTCCTTCATCTGGTTGGTCATGTAGATAAGAGTCTAAACATCTAAAAGGCTATCAATGAGAGGTTGATTAAATGACACATACTATCCACTTACATACAAGTCCCGGAGACAACTTTCTACCTCGGAATACAGATACACTATAAGGATATGGAACATGATTGTAACGTAAACGTCATAGGAGCAACCCAAACCGACATCATGGAAGCCAATGACCACAATTCATGACTGGTGAGAAGCATTGGCCACGTGTAAAGGACTGCCCAAGCAAGAGATGAGAACCCTCGTATCGCTAATGACCTGAGAAATTTGAAAAAAAAAAAGAAACCTAGCATTAAGAACAGGGGCGGGCCCACTATTGATTCAAGGGTATTCAGACGTATACCCAAGATTTTTAGACAAAAAAAATAAGTATATGTACTCTATACCTCGTATATGTATTCAAGAAATTAAAGAAAAAGGCTAAAACTACTCATTTTGGGCCCTGTTTCATCGTTTCTTCTCTATTGGGCCTAAATTTCCCACTTCCCTCCCCTTTCATCTCAGCCCACAATCAGTTTGGGCCACAACTAGTTCATTTCCCCTCCTCGCCTAGGCACAGCAAACCAAAGCCCTAATTCCCAAATCGGCCAAACCCTAACCAGAGGACCGAGGACGTGCGCGGTGTGGCGGCGAGGACGTGCGGCAGTGCGGCGGCGGCGACTTCCTGCTGCGTCGGCGGAAGGCGGCGCCAAGGTGGGTAGGAGCCTAGGCAGCGCGTCGGGCGGCGGCGACTGCAGTCTAGTCTGCAGCGTGCTCGTCGGCGGCTGCGGCAGAGGCTTCCGGCTGCGGCGTACGCGGCTGCGTCGGCGGCAGGAGGCGCCGAGGCGTGCAGGCGGCGCGTCGACGGCTGCGGCCGTGCGGCGTTGGGGCTCGGCCAGGCGTGCAGGCCGCCAGTCCACCAGGCCACCACACAGGTTGACAGGTACGCGATGCGGCAACCGAACGACCACGGCTCGCCGGCCTGGCATGGATTGCGTGAGGGGCTTGATTCATTGATTCATTGCATTGATTTGTTCTAGGTAGTTCAATAGTAGTTATGTTTTCCGGTGGCGACGGCTTGTTTCATTGATTTGTTCTATAGTAGTTCAATAGTTCACTAGCACCGAAGGATTCAACTTCCTCAGTTCCTGTCTTCTTTATTTTTCAGAGTGTTAACTGTTAAGTGTATATTTATTGACAGATTGATAGTATAAAGCTGTAAATATTAGGAATTTAGATAACTTAGAACCATAATATTTAATTTTCAGTGTGTTAAATTTATATATATGATGATAGTATGAGGCTATATATGAGCTGTTGTTAGGAATTTAGAGAATTTAGAGAGGGTGTTTTCTTCGATGAACTATATAAAAACAAGAAGCAAGATGAGCAACAATCTACATTTATTGGAAGAGAATTTTTTGTACAAGTTAAAGGATGAGGACATCATCACTCATTTTTAAAATATCAAGCATTGAAAAGTTCTCCTCTAAATTGTAAGTTTTTTTTATCATTTTACCATTTTCTATCCTTTACATGTTATATATGTTGCCACTTTCATATGTCGAACAATTAGTACTTATATATGTTAAAGAATTTGGACTTATGATCAATTCTATCAATTTATAAAGTTATGGCCATATGCTATAATATTATACAATTAGTAATGTGTAATATTATACCAATTAATTATTGGACTTCTAGAAGTAAAAACAATTTTGTTTTACCCCTACCTATTTCGAATACCCAACCTCTAAATCCTGGGCCCGCCACTGATTAAGAACTCCTGATAACATCACTTCTCACCAAAGATTAGAGATGAGGGGATAATTTGGGTGTGTACAAGAGCAAAGCTTTAGCGGAGATTTTTTTCTTAAGCTTGTATAGTTTGTTTTAGGTTTTATGTGTGTAAATACTTTTACTCATTCTCTATTCAATAAAATTGGCACCATCTTGTGCCGGTTCGTTAGAAGAAAAAAAGAATGTGGATAGGTTATGGTTACGTTGCGATGAGCCAACGAACACGTCCTCACAGTCGCTTGATGTGACACGTGGCAATCCGTCTGGTACACTGACATGTGGAGACAACCAGCTAGCAGTTGAAACAAGAAGTGATGTATGATTTCACGTGTTTTTTTAAGAAGATATAATATCTCTTTTTGAAAGTTTTAACCCTGGTTTAAGTTCTCTGTGTTGAAAGATTTGATCTGAGAGTTCTATCCTCGCCTAAAGAGTTTTAGTTTGGATCATGGTATGGAAACCGAGTGCATTATCGAGGTTGGTCGTAGTGATAGAAACATTCCGATCATTCGAGTTCTAGGTAAAAACGACTTACGAATCACTTTTATATTGGGATATATTGACTTGTAAGGAACTCCCACATCATGTTTTAGGATTGAAACGGTTTTGAAATCTTTTTTATTACTTTGTGTGTGAGACAACCAAGATAGGTGTAAACTTTATTCATCTCTCTTGATACATAATTACATGTACAAACTAATGTTGATATATACCATGGCAACAACGGTGATACCTATATAGCAAACTAATAAGACTTTGTGTAGACCGTGACATTGGTCCATTGGGACTCCATGCAATTGGACCAATCACGGTGCTGCATGTACACTCCAAACTTAAAATAATACGACTCGCTAGGGATCACATTGGTGGAGAACTTTTGCTTGCCGTCGATGTACACAGCCACCGTCGATGCTTTAACATCATGTACCACATTAAGCCGGAACCACCGGTTGTAGATGTTGCTCTCAATGGCCGGACCATCATAGAAGCGCAACACACCATCGTAGACGTGCAACATTAGTATAGTCGCATGCTCTGCACCTTCCTCATTGTGGATCTGCATCACCGATACCCCTGATGTTCCTGATGGCACGTATCCATATCCTTCAAATTGCCACACTCCCGATGAATAGTCATGTCCCTACAACAACGAAATTTTCAGCTCTCAATCGGTACTTGTTTTATCGGTCACAACCGAATTATAAAATTTGAAATTTCATTTTGGAGTTAATTTTAAGGTTTTTTTCTTCTTAGGCTTAGTTGGAATGTGCGTTTAGCTTTAGCTTTTGGTTTGTACATAAAACGAGACAAACTATCCGCGTATGATTACGTGGGTATTAAATTATTATAAACTCGAAAAATTGGTTTATTTAATTTTTTAAAAACTTATATCAATTTTTTTAAGAGAAAAACATCGTTTAATAGTTTGGGAAGCGTGCTCATGTTAAACGTGAAAGTTGCAAAAGACTTTAGAACACATCCTTATTCTTTTTTTTTACTTTGTCTTTTAAACCGTTAATAATACGGATAAACTTTTACCAATAAATTATTTTCATTTGTTTCGTACACTTTTTTATGTCTTATCGGTTGTAAATCAAACGATCACAACGATTAACTAGAGTAGCAATTTCACAACAATATGTAGAGACTAATTATACACTTGACGTCAATTTTTTTAAAAAATGTCAGGTGTAAATATAATATACTTGTAATATCTTATATGTAACTTTTAAAGATCTATTGATAACATACTATTTCTATGAAGTAGAGGTAATGGGACCGAATCCCCTCACATGTGCGGCTTTGTGATTTTCTCATTTCTTGCTCATAGGAATTTTAAAGCAAATTAAATGGTTAGTTATATTGTAATTACATATGCAAGTTATAATATAGTTATTATACTACGATTGTAGTATATTTTACATCGATTAATTTCTTAGAGAAAATTTATCGATAAAATATGTAGCAAAATCGAATTTTGCAGCGATGTATTTATTACCCTGAGCCTGACTTCGGTGCGAGGGTTGGTGTGGGTGGCGGTGTTGAAGGGCTTGTCGGAGTCGTACACCCAGAACGTCCATACGCCGTCACGGTACCGGAACCGCCGGCTCTCCGGCACGTCGTACGGTCTCTGCACCTGGAAGTCGCCGCCGGTGAGGTCCACCTTCGCGAACCCGGCCGTGGGATTATTCCCTCCTCCGCCACCGGCGGCGGCGGCGGCCGAGGCACGCATGGCCGCCGGCGACGACAGCGATGCCGCCACGATGAAGGCAGCAGCAATGGCAGGCCATGACACCATCATGGCCATGAAACCCATGGTTTGTGATGAGATTCTTCAGAGCTAAGTTTTAGTCGTCGAATTTGGAAGATGAAGAAATTTGGAGAAAGTGTTTGGGGTGCAGTTCATGGCTACTGAAGAACCGATTATATAGTACCTCGAGGGATTAATTAGCAATAATCACTAACGTGAGGAGACATCAGTTTAATATAATCCACTAGTACTAATTTAATTTAGAAGTAGATTCTGTTCACTCGTGCAGCGAGGAAGTGAAGAACAAGAATGAAAACAATCGAAAGCAGCTTACACGCCACGAACATGACAGTGATATAATTAAGGGTTTCATCGACAAAAAAAGTTGATATAACTAAGGCGACGACAGCGTACGTCACTGCATCCCGTGCTTGATCAGTTGATCACTCATTTTCTTGGCCGATTTTCCTAGAACGATGATGTAGAAGAGCACAATGCTAATAAAATTTTGCTATATATTCTTCTTTTGATCAGATTATCACGGGGGAAAAATGTTTACACCGCCAGTTGTATCAGCCATGTCGCTCTCTTTTTTTTTCTCAGCTCAAACAGTTGTATCAGCCAAGAGTGCTATGCTTTTGAATTTCTCAGCCTGTCAGATGTTTGAACCTTTTGAATTTCTTTTTTGCAGGGGCCTTTTGGCAATCGGAATGCAGTGAGCAAGCCATTTGTTCTGCAATTCTGCTTTAGTAAATTAATTTTTGTTGGTTTCAGGCAAGTTAGAATCATTTCCAACTCTAGCGTGTGAGATGAGCTAGATATGCAGGCAAGTTGAATACAGTGACTTTATTTCCAGAACCTCATATATTGGTGCGGAATATTGCAGTAGATATGCTGGTGTTTATGACTTTATGTATGAAATGTAAAGTAAAACTAAGAGAGTGAAACAGAGAAGAAATATTTGAAAAAAAATGAAAAATATATAAATTTCGCGCCAGGTAGGGGTCGAACCTACGGCCTTCTGCTTAGGAAACAGACGCTCTATCCACTGAGCTACAGGCGCTATTGTTGGTATGAGGTGATTGAAATTAAATAGATTAACACAAACATGAACCCAACATGACCAAACTGATTTGGAAAAATGCATCATTGTCCAACCAAATCATTATAAATCCGTGGTATTGATTATGAAATTAGTACCATATGCTCTTCTACATGGCCTATGTGCTGTTGTGATTATTGCCTGTTTCTCCACATCGGCTTGAAGAACTAACCACGCAGTGCGTATGAGATGCTTTTCGCTTAGCTAAAAAAAATTAAATTTTTAATTTTAAATTTGGAGTTGATTTTTTAGATTATCCATCATTGTTTATTTTTTAACCTTTGCTTTTAAATTGTTAAAAGTTTTATTTATAAATTATTTTTCATTTAACTATGCCGTTTTTGATTTTTCCTCCTCCTAGCCAAACGATGGGGCCGAGATGCCTACCGGACACGGGACAACTCATTCTCAATCCACCATTTAGAATTTTATATACTAGAGGAGTTGAATCACCTAAGGTGAATTTGGTGCCTATATCCCTTCTTGTCACTTGTCAGTAAGGGGAGTAATAATCTAAAAACAAATCAAATCTTGTGCAAAAAAAACAAAAAAAACGAGGCTTGAATCCCCAAGGGATTTTATATTAAAAAAATTGCCTACCCAAATAAATTTGCTAGCTAAAATAACAAAGAAAGCAAGAAATGCAAATATTCAGGTGGGCCTAAATTGGGCCCGGCCCAAAAAATATTCGTTTAAGCACACGCCATTTTTTACCCTTTTCTCCTCTTCCTCCTCCGAGCTCAAGCTAAACCCTAAACCCCCGCACGCTCTCGCCTTCCCGCCGCCGGCGGCCACCTCGAATCCAACCATGGCCGCCGCCATCGCCGCCGCAGCCGATGACTCCATCGTCTACAAGCTCTCCGCTCTCCTCGAGGAGGTGCGGCCGAGCGCCGCCGCACTCCGCGCCGCGAGCGAGGCCGCGGATGCCGTCGCGGGCCTCGTCAAGAGGATCCCGACGCAGCAGGCGACTCACGAGGCTGTCGCTGGGTTCGTGAGGGACCTGGGGCTCGCGGGGGAGAAGCTCGCGTTCACGTTCCGGCCGCCGGAGGTCGTTCGGGTCGCTGGGAGCCACGCGGCCGGCGGCGCCGTCGCGAGGCCCGACGTCTCCGCTGACCTCCTCGTGCGCTTGCCTAAGGTATGAAATGGATGGAGTAAGTCGCTGTGCGATTGGACTCGTTGAGTATTGTAGTGAATCGACGAAAGGTTGGATTTCCTTTTTGACGAGAACCGTAGGCGTTGTTACTTGTTCTCTGCTGCAACTGTTGTTAGATGCGTCGTACCTTCAAAATTGCGAGATAATATGGCTTGTTCGTTAGCGATGACATTATGCCGCAAAGTTTTCTTCGTTCAGAAGTATTTCGTGTTAATTAATTGACAGACAGTACAGAGGCTACTCACTGCTCAGTATGTAATATAGTTCTATGAGTTCTGTCCACTTAATGCGAAAATTCCATAAAACACATGCAGTTTGCCCCCTATATGGCTATATCTCAGTTTCGTTTACTTTGTTTCCCATTAGTTAAATCATTGTGCAACCTGCCATACATTAAGATACACATGTTTTATTTTAGAGGAATTCTACAGGTACATAAATGTCTTGTACTATCTATGGTAATGATCCCGCTTCTTGATTTTGTACCAGACACATAACTTTCTGGCACCTTTACAACTTAGTGCACTGTATGTGGATGTTTGAAATACTTATCCTATTGCTAAAATTTAACATATCATTTATCATGGAATGATATTTGATTATTTATTTTCTGATGGTTCTCTTCAGGAATGCTTCCATGAAAAAGATTTTCTAAACCACAGATACCATGCAAAGAGGTGTCTTTACCTCCATGTCATTGAGAAAAGCTTGAGGTCTTCTCCATTAATTCAGAAGATTTCATGGTCTACCTTCCTAGACGAGGCACGGAAACCTATCCTTCATGTATACCCAGGTTGTTCTTTTCTTTTTTTCCCCATTCGACCCATTCAAAGAATCAAATTTGATGCATCTGCATGCACACAGTTTCTTCTCTTCCTTTTTCTTTCTCATTTTTCAGTACTTTACTGTTGCAGCAAAAGAAATCGCAGAACTTCCTGGGTTCTATGTCAGGATAATACCAACTGCAAGCTTTTTGTTCAATGTTTCAAAGATGAATTTATCAACAAGAAACAATGTTCGTGCATACACAAAAGGTGAGATATGGATACCTGTTTTAGAATTGTCGAATTGCTGTGATGTTGATAAGATTGTTCAATCAATATAACTATTACCATCACATATAGCTTTGATCGCTAATGTTGGAACTTTCTTTTTTCCGAAAAAAAAAATTCTGACTGGATTTGCATTTCAGATGGCATAAACCTGCCCACACCAAAGTACAATTGTAGCATATTGGAGGATATGTTCTTGGAGGAAAATGTAGAATTTATCAGCAGTTCAGTTGCAGATTGGAAAGCCTTGCAAGAGGCATTGGTTTTGCTAAAAGTATGCAGTTCATTCTTAATTCTTGTTCGTTTACTTATCAATAGTAAAAACTTAAACGTCCACTCATTTGGAATCTATTTCTACTGTGTTCACTTATTGTCTATTGTTAAGCGGTATTTCTTGAAATGAGCAGAAGCACTTTTAGTAGTCATCTGACAAGGGAACTTTTATGCTCAATAAGTAGGACTGTTATACTATTTATTTTATCTGGAAGGAATTCTAATACTTAGTTTCAAATGTAGGTTTGGGCACGTCAGAGAACTTCAATATATACACATGATTGCCTCAATGGATACTTAATATCTGCCATCCTTGTGTTCCTTACTGTGGACTCGGCAGGAAGCATGATTAATAGATCAATGACATCGAGACAAATTTTTCGCGTTGTGATGAAGTTCTTGGGTACATCTGAGCAACAGAAATTTATTGAATTAAAACCATTTACCAATGTTATTATATTGAATCACTTCTATTTTCTTGTAGCAACTTCGAAGATGTGGACGAAGGGCTTGGTGATTCAGCCAACTAAGAAGCGTACAATCACCAAAGAGGTCTGTGAAGTATTTCTATAAAGTATAAAGTAGCTACATTGTATAGCATAAACACTCATGTTTCTCAGCTGGTTAGCGTGTGATCGTTGCATCCAGTAGGTCTAGAATTCGATTCCCTTGATTCCCTTTTCTCTTTCATAACCTGATTATATTTTTTTAAAAAATCTTGCGCCCTCCACGGTGTAAATCTTGAATACACACACTGAAAATCCTGCGTCCACCACTATTTCTGTACATTTGTTCTTTTCCTTACTGCAAACATCATGACAAAATTGGCATCATTTGCTTGCATACGCTTATCTTGCTATACATTTATAACACCATGGGGGGCCTGTGCATCTGTGTCTGGAGTACTCTGGAGTCTGGAGCCCTAGAATTGAGTAATGATAATGGCTTATATAGTTCCACAGTGCATAATGCAATATTGTATTCAACTTCTGCATGCAGTGTGATTAAATAGTTCAGCCTTTTTCCATTTTATGACCTTGTGGTTACCTATTTTGTTCAGGATATGGTTTGTTTCCTGAAAACATTTGATGTTGTCATCTGTGATGTATCTGGACATGTAAACTTGGCATCTCGAATGACGAAGTCAGCATTCATAGAGGTACCATTTCTTTATTGTTCATCTCATTTATCTATGCTCACTTACAAAATCTTGTAGTATATGACCCACAACCTATAGTAGAAACTTACTTTAGTTTTTTGACTCTTTTAACTCTTTTTGTTCACAACAATGCACACTCTACGCCTGTTTTTCAGCTTGCAAATTTATTTTGAGCTGCACTGTGATAGCTTCTGCCTTAGATTAATGGTGTCATATTTCCAGCTTCAAGATGAGGCAGCTTGTGCGCTTAATTGCCTTGATAAATGCAAAGATGGTGGATTTGAAGAGCTTTTTATGACCAAGGTTGATTTAGGTGCTAAATTCGATTCATGCTTGAGGTATGTTGAATAAAGCAAATGCGGTGCATCACTTTCATGCATACTGTGCTTTGCACTTTTCTGGAGCCTTTATATCAGAAAACAACAGCACATGTTAAGCCCACATACGTGCTCATGATTCCTTAGCAAGCACGATTATTATTCGTAATGCTCAGTCAATTTGGTGGACAACACTAGTGTTACATTGAAAAGTGTCCCCAGGGGTTTGGTCACAATAGGCCCCTTATCAGCCCCCTACTTTGGATTTATTTTCCAACTTGAACATCTTCAGAGTCTCATTGAGCTGTTTCCCTTCACTAGTATATTTCATATATTCAGAGTTTTCCATCAGTTTGCAAGTTGTGAAATTTAGATAGCTTTCCAATCATCAATAAAGATCAAAGTGAATAGCTGATCAAGTTATCACATATATTGCTTTCTGTCAGGATAAACTTGAAGGGAAACTTGAAAATTACTACATCAAGCTTTTGCTTGGATGATTTGGCTTGGAGAAAACTTGAGAAGGATGTCCAGTCTTTGCTGCAACAAGGTCTTACAGATAGAACAAAGATGATCCGTGTCCTGTGGAGAAGCACACCTTCTGAATGGAATATAATGGATGTATGTAGTATTACCTTTTTAGCAACTTTTTATTTGCATTTCAAGCCAGTGACATGCAAGAGTTTATAGGGTTTTTCAGAATTTGGTAGCAGTCCTCTGCTTGTTGGCATAATGCTTAGCTCGTTGGAGAAGAGTTTCCGTCTAGTTGATATTGGTCCAAACCCTGAGAATCGAGATGAGGTACTTGCATGTTTCCTTTAAAGCTATGCAGCAGTAATCAATTGTAACTCTTGTAGCATAAAACACTAATATGCATTACTCTGTAAATCCCAAGGCTATCAAATTTAGGAAATTTTGGGGAGAGAAAGCTGAACTTAGGAGATTTAAAGATGGAACTATTGCTGAAAGCACAGGTATTGTTGTATTATATATAATATTATCATTCATTATTTCCTGTGAAGAGCATACAAAATTTTAAAAACATGCTTGTAATGGATCCTACCATCTAAACTGCAGTGTGGGAATCTGAATCTTGGGAGAAGCACACGATTATCAAAAAAATTGCTGATCATGTGCTTACCAAGCATTTGTCGTTGCAGAAGGAAGACTTGATTCATGTTGTTGATCAGTTAGACTTTTGCCTCCTGGTTGGTGGCCAAGGTAAGTTTCTGTCTGAGCTTTCTACTTGGTGGTCTACATGTCCATGGTTGTGAACTTGATTTCAAATATGCAGATCCGGTCTCGTCGTCTGGAGCTTTGTTCGAAGCCTTTGATTCTTTAGCGAAGAAATTGCGCCTATTGGGTGATGTTCCTCTTAAAATATCAACCGTGCAACCTCTAGATCCAGGTTTGACATATAATTTTGTATGTTTCATATTCACTCTTATCATTATTTTCCGTGATATGACACTTGCTTCTGCTTCACTTCTATTATTATACCAGCTTTTAGACACACGTCTGTGTTTCCTCCTGAGCCTCATCCTTTGGCATATGAAAAAAGGTCTTCTCAGAGGCTGCCAAATTTTACAGCTACTTGCATGCGATCATTAGAAGTAATGATTCAGGTAGTCTCACTTGATATATTCTGAGAGGATACTATTGCACTTTGTTTCCTTTGTGCCTTTGTGGTTTTCGACTACTGAGTAGTTTAGCGGTTAGTTAGCCAGGCCTCATTGTGTCCTTATTTCATACTACCTCCGTTTTTTGATAGATGACGCCGTTGACTTTTTCTCACATGTTTGACCATTCGTCTTATTCAAAAAATTTACGTAATTATAATTTATTTTGTTATGAGTTGTTTTATCACTCATAGTACTTTAAGTGTGATTTATATCTTATACATTTGCATAAAATTTTTGAATAAGACGAATGGTCAAACATGTGAGAAAAAGTCAACAATGTTTAAAATACGGAGGGAGTAGTTCTCTTCCTTCTTTTCTAATCATTTCAAAAACAGCTAGAGGGATCTGGTAACTGGCCCTTGGATCCTATAGCCATGGAGAAGACGAAGTCTGCATTTCTTTTAAAAATGGGTGAAAGGTATTTGAGAGGCTTTAATAAATTTTAGATTACTTAAATTATCTCTCTCCTTTGTTGACTCAATCTGCTATTATTTCAGTCTGGAGGATCAAGGAATGTTTGTTACTGCCAGTGAAGATGAGGTCAATGTTCTTACATCTGGATATTCATTCTTGCTTAAGATATTTCACGAAAGAGGTTTGCTGTTACAAAAACGAGGTTAGCTTCTCAATGTATGTGCAAGTAGTTTTTTTTAATGTCTTTTAACTTGTTTTGTGGAAGTTTATATTTGTATTCATCGCCTTGCAGATGGAGACGGTAAAGCTCAAAATGTTCCATCAGAAGACAAGGAACTCTTTCTTCGGAGCCAGCACTCAAGTATGATCAATGGTCTGCATGGTCGTTACCAGGTGTATGGGCCGGTAGTAAGGTAATTGTCAAGGTTCTGATGGTGGTTAATCAAACAGCTCATACCTTGAAATAAATGTCACTTACCATGCACATGCATATGTTGTATCTGTTTCAAAGGCTAGCAAAAAGATGGATTTCGGCACATCTATTTTCTTCATTTATCTCAGAGGAGGCAGTTGAATTGTTGGTTGCATACCTATTCTTGAAGCCATATCCATTCAACGTCCCTTCTTCACGGGTTGCTGGGTTTCTTAGGTACTATTCTGGACCTTTCATATGATCTCCTATCTACTATTGGTATTAGTGTAACCTTTCTTCAGCTCCATGTTTTGGTTATGTAAGAACTGATAGTTACCAGTAATCCTACCATCTAGCTTAATCATGTCTTATTGCAGCAAAAAAAAAAAAGTAATGATAGTGTTTATCACTTCTGAATAAATATGGAAGATGAAGAAGACAATACTCATAAGATCCCATATTCATCCAAGGAAAAAAGCATATGAATTTTGTTCCAAACCATGTCTTCAGCACTTAGTCCCAATGTTTTGTAGTATGAATTATATGCATGTTTGGAGAGGAACAACTTCTGTTTCATCAATAATATAGATGTGGTAAAATTCATCTATTGAGATATACATTAAAAGAGATGTCCTGCTGTTTATTATAGTAACAACTGCTCCAGAATGACCAGGACCTTGTATCAATAGTTTCTTGTACTTAAATATCAAGCTTATAGGCTCATTAAGTTTTCTTGTTAAGCTTCCCATTTCCCTAGTTGCTTACAAGTCCATGAAAGTTGTACAAGTCCTCTGACCAATCATTACAAAATTGACAGGTTTTTGCGATTACTGTCTAGTTTTGACTGGACCTTTTCACCTATGATCATAGACATAAACAATGACTTCAACCTGAAGGATGAGAAGGAGATAAATGTTAGTTCTCTTTTTAGTTTTTTCTATTATCTCTTAGGCTGATGCCATATTGAGTAACTGATGGATGCAAGTACAGGAAAACTTTATGCTGTGTAGAAAATCTTATGAACAAAATCCTCATGATATAGAGCCTGCAATGTTTCTTGCTACATCGTATGATAAGGCATCTGAAGCTTGGACGAGACATTCACCAAGCAAGCCGGTAGGTAATTTATTTTTCATACAGTTGAAATGATAATTACTGTTCTGGAATTGAAGTGAATCAAAGATATCCTAAGGAAGCAGAAATGTACAAAAAATGTAATATATTGCCTTTCTGTACAATAAAGGCAATAAGGCATACTTCTCCCTGTCATAGTAATAGTATTCAAGATTTCCACTAGTTTCGGATGGAGTTGGAGTTTCTCTATTTTGTTTGTTCACCTACTGTTTATTTTATAAATCATAGGTTCTTAAACGGATGGCTTCTTACGCTAAAAGCAGTGCAGAGCTTTTAACAAATCTTATAATCCAAGGTCAATCAGGCCAATATACATGGGAGGTAATCCTTTTTTGTGCCATTTCTTGATTTCTTTTTTCTCATTTAGTCCTGACTAGGTATGCCTTTTGTTTAGTGTGTCTTCCGAACACCTTTAAGCAATTATGATGCTGTTGTTCTCCTCCACCAAGAGAAGCTTTGTCGTCCTCACCAAGTACTTTTCCCTGCTGAGACCCCTAATGGTTAGTTCACTCATTCTGGTTTGTGGTTCATCAAGTGAGATCAGTATGATCCTCTTTTTAAGTTAATGCATGGATATCTTTTCTGTGGACTTGGAGTGCATCAAACTGAAAAATGTTTTGCCCTGTTTTCATAGTTTACTTTTTACAAAACTCTATTTTTTCTGTGAGCTGTACTACTAAGCACAAACACAAATTTGATATCACTTCTGTAATTAGTACTAGGAAATAGCTGTGCATTTCCTGTTAAAACAGAACCCTGTTGTTTTTCTGTATAAACATTTTATACAATGCCCTGCCTTCCTCTTATCTGGATGCAAATAACTTCTGTAATGGCCTTGTAGGCAAGCTGGTAATTTGTGGCAAACCATGTAAAGATTTCCACCCTTATATGCCACTCAATAAAGGAGTTGTGAAAAGCTTGCATGATTCAAGAGAGAAAATTTTGGTAAATTTTGACCCAACCACATACTTTCTGCGGGATTTGAAGGTAAGATTGAAGCTCTTGACTCCATGAAAGCATGTAACACCCATTCAGAAGGGAAATAAATTTATATATTTTACAGAGTGCATTTCCTAAAACTTTCAAGCTGTGGTATGATTCAATCGGAGGAGACGCAATCGGTCTTACATGGGAGAACTCAAAGGTATTACTCCCACAATTTAAGTTGTAAAAGATTGGCTCTGCTTTTTATCCTTAGAAAAAAAAGGTTGCTTTGGTTCCAACTTTGCAAATTGGTTGCAATAAACTGTTTAACTAAACTGACTCAATATTTTTGTACTACAGAAGCGTGGCAGAGACGAGGCCGATGAAACCATGCTGGATCCAGCTTCTATCCTAAAGGAGGTTGGAAATGTTGGCAAAGGTTTGGTAAGGGGCGTGTATCTCCTCAAAGCACCAAAGCTTCAGTAAACTATTGAAAACTCGCTGAAAGTTGTGTGGAAGAGAGAGGCTTGTGCTGTTTGTGCAATTAACACAACTTCTAACCGATATTCTTACACTGGCAAGAGCAAGACGGTGGTTTCCATGGCACTGATTGGACATGGTAAGGGATCAACATCTGGCAATGTACTGATTAGAAGTAAGCAAGGAATGTTGTGTTTAGACTCAAGTTGATTAGGGTATAAAAGTTTGTATCCAAATTTTGATTCTGAGGTACAGAAAAGTATAGCAATGTAATTTTGATCCTTCCATCTGATGATATTTTTGCTCAAATGGTCATCTGAGAACCACAGCTAATGTGAAAAATGTTCCATTGGTTGACTTTTGGAATCAAGTATAGGCAGATTAGGTACTGAAATAAGAGTAGGGCATTTGCCTGACTTCACTAGTATGAGCGTCTATGCGAGGTAAACTCTAGGTATCGATATAATTGGGTATGGATAAACTAAGCATATTTGAATCTGACATACATTAATTACATTGGCCTGTATTATAATCATTTTACTTTCATCTAGAAGTACAAAAGAAATGTGAGACAGACCACAAACATTATGGCTTTGCTCAAGGGACCTGTAGCATGCATTCTCATCTAGAAGTACGAAAGAAATGTGAGACAGACCACAAACGTTGTGGCTTTTCTCAAGGGACCTGTAGCATTTGAAAGATACTACCTCCGTTTCAGGTTATAAGACTTTCTAGCATTGTCCATATTTATATAGATATTATATGTCTAGATTTATTAACACATATATATATATATGAATATGGACAATGCTAGAAAGTCTAATAACATGAAACGGAGAAAGTAGTAGGTGGAGTAGCTTCTTAGGCCATTCATGGCATGTGGACTCGCTCAGTCACGTAGGACACAGGTTGTTGTGAAGAAAAAAAAGTAGGTGAAGCTCATGACTTTAAGTTTGCTTATCGTGTATTCTTTTGGCTGCGATAGCGTCGCCTGCAAAGCATCTGATACAGGACCCATTAGGTGTGAAGACAAAGTGGTGGCATCGTGGTCACTGTCGCCGTCCTTGAAGGCCGCCAGGAGCAGATCAGCCGCCAAGTCCACCACCCAAGAAGATCCGGTGATGCCGCTGTTGCGAGCAGATTGACCACCGAGAGGATAACGAGGCGGCCGTGCTCATAGAGCACGAGGCATCGTGAGCACTTGGGCCGCGCCATCTATGTCGCGGCTGTGGACGAAGAGGATGAGCACGAGCTTGATCTGTCGCCGCCGGTGTCACCATAGCTCGATTCGCGGCCTCAGAGCTCGGTTTGCACCACCGGAGCTCGATTCGCCACTGCCAGAGCTCGATCCGCGGAGAGGAAGAGGGAGGTCTTTGCCATTGTCGCCTCCGGCCACCCTTTCCGCCTTCTACTGGGCTGTCGGCGCCAATGGGGAGGGGAGAAAGGAACGATGACTGTGGAGGGGAGAGACGCCAGCGGAGGGGAGAAGTTGCGGCGATAGAGAGGAGAGATGCTGATGGAGGGAGAAGCGGCGGCGCTGTGCGAGAAGGGGATCGGGGTGAGAGAGGGGGGTGGAAGGAGAAAAAGTATATGGAAGAGCTGACTGACATGTGGACCCGTAGTAGGTTAAGGGTATATATGTATTTTTTATTGTTACTGGGTGTAAAATATAAAATTTCTAACCGATTACAATTACATAGAAATAACTAGGGTCTGAAATAAAAAGAACATTATGTGTGACCTCTGGTCCTCTGCTGGGGGTTGTGTGGCCTAAATAAATTTTGTGCTTACGTGGCATCTAGGATTTCTCAAATGAGCAAACCGCACCTTACTAGCTGTGGAACCAGCGCTTCACATTTCAGGATTCGCTTCTTCTCAGCAAGAATTCAGATGATGGTCCATCCATATCTGACTGGATTGTGCATCGGTACATTGTCAAGCCAAGCGCACATGTATTCATCAAATCGTTTTGGACTGCATCTGCTGACTGCATGCAGTACCGTTAATTACAGCGTCCTTTTCTTTTTAATCCTGCTTGGGAACCAGTATATTAAAATGCTGTTAGCTCCATCTTTCAATCTGTCTTCTTCCTGACCAATTTTTTGGGCAGAGTTCCAAACAGTATACACTCGTCTGAACAATTCCTAGAGCGAAGGGAAATGTTGATAACAGTCATTTATGCGAAATTTGAAAGCATTGCAATGACTGCTTGATGGGTGTAAAGTTGAAGCTAATGCCAAATATCTTTTGATATCCGAGTAGAGCTGCCGCCCTGCTACTAAAAATTACTACATCCGTTCCAAAATATAATAACTTTTGGTTACGAATCTGGACACACAGTTATCCAGATTCATAACTAAAAATGCTTATATTATAGAATGGAGGGAGTACACAAATAGAATGAAACGACATTTCCACTCCTCAACTCAACTCCACCTTTGGAGTAGGAGCTGTACCAAACGTTGAGGTGGTTTTGACAACCGTGTCCACAGAGAGTAGTTTGCGGTGTGTTAAGTACCGTGTCTTCTGGGTAAAGATGTTAAAACTATTTGAATAGCCGCGTCTTTGATTATAAGTAAGCCTAGTAATGTATCTAAGTTAGTGTTTTTTCTAAGTAATGGATGGAATTCATGGCACTTTGGACAGGTGATTAACCTAGGTTTATGGCTAGTATGTATGGGTTCGTAACCATGATAATATTGTTTAGCAATATGACCGAGTTTAAACTATACTTTAAAAAAGTAAAATATTACAACTTTAGCTTTACGCAAAAATGAACCCTCATGCCAACTCTATGTTCCCCTTTGTATTATACTCTGTAATTCATTTCCTGGCATGACTTGCTGAATACAGTGGTTGCACTCGTTCTTGTTTAATCTTTCCTCCTTCGGTCAAAGAAGATTTTTGAAAAAGTGTTAGGTAGAGTCCTGGCTTATATTCCAATTGAGCGCATGTGAAGATGAAGCCGTAGGCCCACTAATCCATTGCTAATTTTCTTTTGTTGTCAAGCATAATGTACCTTTGTAATAATATATTCCCTCCGTACTCGTAAAGGAAGTCGTTTTGGACAGTGGCACGGTCTCCAAAATACAACTTTGAGTTCTTGTTTCTATAAATATATTTATTGAAAAATGATATATATATATATATATATATACTTTTATTAAAGTATTTTTCAAGACAAATCTATTCATATAATTTTTACATTTTTAAACTCAACAACTTGGTAGTTATTCATGATTTATATTATCAAGTTTTGACTTAAACATTATCCTAAACGACTTCCTTTACTGGTACGGAGAGAGTAAATATTATCATGATAATAATAAAATTGTGTTTTTTATATAAGTTTATTATGGTGTATTTTTTTTGGAACGGGGATTAATTCACCGACGCTGGGGAAAAGTATTTTTTTTGGGCGTGGCACGAACGCCCGCGCATGCACGCATATATAGAGTATATATACTACTCCGATTAAAATACTACACGGTTACCTAGCGCGACACCCATCACACCCTTCGGTGTTTCTCGTTTTCGTCACTTTCGCACATGACTAGAGGCAACTAAAAAAATTAGTATCAGTTTAATCCATGTAGAAAAATACTGCCACACGCACACGGTGGACAAAATTTTATGCTGTTCTGTCACCCGTCAAATTAATACTCCCACGGTTCCCACACAACCAAACCTCTCACCAGTAAATTAATTACCTTTAATTAATTTGTACTAATAGTATTTTTCATTTTTTGCTAACTGTATTTTTCAGGGACTAATTATTTTGTACTAACTGTATTATTTTTCTAATCTTATTTGTAAGGATAAACAAATATTTCAATACTGTAGTATAATTACTCATTGATCCTTGGGTAAAAACAAGCAGTAATTCTTTTCCTTAATAAAAAATAGTAGTAATTTTTATTCGATTATAATAAACAAATATTGCCGTACCGTAGTATAATTACTTAATGATCTTTGGGTAAAAATCAGTAGTATTTTTTTTTCATAGAGTATGAAATAGTAGTACTTATTTTACTCGATTATGATACATGGATTGTACAGTGAATCACATGTATACAAATACACCCGGTAAAAAAAATGGGATGTTGATCTTTTTACAACAAGTAGACTACTCGATTCAGCTTGGTAATAATCGAATCATGGTAAAAAGCAGAAGCTGTAGTAATTATTTTTGCTCCACCCACGAATCACATGAGTTCACACGGTGGAAAAGAAAAAAAAAAAGAAGAGAAGACATGGCCATATGGGTGACTGTCGGCGGCGTCCAGATCAAGAAAAGGAACCGGCGGGCGGCAGCCGGCGGCCGTGGATTTGCCGTGTAAAAATCATATTTATAAAGTTGGGGGTCTGGTTGCAGTAAAAAAAATCATTGTGGTAGAGAGAGAGCGCGCGTGTTTGCGGACAGCCTAAACGGGTGAGAACGCTTGGGAATTGGGATATCCATTTTTTTTAGAACATTGGGATATCCACCTAATAATTGCTGAAAATGTAGGCCGGTTGAGATAACTTACTCCTCCAGTTTCATTTTAATTAACGTTTTGGACAAATGACACGATCTACAAAATATATCTTTGATCTTATTTTTCTATTATAATATACATAATAAATAAATGTATGTTTATTTTTATTATACTGTTTTAAAAGACAAATATATATATATATATATGTTGTTCTAGTTTCTTTAAACTAAATATTTTTAAAGTTATTGATGGTCAAAGTTATTAAAGTTTGACATCAAACTTATTCAAAACACTAATTATTATAGAAACGTACTCCCTTAGCTGGTTTTATTAGTCGTTTCGGACACAATATCAAAAACCAAAAAAGCCATTGGATTCGCATCATCCGACATTAGGGAGGAAACGGTGGAGACGCGCAGTAAACTGTGAGAGGAGCAACAATGGTCTGCCATAAGCACAATATTTTTTACTGTGAAAAATAGTAAAATACTGTTCATTAGTATAGGCTATGTTTAGATCTGGAGTGTAAAGTTTTAGCGTGATACTCCCTCAATACTCATAAAGGAAGTCGTTTAGAACAGCGACACGGTCTCCAAAACACAACTTTGACTTCTTATTTCTATAAAAATATTTATTGAAAAGTGATATATGTATACTTTTATGAAAGTATTTTTCAAGACAAATCTATTCATATAAGTTTTACATTTTCAAACTCAACAACTTGAGAGTTATTTATGATTTATATTCCCAAGGTTTGACTTAAAGATTGTCCTAAATGACTTCCTTTATGAGTACGGAGGAGTACATCGGATATACAGACACACATTTGAAGTATTAAATGTAGACACAGAATTCACATGCAAACCACGAGACAAATTTATTAAGCCTAATTAATCCGCCATTAACAAATAAATGTTTACTGTAGCACCACATTGTCAGATCATGGAGCAATTAGGCTTAAAAGATTCGTCTTGCAATTTACAAGTAATTTATGTAATTAGTTATTTTTTTTATATTTAATACTCCATGCATGTATCCAAACATTCGATATAACATGGTAAAAATTTTTACCAGGGGATCTAAACAGGGCCATAGTATTGATTTACTTTTGAGTGCTGTAGCGCCTAATCTCGTTCCTCCACGTTTAATCTAACGGCTAAAAATAAAGAATGGCAGAGAGTAATGCAGCTCTCGGCCATTCTATAGTACAATTGAATATTTCCAGCTAAAGGAAGCTGTGACCTCATTAATAATAGAGAAAATTTCATACATATCCACGAAAAAAGTTTTGCAATTTCTTATATACTTCTGAATTTTGCCTCATTCTGTATATGCCCTTGAGTTTCCATTTGATTCTCCTCTATCCCTATCCTTTTAGTTGACTGTGAAATTTTTCTAAAATGACTATATCACCCATATTCCATTCTTACAGTTGCATGCTATCTACTCTACTTCATAATTCACACTTCATAATTCACAATGTGAAAAATTATAACTCATGATAAAATCAAATGGGACATAATTATTTATTGAAAAGAAAATTTAAACGGTTGAACAAATTTATTTTTTTTGGACAAAATCCATATAAGAGTTTTAGCTAGAAATTGTGAACCAAAATTATTTATTTGTTGGGTTCAAATTTTGATAAAAACAATGTACGAATATCATAAAAGTTAATTTAAAATTTATTTTAAAATTTTTGATTTATTTTTAAAATTTGTTGTCAAATAATTATATTCCCTTTGTTTATTTATAAATAGATTTTTTTTTCATATAAGAATTGTGTTTTTATCATTAGACTCGCACATAAGTATAAGAGCGGGTAATGTAGTCAATTTCAAAAACATTTAACGGTCTCATGTTCAACTAACGGAATAGACATAGATCTTCTCTGTGCCGATAAGGGATGAGGTAAAATTCATAGGTATATAAGGGATTGGACGAATTATTCTCGAAGGGTACATGGAGGATTTTCTCAATTATATATAATTATATATATATATATATATATATATATATATATATATATATTTATATATATATATATATATATATATATATATATATATATATATATATATATATATATATATATATATGAAAGTTATGGGTTGAGAAGCATGCAAATTAAGCAAGAGATCGAGATCGATTGAGAAGCAGTAGTTCCATGGAGAGCGCGGCGCAGAGCCTCGTAAGCAATGTGGGGACACTGGTGGGGCAGGAGTTCAACCAGCTGCGCGGCGTCGGCGTGGAGGTGGCTCGCCTTCGGAACGAGCTGGCCACCATCCACGCCCTCCTCCGGATGCAGTCGGAGGCCGACGAGGCCGCCGTGGACCACTTCGCCCGCGAGTGGCTGAAGCAGCTGCGCGAGGTGGCCTACGACGCCGAGGACTGCGTCCACCTCTACCACTTCCGCATCCGGTGCCGCTCCGGCCAGCTATCCGTCTGGACCAATTGCAAGCGCCTCCTCACCACCCTCCTCGCTCGCCGCCAGCTCGCCGGCGACATCAGGGCGCTCCGTGCGCTCGCCTCCTCCATCAACGAGCAGCATTGCAGCTACGGGTTCAGCCTCGACTCGCTGCGGCGCAGCACGGCCGATGCAGCAGCTTTAGGCACCATGCCGGCATCGGCGCGTGTCGTCGTCGTCGACGCCGATGATCATGATGAGTTCGTCGACAACAATGGCCAAGCTACGGAGCTAGCCAACAAGGTGAGTGCACTAAGAGAGGGAGTTGACGATGACAAGAAGCGCAGGGTGTTCTCCATCGTGGGGTTCGGAGGGCTCGGGAAGACGATGCTGGCGAGGGAGGTGTGTCGGCGGCTGGAGACGGTGTTTCACTTCCAAGCGCAGGTGGCCGTGTCGCAGACATTCAGCGGCAAGGACCTTCAGGGATTGCTCAGGCGCGTTCTTCGGCAGATCACGCAGCCTATCGTCGACCGAGAGACTGTAGACGACGCAGAGATCACCCAGCTGCAAGCGGCTGCGGCTAGCTCGCAGCCTAATGTTAATATCGACACCATGGATGTCGACGACCTGGCAACCGAGCTCAAAAAGAGGCTCGACAACAAGAGGTACGTGTAACACACACCTAGGGTTACTAGTTTTTTTGTGTGCATATATTCTTTTAGTCGGTATATGATGATTTCTTTTTCTTATTTATTTCAAGCTACCGTACGTTGGAAATTGATACTCCCTGTCATTAATTAGCTAGCTAGTTAGTACTCCCTCTGTCCCATTATATAAAGAATTTTGGTGGTATGTGACACATCATAGTACTGCGTTAGTACTGGATGTGTCACATCCCACCAAAATCCCTTATATTATGGGATAAAGCTTGCACTTTTTTTTAACTCAATTTGACATTAATTATGTAATACATGCCTTGTCTTTTACACTACTAATCTCTTTTTTTATTTTACTTTAAAGATTAATTAATACTATGTAGTTCTTTAAAAGTAAATGCAACAATGTATATATAGAAGTAATTTAAACAAATATTAGAAGTAACTATACAATGTTTAGATGTGATAGTTAGATAAACATTTGCTTCAAGTAATTACACATGTATTATTGTATACTCAGAAACATATATAATTATATTTCATATAGGAACCATGTTGAGAAGTTTAGAGTGACTCACAATATTAGTGTTTTTATGTAAAACAATACAAGTGCTTTATTAGCTATTAAGTCGCCACGGGATATTATTACGAGTGAATTGCTCAATGGGCTAGGCGCGCTTTTTTACCTAATTTGCATACCACATGTCTTATTTCAAGTTTTCTCTTAGGACTAGGTTTTCTTATAAATTTCTTCACATTAGATTAGGTCGGACTTGGACCTTTTCTCACCATTGCCGGCCATTGAAGCCACCACCATTAATTCCAGAGCTAAAGCTTGACCTAGGGATGAAAACAGCCAGAAATGATCGGAAAATAGCCTCAACAATTTTCATAACCATATTTTTCTCGAAAACGAAATCGAAACGGTAAAGTTGGAAACGAAAACGATATCAGAAATATTGGAAAACCAGAAACATGTTGGTACGATCGAAAACGGGCCGTTGCGCATGAAATTATCCCCCAACAATACAGGTCCTTATCAAATCGTGTTGTTTCTGTACTAGTGTTGTCCTTACGCATGAAATTATCCCCCAACAACTATCTTTCTGGCCAATCAGGAGCTGGACCGGCTACTTTCGTTTTTGCTAGATATCCGTCACGTGATTTTTTTATCAGGTATTTCAGTTTTTTTGGCCGCACGATATGTGCGCCAATTAAGAGCATCACCAACAGTCTATTATTTTTTAGGATTTTGGTTAAAAAAGTTGGTCCAACAGATTCCCAAAAGAGCTCCGAACGTTTTGGAGTTCCCATCTCCAGTTTTCTCGGTACGTGTATTTGAGGGCGAGAGACCGACTCCCAATCCTCTTCCCATGCATTTCTCCTCTCCTTCCCTGCGCTCCTTTTGCGCACGGGAAAGAAAAAAAACTAGAATTTCTGTTGGTAGTTTAATAGAAGGGCCCATTTTTAGTTTGTTTGGAATTGAATTTAGGCTATCTCTTGGAGGGAAGGGTTTTTTCACCACCTATTTTCAGTTTAGGAAACTCAAAAATCAATTTTTGAGGATAGATTATTGGTGGACTGTTGGTGATGCTCTAAGATTTGTGCAAGAATTGGTGGTGGATGCTGCATGCGTCGATAAGGCCGTGTGTTGGATGCTTAGGCCCGGTTATTTTCTAAATAAAAATTAATTTCTTTAACGGTTGAAAAATTAAGACATTGGAAACTAAAATAAAATATAAAATATAAAATTATAGTCCTATATAACTAAAATTACATTTGTAAATTCAGTTGACATGACATGTAAGTGCACTGTATTTTTTTTCGATAAAAATATTGTGTAAGTAAATATGTATTAGTTATTTTATTTAAAAATATAAAATTACAGTCCTATATAACAAAAATTACATTTGTAAATTCAGTTGATATGACATGTAAGTGCATTGTTTTTTATAAAAATGTTGTGTAAGTAAATATGTATTTGTTATTTTCTTTCGTAGTCCGTTAGATGTAAATCTAAGGGTAAAAAATCTGGTTGATTTTTTTTTTAGAAATCACCCGACAAATGGATAGACAGTTCCGGCTACTTTTCCTTTCTCCTTAATATGTGCTAAAAAAGCAGAGTAGTTTACACAATGCATATCGATAGTAAGCTTAACTAGTTAAGTGGTCCACTGTAGATTACAAGTGTGTTACTACCGTACGTATACGTATAGATCTCCCAACTCTTGAATCAGATAGTTTTCCTTCCCTCATGCCCCTCCATGCAACTATATATTAATGTTGTATACTTTTTGGTGCATGTTTTATCTTTTTGCAGTACATGTACGATTATACTTTGGTACAAAATTCTGCATGTAAACTTACTTTGTTATCGTGTACATGAACTTATATAATATGCTTATCTTAAAATTTGTCATGACATTTCCTATGGTATATTTTCACCTTATCGATTTAATAAACATGAAAGAGAAGTTTAATAAACATCAACTAAAAGTGATTTACATTTTTCTAATGTAAGAATTATTAATTATTCCCTCGGTATCATATTATAAGTTGTTTGACTTTTTACTAGTCAAACTTCGTTAAGTTTAACCAAATTTATAGTAAAATTTAGCAACATCTAAAACATCAAATTAGTTTCATTAAATCTAACATTGAATATATTTTCATAATATGTTTGTTTTGTGTTGAAAATACTACTATATTTTTCTATAAACTTGAACAATCTTAAAGAAGTTTGACTAGGAAAAAATCAAACAATTTTGCCATATATGGCATCTAACTAATATATATATATATATATATATATATATATATATATATATATATATATATATATATATATATATATATATATATATATATATATATATATATATATATATATATATATATATATATATATATATATATATATATATATATATATATATATATATATATATATATATATATATATATATATATATATATATATATATATATATATATATATATATATATATATATATATATATATATATATATATATATATAAAACAGAGGGAGTACTAATTTGGGCGGACAAAACCTTCTAACTATTGCATATCTACAAATCTAGGTACCTCATTTTGATCGATGATGTATGGAGCATAGCAGCTTGGGATGCGATCCGGTCCAAGTTACCAGTCACAGACAGCAATTGCGGCAGCAGAATCATAGTTACCACTCGTATACATACCGTGGCAAAAGCATGCAGTGCTGCTAGTGATTACATCCATCATATGAAGAAGCTAGACGATACAGAATCCAAGCAGTTGTTCATCAGCAAAGCATTTGGCTCTAAAAGTCCTTGCCCTGATGATTTGAAAGATGCAATGGAAAGTATCCTAAAAAAATGTAGTGGGCTACCATTGGCCATTGTTAGCATTGCCAGCCTATTGGCAAACTATAAACCTCCAGAAGGCAAAGAAATGTGGGAAACAATTAAGAACTCAATTGGTTCACAGATGGAAAACAACCCTACCCTCGAGGGGATGAGGCAAATACTCACACTGAGTTATAACCACCTACCTCATCACCTCAAGGCTTGCATGATGTATCTTAGCATTTTCCCGGAGGATTATATGATCGCCAAGGATCGACTGTTGAAGAGATGGATCTCCGAAGGATTGATTGTTGAGAAGCGGGGATTGTGCCAGATGGATCTTGCGGAAGGCTACTTTAATGAGCTAGTGAGTAGGAATATGGTTGACATGGTGATCAGTAAGGCCACTTTTAATTTGCATCAAGGGATCAGAGAAGACCAGTTCCGAGTGCATGATATGATGCTTGAGATACTGGTGTCCAAATCCCTAGAGTCTAACTTTGTTAGCCTAGTAGGTGGGCAGTATGAAGGGATGTCTTATACTGATCACACAATTCGCCGTCTCTCCATACATGGTGGAGTAGAGGCAGGAAAGGACCCTTCTTCATCATCTAAAAAGATGGCAGCGCATCGTGGCACGGGGGGAGATAGCATAAAGGGAATGATGATGCAACATGTCCGATCACTAAGCATATTTGATCCTGAAGCGCACAACATTCTTTCTCGGCTAGGCGAGTTCACCCTGCTAAGGGTACTTGATCTAGAAGACTGCACTGGCCTAACAAACAAGCATATGAGTTGTATCTGCCGGATGTACCTTCTAAGGTTCTTGAGCTTGAGAGGTACAGATGTCAAGGTGATGCCATCAAGAATTGGTGATCTCGAGCATTTGCAGATGCTTGATGTACGTCAAACACAGCTCAAGGATCTGCCAAAATCAGTTACAAAGCTAGAGAAGCTGGAGCACCTGCTATTCTTTGACCAGGGTGATTCTGGTTGGATGCTGCCCCAAGGGATCAACAAAATGAAGGCACTACGCCAGTTAAAAAAAGCAGCTGTGGTATTTGATGCCAAGGTCGCTGAGGAGATTGGTGCACTGGGTCAATTGCAAGAGCTAGCTATCTTTGTCGACACGGGAAAGAAAATGAATAATGGTGTCGTCAAAAAGCTTGCCAGCTCCCTGAGCAAGATGTACTCCCTGCGATGGCTCGACATCGGCAATCTTGATGCCGGTAAATGGCCTTTTGCTCCAATAATGGAATTTCTACATGATATAGAGCCACCACCACAACTGCTCCGGTACCTTAGGATCTGTGGGCACATGGACAGGTTGCCTGACTGGGTAGAGTCACTCCATGATCTTGTTGAATTGCAGTTACGGTGGACGCACGTTGATGGTTTCCAACTATTCAACGTCCTCTGTAAGTTGCCCAACCTGAAGAGGCTATTCCTGGGAATTTACTTTATTCACGGAAAACATATGGTTGTGCACAGTAGCCAGCACTTTCGGGAGCTCAAGGAACTGATTCTGGGTTATACTCCTAGTAGTTGTGATGTTTACGAATTTGAGGAAGGATCCATGCCAAATGTGGAGAGGCTAGTTGTGTATTTCGGCGACCAAACTAAAAAAATTGTTGGCATTGAGCACTTCAAGAAACTTAAAGAGGTTGAATATATTGGTTCGAAAGACAATTTGAGACCTGTACTAGAGCCGGTAGAGCAGATGAATAACAAGCGAGACGTGTCCCAACGGATAACAATTAAAGTGAGGTATGACTGGTAATGTATATTTCTCTTTTCCAGATTAAACGCTTTAGTGAGCCTATGTCTCCACTCTAGACCCAGTGCATTTACGGGTCTGTGATTGATCCACGCCAACCCGTTAAAGGGCCACATGTCAATTTGCACAACTTGTTACATACATATCTATTTGGGTTTTTTTGAGGCAATCTATTTGGGTTTCCCACGATAGCTATTTGCACATCTTTGTATAGTCGTTTAAAGGCTATATATTTGGGTGGGTAGTGAGTATCAACATGTAAGTATTCAAATTTATTATATATATATATATATATATATATATATATATATATATATATATATATTACGTTGTAATATTGTACGTGTCACCCTAAGGCTGAGTTTGAGAGGATGGGAAAAGAGGAGATTGAGAAAATATGCAAAACAAGGTGAGTCATTAGCGCATGATTAGCTGAGTATTAACTATTTTAAATTTTAAAAATGGATTAACATGATTTTTTAAAGCAACTTTTCTATAGAAATTTTTTTGTAAAAAACAAATCGTTTTGTAGTTTGGGACAGGGTTTTAAATTTCGAAACTAGCATTTCTGCCGCAAGTGGGCGATAGAACCGAAATTTCCAAAATTTTGGAAAAATTTCATACGAAGTTTTTGAATTTTTGACAGATTTTGAATAATTTGATCAAATTCACAAAAAATTGCAAAAAAACCAAAATTTTCGGGCGAGATGTCAACATTTTGGTGGGGGGGGGGTGAAATTTCCGAAATTTCGGAAATTTTGAACCAAAATTTCAAACCCTGGTTTGGGAAGCGTGCGCACAAAAAACGAGGTGCTTTCTCCTCAATCTCCCAGGAATCTCTCCTACTCGCCATCTGTTAGTGTACTTTCACACACATTTTATATTAAGTATTACATGTGACTTTTGTTTCTTGTAATATAAGATAGTCCCTCTTATCACAGGATTGTACTCCCTCCGTTCCAAATTGATCTACATATTTCATAGGTACACCAAGACCAAGAAAAGCTAATAACTCTCTCGTACTATATTTACTCTAGCAACAAACTCAATGCATGCACCATCCCCACTATTTCCTAGCCAATAGCAAATCAAGAAATTGCATGTGGGTTATAAATGCTTGTGTGCATAGATGCATGCATCATCAATGTCCATTTACTCCAATGCACAAATAACGAATAGACCTAATGAATTAACATAAATATATAGATAATTTAGAAATAACCTAAAAAACTATATATATAGATTAATTTGGAATGGAGGGAGTACCAAAGTACTGCCTGCACTTACATAGTACTACACGTTGAATATAAGTACATGTGGTTTTAATTTACTTCATAAATAAATCATGACGTTGACATGTAAAGTGACAAGATCATCTCATATGGAATAATCTAAACGTTTATTGTTGTTGCCGAAAACAACAGTGTAGTCCAAAGGACTAGCAGTGGTTAAGTCCAAGAGACTACCTAGAAATGAATGGATTGACGATTGAATAATAAAGCAGCAAATTGTATTGATTGTTGAAAAATTCTCCCCTGTTACAAACTATAGTAGAAAAACCGGACCGGGCACTGAACCGCATGAGCTCTTGGTTCACTGGGTCACCGGTTGGACTGGCGGGTCAATCGGTTCAATTATTGAACCGGAAAGTATGTATATCATACATAATTTTACTTAAACAAGGTCACCAACCTAGTTTGGTGGTGTGGTTGATGCTCTTCTATCCCATCAGCCAAGTATCGATCCCCATGTGACGCCGCAAAGGGCCTTAGAAGCCAGCCCATCTGCTCCGCGAACCAGCGGTTCCGGGTCGCTGGTTTTTCTCAAAAACCGTCCGGTTCATCCGGTTTACTCCGGGTCGATTGCATGAGCGGTCCTTAAAGAAAAAAACCGTCCGGTTCATCCGGTTCACTCTGGGTTGATTGCATGAGCGGTCCTTAAAGCAAACCGAACCGGTTAGAGTGCTGGTTCTGGTTTTTTTACTATGTTACAAACTACTCTCTCCATCTAAAAAAAGCCAACCTAGGAGGGGACAACGAATCTAGACAACCTAGGAGGGGTCGAATCTAGACAACCTAGACCCTTCCTAGTACAACGAATGGAATCTAGACAACCTAGACCCCTCTTAGTACAACGAATCTAGACAGCTCTGCCTAGACTTGTTGTGTCCCCTCCTAGGTTGGCGGTTTTTTTACTATGTTACAAACTACTATCTCCATCTAAAGTTACAAACTACTATCTCCATCTAAAAAAAGCCAACCTAGGAGAGGACAACGAATCTAGACAACCTAGGAGGGGGCGAATCTAGACAACCTAGACCCCTCATAGTACAACGAATCTGGAATCTAGACAACCTAGACCCCTCCTAGTACAACGAATCTGGACAGCTCTGCCTAGACTTGTTGTGTCCCCTCCTAGGTTGGCTTTTTTGGGACGGAGAGAGTATATGGGATCCCTTTTATAGGCTAACAATGTCTAGGGTTTCCCCTTTTGTTTAGGGTTTCTCTCTCATAGGAGATTACAACATTGTCCTCGTAATGATGAAAATTGGAGGGGTATTATGATCTTTTCATAGCTTTACCCTGAATTAGGCCCTAGGTGGGTCAATTCCTGTAGCTGGGCTTTTGAGCAGGAGTTGCTTCGGACCGGTGGTCCTTCACCCAGGTATTCAGCTTTGTCCCGCACCTTGCCTGCTTCACTCCTAGCTTCATTTGAACGACTCGCACGAGACGGGGCGAAGTTTTATTGATAGAACAGGAAAAAATTACAAGATTACAACCCTGGAGGGTCGTAACCAGGAAAAAGGAAAAATATACCACCATCCACACACCGACAGCTCCAACACACAAGACCGGAAGAAGGCTAACACCGGACCGGCCGCCGCTAAGCGTGAGCGACCGCCGCTAGACCAACAAAGGAACACATATGAGATCGCCCAAAAGAACACCCTCACAACCAATACAAAGCCAACTCCTAGAGTGTGCTTGCACCAATCGATCGAGAGGCTTCGGCTAGGGGATACCAAAACGATGTCTTCAAGAAGAGAAGCGACGGTAAACCGCCGCCGCCATCTGTCGGGGCTCAAAGGAGTCAGGACTGGGCTTTCGCCAGGCAACCACCCTTGAGGGATGAGACAGCACGACAACGCCCTCAGGAAGGGGAATTAACCATCGTTGTCGGTCCGGCCATGGCCGGGCTGGGTTTTCACCCGCTGTTCACCACCTGCGAATCTACGACTAACGCACCAATGCTCCCACCACCCCTCAACCTCTGCTGACATGTGGGACCCCTGCACCGGCGCCCCTCGCCGGCCAGCCTTCGAGCGCCGAAGACCGCGCCACATCCACCAGCAGCTCCTCCTCGTACCGAGATCGCCTTCTCCACCGTCGGCCGCACCTCTCGCGCCAAGCCGGCCTCCTCCACCGGATGCGTCTCTCGCGCCAATCCGGCCTCCCTCCATCGGCCGTGCCTCTTGCGCCAAGCCGGCCTCCATCTCCGCCGCCTGCGCCTCTCGCGCCGAGCCAGCCTCCGCTGCCATCGGCTGCGTCTCTCTGCGCCAAGCCGGTCTCCGACCCCTCCTCCAAACGCTGCCGCGCCGGCAAGATACAGTCGTCTCCTACGCCCTCGGCTAGCCGTCCAAGGCCGCCATGCATCCTCCCACCTCAGCCACGGTGGTCACCGCCGTGCCTCCTCCCACCGCAGCCACGGTCACCACCCTGCCTCCACATTCACAGCCGCCGCAAGCCTGCCGCTGTCGCCGCTGCTGTCATCAGCCGCTGTCGCCAGCCGCCGCCACCGCCAACGTGGCTGCTGCCTCATCGCCCTCCGCCACCACCGCATCTGCAGTCCTCCGCTGCCGCCATCGCGGCCGTGGACCGCCGCTGCCGCCGTCGCCGTCGCCGCCACCGGGGCTGTGGACCTCCGCCACCGCCGTCGCCCTGGGAGGACCGGAACCAGCCTCACCCTCGAGCCTTCGCCTTCGCCACATCCGTCCACAGCGGCGCGCATCTGTCGCCTCCTTCCGGCCGCCGTCGCCGCGAGGCTCGCCGTCACTCGGCCCCTGGATGCGGGGAGACCGGATCCGCCGCCGGGGGAGGCGGATCCACCTCCGGTGTGGCCGGATTCGCCGCGACGACCCCCCGGCGCCGCCTCCCGCGCCGCTGACCTCCGCTCGCCGTTGCTCGGCCCCTGGACACGGAGAGGCCAGATCCGCCGCCGAGGAGACGGATCCGCCACGCCAACCCCCCGGTGCCGCCTCCCGCGCCGCGGACCGCCGCTCCCGAGCAGCCCCGGTGTCCCCGCTGCTGGCTTCCTCGAGGAGGGGAGAGGGCCCCACCGCCGCCGTCCTTGTGGCCGGCCGGCTTTGCCGACGCGCCGCTCAGGCGGCGGCGAGGCGAAGGGGAGGAGGCGGCGGAGGAGGATGAGGCGCCGTCCGTGCCGCCCCTCGGACGGGAGCAACGCGGACGGGAGCGTGGCAGTTTTACTTTTACTACTCCTAGCTTCATTTGCTCCGCCAACTTCGTCTTCGGTTTCGCTGACCTCGCTTGCTTCGCCCGGCGCTGAGTTGGTGGTCCATTAGCCTCTGGTTTCGTCAATGGAGGCCGAAGGGAGGTATCGGGACCTGTCTCCAATATACGGAGTATATTTTAGAATTACATATGAATAGATCAAATAAATATAACATATACTGAGTATACTTGAGGAATGGTTTTGATATAGGGCATTCGCAGTACTGGGTACCACTGGATGACACGTGGCAGTGGACGTTGACAGCGACGCGCCATAGTTGAGTGATAAGGATGATGTGCCGTGGTGGACACCAATGATCTACCATGCATAGCGCTTCGAAAAAAAGAATATTATTTGCCCTTTCCCAATGTAGGATCGTTGACGAGAATATGCCCACGGTGTCCGAATTTTGTCTCGATCTTTCACGGGACAAAACAATGAGAAATAATCTTCTCAAGTTGATGTTTCAAGAAACTAACTCAAGTATAGCATATTTCCAAAATATTCGGATATAGCACAAGTCTTGACTTAATAAAGAAACAGAAAAATTAGCCTTCACGTTCTTTCGTTTTCATACCCTCTAATTACCACATTGATCAAAAGAAAATATTAACTTAAAAAGTAATAGAAAAAAGGAGCCTCCATATTCGTTCCTATAACATAAAAATTACCACGAAAATAAAAATTGAAAAGACCTATATGTTTTGGTAGAGATTATACGATATAAGATCCTATTCCTATAGAAAGTTGGAACTGGACATGCAAGGTCTGAAAACGGACAAGGTCAATTGAAACCATGTGAATGTTAAATTTATAAGCACATAATAATTTAATTTATTCCATAAATAAATTATGACATTGTAGATATAAACTATCATAAATGTATCATGATTTACACATGTAAACTAGACAACATAAACAAATCGAATATGCATAACATGGTGAACATGTACCGAGGGTATCGGAAAACCGGCTACTCAGCAGGAAGGACTCGCGGTTGCGGGCGTTGATGATGGCGCGTAGCACGCGAGTGAAGAGGAAGACGAGCCGTTGTGGTCGAACAGGGAGCAGTCGTGCAAAGCTCTTCCCAAAAACTTTATTGTCGCCTTCTCCCGGTGCACGCCGACGAGCGGGATGGAGTAGACTATAAGCGACGGCAGTACGGAGGAAGAGGCAAAACCTATATTGATTTCGCATGTGTTGCGTGGAGGCGGCAGCTCGGCTTTTATAGAGACATTAGGACGCTTGATCAGGACGCGTGCACGATCTCCACTCCGTGTAACCGAACCGAATAAGTCGTGCGTAATTTATCCGAACTCCACGCCGTTTCACGCACCGGATTATTCAGAGTGTTTTCAAAAAAACAAATCCGAATTTCCCGTAACAAAACAAAACTGCAGAAGTAAACTGCATCTGCGCAAGGGTGAGGAGCCAATTTTGGCGGACCATTCGACGCGTACATCGTGCACGTGCACGCCGCCAGGCCAGGCCAAGGGTGAGGAGCCAATTTTGGCGGACCATTCGACGCGTACATCGTGCACGTGCACGCCGCCAGGCCAGGCAAGCGAGAAAGTGTGTTCGCCATTTTCACTCTACCTCACATGCCTCAAGTGGCTAGGAGAGCATCTTCCCTTATAAGGAGGTCTCCCTCTTCTAGAATAGGCAATGTGGTACTAAACTCCCCATGCATACCATCCCATGAGGCGAGCTTTTGTAATTTTCTAAAGAATTAATTTTCGAATGAGCTAAGGCCTATCTATTAATTCCAATGGTGAACACTAAGGACGCCATCGTTTGGTTGATTTTAAGCATAAGCGAAACGATATATTTGCAAATGAAAAATAATTTGTGAATAAAACTTTTATGTACGTATTCTTAGCGATCTAAAAGCAAATGATGAAAAATAAACTTTTGATAAAAAAAACCTCAAAATGAACTCCAAATTTAAGGTTGAAAATTCAAATTATGGCTGATAAAAAGCATAAGCGAAAAGATGAGGCCGTAATTAAAAGCAGAGTCATTCTGTCATGCTTGGTCATGGTAGGAACCTACATTTATTATTTTTTGTTTCGAGTGAGAAACGGACATGGTTTTAACAAGGTTATAGCGTGAGACATCAAAATTGTCTGAGAAACTGATCGTAATTAGACTCAAGCAGCAAGTCTAAATTTCAGAAGCAAATCAATAAATATTATTGAAAAAAAGAACCTACGTAGAAATATAATTTAGAAATATCTAAAACTCAGATTAATAAAAAATAATATTAAAATAAGATACCATAAAGAAATATTATTTAGGAATGTTTAAAATTGGGGTTCAAAATAAATAATTTTGAAATAAGTGTCTATGTAGATAACACAATTTAGCAATATCTAAATTGAAATTTGTTATGAATAAATCGTATCGAAATATGACTCCATGTAAAAATGCAATCTAAAATTTGGTTTGATAATAAAATAAATAAGAGTACATGTAGAACAACAAAGTCAGAAATCATATATAACATTGAACCGGGTTGTGCGTGCTTCACGCGCCATCATACGAAGAATTCCTTATGTACACATTTCCATAGCGTACCTCACAAATCAATCGGGTGGCCATTTGATAAGTTGACACATGTGCATTACTATATATCATCAACTAAACATTGAAATTTTGATTATTCAATCAATAAAAGCTTTTTACTGTAGACGGAAAGCATTTGCAAAGTAACAAACTTGCAACATACACATAAACAATAATAAATTCAAAAGGAAAATATTTATGAGGAGAGAAATTTGGAAGAGAAAAAGGAGGAAGAAAGAGAAAAGGAGAAGAAAAGAGAGGGAGAGGATCATGATTATTGGAAGAAAAAAAAAGAAGAAAAAGGGGAGGGGCGTGCACAGCACCGAATGGAGGCGCGTAGGGTGGTGGTTGGGTTGGGATAGGATATGCTGTTTTTTTTACATTTTGGTCCTTTTAGAAAACTTATTTTACAAATGAACCATGGAAAAACTTATTCCAGGAATGGTAGTGCGGTAGAGAGGCTACGTCCTCCAACATGGCGGTGACAGAGTATCTGGCTCCGTCCCCGTGTCACCATGGCACCACGTAGGCAAGCAAAGTTGATGTGGCAGGAAGGGCGGCACCAGTGTGACAGGTGCCGTCCCTCATACCACGGCGCCAGCCGTCCTAGCACGCTCCCCCTGGGTGGGCAACGCACTTAACCCGCGCGAGCCCCACCCACTTTCTCCTTCCCCACCCATTTTCGCATTCTTCCCAGCCCGAGCACACGCATAGGTGCCTCTCCCCCCCTATACACCTCTCCTCCTCAAATCTACTCAATTTGGAGGCGTTATTCGCGGGATTTGTTTATGGAAATCGAAGAGCAAGGTATAGTCCCCACCCCCTCTTTTTTTGTTTTAATCGGTGGAATTTGTAAATCAGAGGGTAACCCTAGAACCTCTTTTTTGCTCAAATTTGTGATTTTCAACAATCAATTTGGGGATTTGCTAATTATAGTGCTACACGTGTGCAATGTACTCGTTGGTGCCACAAGTTTTTGAACTACATATGTAATTTGGATTTTTTTTAGGTGGTTTGGTTGGTTGGATGGATGGAAAAATTGATTTGAGACTTGAAAAAGTTAGGTAGATTTGAGGTGGAGAGGTGGGGGGGGGAGAGAGAGATGGAGAAGAGCTGACTCGGGCTCGGGTTGGGAAATAGGGCGAATGAGTGGGGAGGAGGATGGGGTGGGGCCTACGTGGATTAAGTGGGCGCAGGCGCCCCAGGGGGACTGGGGGAGCACGCCAAGATGGCTGGCGCCGTGGTACGAGGCACGACGCCAGTGTGACTGGCGCCCCACCCTACTGCCACGTCAGCTCGGTCGCCTACATGGTGCCACGGTGGCACGAGGACGGCGCCAGAGTATCTAGCGCAGCCATGTTAGAGGACAGCGCCAGCCTCTCTGGCGCACAAAAAAGACCATTCCTGAAATAAGTTTTTCTAGGGGTTTATTTGTAAAATAAGTTTTCTAAAAGGACCAAAATGTAAAAAAAATCAGTTGGTATATGGGTGTATAACTGGATACAGACGACGTATAACCAACTCAAAAATTCCTACGAAAACATTTTCAATCTTTATAATAAGTAGAGATAGGAAATTAGGTTTAAAAAGAAAACAATATTAAAGGAAGATTCCACATAGAAATATGATCTAGAAATATCTAAAATTTTTGAAAGAAAAACCCATGTAGAATACAATATGTATATATCTAAAAAAATATTTTTAAAATAAATAATTTTGAAATTTTAAAATGTAATAAATATATCATATTAAAACAAGGATCATAAATAGTTTTGAAATTTGAATTTGTAATAATTATATAAATTAAAATAAGGCTCAAGAACAAAAAAATAATATGAAAAAATATGAAATTAGGATTAGAAATTATATTTCCACTTTAACCTAAGAAAAGGAAAAATCCTAAGCCATTGATTAGAGTCCATATAGAACTCAACTAGAAATTTCAATGTGATAACTTTTTATGAAACAAAAGTTACAAGGGGATTACAAGGTGCTAAATCCATGCACACAAAATATCTCTATCAGTCTCTCTAAGACGAAATTGTACAAGGTCATTACAATGCCCTACTTTGTAGGACAAACAACAGGGTTCTGTTGAGAAGGAAATACATGGTTATTTCGTACTAATTGCAGAATTAGTAAATAAAATTTGCTTGTGCTTAGTAGTGCAGCTGACAAAAAAATTAGTTTTGTAGTAACAACTAACAAGTAGCCTATGGAAACAGGGAGACAACTCTCATTCAGAATATGTGCATGCTGCTATTAACTTCAAAACAGGGGCGGATCCAGGAAAAAATAGTAGTGGGGGCTGAACAAATTACGCCAGCATAAATCGAAACATGTCTCACATGTAAATTGGCTAAATGTCAGTTCAAGGTATACATTGAATTAATGATATGTCGAGAATTTTGTCCATACCAAACCAATATCGAATAGATGACGTGTCACACCCAATCGTCTATTATTCTTCATGAGTAGTAATTTATACAAAGAAAAAGGCAAATTAACGAATAATCGAAACATACTTATTTTGGATTCAAATAATTTAGAGATTTAGGGAGGAATGGAGGCATAGAGCATACCACTAATTTCTGTTGAGGTACTAACATCTGACGCGCTTTCATATCTTCAAATTGTTGGATGATTTTTTCATCCGATTGAAAAAACCCTGACTTGGGTTTCTTTGGCTAACTTAAACACTCATTACTGGATGGAGGATCACTTTACTGGATGGAGGATCACTGCCATTTGTGTTGCTTAAACTAAAATAATACGTGAGCAATGTTCTTTTTGACATGTTGACAATCTAAAAATGTATAGAAAATAATTATAAGTTTCAAGCACAAGTGCACAACCTCATTAAGACACAATTTTAGACTATCTATTAGTATTAGAGGTTACTAGTTTACCGATTTCTAACTTCAAATCTTCAATCACAGTCACAGTAGGCTGCGACTGCGTCGTTGACTCGTTGCTGCCTTGCCGGCCACTGTGCCGCTGACCTGCTGCCTGCCTGCCTCGGCGCCTTGCGCCCTCGCGGCACCTCGCCAGCGAGCGGCTCGCCACCTTCCCGGCGGCGTGGCGGCGCAGGCGCTGGAGTGCTGGACCACCGCCTCCGCCTGGCCTGCCTCCTGTCTGGCCCATCGCCGGCTCACTGGACGCCGCCACGGCACCTTGCCGCTCGGCGCTCGCCAGCTTGCAGCTCACTGGAGGTCGCCACCTGCTCCGGGCATGCACTGGACCACCGGGGCACCGCCTGGCACGCCTCCCGTCTGGCCCCTCGCCGGACGCCACCGCCTGCTCGGCCGCCGCCCGCCGCCCGCGCCTATTCGCCTAGGGTTAGGGATTTAGGAGAGGAGGAGGTGGCCAGTGGGATTGGGGAATTGGGGAGGCGGGAGGCCGGGAGGGGGAGTAGCCAAATGGGCCGGCTGGAATCTGCCACCGTGGGCCTTTGCTTGGAGTGGGCTAGACAAAACTTGAAGACTGCGCTCGTGGTCGTGGGCTGCTCTTCGAAACAAGCCCAAATCGCGAAATAACATCGTCTTCAACCTCCAGCCTTCCCTCCAGCCAACCTGACGAAGCTCCAGCCACCACATCTCGTGAAAAATTTTAGTGGGGGCTTAGGGGGGTCTCCATGGACCCTGGGGCGGTAGTGGGGTCTCAAGACCCCCCCCCCCCCCCCCCCCCGCCCCCATGGCAAATCCGCCCCTGCTTCAAAAGTCAACTAACCAGTATGGGTCGCAGCTGGGAAAAGTACATGGTGAGGACAACAAAGCTTCTCTTGGTGAAGGAGAATAACAGCATCATATAACTCCTCCAAGGTTTTCAGAAGACACACTAGAGTAATCAAAAGTCAAAACTAGTCAGAAAACTAAGTAAGAAAGAATAAACGATCAAGCTAGGAAGAAAAAAACAATTATCTCCCAGGCATATTGGCCTGATTGGTCATGTTCTTCTGCTTTTGCACTGATAGCATAAAACGCCACCCCTGTTTAACAACCTATAGCTTTACAAAATGGAGAGGAAGTGAACAAACATAATAAACGAATTCCATCTGAAACTTAAGGATATGCTTAATATTATAAGGAGGCACAGTTGCCATCTAATAATCTAAAGCTGGCTTTTTGTTAACTTTCGATTGGTCCACATGGCGCCTCTTACTTTGAAGAAAAATCATAAATTTATACTAAAGAAAAAGCACCTAACAATCATATGTGAGGAAAAATCTGGAGTAAAATATCACATATGGATTCTAGAGGCTTCCAAAACTATCTTTTCTTTCCAATTACACGAACTTTTACTCATTTGCCTTCTATAAATATACCATGTCTACTCGGTACTACTCTATAACTCTAGAATACTCCCTCTATCCCTGAAAGATTCAAACACTAGCATCCGAATAAAACTTTAAGGATAGAACGAAAAGACTATAACACCCTTAATTAATGTGAAAGTTATATTGGTCGATGAGTAGGTGAGGGGTATTGAAGTAATAAAATTTCTCGATTTGCGGATTGATGGTAGGTAAGAAGGTAGGAGTTGGTTTATTTTGGAACAGAGGGAGTATATATAAACCCAAAATTATTAAGGAAAAAACAAATCTAAAACAACGAATTTACATTCATTTTTCTTCTTTAAACATACTACGTCTACTCGGTACTACTCCAATAATATAGCAAATCCAAAATTATTATGCAAAAAACATAAATAATGATTTACAATTTTATTTCTAAAATATTTTATGAAAATTCTAAAATTTCAAATAAAAAAAGAAGTATATACATGTTTTAAATTAGTTAACACATCAATTTTATCATGTACTATTTTTGATAAGTATATATAGACTGACTAACAAGCGTGCCAACGGCACGCCGATTTTCTAGTGAGTTTAATTAAGCATAAACATCCTAATTAAAGAGTCGGGGTTGCCATAGTTTTAATTTATCACAAACACCCAATTAACATAGTTTTAATTCCCGCAGAAGTTCATTTCACAGTATCCTTTACAACAAACAAGACCACAACAATTTATTAACACTTACCAACATCAAATAGTATAGTACCTATATTAAACCAAAAAAGTGAAAAAAATGCAACACCATTATAATCAGCAGCTCACACATAACCCTAATGACATCATGCTATCTAGTAAAAAACGGAAGCACATGCGATTTTACCTTGTTTAGGTAGGAACTGAAGTTGCTCTGGAAGATGCGAGGAAGAGTGAAAAGGTCTGTCTACACCGCACGTTGATACCGACAATATATCGTTTTGTGTTTCGAGCATATGTGAACATAGACATGGTGTCGGCCAAGTATAAGAAGACAACATCGTCTTGGATAATGCTCCGGATAGGCCAGGTCGGTGTGAGCAGTGGGCGGTGGCAGCTTCAGGTATGTTGTGTCAGACCAGAGGTCTCCGATGCAGGACACCGCTTCTTGCTTCCACTCCTTGAGGTTAGGAGTGACAGACCATGTCCTAAGGAATACATTCTCATTGTTGTTGATAGAGCGGCTCTGGTGGTAGCCATCAATGTAGACAAACCTGATGAGGCTGTCGTTGCCACAGCACATGGAACGGCACTCCTCTTGTACCTGCCGCCCATGTTGAAGGCGAGGAGGGTGCCATTTGGCGCGCTTTGTAGTTAGCCCATTTGTGTAAGTGAAGAAAATTAAATATTTTTAACCCCTAGTAGATAATTATAAATTCATTTTTTTCAACATTATTTAGGGCATGACAGAATTTTGAGAACATGCAAAGGCATGGCTCAGTTCATAGAGCACACAACCATCTCTATAAATTGTAAAAGATTGTCTTTCTATTTTGATATCAATATTGATTTGTGATTAAAATTTGTTTTTATTGTCATTTGGTTTATTTATTTCATTATTTATTCTAGTAGCATTTTTGTATGGATAAATCTTTTCAGTTGGTTCAATTATCTGCCACCAATATTTGATAATGCCAAAGCTCATAGAGCACATCATCATCTGTCTAAATGGTAAAAAAAAATATCTCTCTATATTGATTTGTGAAATTTCTTTAGTATGGTCATTTGACTTGTTTTTTTTTCTTGGTTGAGTAGTAGCAATTTTTCATCAATAAATATTTTCCCTATTTTAACGCTAAAATTTTGAAGGAAATAAAAGTCACGTGATGTTTTCTTTGATGCCAAAATTTTACGGTTGGATTTGTGACGTAATCTAGTACATCATGGAGGCATATGGAATCTATATATGGTGCCTAAATCTATTTTTGCTTTTTTTTTTCAGAAATGATTCCTTGGTTTGCTATCCATCTGTACATTTTTCATTTTAACATGGTCTAATTTCCATTTTCTGATACAATAGATCTACTACTACATGTTAGGAAACATACCCTCCTCCCCGGCGCGTAAAACGAAGCACATACTATTGCGTGATTAATTAAGTATCGACTAATTCTTTTTTAAAAAATAGATTAATATGATTTTTTGAAAACAACTTTCCTATAGAATTTTTTTCAAAAAAACATGTCGTTTAGTTGTTTGAAAAACGTACGCACAAAAAAACGAGAGTGATGAGTTGAAAAAACCGGGGCAAGAACAGAACCTACTTGTATTTGTATTTCTTTGAAGGAAAAAGTCCAATTTGACTCCCTTAAATGTACACTGAATCTAATTCGTACCCCTCAAACAGAAAACCCGGTTAGGACGACTCCCCCAATTACTAAAACCGGTACAAATTGACTCCCTCGGTGGTTTTGGAAGGTAGTTTTGCTGATGTGGCATGCTGACTTGGTCTATTATGCCGATGTGTCAGCCCAGTCACCAAAATACAGAAGAGACTCACATGTAAGTGATAGGAGAAAATATAAAAAGCGTAGGGCCCACTTGTCCGTCGGTTCGGCGAGTTCTCCGTGCCACCGGGACTCGCCATGCGCGGCCAAGCCTCGCACCTGCTTGTCGTGCGCGCTAACCTGGGCAACCTCTCGTCCTTGTTCGACGAGTACGCGGCGAACGGCGGATACCGCGTCACGTCACGTTCAACGGCCTGGCGCGGCGGGTGGCATGGCCAGGCTGGAGGTGCTCGTCACGGCCGCGCCATCCGTGTTATTAAGTTGCATGCACCAGCCAGTTGCACCTAAAAGCCTAAGCTGATAGGGAAAGGCGGGCAATACACTCCCCCTCACGCGAGACCCCCTCAAGTCTCAAGCGTAGAATATTGGAGTGGACTGCAATTATTTTATTTAATTGCCCCCTCACGCAAGACCCCCTCAAGTCTCAAGCGTGGAATATTGGAGTGGACTACAATTATTTTATTTAATTGCGTGCCAGCCAGGATTTGCGAGACCCCCTCAAGTCTCAAGCGTGGAATATTGGATCAAGTCTCAAGCGTGGAATATTAGAGTGGACTGCAATTATTTTATTTAATTGCGCGCCAGCCAGGATTCGCGAGACCCCCTCAAGTCTCAAGCGTGGAATATTGGAGTGGACTACAATTATTTTATTTAATTACGCGCCAGCCAGGATTCGCGAGACCCTCTCAAGTCTCAAGCGTGGAATATTGGATAAGTCTCAAGCGTGGAACATTGGAGTGGACTGCAATTATTTTATTTAATTGCGCGCTAGCCAGGATTCGCGAGACCCCCTCAAGTCTCAAGCGTGGAATATTGGAGTGGGCTGTAATTATTTTATTTAATTGCGCGCCAGCCAGGATTCGAACTCGAGACCTCTGGCTCTTATACCAGGGAAAGACGGGCAATTCACTCTATACACTCCAACATGTGTCAACTTCTCGATGGCGGCTCCAACGCTGCAGCCAGGGGCCGTGCCGCTCTGCAAGGCCGTGCCGCTGAAGGGCAGCGTCACCGTGACCGACGTGCAGGCCGGGAGCAACACCTGCCACGTGTGGGACCAGGGCCACTTCGCGCTCGTCCTGGGCGGAGCAGGCAATGGCGGTGTGGTGGCGGAGGCCGGTGTGGAAGCTGGCGCTCTTCGGGGGGGCGCTCGGCGCGGGCGGCACGGTGCTCCTGGGGCTAGTCCTGGTGGCGGTGCTGAGCATCCCGCGGCGCAAGTCGAAGGTGGCGGAGATGGCGCGGCGGGCGTACGAGGAGGCGGTGCTCGGAGGCGGTGTCCTTCGCCTCCTCCGGTCCTCCCTACCGCCGGCACAGACGGCGGCGGAGGTGGAGCTGTACCGCCGCGGCAGCCGCACCCGGCACCCAAACTTCCCACCGCTGCCTCCGCCGTCGCCTCGCTGCAGGATAACAGCGACCGTGGCGACTGGCAGCTCTCGACGCCGCCGCTCCGCCCGGCCTTCTCCACCCACCGCCACCCATGGCTTCGCGCACTCCCTTGCCGGCCTCCACTCCGCCATCCGTGGCCTCGGCAAGCTCTCCGCGCTGCTCGCCGACAGGAAGAGAAAGAGAGAGATAAGGGAGAGAGAGGGGGAGGAAGAAAGGTTGGGAAGAGAATGACATGTGGACCCCACATGTCAGTGGATCCTATTATAATTTTTGTGTGTGAATGACAAATGGGTCCCACATGTATATTTTTAAATCTAATCTTACATCAGTGCCACGTGGGATGAAGACCAAGTCAACACCGCCACATCAGCGCCACGTCTGCAAAACTGCTCTCCAAAACCACCGAGTGAGTCAATTTATACCGGTTTTAATAATTGGGGGAGTCGTCCTAACCGGTTTTCTAGTTGAGAGGTGCGAATTAGATTCAGTGTATATTTAAGGGAGTCAAAGTGAACTTTTTCCTTCTTTGGAAGGTTACAGGCCCAGACACCCGTTTCGGACATCAGCTTGGGCCATCACCTCCCTAGTCAATGTGCAGCTCAGCATGGCCCAGGCGCCCAGCTGCCTTGCGGGCACAAGCACGCGCGCGCGGAGGCAACTCGTACGACGCATTGGCTGGTGTGAATCAAATCCAGGAATCCGGAAGTGCCACGTGTCGGGGCTAACCGTTCGAGAAGTCGCCCTGAATTCGGTATAAGAGATTCGCGTCCGTTTTTTATCTGCCTCTGCATCCAATGGTTTGTTTTGTTTTACTGTTATATCATCCAACGGCCTATATTTTTGTGATGACGTGGATCATCCTGGTTATGTTGTGGGATTAACTTTTCACTTGGTAAGATTTTGTGTTGCCGACCGATTCGGTTCCCTCGCCTCTATCTGCTTCGGATTCGGATTCGGATTCCTTTCCCCTTGCAAACAAAAAATGAAATCCAGAGCTTTGATCTGGATGAGCAAGATCAATCTCCTCCCCTCTCTCAAGCCATGGATGCAGCGGCGGCGGCCATGGTGCTGCTCGACCGCAGCGTCCGCTTCATCGACGAGGTGGCCGACGTGATGAAGGAGCGCGGGATTTCTCACCTGGACGGCGACGCGGCGATCTCGGCGGCGTGCGCCGGGATCACGGACTGGGAAGAGAGGAAGGCGTCTGAGGAGAGGGCCATCGAGGCGGAGTCCTTGCACTACCGCGCCGAGAGGGACGCCGCGGCGGAGGCCGTCATCCGCCGCCGCAAGGCCGGCGGCGGCGGCGTCACGAAGATGTCTTTCCTCTCTCCCGGCGATCTCTTCGAACGCGACGGGGACATCCTTGAAGGCATCGACCCGGACCCTCCGGTCGTCGCCGACGTCCCCGGCGTGTCCTCCCTCGTGTTCCGCCTCTCGTCGGCGCGGACGCCCGCAGATTTTGAGCGCGCCACCTACGTCGCCGGCGCCGACCACAACGTCGTCGTCGTCGGCGCCGGCCATGGTCACCGGTTCTACCTTGTCTACGACGCCTGGGCCAACTCGCTCTCCACCAAGTCGACGGAGGCTCGACATCATCGTTACGGTGGAGCGCGGCTACCGGAGGAGCGCCGGTCCATGTGCAGCGGCGGCGACGGCGTCATTAGGTTCGTCTCCATCGACGACGGCGAGCATCCGAACGATCTGACACTCACCACATGGTCCCTGACGATGGCGCCCGAGCTCAAGCAGTGGAAGCAAGAAGCGGCACTGGTGGACAAACCCTTTTTAGTCCCGGTTCATAACCCCCTTATAGTCCCGGTTATGCAACTGGGACTACGAATCCAGGACTAAAAATACACATTTTTTGTCCCGATTGAAATAATCGGGACTAAAAAAGATCTTTAGTCCCGGTTTTAGTTACTAACCGGGACTAAAGATTTAATCCCGGTTATAGTTACCAACCGGGACTAATGTTCTTTTTTTCTTTTTCTTTTACTGCTGCTTGCATGATTTCGAGCCCCACAAATCATTCATATTATCCACAAATCATTCCAACACCACAGATCATTCACAAAATCCCCAAATACATCAAGCTGCATTTTCTATCTCCAAATACATCACAAATCATTCACAAAATCACAAAATCATCCCTACAAATTCATTCACACATCACACAGATCAGGAAAAGAAATCACATCGCACAGATCGGCCGCACAAATCAGAAAAAGAAATCCACATCGCCCAGATCGGCCGCACACATCGTACAGATCAGGAAAAAAAAACCACATCACAGAGATCGGGTGCCGGCCGTCCGCCGCCTCGCCGGCCTCCGGCCCGGCCGCCTGGGGAGCATCGCCGCCCGCCGCCTCGGCGGCCGGTGCCCGCCCGCTGCCACCTCGGGCTCTGCCGCCCGCCCGGGGAGCGCCGCCGCCTCGCTAGCCACCTGCTCAACCGCCCGCCGCCGGCCTCGTCGCCCACCCGCCTCGCCTGCCTCGCGGGCCGCTGCCTCGGCCGGTCGCCTGCCCGGCCGCCCGCCGCTCCGCACCCTCCCTACTGCCGTGCGCCGCCCGGCCTCACGTGGGAGGAGGAGGAGGAGGAGGAGGAGGAGGAAGAGAAGAGAAGGGAGAGGAATGTGAGAGGAGAAGGGATGGAGGAGGATAAGGATGGAGAAGGGATTAATGAGAGGGGAGGGGAAAGAAAGGGGGAGAGACCGAGGCGGCCGGGCGGGGCAGTGGCGCCAGCTCGGTTGATTTTTTTTTTGTCCCGGTTGGTATAAACAACCGGGACTAAAGATCTATCTTACAACCGAGACTAAAAAAGAATTGGGGTCTAACTCGGTCCGATAACTTTTTGAGCCGGGACTAAAAATGATCTTTAGTCCTGGTTGGTGTTACCAATCGGGGCTAGATCAAAAAAATTTTAACCGGGACTAAAAATAATCTTTAGTCCCAGTTCATATTCAAACCGGGACTACTGTGTATTTTAGGCGACTGAGTAAAGATGGTTTCTCCACCAGTGCGGCGTTCTCCATCGGAGACCTCGTCTACTCAGATGAGCTGATCAAGAAGACGCCGCCGCAGCAGCTGCCGCCGCTGAAGGCGCCGACATCGCCGGTGCATAGCATCGTCGACGACGAAGTCGTGTTATCTGGCCGAGGTTAAGTCGATTCATCCTACTAGTATAAACATGGAGCGTCACATGGTCAGCGTCAACGTGAGGAGGAGAGAGGTTTTCGCGATCTTCGAGTATCCTTCAGATAGATTACCTCCTCCTCCCCTTCCTCCTCGCATCATTCCGAGCAATCTGAGTTTTTATTTAAACAAAACATTATGATCAACAACCTGATTGCTAGCATCACCGTCCAAGTAGCTAGAGCTGCTAGATTTTACTTCTGTAGCATCGAAAGTTAATTGTCCTTACACTTTAATCTGCACACTAATAAGACCCTATTTAGATGGGACTAAAACTTTTAAGCCCCTATCACATCGGATGTTTGGACACTAATTATAAATATTAAACGTAGACTATTAATAAAACATATCCATAACCTTGGACTAATTTGCGAGACGAATCTATTGAGCCTAATTAATCCATGATTAGCATATGTGATGCTACAGTAAACATTCTCTAATTATGGATTAATTAGGCTTAAAAGATTTGTCTCACAAATTAGCTTTCATTTATATAATTAGTTTTGTAAGTAATCTATATTTAATACTCTAAATTAGTGTCTAGATACATGGACTAAAGTTAAGTCCATGAATCCAAACACCACCTAAGGCTAGATTTTAGTTCTGTAGCATCGAAAGTTATTGTGCTTATACTTTAATTTGCACACAAATAAGGCGGCCGCTGCCTTGTTTTTATTCGTCCACCTAATACAAGTGGAAATGAATACTCTCTGTATTTTTAACTAATGAACGTCATAAAAAATTAAAATGACGCACGTAAAAAATGGTACAACTGTCTTAATTTTCTATAACTGCCGGCTGATCAAATCAAGTGATTGAGTTTTTTGTTTGTAAAAGTTTTATTACAATTTTTTGCTAATATGTATAGCACTGTTGAAAAAGAATGGAGGAGATCAATACTAGTACGAGATAGTAACATTGAGCTAAGGGGTCTCACTCGGAAGAGAGATACAAGGGGTCGATGATGACTGAGGAGCATCTCGCCGATTTATAAAGTGGTTGTTTGGAACTCTATTAGATTGTAGAAAAAAACATTTCGATTCTACTAAATGATGTGAGGATACATATACTTAGAAATACCCATTTAATATATATTATGATAGGTGACTATGAGGTTTATATTCTAACTGAACATGTAAGGACACTATGATAGGTTTTTGAATTTAGCTCTCCAAAACGCTGGTAATAAGTACGGAGTAGATACCTCCACTGGGTAATTATGCATAATTCAGGTATGTATAGCACCTAATTAACATTCTCTCTGAAGAAAATTTCAGTTAATACCATCTGAATAGATTTCTACCATGGTCGGTGGTATACTGGTATGACGACATAGGCAATCGATTCTGCGATTGTTGATCACCTCGAATATAGGGTACAGTACGAAAGAGGGAACTATTTAGATGATTCAAAGCGATTTGAAAAGACCAGAGGCGTTGCAGCATTAGAAATTCAAAGTTCAAGATGAAGATTAACTAAAAGTGAAGATTCGAAAAAATAAAGAAAAAAATTCAAAACGAATTTATTTGAAAAGACCAGAGGGGATGCTGCATTGGATATTAAAAGTTCAAGATGAAGATTAACTATAAGTGAAGATTTGACAAAATAAAGAACAAAATTCAATAACGAAATGTAAAAAATGCTTTCGTTGAGAGTCGAACTCAAGACCTCCCGCTTACTAAACGGGTGCTCTAACCAACTGAGCTACGAAAGCTTTTCGGTTTCCACAAAAAAAAAGTAAATCTCAAGTCCAATATTCCATTCACAGTGAATGAAGAATATAACATCCACGATAATCTTCCATGTAGGACGTATAAACTCGACATATTCGTTTCCCGCAAGTTCATGACGAAAGCCTAACAAGAAACAAGAGCAGAGAAGATACGGAGAAATGTTTGGCAGCAAAATTTGCCCGAAATGCCCTCTCTGGCACATATGAGCGAATTTCATTTGCGTGGTGAAACCCTGAAATCGAATGCAGTTAATGGATGAACAGAACGGATATACTGAAGTCACGCTTCAGAGTTCAGATCTTATTCACGTAGAAGAAACGAGTAATTCACATGAACGCCCGCAACGCGTTCAGATTTCAGATTTCACAGACGTGTTCGTGCGCGCGCGCCACCGTCCACTACGCGGCCGATGGCGCCGGCGACGTGGAGTCGGCGGCGGCGGCGGCGGCCTCGGCGTCGCAGAGGCCGCGGAGGACGTCGGCCTCCTCGGCGGTGAACCCGACGGCGGCGAGCATGGCCGGCCAGCAGTCGCGCGTCGCGGCGCGCACGGCGCGGCAGCACCCGGCGCCGAGCTGCGTCGTCTCGCCGTTGAGGAAGAAGAGCACGATCTCGTCCGTGCACGACCGGAGCTCCGCCACCGCGCTCCAGCACTCCACCAGCCCTCCGCCGCCGCCGTCAAGCCGGCCGCCGAGGGGTACTGCAGGCGAGAAGGCCGCGGCGCCGGCGTTGACGCGCGCGGCGTCGGCAACGGCAACGGCGGCGAGGGCCTGAGCGCTGACCACGACGAGGACGACGGCGACGCTCAGCAAGGACGCCATTGCTGAATGCTGTGCGATGTATGTTAAGTGGACACGATTAACTCCTGCTAATTGCTCACACTTATATAGGATAATATGTTAAGTACGTACTTAGTGGTAACGTAAGCTCGCGGGGGACGTAATTAATCGAATCATTAGCTGACGGCGCGCATGCAGAACGGTGGAGGCAAAGGGATTAGATTAACGGATCGTTAATTAAGATGAGCAGATCACATGCTCCTGGTACTGGTACTAGTAGTGGAACTTCAACGAGTTATGAGTTAATTATTGATTAGTGCGCTTCAATTAGTATTAGCACATTGCAAAAGAGTAACGGCAACACTTATGATGCATCTATAAATTTAGATTCACATACAAGAATGAATCATGCATGTATGATCGATTGCTTATCAAATGGTTCAGGATACTGACAAATATGCAATTGCAGCAGTCAGGAGTCAGGTAACTCGAGATAGCGTACATTATTCTTGCAACCTGAAAGGTGCACCAAGATATAGAGTGCGACATAGACATGGTTACTCTCAGAGTAACAAACAAAGGAATGCTTGCACCACACAGCCACAATCCATAAATACCATTCTGTTCGAAATACTTGAATTAGAGTACATAAGAAAAACCCAACACCACGTCAATGATTGAGTCTAGAAAGAAGGAAAAAGATCATCATGCGGATGATTTCTGAGTCAGTTCCTTCTTGGAACAATAAAACAGCCAAAACACACACGGCCACTTCGTCACTGCACAGCAGAGTAGCACACACAGTGGAAACAAACACCATATCGTGTTACATTTCCTATCTGTTGTCAGATATATATATGCTCCTATTCTTCAACTCGACGTTGAACCTAAATGCTTACCAAGAACAGCAATGTACCATCGGTTGCTGCCTCAGTGGCCCTCAGGCCTTCTGCCAATCGGCTGCAGCGGTCGCCTTGATGAGTTCTTCGCGACAGAGCGATCAGGGTTCGGCTTCACAGGCCGGTCTGTTTTGATGGCAAGCGTGTTCTCCCTGTTCCTGAGAAGGGCAATTGCAGATTCACTCAGGTTGTCGACTTGCTTCGTGCTAGGGGCGTTCATAGCAATGTGGCTTGGTTTAACAGTGCTGGAAATTTTGAAGCTCAGAAGCTTGGTGCTGATTTCATCTATGCGCCTTCGCCCGCTAGTTTGGCACAAAACTGGTGTGTGAATGAGAAGTGGAGTCAGGACAAATATGGACAATGGAAATGTTCAGTTGAGAAATTAATTCAAATCACTGTGCGAAAACAAAGAGATCAATACTGACCTGCTGATCTTGGAACGCTGTCATCCTGATGAATGGCACGCTCTTCAGGAGATTTAGGTGCAGATATATCTTCTGGAACTGGAAGCGACTTTCCAGGGCAAGATTCGGTATGAACACTGATGTCTTCCTGACAAATTGCAGATTCCTTGAGAGATACGGGAGCAGATACGTCATTTGGAAGCTCCTGCTCATGTTGATTATTACTCGCCACAGGTTCAGTACTAAACATGTCAGCAGTGTCTTCATCACAGCTATCGTTGTGTCCTCCAACGCTCACCAGGTTAGGGTTATTATGCTGCCCGAATTTAAATACCAACATTTCTGCAGGAGACACCAGCGTAGTTTCCTGTTCGGCTCTTTCAGTTGGTGAAGGTTCAAACATGTCACCTGCAGGCATGCATTGAATTGGTTGATTTTCATTATTCTCAATTTTGTAAGGTACTCCCTCCGTCCCATAATATAAGGGATTTTGGGTCGATGCGTCACATACACCAAAATCCCTTATATTATGGGAGAGAGGGAGTATTATGCAATTATCCCAAGTCATTGAGTAATTCAACTAAAGAATTAGAACCCGGTTGTACTTTCAGCACAAAACAAGACAGAGTTCTATTAACACCAGAACCAAGCTGAGTTGAGCGCACATATTATGACAACGATAGCTAGACAACATGCTAGTACAAAAATCTGACAAGTAAAGCTGTAAAAACCCTCCCAAGATGTTCATGGGGTCATGCCAATAGAAAGTGGATGCTGGAAATATATTAAGCATTGAAAAGGTGTGCACTGAGCAATGGAAAAACACAATTTAAAGATTAACTTCTTGCTCAAATCCTGCATGAAAGTAAGAGACAAGAACAAGTAATGAACATTACTGACCTACTGATCCTGAAACGCTGTCATCCTGGTAATCTTCAGGAGATTTGGGTCCAGGCATATCTTCTAGAATCGCCTGCCCATTGCATGAATCCATACAGGCACTGCAAGGTTCTACTAGAGATTTTGGAGCAGAAAGGTCATTGAGAAGCTCCTGCTCATGGTAACTGTCATCCACAGATCTGTTATCAAAAATGTTCCCAGTGTCTTTACCACCGCTAAGGTTGTGCTCTCCATCCAGCTTAGAGTTAAGCTGCACGGCTGTAAACACTGACAATTTTGCATCTGGCAACAGAGTAATTCCACCTTCTGATCCCTTAGTTGATGCAGCTCCACTCAAGTCAAATGTTGGAATGCATGGCGTCACTTGATCTGCCTTGTGCTCGTTTTCTTCTTTACAGTCCACTTGACACCTCTGCTCATTTGTTTCACAAGATCCTGGGATAAAAGATCTCTGAATTATTAGGCAATTCACATAGCAAATCTTGCTAGGCAGTAGACAAGACTACATGTCCACAAAAAATCTAAATATATCTTATAGAAACACTGACCTACAACACTCTCGCCCTCAGAAAAGGCAGATTCTTCACGAGCCTTGGTAGCAGATTGGTCATTTGGAAGTTCCATTTCCTGGCAAGAATCTATCTGACCATCTGCAGGAAAACGGAATATACTATACCTCATAAATTCAGTATCTGAAGAGTCCTCGGTGTCTTTAAAGCCGCTAAGGTCGTGCTCTGCAAGTTCATCACATCCTGGCTGAGGGTTAAGCTTTTCATCTAGCAATTCTGACGTTTCTGCAGCTTCTAGCAACATTGTTTCATTTTCTGAAAATTTAATTGATACAGCTTCAGAAAAGGGACTTGAAGGGATGCCTGGGAGGATTTGATCATTGCGTTCACTGCATAGCACTTCATGATCATGATGGAACACATCTGGTAATTCCAACTGTGAAGGGTTAGAACTTGGATGTGCATCATCAAAAATTTGGCTGCTTCGAGGATCGCAAATCTGAGGTCTACTAAAAGGAGAAGCATGTGTAGCTGCAACAGGAGAAGTGTGTATTGTTAGTTATAGGGACAGATTACAGATAGAAACCTGCTACAGCAATCCAACAAGTAAAAGACGGATGTTAACAAAGCTTTCTTCTATATGTACTGTAAAAACAGAGCAATGAAGCTGTGGGCCTGGGGCTTACAAAGTTCACTGCCATGTGATTCCCTGACGGGGGTATCAATATCTGAAGACATGACCTCTATTTTCTCTTCCTTCTCACAAACCAACTCGGAAGAAATAATCTCCCTGTAAAGAAACATCCCATGTTTAAAGAGTAGTCACATACTATTTATGGTATATGTTCGTTTACTTTTTAAAAATAGAAAATACAAATTACCTTTCTGTCTGATTCACATCATCTGCTAAATCTAACTGGATAGGCGCAACCCATCTTTTTTTGTGGCTGGCCTCCGAAAACTCTAAAAAAAATGCAATATGATTCAGTTCTTGTCTTGCACAGATAATATGGAAATATTAAGAACAGGGCAATAAAAGATAAATGAAGGTACCTTCTTGCTCATTAACTTGCTGGCATGACGAAACACAACTGCCGATCTCTTTGACGATCCCTAAATTTTCATGGGAACCTTCGCATCGAACAGGTTCTGCAGAAACAGGTTTTTCAACTCGGCATTTACCATGTGAACTATTTGATTCATCCACTTTGTTTTCAGCACATGGAAAGCCAGCATTGTCCTGTTGTCTGGACCCATCCATGTTTTCCTCTGAGAACAGCGACTGTAGACCAAAAGGCGAGTGCTTGGAATTTGGTGTTTCAGCACCATTCTTCAGCGAAAACTCCAATAAAGTTCCTTGAAGTTTACAATCTGGAGTTGCTAAATTGATGGCTGGCTTCTCAATTATACCTGGCACATTAACCAAATAAGTATTGATAGTACAAGAAGGCAAGAAAAGGAGATAATATCAGAATGTATAGATAGTACTGAGTTACTGACCCTCGATTCTAAAAACACTGTTCCCTAAGTACATATCAGATGCTTCGAGAGATTTGTCCACTGGAATGTCATTCAAACCCTCATGTTGCTGGTAATGATCCATAGGACAATCTTGTGGTAAACTATGGTCACATGGATTTCCTTTATCAACAACATTCACAGTCCCTAACTCCAAAATGTTAGTACTTTTTTCAGCACAGCTAATGCCAGATTGGCCAACTTGTGTGCTCTCTAGCTCAGAGTTATGCTGGTCATCTTGCAAATTCAATGTTTCATTAGCAGGGAGCAATGTCAATCCACTTTCTAAACCATTAGCAGTGGCAGGTACAGAAATATCAATTGTACTGACTCCTGAAGGAACTTGGTCTTCCATGCGCTTATTGCATTTCTCATTGGGGCCCAGATGCACTCCCATATTGAAAAACAATGTTGGTTCATCCAAGCAATCAGTTGATTCTAGCTGGGATATGTTAGAACTGACATGTACATCATTGTCATTGGCAGGGACTATCACTGAGCTGCTCAGAAGAGCATCACTATTACCCTTAGCATCCTTAGCTGCAAGAAGCGGTAAAAATTAGTCACTGCGAACAAATATAAGAGTAAACTATTGATATGTTCTAAAAAGATACTACCTTTGTCCCATAATATGGCAATCTAGTACCAGGTGAGACATATCCTAGTACTACAAATCTGGACAGCTAGGATGTATCCCATCTAGTACTAGGTTGCTATATTATGGGAAGGAGAGAGTAACACATCTCCTAATGTGTAAACAAAAAAATATGGCATTTATTGTCATTCCTAATCAGAGTAATTGAACAATGTTAACAAAAGGACTTACAAGATCCATTATCATCTGATTTTTCACAGAGAGTACTAATATCAGTAGAATGTACACGATTGCAGACTTCACCCTCATAACCAATTCCCTGACAATTAGTCGTCCTGTAAATTGCAATTTCATCCCGAAAAAAATCAGCCAAAAGTTATTTTCATAATATATGCACTTTCAGTGGTTCCAGGGAAGAAAATGCACTCACTCCGTGCAATTTGCATCCTTGAATAAACCTAACTGACCACATTCAACCTGCTCTTCGCAGCTTGCCTTTGATGACTCTAAAAATGTATCATTCAGTTCACATAGGCATGGGTCAAACATATGAACACATCAGGATATATTTGTACAAGGAAATTATAAAAGAATAATTAGTCAACAAGTGTAATCTCACCTTCATTTCCATTACCCTCTCCACTTTTAGTAACTAAAATAGAATCTACGTGAGCGCCATGATCTTCAACTGGTTCTAGTACAGGAGTTTGGTCATCAATATTTGATTCATCAACTCCGTTTTCTGAATGCACTCCTGCAAAAGCAAGTGAAACATATCCCATAGTTTCATCCATGCTTTCTTGCAAAGACATGGACTGTGGACTAGATGATGATTGTTCAGCAGTGGGTGAGCCTCTCTTATTCTCCACTGAGTGCATTACTACTTCGTTGACTAAAGCTTGTTGATGTTTACAATCTGGTATTGCTGAACCTGGCGAAGGCTTCTCAAATTTACCTGGCACATATTTATGCATTCCTTAAACAACATACAGCCTAATAGTACAACCGAACAAATCACTATTTGAAGATTATATGATGGTCCCTTACCTTCTTCTGCATCACCCTGCTGAACTGGTTCCAGAGCTAGCTTATTTTCAGGGCTATCTGAAACAAGCCCCACATCCATTTCTGTATGGATACCATCTGATTCCATATGAAGGCCCACAATTATGTTATCTAAATCTTTTTTGCCATCAGTTTCAGCAGCAACAAATGCACCATTTGTTACATTACTTCCTCCGCGCTCTTGTGCATAAAGTGATCTTTGCCCAATCGAGGGATTTCTTCCATATGATGAGCAGGCACCAATGTCATTCAAGGGTGACAGCATAATTTTATCATAAGCAACACCTGCATGAAGATGGTAACATCAAAAGAAGCTACAGCTATCAACAAGAATCCCTACTATGGTAAATTCATAATTTCATGTACAATACCTTGCTCCACATCAAGTGCATTGTCACCTTCTCCAATAAGTTGTGCAGCAGCATCTTCCAGATCACAATCCACTCTCGTGTAGAAAGTAGAAGTTTTGAAGCCAATGGACTTGTTTCCACTGTCAACTTTTACAGCAATATTCTCATCATGTATAAAATTGCATTGTTGATTACTCTCTTCTACAAAGAGAGAATTCAGACCAAATGAAGAATGCCTTCCATCTGACGAATTGCTTCCGCTGTTAACTTTTACAGCAATATTCTCATCATCTACCAAATTGCATTGTTGATTACCCTCTTCTGCAAAGAGAGACTTCAGACCAAATGAAGAATGCCTTACATCTGACGACTTGCTTCCACTATCAACTTTTGCAGCAATATGCTGAACATCTATCAAATTGTGTTGTTGATTGCCCTCTTCTGCAAAGAGAGACTTCAGACCAAGTGAAGAATGCCTTTCGTCTGACAACTTGTTTCCACTGTCAACTTCTGCAGCAATATTCCCATCATCTATCATATAGTGTTGTTGATTACCCTCTTCTGCAAAGAGAGACTTCAGACCATATGAGGAGTCCATTCCATCTGAAGAGCCTCGCTCAGCATTAATTTCAATTTGAAGCATACTTCCGTGCTCAGCAGCATCCTCTACATGAAAATTTGAGGCCAGTGGACTCTCTCCCTTAACAGTGCTGAGGTTTTTGCACAAATCATCACCTTGATTGCTTTTTTCAGAAGCAGCATCACTGTGGACTTCTGGACATTTATCTGGTATATGTGGGGAAAATAGCAAATCTATATTAAGCAGCTATGCAACACTAGTGTTGCCACAGTATGTAATGCACAAAAAAAAAGGTTTATCAGTTACCAACCAGCTTCTTTATATCCATTACTGCACTGATGATAATTTACATCTGATCCAAAGGCTGTTTCAAAATGCAAGAGAACATATCTTAGAAAGTAACTAAATGCAGAACAAGTAGCAATGGGTTACTGGATGGAGACAATATCAATTGGAAAATTCACTATCAACAAATCAATACTCTCTCCATTCCAAATTGATCTACATATTTCATAGGTACACCAAGACCAAAAAAAGCTAATAACTCTCTCATACTATATTTACTCTAGCAACAAACTTGATGCATGCACCATCTCCAATATTTCCTAGCCAATTGCAAATCAAGATATTGCATGTAGGTTATAAATACTTGTGTGCATGGATGCATGCATCAATATCCATTTACTCCAATGCATAAATAACGAATAGACTTAATAAATGAACACAAATATGTAGATCATTTAGGAATAACCTCAAAAAAACTATATGTAGATCAATTTGGAATGGAGTGAGTAAATAATTGGATGTAGTTACAAATCCATGATCAAGCAGAATGAAAACTACTCTCGATTATCCAAGAATTTTTTTAAGTGTTTCATGCTCTTTGGGAAGTTCCATTTTCCCATCATGTATCCTAACTTTTGGCCAAACTCTTCCTATGATGATGCGCTTAACCTCTGATCAAAAACTTTCGTATTTCACACTGAACTTGTGGGTTCATGTATTTCTAATAATTGGTAATAGTCGGTATTCAATTGAGTCCATAGGTTTCTGAAATAGTGTAAAGGAACAAGAAGTGCTAGCATAGTGTGTGTAATGGCTAAATCTTATAAATTAAGGAACTTATGTGAATTAATGCATGTCCTCACATCATGAATATCATTTCGACATGATAAATCGTATTCTACAGCTGCTACAGTGGTGTCATGAAACTGTTGTGAAGCAACATCAGTGAAACCACCTAGGATTGAAGCAAGATTCACATTAGCTTGTCCTGTTACAAACCCCTAATGAAATCAAAAGAAAAACAAGAAAAGTACCTTCTTCAGCTTGTTTTCCTCTCTCATCATTCACAGTAGGTAAATAATTTAATTCGAACTCAAGAGCTTTGAATGAACCATTATCTGTTTCATTTCCAGGTGAACCAGAATCAAATAAAGATAGAGAAGCATCACCATTCTTCATGCAAGTCCTCTCAAAGTCGTGCTCAGCCAGAGTGCCATGCTCCAAGACAGTAGCCACAGCGCACGATAGAACTTCTGCAACAGTCATTGATTTAGAAGCTACAATGCCATCACCAGACAAAGCAATATCCACATTTTGAATGTCATCGGTACCCTTCACAGCAGTCCAGTTCGCAATATTACAAGCATTGGAGTCATTTACAATAACTAGTGCATCAGCATCACTAGTACAAGGCGGTAACTGATCGACACTCGAGAGTTTAGACAAGGCCCCAAGGAGTTGCTCTGGTAAAGTAATGATCTCATTTTTATCTGTGTGATCTTCAGCATCTAAAAGGGGTAAAGCAGTGGCAGAACTAAGTTCTTCTGCAATAGCTGCTGGATTATCTAAATCTTCCAAAACCTCTTCATTGGAATTGGCATTCAAAGTTTGTGCGACAGCAGCACCCAAATCAGCCTCAGCATCATCCAGCAATACTTTGTTCTCTGATGAAATACCAGCACGTGAAACTAGTTCTGTGATACTTGATGATTGGCCCAACTCCTCGGAACTTATTCCAGATAAATGGATAATACTTTCAGTTCTAAGGTCAACATATTCATGTGCAGTATCACTAGAATCTGACCCATGTACTTCTGAATTCACCCACTGCTCTCTGTGAGTCTCTTCTACAGTGGCATTATCCCGATTAACTTCTTGGGTGCTGGCACTGGAATCATTGCAATATTCATGACAACCTTCATTTCCATCCTGTGTTGATTCCCTAACAACCATATCATCAGCATCAGCATTTGACTCTTCGAAAGAGATAATTTCTTGCAAAGCATCTGTCGTACTCTCCTTTGCACAAGGTCCTTCTGAAGCTGGAGTTTGTACCTTCTGTTGCTTCCTGGATTTTTGCCTGTCAGAAACTTTTGTATTATTACCGGATGAACATGACATTTCCATTGAAGTTCTTCTCCGTTTTCCCAATTTAAAGCCACCCCCATTACTTCTAACAGGTTTCTTTGCTTCCAGCTGTTTCGCCACAGCTACACCTACAACAGTTCTGACCAATTCATCATGGTACTTGTTCTCACTATTGGGCATATTTGGAACAACAGATTTCCGCGTTGATCTCCTGACATGTACTTCAGGATTCGTTTCTGCTGCAAGACCCTTTGTCTCTCTGTCAAACATTATTGGCACAACAGATTTTCGTGTTGTCCTTCTAGCAGGTTCCTTTATTGCTAGTTTCTTCCCAGGATCGTTGCCCTTAGAGTGCTTATGTTCCTCATCCCTGACCATCTCACAGTCATCCATCTTCTCATCATTGAGCATATTAGGAAGAAAAGATTTACGCTTTGATCTCCTAATATGTGCTTCAGGCATCATTTCTGTAGTTAGTCCATTACTCTCTTTGTCAAGCATAGCGGAGACAACAGATTTCCGAGTTGATCGCCTAACAGGTCTATTTTCTGTTGGTTGCTTCACCAGGACATCTCCTCTAACACTTCCATGCATACACTTGGTTCCTTCCTCAAGCAAGGTAGAAACAACAGATTTCCGCCTAGATCTTTTCAAAGGCTCAATTACTTCTTGCTGCATTTCTGTAGGTAAAGCTTCACCACTGCTCTCGGAGAGTGAAACTTTGCCAACACTTTTAGCTATCTTATCCCTGCCCCTTCCTGTTTTCCTCTTTGTCAAACCAGCGTTCTCATCTTTCCTGACCACAACATTTTTCATGCTAGTCTTAGCAGCATTGTGCATCAATGGCTGGGCTGTTTTCAGGCCCTTGGCATCTGTCTGTGCTCTACTCACATTGTTGCTTTCTGAAATTGAATTAATTAACAACAATTCATTAGCCACAGATTGTCGTCTGCTCGACCGCCTCAATTTTGGGCCAATACTGGGATCATGAACCATTTGCTCATCTTCTTCCTCAACAAAAGCAGAAGTTTGATACTGAGTAGATGGTCGACAGGACAGACTCTTATTTTCCAGCTTCTTGCAGACCTCGGTCTCCATCATCACATTGTCTTTAACCTGAACAACCCTATTCCTCAAAGATCTGGTACTAGGAGCCACATTTGCTTGCACCACTGGAACTGTTGGAGGCTCAACATCCAAGTGAATATGTTCTTTCTTCTGTCTTTTGTTCTCGAGGACAATGGGTGACGCGATATCAGTTACAACTGAACTTGATCTTGTGCTTCTGGTAGATACATTCACCTTAGCAGCCTTCTCCACAATAGGATCCTCTGCCTTCCTCCTGCTTCTCCTGCAGTCAACAACAGGAGGTGACACCGTAGTGACACTTGTCGACCCTGACCTGAGCTTTCTGCCATCATCTTGAACTTCAGCACAATGTTCCTGAACCTCAAGACAAATCTGCTCATTCACATCTCCTTTCCTCTTCCTCCCTCTCTTCTTCTCAACAACAGGAGACTGCACGACAGTGACCGCCGTCAGGAGACAACTCGACCTCGTGCTTCTAACAGAAACTCCATCCTGCACACTGACAGTAATCTCCTCACCAACATCCCCAGCCACCTGCTTCTGCTTCTGCCTCTGCTTCCGCTTGTTGTCAACTGCTTCTCCTTCCTTCGCCCCATCTCCTTCAGCACCATCAGCATCACTCGAATTCACCGCATTTCTCCTAGACCGCCTCCGTGGGGCTTCTGCGGCAGGCTCTCCTTCAGCAGCAGCATCACCACCAACACGAGCACCCCTGCGTTGCTTCCCCCCTCCTCCACTTCCTGCTTCTGAATCAGTAACCACCTCCCCGGCCTTCTGCCTCCCCCTTGTCTTCGCGGCAACTGGCGACCACATCACCCGGGGCCTCCGTCCCCTCCTCCCCCTCCCCCTTGTTTCCATCACCTCCTCCTCTTCCTCCAAAGCAAATGTCACCGTCTTGGCCGCACCAAAACCCTCGCTACCGCCGCCCGACCGCTTCATGCATCCCTTCCCCACCACCACCCCGACCGCCTTCTCCTCCGTCGCGGCACCCTACACAAATCCAAAACAGAAAAAAACAACGATCAGCATCCTCCACCATCTCCATTTCTCCGAACTCGGAGAGCGCATTTCCGCAACCCACTAGCCACTCCACGAAACTAGAACTCGAGATCGAAAGCGAGGGCACGATGGTTGGATGGGTGGGTGGGTGGGAGTCCGTACCGAGAGGGTCGCGGCGAGGCGGGCGACGAGGGCGGCGTTGGAGCCGCCGGCGGAGAGGCCGTGGCGCTTGCAGAGCGCCTGCAGCTCCCGCCGCTTCATCGACTCGAAGTCCATCTCCATCCCTCCTCCTCCTCCCCCCCTTACCGCCGCCGCCGCCGCCGGAGATCAGCACGGTCCGGCGAGATCGTCGGCCATCCGCCGCGCCGGGGTTCGCGAAATTTTGGAATTCTCCGCGGGTTTTTTTTTTTTGTGGATTGCTTTTGTGGCGTTTGAGATTTGAACTGTTGCGCGGGCGCGTGTTGTGAACGTGCCGCGGGTTGGAGAGTGGAGACTGACCGGTGCGCCCGGGGAGCGGGGCGTTGCGCGTGGGGACCACGTGGCAGTGGGAGCGGGGGCGGTGGCTTCCTGGGGAAGGAGGGTCGCTTTGAATTTTCGGGTTTCGCGCCCAGTACGGCGACGTGGGGGAAGAGCTGGATTAATGGATAAGGTATTTAGACTGACATAAGGGGTCCAGTAGCCGAATGCCAAATGTTGGTCCCACATGTCAGTGGGGGAGCTCTTCGGTACCCGTGTAAGACCGTGGGCCCCACCATAGGCGGCTAAATGCTTCGCGTACTCTCATTCGAAGTAGAGGAGCGGTTCGTGTGCCCATGCACAATACTCTAACACCTATTTTATTTTTTGTTTTTTCAAAAGTCTAAATTCTATTTATAATTATCATGTGCTAAATTAAATTATTGATTTGAACCTAAAAAAGTCATTTTAGTACTTATTGGTTGTATGTTCGGTGGTGTTATTACATTGTGAATGAATTAGTTGCTCCATAATCTTGGTGAAAGAAAAAATAGGTCTTAGTTAGATTTTTGGATGGAGGGAGTACACCACAAAGGATTTTTTTTGGTGCTGTTTTGTGAAACTTTGTGTCAAAAAATTGTTAAAAATCATTTTTGCAACGTGTTTTTGAATTCTTAATTTTCATTTATGATATATAACAAATTATTTGTTCCATCAATTGATGTTTTAATACTTCACTTCGTACCCAAAAGATAACAGTGTGGCTGAGTGGTAAACCAATGAAAATTAGTATTAAGCCGGATCCCAGCATTCACAGGCAATAAGTCATTTATCTTTTTTCTTATTTCATAGGAAAAATGTAGGATTCATGATTTGGCACTGTAGCAGCATTTGATTCACAGGATTTGGGCATAGGAAAGTTAGAGGAAATTTTCCTTTGGAGCTCATTTCACAGGGAAAACCATAGGAAAGGAAAACATCCACCCTAAACTTCTTTTTTTCCATCATGTGAGCGTAGGATCGATTTAGTAAATGACAAACCTATGCATCATTGTTGTTCTTTTAGAGGAAAATGGGCATTGTGATGTTCTAGATAATATCAAAGTGATATGTATTAATATATACTACCTCCATTTTTTAATAGATGACGTTGTTGACTTTTTCTCACATGTTTGACCATTCGTCTTATTCAAAAAATTTATATAATTATACTTTATTTTCTTATGAGTTGTTTTATCACTCATAGTACTTTAAGTGTGATTTATATCTTATATATTTGCATAAAATTTTTGAATAAGACGAATGGTCAAACGTGTGAGAAAAAGTCAACGGCGTCATCTATTAAAAAATAGAGGGAGTAGTACTTCCTAACATTCTCTTTCATGTGAAATTCTTATATACCCTTTCGAACGATTAGTAGCACAAATTTCCTAGGTTTTGTAATTCATTCCTACATGATTCCTATATTTTTTCTATTCCTGTGTTTTTATGTCATACATTTCAAAGGAGCCCTAAGGCTGAGTTTGATTCAGCTACTTGTCTAAGCTATTTCCTTTATTTGTAGGCTCTTTTTCTTCTAAATTGTTAAACTGTGCATTTTGTGTAAAAACTTTATATATTGAAGTTTCTTCAAAAAAAATAATGAAATAAATCTATTTTGTAAGTTTGTAATAGTTAATTAATCACTCGTTTGTGTAAAATTCCGACCACCTGAACCGCATTGCCCAATTCATCCGATGGGCGAATCCACTTGCACATACCACCTCACTTAACTTTTATCTCCACTTTATGTAAAATGATTAACTGAAAGGTCCTTATGATTTGATTCTATCCTTACAAAACTAGCAATGTGATATTAAATATTCACGCATAGTTCTCACGAGCCGCACATGAGCCATCCAAATTAGCCCAGATATCACAACTAATGACCCGTCTTGTTTTACGTGAAACAAAATAGCCTAGGCAAACCAGAGGTTTCAGACGGACCTTAGCACTATGGCCTTTTTTTTTTTTTTTGAGAATTACACAGCACAACACAGTTCTACAATATTTATAACATAATATTACACTGCTTATTGCCTACTGAAATATTTTTTAGCACATTTTGGATGCCCTTACTCAAACATCTTCTCATCCTGATCTTGCCATTAACTACCCTCTCAGCAGTCAACCCTAACCATCTCTAATTCAATAAGGGCATCGAAGTTTTTTTAATCAACCCTAAATCTTTGCTAAACAATCTAAAAATGGTTGTACTAGGCTTTACTGAACTTAGACTCCTCTTTTTCATATTCAAATGGAGGGAGTATTATGTATTAGGAACCTATGTAAAATGTTGGTGAATCCATTGGTCTGTATTCGCTAGTCCCTTCCATACTTCCATTCACCGATGAAGCTAACATTCATTTCAACAGCCATTCGGCAGATGGCGTTTTCATGAACACACGCCACAAAGATATATCGAACTACTTACGCAGTAGACTCTACATCAAAGCTTTGTATGGTTCACGCCAAAATTGAAAGTTTGGTTGAAATTGAAATGATGTGACGGAAAAGCTGAAAGTTTGTGTGTGCAGGAAAGTTTTGATGTGATGAAAAAGTTGGAAGTTTGAAAAAAAAACTTTGAAACTAAACACGGTGCAAAAAAATGAACTTAAGTCTTGATTCAATAAATTTGCTAAACTCAGCTGGCTCAACTTTGGTTGTTGTCTTGTGCTGTGTTGCGCTTATTTAAGTTGCTGCAAAAATAAAAAAAATAATGTTACAGATATTTTACATATCAAACTAAGTTTAAACATAATGTGTTATCCCGTTGTTGCATTCCTCCTATTAGTTATATTTTTCAAATTATGATGCTATTATTACCATTTGAAACAAAAATAAAAAAAATAATGAGAGAATAGCTACCTTAGTCCCTAAAGTTTCTCTGTAAGATCAGTTTAATCCCTAACCTTTTAAATAGTCCAAAAAAATTCTTAAACTTTATCATAAGGCCTAGAATAGTCCTTGGGTCCACCAAAATCATCATATGGATATGCTATGTCATTGTTCATGCAAAATCTATGATGAATTGTCCAATTTACCCTTACGTATATCATAGAAAAATAAATATAAGGGTGAATTAGACATAACTAATATAAGGGTGACTTGTTTGAACAATATGAAAGATTAAAGACTAAAATGACTTAGGAGCGAAACTTTAGGACCATATTGACTATTCTCCTAAAAATAATTTACCTAATGTTGAAGCTATGAACCAAACGGAATTATCATAATCACTTCAGACCATATTCACTAGTTCATTCCTTGCATTACTTGGCGGATTCACCATCCAATGACTTCAAGGAAGCAGATCCTTTGATTCAATTGCATCGTTGGCATGTGGATCCCAATTTACTAGCAAAGCAGAGTAATTAGGACCAACGTTAACATAAAAAAAAAACTAGCCCATGCTACATTAATCGATCATGATAGTTTTATTCTAGTAAATAAGGGCATGTTTGGCAAAGCTCCAGCTCTAGAGAGGTGGAGCTCATGCAAACAGCTCATGCAAACAGTTTTAGCTCCACCTAAAATGGGAGTGTAACTGAGTGGATCTCTCTCATAAAATGAACTAGAGAGGTTGAGCTGGGTTTAGATAGCTCCACAACTCCAGTCCAAACCCAACTCCTTAAGTTAAATTTAGGAGTTAGAACTGTACCAAACAGACCCTAACAGTTAGCTTGTATCAATTTTGTCTGCATAAAACATAAATAGTTTATATAGTTGTATGGAATTTATGTATGTTTGTTTTCTCGCTAGGTTTGCTCATGATATGCCAAATATACACCTGATAAGTTGGGAACCGAGTGCAGCCATCGATCCACATTTGGTTTGCAAATATGCCGTCCATCATATCATTGCAGCAAATTATCTACTCCATGTATCTGAAGATATGTTTTCTAAAAAAAAACTTCTTGCATTACTTAAGCCAATTGTTCTAAACTATTTTAAAAGTTTACTTCACAGAATATTTAATTTAGGCCTGGTTTAGTTCCTAACTTTTTCTTCAAACTTTCAACTTTTCCATCACATCAAAATTTTACTACACACAAACTTCCAATTTTTCCGTCACATCGTTCCAATTTTAATCAAACTTCCAATTTTGGTGTGAACTAAACACACCCTTATTCTCATGATGATGTAGATAACCCAAGACAATAATCCAGTCAATAATCTATATCCACTAGTGCGGAACAACTCATCTATGTCGGCGAGAGGCTTCTTCACGAACTAATGGTCAGTGACGCTTAATCTCTTAAGCAAACCTAATCTCCATCAGGCAACAAAAAAAATATGGCATAGCTCTGATATTTGAAGTAATTTCTCAAGGCAAAATGTCTGATATGATGTCCTTTTCCCCCGATAATGTTCCACACTTCAACTTAAAAACAGGACTTCAGTAACTAATATATGGCCGGTGAACTATTGAGAAGTTTCTGATACAGCTTCAAAAAACAGTACTTCCTCCGTTTTAAAATGTAAGAAAACTTTCTAGCATTACCTATATTAATGTGTGTGTGTCTATATATATATATATATATATATAGTCTTACATTAATTAGCAACTCTGATGTTTGGTATCAATGTTCAACCACAGAAAAGAGAAAAGTCCTCCAGTGGCTATTGAGAAGTTTCAACTTTCAATGCACTACTGACTACTACTCTGATCTCAGTTTCACACAAAGATTTTGCCAAATAGATGCCAGAAATAATTTGCCAGGACAATGTACTGATTAAGCTAACCAACAGATAAATTTAGCTCGAATTAGTTGTTAATTGTTACTATCAGTTAGGAGTACTACACAGGTACATCTTGTCCGATTGTCCCCAAAAACAAAAACTGAAGATCTAGCTAGATAAACTTGATCGAGACAGATCTCATTACCTGGGACTTGTACTTGTCCTAAACCGCACCGACCTTTGCTGCAGTTTTGCACGATCTTACATTTAGACAAGAGCAATGCAACACTTGATCTTTTCTAACGAGCAAAATCACCAAACCAAAATGCCCATTTGCTAATTAATCAGTTTGCTTGTGCAGCTAGCAGGAGGCATCCCCCGGCGGATTCCCAGCCAGCCTCTGGCTTCTCTGCCTCACCTCCATCCCGGCATCCGCCGCCGCCGCCGCCACCGCCGCCGCCTCTTCCTCCTCTAGAATAAACTTCACCTTCTTCGTCGGCCCAGATCCCCCGCCGCCACCGGGCCGCTTCAAGCAGCCCTTCCCACCCCACCTCGCCGCGGTCATCTCCGCCGCCGCCGCCGCATCACCACGCCCCTGCATTGCATTGGATCAAACGCATGCAGCTAGCTAGCGAGCGCGTAAGAATCAATGGAGGAGCGAGTCGGAGGAGGGGTGGTGGTTCGATCGGTGCTCTAAGCCGCTGCGAGCGCGTGCGTACCGGGAGGATGACGAGAGCGGCGAGGCGGTCGGCGAGGTCGGCGCTGGAGCCACCGGTGGGGAGGCCGTGGACCCTGCACAGCGCCTGGAGCTCCCGTAGCATCGCCGTCGTCGCCGAGCGCGTGATTTGATTGCCGCCGGAGTTGAGCGCGAGAAGATGATATGCCGTTGGATTTTGATGAGAGGGGGTAGTAGGCATGCCTTTATTGTTAGCCAAGGCTTCTGGGAGAAGGAAACCAAGCCATACAGTAGGACTATACGGACATGGGCTCATTAGTTCCCGAACGAAAATTCTTGGCGTTTCACGTTGGATATACGGATATATATTTAAAGTATTAAATATAGACTTATAATAAAATAAATTATAGATTTCGCCTAGAAACTGTAAGAAGAATTTATTAAGCCTAATTAATCCGCCATTAGCAAATGTTTACTGTAACATTACATTATCAAATCATGACACAATTAGACTTAAAAGATTCGTCTCGCAATTTACACGCAATATGTGTAATTAGTTTTTTTTCTATATTTAATACTCCATGCATATGTCCAAACATTCAATGTTACAGAGGCTGTGTTTAGTTCCACACTAAAATTAGAAGTTTGAAGAAATTGAAACGATGTAACGGAAAAGTTGGAAGTTTGTGTGTGTATGAATGGTTGTGGCCGAGTTTAGTTCCAAAATTTTTCTTCAAACTTCCAACTTTTCCATCACATCAAAACTTTCCTACACACACAAACTTCCAAGTTTTCCGTCATATCATTCCAATTTCAACCAAACTTCCAATTTTAGTGAAGTGAACTAAACACAGGGTGTGTTTAGTGAAGTTTGGTTGAAATTGGAACGATGTGATAGAAAAGTTTCAAGTTTGTGTGTGTAGGAAAGTTTTGATGTGATAGAAAAGTTAGAAGTTTGAAGAAAAATTTTGAAACTAAACTCGACCAAAGTTCGATGTGACAAAAAATTAAGAATTTGAAGAAAAAAGTTATAATCTAAACATGGCAGGGTGAAATTTTTTTCTTTGGGTACTAAACAGGCCCATATATAGGCTACCAATATCCCAGAAAATGTTTAATAGGCTTCCCTGACGTCATGTCAAATAATGTTTTTCTTTATTTGGACCATCATTTATTACTAATGTTTTTCTTTAGATTACCTTTTTAATCAATGTTTTCGTTTTGAATAAGGTAATTCTGCTTCTGTAACTTTTTGGTACTTTGTATCGTTCTCCACTTTTTTATTCATCTACATCCAATTTTTATATGTCTAAAAAATATTGTACATTTAGTTGTGCAAGTTTATTAATATTAATAAGAGGATTGCTAGAGCACGGGATTCCGTTCTAACGGGATACTTTATAAATCTAATCCCCCACCTACCGTCTTCCCCATGTTAGAGCTCCCACGTTGCAAATAAACAATCAGTGTAGCTCCTTGCTCCCACCAGTCATAGCAACATCAGAGGAATGATGAAGGCAGCGATGAGAGGAAGGGAGAAGAGAAGATGAGACAATGACAGATTGACGGGGACTTGCCAGTAAGGCAGACAATGACATCGCGCTCTCCTTTCCCATGACTTGACCCGGTACTTCATAACATAGGTAACAGACCCGATACCTAAATACTATGCGCATGGTAACTGAGCGTACCAACTGGTACATGAGGTACCAGGCAGGCTACCCCAAGGTACTAGACCAGACCATACCCTGGTATGGTACCTGGGTACCATGTATGATACCCAACGTATAAGACCCCGAGTATCAACCCCCTAATACCTAAGGTATCAGTTTGCGACGTACCTGTGCACAGCACCGGCGAGTAGAAGTGATGGGTTGGCAAGGAGCAAGAAGAAACCCAACTCCAAGGTAGCCATCTACATCGAGACTAGCCGTCTCCACCCTCCTATCGACGCTAAGGACCTCATCCCCCTCGGCCTCACCGCCTCCCTTTCCTTCTGCTCACACATGACAACCCCCAACCTCGCTTCCATAGTTGGCTCCCTCCTTTGCTCTAACCCCCATGCCCTTGCCAACCTCCGCTATCTTATGTGCTCCTGATCCAGTGTATGAAGGGAGAAAAGATGATAGAGGATGTCGTCGGTATTGGAGACGATGGTCAAGGAGTTGAGGAGAGGGAGGAGGAAGACAAAGTGCTCCTGCTCGGTGGGGGAAACATATCTAGGGGAAACGGATCTAGAAGATATGTAAAGTTCACCCTGTTTTATCCCAATGCCTTCGTGCCCCTGACAGGATTCCGTGTATTAGTTTTTCTGTAATAAGTAAGAGCCATACTTGAGTTTGTTGATATGCTTGAGAAAAAAGTTGGGGTGATCCAAAGTGAAAGAAAAGAAAGATTACTTGACCTAAAGGAAAATATTGTCTGAAGGGTGATTTAAAGCGAAACACGGTTAGTAATAATGTGGTCAAAAAAGTTTAATTGAACAATTAATACTCTTAACACCTTTTGAGTATAATATTTTATCACTACTATATCCGTCCCATTTTATGTGCAGTTGTGGATTTCCGTGTCCAATGTTTGACCGTCCGTCTTATTTTTTAATATAATATATTTTTTAAAAAATATTAGTCACATATAAAGTACTATTCATGTTTTATCCTCTAATAACATTAAAAATACTAATCATAAAAATTTTTAAATACATAAACTGTACAAAAATGCGGCCATTCTGGGATGGAGGTAGTAGTTAAATATGATGTTGGGGTTATGCTTATTATTGTGCTCAAGCATCGCTTGTTGAAAATACAGGCCATTTCTCTTTTTCCTCTACATCCATATCAGAAAATAATTAGGTCAAAGCATTGTTTAAACAATAAGCTTACCAGACACGGTACTTGGCGCAGGGTTTACAAAACCGTGCGGTTACCATGGTTGTCACGTACGGTAACCTTTTTAGTTTTTGGAACCACAGTATATCTCGCGATAACCATCAAACCGTTGGGCGGCGGAAACCGTATCCCATACAGTTTGGTAAATCCTGGCTTGGCATATCTCTTCTTGCTCAAAGACGGTTTTCTCTTCTTTTTTGTTTTTGACACCCGTTTGGGTTTTTAATTGAAATATAATTTAATAGTTTTCCTGCTGGTTTAAGTTGAAAAAAACAGACACAGTTTACATATGAGATTTGAAGACAACATTTAAATGGCAAAATAGGATGTACTCATTGAGAAGACAACTCATTTGTCTATTTCCTACTCCCTCTATCAAAAAAAAAAACTCAACCTTGGTGAGGACTAGGCATCATGTAGGACAATAAATTTGGACAACCCTCTGTCCAGATTCGTTTGCCTAGGTAATATTCTATCCTCACCAATGTTGAGTTTTTTCTTGGACGGAGGGAGTATATGTCATTCTTGTCAGAGAGCAACGAGGGTGAGGCACCCTTTGAATGTGAGGTTGGACGTTGAGTACTTATGTCGGGTCATTACCTTAAGGGTTTCGCATGATTGGGAAAAAAGAAGGAATAGAAAAAACACAGAATTCTAACATGAATATAAATTTAAAACAAAAGATTGCAAAGCATAGGAAAACACAGGAATAGCCATTTGATTGGACCACATGAAAAACACAGGAATCGGTTGAGATAGATAGACTCGAATAAAATTTTCCAAGAGGTTGGAACTATTGCTAAGTTTCCTCCAAAATTTACGTGCAATGAGCCATTCCGTAGGAATTTTTTAGGACTTGAAAAGCTTTAATCCTTTGAATCAAATGACCACATAAGAAAATTTCCTATACGATTTGAATCTTATGAAATTCCTACATAAAATTCTTTGATTCAAAGGAGCCATAAAATTAGATTTATTTGAACTTTTACCAGTGTCTAAGATCAGGATGATAGGAACGGTGTCCACGATCGTTTAAGATGGTCGGTAATTCATATAAAGATTAATAATTCAATAAAAATGACCTATAGTTAAATTTAGAGTAAATTTCACTTTGGGCCATATTTTATTACCGACATTTCACTTTGGACACTCTTTAACCAATGATTTCACTTTAGATAGGGTAATCTTGCCTCTGTTTCACTTTGTACACCGGACTCTCTTCTCAACCATATGAAGGATCTCGGTTACATCGGCTCATACTAGTCAATTAACTCTAAGAGCTATATGTAAAACCATTTTCTTGGCATATGATAAAGTTGGATGTAGATGAATAAAATATTTGAAGGTAATCCATAGTGCCACAAAGGTAAAAATACCCGTCCAAAGTAAAAACATTAGTTAAAGGGCGGTATACAACAAAACATCGGTAATAAAAAGTGGCTCAAAGTGAAATTTACAAAGGTATAAAATAGAGTGTACAGGAGTACATAAGTATCATTAATAACTACTATCCACTCCTTTACTCCCAACTTAAATAATTATAGAGTTGAAGTATCTAGGCCCCTGGTGTTAATTTTGGTAATTAATGACAAGCGCTAATTGTGGACTAACCGTTGTCTTTGAGCTATACATTTTAAGTTAGGTCCACGTCATATCTGCGCATGGATGATTATCGATGGATTAAAATTGACGGCGCAAAGCAAAGGGAAAGAAGATGGTAAAACTAGCGCTTTAATTTAGAATTGATCGAGGTGTAGGGCAATCAAATTTGCTAGTTTATTTTTAGTTTCGCCGTACTATTAAGAGGGGTAATGACCTAGCAAAGAGATGATTTTAATTGCCACATTAGGTCATTATGCATTTAGACTTCTGCTCACATTTCACACACACACACACACACACACTTCACTGGGTTCGGCCTGACCAGGGGCGGTCAGACCGGCCACATAGTGGCGGTCTGACCGGCGTGCCCTGGCCAGTCTGACCGGCCCCAAGCGGGCGGTCTGACCGGCGCATAAGGCCGGTCTGACCGGTGGCACATGTGCGGTCAGACCGGCCCCCTGGAGGCCGAGATGATGCTGTTCGGGGTGGCCGATACAGAGCCGACGGAGCCATAGTCGGTCAGACCGAGGCCGGTCTGACCGCCCACTCAACGCTGGTCTGACCGGCCAGGCCGATGGGGCCCTCTGACAGCACTTCAACGGCTAGTTTTCTAGCCGCTGCAGAGTAGCACGGTCTGATCGGCCACATACCTCCGGTCAGACCGGCAGAGCACAAAGTTGGGGGATTTCGCCCCCAACGGCTAGTTTTGGTGGGTGAGAGTATAAATACTCCCCCACCAGCAGCAAGGGGACTCTCTTGGCACCCAATTCAATTGCATACACCCCTTGCACCTCTCTCACACTCACTTGAGCTTTGTGTTCATCCATCTAGTGTGTTAGAGGGTTGATTAGCCAAGAGTCAAGTGCATTTGCTTCCATTGTAGAGCTAGTGTGGCACTTGATCATCTCCACGCCAGGTCATTGCTTGTTACTCTTGGAGGTTGCCGCCTCCTAGACGGCTTGTGGAGAAGTTGCCTGGTGACCTCTCCGAGAAGATTATGGAGGAGGCCCGGTGCCGGTTTGTGAGTGGTTTGGAGTTCACCACCTTCGGAGTGAAGGAAGAACTACCCTAGTGATCGAGGCTTGGGTAGTCCTCTCCGTGGGCCGGCTCCCGCCTTGCCCACCCCTAGACGAAGGGGGCGTGCGGTGGCTTCGTGGTTGAGCGGTGGAGTTGGGCTCGCCTCAACGGGGAGTAGGAAACCGACGAGTTTCCGAACCTCGGTGAAAAATCTCTTGTCTCCTTGTCTCATTTGATTGTCGCATTTACATTTGTGCAATTTATATTTCTAGAGACAAACTTGAGATCATATCACCCTAGGATTGCTAAACATTGACATAGGAGTGTGATTTACTTTCCTAGAGATATAATTGAGCCACTATCACCCTAGGTTTGCAAAACATAACTTAGTTGCTTAGTTAGAGTTGACCCTCACCAAGCCTAGCAACTTAGGTTAGTTTTGATTAGGTGTCATTTAGTTTTAAATCACCTATTCACCCCCCTCTAGTCGACATCTCGATCCTACAAGAGTTCATATTTTGTTTCAAAATAAGTCGATTTTTATCCATTTACTTATCCTCACTCCGTAAATCAAGAAGTTTATCCTATCAATATCACATACCTATCAACCCATCAATTAGAATTTTCTATTAATGAAGCCCACTTAAATATTTCTATATCATCACTAAACTTGGCTCGGGATGATAAAATTTGATTTAATTTTCGACAGAGTGAGTATGCCTTTAACAATGTATAGAGATGTACTCCCACACAGTCCATGAATATGTTGGAAATTTGGTCATAATTCGACATATTTTAATCTAAAATATTAAGACAAAACACATGTGAAAGAGCATTTATGCCCCTAGTGGGTTTTGATTTATTGATGACAAACGATTAAGGGACTAATGCACTTATTGAGTGTATAAGCAAGTGATTAGTCCGATGAAGAAGCTAGGAAATGGACTTATTGATGGATGAGAATTAAAGAGAAGATATTGAAGATGCGGGTATGAAGTGACTACTTATGGCAAGACGGTGAAGCGCAAGCGACACTCAGCTGCAATAGACCATGCGGTGGTGAAGGGCAAGCAAGGGGCTTGGCGCCGACGAACCGAAACCGGTGGTGAAGGGCGAGTGAAGACTGTGTCGTGATGAACCGTGCGAGGCCATTTGAAGCCATGGATTATCCACATCAATCATTTGAGAAATGGAAGATGAAATGTCAAAGATCAAGAAGATGAGATCTTTTCGATGATCAAATGACCTTGACGTTGGTAACCCTCCAAGTGAAGAAACAATATGGTGTGAAGGCACTCCTATTGGTATAACTTTGCCTTTTAAATTTGAGTTTAGGATGCCGTACTATTAAGAGGGATACCACATGCATATAATTGGTTGAATATTAGTGCTCAAAATGCTTCATCTTTGTGTGAGTTGAAAAACCTAAGCCAAAATTTCAATCCCGAGTTGTTTCACTTGTCACAACACTTACACCGGGTTTCTTTGCAAGTTTTTTATATACTCTTGAAGGTTTTGGACCATTTTTTATGTTGGGTTTGATAGCCCACGAAACTAGCTTTCTATAGAGTCCAAGATCTTCGAAATCGGAGTTCGGAGTAAAAAGTTATTGCATTTTTACTTGAGCAACATCAGACTATCCGATTTGAAATCAGACTATCCGATGTATCGAACTATCCGATTTTTCACAGAACTTCACTCTCTGTCTTTGTTTGAAAAATCCTTTCGAGTGAGTTTTTCTAGGTGTCGGAGTATCCGATGTTAGATCAGATAGTCCGATGATACAGAGACTCCGAAATTTCATGGAACTTGAGTCTTTGTTTGAGGACGAAGTTTTTACTTCTAAAATATCAGATACTCCAATTTAACATCAGATAGTCCGATGTCTCGGTAAGTCCGAAATTTCATGGAACTTCATTCTCTGTTTCTCATTGCCTTGGAGGTTTAAAATATTGGACTATCCGATCTTGTATCGGACTATCCGACGTGGGCTGAAAGATTCCCCTCCAACGGTCACATTTTGGGGGATCTATATAAACCCCCCACCAACCCTTTTCTAGGGTCTCCCAAAATACATTTCATTCAAATCTTGTTTTGGGTTAAGCTTTGTGCTAAATGCTTTGGATCTTTGAGCTCTCTCCCTCTCTATCTGAAATCTCTCTTGTTTTTTGTGACTTAGATCTTTGTGTGTGGATTTGGAGTTTGGGAGCCTAGTGTGTGTTTCTCTTGATCTTGAGCACTAGGATTTGTCCAAGAGTTGTGTGGTGTTTATTACTCTTGGAGGTTGAGGACTCCTAGATGGCTAGGTGTTGTTCTTGGGCCACCGATCTACATGTGGTTGGCCAAGAGAAGTTTGTGAAGGCCGGATCTCGCCTCCGCAAGGAAAGAGATATCCTTAGTGGAAGGAGGAGTGCATTTGTGCAATCTCACGAGGATAGGGTTGAAAAAGACCCGTCTCTTTGCGAGCCCCTCAACGGAGACTAGAATCCCCTCAAGGATTTGAACTCCGGGAAATACATCATCGCGTAAACCTCGGTGATATTCTCACTATATTTACCTTCTTGTTGCATTGCTTTGTGCCATGCTTTTACTGTTGTTGGTTGAGCTCACCTCCTTGCTTGTGGATTGGATCTAGAGCTTTTAGGTTGTTTCTTGTTTGTATTGTTGTTGTGCAGGTCAGATAGTCTGATCTCAGTTCAGACTATCTGATCACATAGGACTATCCGACCTGATATCAGACAATCCGACCCTGTTTTGTCTTAGCTTCCACATTTATTTTTTAAAACCGCCTATTCACTCCCCCTCTAGGCGACATCAAGGTCCTTTCAACATGACATTTGCAATTTGAGAAGATCTAGTGGCAGTGCTAAATGTGTACAATATGAGTGTGCTTAATATAAAATAAGCATCAACATAGACAAGGCAACGCAATAACATTGCGACTGACAGTAGTAGGAAACGAAGAACAAACGGTAATAGTAAATCGTTATACCCCGAGAATGGCTCTCCGCTGGAGTTTGAGGCAGTATTGCCTCCGTTGGTGTTAACGGGAGCCTCCTTCTCCTTGTCTCCAGTGTTACTGTTGTCGCCGGTGTTCGTCATGTTGGCGAGGATGATGCAGAGGGAGACGAACAAAAGCAGTCGCACGTAGCGCTCCCCAAAAACTTAATCGCCCGCCTACCCGTGCAGGTTCTCAAGCGGATGAAGTTTCGGAGGCACCTGCTCGTTCCGATCTACCGTACGTGCGGGATGGACAGAACCGGGGAAACAGAGAGACAACGCAGGAACAAAAGGAGAATATCGCCAAGGAACATCAGCAGGAGGAAGACTCAATCTTTGAGAGCCTTTTCCTTTGCGTTATTTATATAGAGAGATCTCCATTACCACACAAATAAATCTCATTTGTTGTGAAGGTTACCACACAATGAATCTATTTGTTGTAGAGGTTACAACAAATAAATCTCTATTTGTTGTGGAGGTTACAACACAATGAATCTCTCATTTGTTGTGTAGGTTACAACACACAATGAATTTCATTTGTTAATGGTGACTTTATTTTCGTCTGTTACAAAACGGAAGAGCAACAAGAGGCTTGGCTCGGCAGGCCGCCTCGCCTCGCCACGCCCACGGCCGAGGCCGACTCGGCGCGCGCGCGTGTGGCAGTCCAACCATCACCTCAACCGGTCAACATGGATTCTCCAATATCACTCTATTTAAGTTGAGGTTATTCCACATAAATTTTCAAGGTAGTATTATTGTCTCTAACAATACTTATGGGATCTTAAGATTTTAATTAAATTAAATTTGGCCTAACCTATTTATTCCAACAGAATATAAACAATTTTAGTTTTTTTTAGCAGATATTAGACTTGAGGATAAAAAGGCTTTGACATGTATCATAAAATGAAGTATGTTTGGGATTAGAAGGATTACTGAGAGTAAGATGGAAAGAAATTAAAACGTGAGGTGATTGATGAAGCAATTACTATTCTAAAAATCTTTATATCTGTGAACAAATTTAAAAAACATAAAATGTTTATATTTGTGAACAGATAAAGTACACAATATTCCACTGTCATAATACAAAACACTCAGAAAGAGACGTATTTGGGCCGTAAGCAAGTTGGTGTGGTCGTGTCCAAGCGATCCAGTCCAAAAGCCCATTCGCTTTACCTAGTGTGAGGCCCAGTCTGCGACCTCCACACAAAGCCCTAGCATTCAAGCCCATTCCTACATTTCCGCCCGACCCAGCGAAACCCTCCATTCGGTAGCCGCCTATAAATACCACCCCTAGGGTTTACCTCCCTCGCCTCTGCACTCAGCTCGCGCCGCCGCCGCCGTCGCCGTCACTCTCCTCAGGTAAGCTCCTCCCCTCCTCATCCTCCAATCCCCGCTTCGATTCAGATTTTGCCTCCGCTCCGTGTCCGCAATCCGCCATTAGTTGTTAGTGAGCTAGCTGGGAGATCGAATTCTCGTCGCTGGTGCTGTAGTTTGATCGCTGTGGCTTGCGATTGGTGATTTTACGGGCATTTTCTTGGTTGCGGATCTCATGGCTTGTGTGGGTTTCGTTTGCAGGTAAGGAGGAGGAAGATGTCGCACAGGAAGTTCGAGCACCCGAGGCATGGATCCCTCGGCTTCCTCCCGAGGAAGCGCTCCTCCCGCCACCGCGGCAAGGGTACGTGAATCCTTTGCCTTCCACACGCTTGATTGGTGATGCATGAATTGCGAGTTTCACTGTCCGTATTGATCTGAAGACGGATTTCGTTTATGCCCAGCGAGTTGATTGCGAGTTTCACTGTCCGTATTGATCTGACGAGGGATTTCGTTATGCTCTGCGAATCATAATCTAGTGCGGCATGATGTAGTAATCCATATTGTGCAGCTAATAGATTCAGCTATCTAAGTGTGTACGCGTGATATGGTTCGTATGTTTTCTGTTAGGTAGATACAGGTGTTTCTTATTAGAGTATTTTCGCAATCATTTGGATGTTCGTTTGGCTATGTGTTCCTAAATATAGCGCTTTATTTTCTAATCCTTTTGGTATATATGCTGCTAACATACCTAGATTGACACATGCTCATAGATTTTTTGTTTTATTGATGTGGTACATAAATAGTTAAGAATGCACCTGTCTTTAAAATGTCTGTACATGGATGTAACCCAACTTAAAATTTCAGGACATAGGCATAACCCAATGGGATATATATTGCTTCTGTGGAACTTGGAGAATTTAGTTACTATTCAGTTGTACGCTGACACTAGATCCTATGTTTTTGCAGTGAAGTCCTTCCCCAAGGATGACGTATCAAAGCCCTGCCACCTTACTTCCTTCGTTGGCTACAAGGCTGGAATGACACACATTGTGCGTGAGGTCGAGAAGCCTGGCTCCAGTAAGTTGCTCTGCATCTTGCATTCGTGTTCATTGGAGGTATGCCTTGAACATATTAACACCATATGTTGACAATGTGCAGAGCTCCACAAGAAGGAAACCTGCGAGGCTGTTACCATCATCGAGACCCCTCCGCTTGTCATTGTTGGACTCGTGGCCTATGTCAAGACACCTCGTGGACTTCGCTCTCTCAACTCTGTCTGGGCCCAGCACCTTAGCGAGGAGGTGCGGAGAAGGTTCTACAAGAACTGGTGCAAAAGCAAGAAGAAGGCTTTCACTAAGTATGCCCTTAAGTATGACAGTGATGCTGGCAAGAAAGAAATCCAGATGCAACTTGAGAAGATGAAGAAGTACGCATCTATTGTTCGTGTTATTGCCCACACTCAGGTGAGATTGCCATTGCCTCTTGTACTCTTCTGAATTCTGAAGAGTTATCATGTTTTGCTGACCATTTCTTGTCAAAATTCAGATCAGAAAGATGAAGGGCTTGAAGCAGAAGAAGGCTCACCTCATGGAGATCCAGATCAACGGTGGCACTATCGCCGACAAGGTGGACTATGGCTACAAGTTCTTTGAGAAGGAAATCCCTGTTGATGCAGTCTTCCAGAAGGACGAGATGATTGACATCATTGGTGTCACTAAGGGTAAGGGTTATGAAGGTGTCGTCACTCGTTGGGGTGTCACCCGCCTTCCTCGCAAGACCCACAGGGGTCTCCGCAAGGTTGCTTGTATTGGTGCCTGGCATCCAGCCAGGGTGTCCTACACTGTTGCCCGTGCTGGTCAGAACGGATACCACCACCGCACTGAGATGAACAAGAAGGTTTACAAGATTGGCAAGTCTGGTCAGGAGTCTCATGCGGCCTGCACCGAGTTCGACAGGTATACATCTTTAGAACGTTTGAAGGCCTTGAGTAATGTTATGTGCATTCCATTCTAAGGTTGTGATGACATCTGACCTTTCTCCCTTGCAGGACTGAGAAGGACATCACCCCGATGGGCGGCTTCCCGCACTACGGTGTGGTGAAGGGCGACTACCTCATGATCAAGGGTTGCTGCGTCGGTCCGAAGAAGAGAGTCGTCACCCTCCGCCAGTCGCTGCTGAAGCAGACCTCGCGGCTCGCCCTGGAGGAGATCAAGCTCAAGTTCATCGACACCTCGTCCAAGTTCGGGCACGGTCGCTTCCAGACCACCGACGAGAAGCAGAGGTTCTTCGGCAAGCTCAAGGCCTAGGCCATCAGAATTCAATCGAACCTCACCTGATAGCTTTCCCAGTTTCTGTACTTGTCCTGAGTTTTGTGGCAGATATTTTGAGTACCCAGTTTAAATGCTTTGCTACTCTGAGCTGCTGGTGCTGCGGATGATCAAACTGTTGAGATTTATGAATTTTGAACTCGATAGTTATGTTTTTTCGCCTGCCTTGCATCTTTCAGCTACCAATTGGTTGAATCAAATTTGAAATTTGTTTTGGTGGAGTGTTGCATCAGCTCGATGCTCTCGTTGCACTTCACGCTTTCTCTCTGAGCTAGTGGTCCCACATGTCAGCTGTGAGCGTACTCGCCTTGTTATTGGTCCCACCTGTCAGTGTCCAAAGGAGATTGTGGGTAAGGTGCTCGATTAGCACACGTGCTCACCTTCACGGCGTCCACACGCGAGTGGCCATGCCTCTCCTGCCGGCGTCGCCGCCGCCGCTGTCGCTGTCTCGGTCGTTGGCTGCGGCGGCGGCAGCCTCTCGTCGCGGCCGCGCCGTGACGTGCGCAGCTGCGAGGGGCGCGGCTTCGTCTTCGTCGGCCTCGTTCGACGCGGCGGGGTTCGAGGCCGAGCGGCTCCGCCTCGACGCAGAGGCGCGGGCCGGGATGGCGTCCGCGGCGGCGGTGGCGGGGGCGGAGGCGGCGGACCCCAAGGCGTGGAAGTGGGCGATACGGAAGCGGGTGTGGGACGCGCTGGAGGCGGAGGGCGTCGCGCGCGACCCGCGCCCCGTCCACCACCGCATCCCCAACTTCGATGGCGCCGCAGCCGCCGCGGACTCGGTACGCGCGTGCTGTCTCGGTCTCTCTCCTCTCTCTCTCTCTCTCTCTCTCTCTCTCTCTCTCTCTCTCTCTCTCTCGCCCATACATGATTACATGATGCATCCATTCCCTCCTGTAACTGTAAACCTAGATGCCCTTTTCTGTTCTGGCTTCATTTCTGAATTTCTGTATCGCCTGCGTTAACTTCTGGATTTGGGGATGCTGCTTGTAGTCGTAGACTCGTAGTGCACCAGTGCTGTAGGCTGTGTGTCGAACTACTGATACGAAATATGTAATACGCATAAAAAAAATGCAATCGCATCTGAATCACATCTTCGGTTGCTAGTAGTGATGGGTGATTGGGAACCATGTCATCATAAATTTCCAGTTGTAGGGGATGGGATTGCAACATGCGCACCTGTGTTTGATGATATGTATCAGAAAGGAGTCAAAGTCCGAATAACATGCAGAATCGTTGTCTGGTTCGATCCCTGAAACATCAGTCCCAAATGAACACGGTTTCGACTTTCAAGATGGTGTGGGGGTATATTTACAAGCCATTGGGGTCTGTTGGTCTGGATGAGTGAAAAATTCTGGCTTCACCTGATGTGTCATAAAGAATGGCTAGCACATACAGATTACAGGCAAGCACCTGAGATGCAGAATTGGTGTGAAACCTACATTACAAATTATGTTGGTCCTTTGAAACTGTGTTCAGTTTATCCAAATATGATGTACTTTAGATCTGTACTCCTATTACTTTATAGCGAACATGGTCTGTTTATTCTTGATGTCTGCTTCTACATAGTACATGGGCTCCTTGTTGGATTTCCCTTGTTGCCCTTCAAGCCTCTTACACATCATTTCTTGGTATTGTTGTTTAACCACTGTTTATTTGCTTATGTTTCTTCATTGATGTGGAATGTTTAAAACATTCACCAGCTGGGGAGACTCGACGTGTTCCAGGATGCACAATGTGTGAAGGTCAATCCCGACTCACCTCAGAAGCAAGTTCGCTTCTTAACACTCTCAGGTCAGTTTGCTGATACCTTAAGGGTGCGTTCTGGGCACTAAATTTTCCGATCTTCTACTCCCTTGTTTTCTGCGCGCTCACTTCCCGAACTGTTAAACAATACTACGTTTTTTGCAAAAAAAATTCTATATGAAAGTTACTTTAAAAATCATATTAATCTATGTACTCACTTGCAAGATACTTTTATGCCGGTATCTTCAATCCTGTTACACATATATATTTTTTCTATTGCTCTTTTTGTTAAATTCCCTTGAGGCCTTGACACTCAAAGAGTAAGTTCTGGATTTAGGTCCAAGAGAAGTAGAGAACATGATTTGTCAGAAGCAACAGTGCAAGAATAGTAATTCTGTCACTGAGTCTGCTTTTGTAGTTTCGGTTAATTCCCTCATTGAGAACTTGCGTTGGTTGGCATGTGTACTCATAGTTTAACTTGTTTTTCCCCCTGTGTGTGTGTTCCTGAGGCTGAGGGCTTATTTGGAATTTTGGATGGATAGGGATTAAGCTCAGGTTGGCATGGATGTTAGTACAAATGTACAATTTCCGTGCAAATCTGGTAGGAATTTTTCCCTTCATATCCAAACAAGCCCTGAGTGAGCTCCCGGTTGCATGTGCTCGGTACTCCTCAGAGGGCCTTTGTGACAATTGGGCAGTGGATTTTTTTTAGTGGTTTTTTTAGCAGTTTTCTCAAGGCTCTGTAGGTTCTTGTTTCATTTGATGAAAACCGGTGAAGACAGATCATTTGTTGACTTTTGTGTTGCAAGACAAACCATACTGTTCTTATTAGTGCTTGATGCTTTTAAATGCCATTTGTTGCTTTTGAATCTGTTGCGCATCTTAATCAACTAATTATAAATCTATGATAGCCATATGCACTAATCAGGTTAAACTTGGATCCTCACAGGAGATAAAAAGTTGCTGACTCCGCAACCTCGGCTAAGGACAGGATTTTTCTCAGTTCTGGAATCTCACATGATACCCATTGGATGTATTCCAGAAGCATGTACTTCTGTTGGTGCAGCCAAATACGGGAGACCTATAGGTCTAGATGAAAAAATTAAAGTGGATTTGATTGTGATTGGATCGGTTGCAGTTGATCCAAGCACAGGAGCACGACTAGGAAAGGGCGAGGTAACTATTCTCTGCTTGTAATTGCATTTCTGCAGTTGAAGACTTGACGCAGAGTTTAATTTGTTTCTCTCCTGTACATTTGTATGGAAGAAATTAATAGAGGAAATAATGAGGTTTGACCTGCTTTCCTTCTTCCTTTGAGAGAAAAATTGAGCGATAGGCTTTTCACTTCTGTCCAATGTTGGCACTATGTTGAAATGTTGAATCATGCTCTATCTACTGAAACTACTTATTCCCACTCCTTTATTTCATCAAAATGGTCTATAGGGATTTGCAGAGCTGGAATATGGGATGCTGCGTTATATGGGATCTATAAGCGATTCAACCATGATAGTAACAACTGGTGAGTTTTTTTATATTGATTCAGCTGGTTATCCCTTCTTGGATAACCTTTATATATTTTTTATCAAATTTAAATTAATTGCCTTTTAGCTCATTTGTTCCTTGATTAATAACTAATGTAAATTGCCAACTGTGTCTATGACTGCAGTGCATGACAAACAATTAGTGAATGACATTCCAGTTGAGAAGCTGTTAGTTCATGATGTACCAGTTGACATTATCTGCACTCCAACTCAGGTCATATTCACAAATACCACGATCGCGAAACCACAAGGTATGAATGATTGTATTATTTAATATTTTGGTAAACCGGCAAAAAAACCTTATGTGACCAGATTTTTGGGGAACTTCTGCATGCAGGGATTTACTGGGAAAAGTTATCTCCAGAGAAATTGGGCCAAATCCGAATTCTACAGGAGCTGAAGAGACGCATAGAGAGTGAAACAGGAACTACACTTCCTTGTGGCCCTTCTGAGAAGCTACCACCAACAGCGCAGCGAAGAAGAAGAAAACGAAGACGGTGATGATTGAGTATGTGTATCTATCTTAACTAATCTTATTTGAACAAAAAGTCGTGCACATCTATTTTTGCAAATTGAGAAATTTCTAAGAACATGCAGACGCAGATATCATTAAAATGTCAAACCACTTAGTTTGAACCTGGAGGAAACAAAATATCACTTCCCATAGCTCTTCAAATATCAGTACATATGTACATGTTCTTGAAAAGTATTTATTGTGTGGATACGCGTGGTGCTATGTTGAGTATGCTCTTCAAATTTTGCCATGTTAGTGGAAAAACCTCCAAGCTTCTATATGGAAAATAAAATGCAAACATATTTTATGTTTACTGAAGAAAGGTTCTAAATTTCTGTGCAATGTACCACAATCATAATGTCAGGTGTCATTTCTTCGGGTCCCCCCTGAAAAAAGAGTTCCCTTCAGGGGACATATAAAGTATGTTTATTGAGAACAAATCCTTATGAGAAAAAGAAATGTCGATACTTGCTAGGATGATTCTATTTAGTATGCACAAATCACTGACTTTTGCCATCGAGAAGATGCTGGTCAGTGCCTTGAGTCACTTGAGGAATCAAAATTCCATACCGCTTCAGTTAAGTTCGAAAGACACTGAGCTGAATTTTGGAAATCTTCAGCATAAGGACAGCTAATCTTTGGAATTTCATGTGCTCCAGTCACAACACCTTTGGGAGTGCTCGAAAAATTCTGTACTTATGCAAAAGGGGCAGTGTCGCATGCATATTCCATGTTGAAATTGGCAAGGAATAGCCATTTGTGTTCTTGTTGATGCAACTGCTTTTAACTAATCGTGCGCTATTTGAATGTCTTCCCTAATAAGTGTAAGCGGCTAATAGGCTAAAATGTCATACTAGAAACTGCGTAGGAACCAAATCCATCAGCCAGTGATAGCGTCAACTGCATTTGCATTGACCTGTAAAAATGTGTCATGTCTGTCTTCACCGGTCTTCAGCTTATGGAGTCATGGTCCTTATTAGCATAGGGCCTCATTGTTCCCCTATAAAGAATAAATCGTTGTTAAAATTTAAAATTTAAATTTAGTTTTGAAGTTAATTAAAGAGTACTTTTATTGTCTTTTAAGTCGGTAAGAACACATATATAAAATTTATACTTTTAAATTATTTTTTAATCACTATTAAATCTTACTCTATCCGTTTTATAATGTAAGGCTTTCAAGAATTGTCTACATTCATATAGATGTTAATGAATTTAGATATATATATATATATATATATATATATATATATATATATATATATATATATATATATATATATTTATAGATTAATTAACATCTATATGTATGTGGAAAATGGTAGAAAGTATTACATTGTGAAACGAAGAGAATACAGTTTATAATAAGATATTATCAACCAATGGCATTGTGACTGATCTTTTTTTTTTCTTTCGTTAACGTGGTGCAGGTGTGTACGCATGCCCTGGTGCTGACGTGGACGAATGCACACGGTGCGATATCGCGATTGGCTCTTGTGTCGTGGCGGGAGGCGTAACGAATTTGCCGAAGTACACTCGGTTTTCGTACGGAAGAAAAGGGAAGAGAACAAAATGACATGCGAGTAAGAGTACCTAGCTACTAGTGGCTCTATCATAAAAAACAAAATATTACGAATTTTTGTCAACTGGAGCGGTCGACAGATTTTTGTAATTTTTCATTATTTCTTTGATGTCGATACTAATTTCCTCGTTGCTGTTTCTTTTCTTTTTCCTTTTCTTTTTTGAAGACTCCTTGTTACACAACACTGATAACAACAAACGAGTCGTACAGTCTTGGGTAATAGCCAATTTTAGAGCTTATATGAATACATGATTCTCAAATAATACGAGTCAAAGAAGGTATAGGACTCAAGTTTCCTAGAACTCCAAATCTTACGGAAAACTACATGAATAATAAGAGATATTTTTTTCCCAAGAGGATTTATTTTTGAAAGAGAATTATTAATCAAAGGCAAATTAGGACGGAGTACATTCATCATGAGACACAAGCCATGTCATAGCCATGTTTTGAGCCAATTCAGAGAAATTTTACAGGAATTTTGGATGCCCATTCCTTTCATATAAGAAATTTTTTTTCATAGGATTGGGTTTCTTCAAAAATCTTTTGTTCTATAAAACCAGAAAAAGAAAATCTTCAGACTGCACTAGTTTCATTCGTACAAGCTTGAGATGTGTGATGTTTTTGGAGCGATGAATTTTACGAAAAAAACAATGCTGAATAATAATTCCCCCTCCTGCAACTATGTGGCCCTCTGAGAATTTGACGAACAATGTAATCCATCGTGTCAGTTTCGAGCATTTATTTCTGACGGCGTCTCGTGCCGTCCATGACCCACTTCCGTCTGAACCCGTTGACCGCCGCATTACGTGGCATGCCACGTCAACTTCAGGTTGACCGTTGACCGCACCTGGCAAAAGTAGGCCCCACCTGTCAGCGTCACCGCCTATTCCGCTCAGGATCACATCGTGATTAACCCTACGTGTCCGTGTCGCGCCGCTCCGGCGGCGGGTAGAAACCGTACTCCAACCACGCCGCCGGCGAAGTCGCCGGCCACCCCATCCCGCCGCCGCCGCTCTCCGGCTGCCAGAGGCAGGCGGCGGAAGCAGCGTCTCCCTCGAAGCTGTAGAGCAGTGTAGTGGCGGGTGGCGTTCTTTGCGAGGCGCCACCGCCGGGCCGCGCCGCCGCCTCGCCACCGTCGCCGCCGGAGCCCTGCAAGAACCTCGCGTACTGAGAGTACGGGTCACCGCCGCCGGCGCCGGGAGAGAGCTCCTGCGACTCCAGCAGCGCGTCCGTCCGCGGCGGTGGCGGGCACCGGTGAGCGGCGGCCGTCGTCGTCGTCGGCGGCGGTGGGAGGGTGGCGTGCTCGGGGAAGTTGAGCTTGGCGCGGCTGCCGCGGAAGCGGAGGGCGGCGCCGTCGTAGGCGCGGGCGGCGTCCTCGGCGGTGTCGAAGGTGCCGAGCCACACGCGCGCCGCCTTGTGCGGGTCCCGGATCTCCGCCGCCCACTTCCCCCACGGCCGCTGCCGCACCCCTCTGTACCGCTTCCTCGCCGTGCCGCCGCTGGAGTCGGCCGAGGACGGCGACGGGAGCTCCTCCTCGTCGCCGGCCGCCGCCGACGCAGGCGAGTGTTGCCCCGGCGATGGCACGTAGCCTGCGAACGCGTAAAAAAAAGAAAAAAAAAACAGGGGAGATTAGGACAAGAACCTGTTTTGATTAGCGCTTAATTATCTATAGTAATAAAATTCAATTATTTTCATGTATCCATACTAATAATATCCAGAAACTATGTAGTAAAAAAAGTTTGTAACACAGTGATTTGAGCTGTGATTTTTAAAAGTAATTTGATCTGGTTAATTTGGTTACTCTGTTTTGCTTCTCTCTCTTTGAGATACTCTGATTTTCTTCTCACTTGCTCTGTTTTTGTGTTAAACTAATACAAAAGGTGACATGCAAACTTCTCTTGGATGATCAGAATGTTCCTATATTTTAATGTCAATGCGGACTACTGGTTTTAACTAGTCACAAGTTCATTTCGTGTGTTTGTTTTTAAAACAAAGTTCATTTCGTGTGTTTGATGCTAAGAATGACGAAACGTGGCGATTAAGGAACACGTGTTTGGTTGTTAGTGAGCTACCCATCCCATTGTTTCTCTTAATCTTTTTCCCTAATGAATAAATTAAGCCCATGGGATCTCTTAATTTTGTCCATAACAATGATTATATTAGTTGCGATGTGGCGGTGGTTGGAGCAGCCTCTGCTCGTGTGACGCGTGGATCCACACGTGCACATTGACCAACCCATATGCTTTGCTTATGCATATGCTGCAAGATGCGTGCACGTCGTGTGTGTTAGTGTAAACACCACTAAACTATAACAATATACTCCTACCAGGCTAACATCTTTGTGATTACTTTTGAATAAAACAAAGAGAAAATAATAAAAAAAAAGCTTTATCATTCATTTTAATTGTGCTTAATCAGTCATTAAAATTTCTCTTATTATTAGTCATATAAAATTGCAAAGTATACGTAGTTTTACTGTTTTGTTCATCATTTTCTCAATTGTAATTTTTCATATCAATAAGGTTCAAAATCAATCCTCCTTTTTTTTCACCAAAGGAAAAGAGAGATGCATGCATTTTAGTTAATGTTAATCATCAACCTAATGGTTAATTAGAAAAGGTGATAGAGAGAACAAGCAAGTCACTTTGTGATCAATGTAATCATGATTATATTAGTTTGGTTAATTAACAAAGTCCGAGGTAGACTTTAATTAATCATGTTGCATTCAACTTTTACTATACTGCTCTGCTTACGTACACGTACGTACCGGCCGGAAATGGAGCCGCCGGCGACGGCGCGGCGGCGGCGGCGGCGAGCTCACTGCAGTACGACCACCACACCCCCTCCACGGCGGCGCCCTCCTCGGGCTCTCTCTCGGCTGGCCTCTTCGCCGGCAACGACGTGCCGCCGCCGCCGGCCACGACACTCGCCAGCGCCGACACCATCGCCGCCATCTCCTCCGCCTGCCTCCGCCGCGACAGCATCGGCGCCGCCAACAACGACGACGACGTCGTCGCCACCGCGCCCTTGTCGCCGCCGGCGTCGGCGTCGAGCGGCCGCCGCCGCTGCTCTCCGGGTCCCGCCACCTCGTCGCCGGTACAGCACATGGACCGCTCTACTCCGGCCAGCGGCGAGACCAAACCCAACTCAGCTAAGCTTCCGTTGATTGCAGGGGCAGCAATGGCGAGTGATATATATAGCTTCCATGCATGGATGTGAGCTAGGTGGCATGTACAACCTAACAAGATGGTAAGACATGCAAGCTAGCCGCATATAAGTCAAACTATTTTAAGTTTGATTAAGTTTATAGACAAATATAATAATATTTATAATACTAAATTAGTTTTATCAAGACAATAATTGAATATATTTTCATAATAAATTTATCTTGGATTAAAAATGTTACCATTTTATCTACAAACTTAAAGCAGTTTGACTTTAACTAAAGTTAAAAAGTCTCGTGACCTGAAACGAAGGAAATCGCTAATAACCTAAAGCATATGCATGTAACTAATTAAGCTATCTAGGATAATTAAATACAGGTTAAGTGCATGTATGTAGGATTAAGATCCTACGACTTACTTTCCTCAAACACGGGTCACTGATATATGTAAATCATTTATCAAACAAGTCCACATGTCAAGATTATCATAGATTGAAAGTCAGAATAAAAGGTGTGTCAGAAGATTTGTTTCTATGCATGTGTAGAGTAATTGGCAGCAGGTTTACTTTTTCGGTTTAACCGATTTGATCGGAAGTCAGTGATATACCGAAATTTCCAACCCTGATTGGTAGTAGAATCAAGAAGAGTAAGGATAAGTACCAAGTGATAATTAACCACTTGTGCCGCCATAGACACAGTAATTTAACCTGCTAAGTTTATCTATCTATCTTGGATTCATGCATACAGATACAATGCATATGGGCTGCAATGTGGTACTATCATCTATACAACCTACCTCTGCAAATTCTGTTCCTAGCTACCCTGTACAATATGGAGTTATAATCTGATCTAATCTAATCAAATAATAGAGCTATGTTGGTCCCAAGAAAAATATGATGACACCCATAGATATCTTTAATTCACTACAGTACTATTATAATTTACGGTTCAGTTAGTCATGTATTTTTCAAATTAATCAATCTCGTTTTCTGGCAGGCAGGCTTGCAGTTTCTAGCAAAGAAAGCGAATTAGGAATTTGGAGCGCAATTGGGTTTGACCAGATATTGTAGAGTATTAGCTAGGTTAGGTTTCGCATTCCATTTTGACCACGTTGGAATCTCAGTTTGTCTATTGCCTTTCAGTTTCTTTCTTTCTTTTTTTTTTTTACAAAAAATCCCGTTGCCTTTCAGTTTCAGTAGTCGGCTGGCCGGTAGTGATTGACGGATGAATTTGGGTAGGCTTTGCCTTCTTGTTTGGATGAGCATGAACGATGAATAATTAGGCAATGAACATATGTGCGTTGTTAATTACTGCTTAATTATCAGAAAGATTGCTGGTTTAATCGATCTAAGTACTGTGTACCCCTTTTTAAAAATAATGGGTGATGTGAGAACAATGTGCGTCCGTACGTCTTTCTTGTAATAGAAGAATGCTTCTTTTCTAAATAAATAAGATAAAAAAAATACTGGTTTAAAATAAGACTTGGCTGTTTTAATTTATTGAAACTTTTGCACGTTTGTCAGTCAGAAACCTTCCTCCTTAATTTGGACGCATTGTAGGACGAATTTCGTACCAACTGGCAACTAAAGTTGTTGAATAAAATTTTAGCACTTCGAATGTGTTCTTGAATTGAATGTAGATATAGCATGGAAGACATTATTGCTAAATTACTGTGAGGCTAAGGGCAGTGGTAGCTTTTTTAAAAAAGTACTATTTTCTGTTCCAAAATAATTTCACTTCTAGCAACTGCGTTTCAAATTAATATAGAGAAAAAAAAGATCGAAATACCTTCAATAGTACGAAAGTAGTATCGCTGGTAGGTCGATAAAAGATATTGAAGGAACCAAACTCATCTATTTGCTGATCAACAGTAGGTAAAAAGATAGAAATCACTGGTGGAGAAAGACTTTTTACTCTCGGTTGGTAACCCCTCTATAATCCCGGTTTTCCAACCGGGAGTACGAATCCGGGACTAAAGATTTCAAATACCCGAGACTAAAAATAGATCTTTAGTCCCGGTTGATAACACCAACCGGGACTAAAGAGAGGGTAGCGGCAGTGCAGTGCAGATGATCCTTTTTTTTATTGTTTCTTAGAGTTAATCCCTATATTTTCTCCCGAATCTAGTGCCATGTATATCCTCAAATCCTCAATTCAAAGTAACATCCCAAATCTTAAGTTCCTTATACACACAAATCAAATACATCACAAATTCTAAAAAAATACAAGCAAATCAAATACATCACAAATCCTAAAAAATACACCGAAATCAAATACATCACAGATTCATCTCAGATCCATCACAAAATTATACATCTCAATCAATCACAAATTATCAAAAAAAAAGAAAAGGAAGAAGTCAGCTGGCAGACGAGAGGGCACGGCCGCCGCCAGAAGCGTCCCCGCCGGCCGCCGCCACGCGCGCCCCCGCCGGCCCCTGCCGCGCGCGGCACCTCCGGCCGCCTGCCCGCCGCCGCCCGCCATGGCCGCCACCGGGCGCGGCCCCGCCGGCCGCCGCCGCGCGCGGCACCTTCAGCCGCCACCCGCCATGGCCGCCGCTGGGCACGGCCCCGCCGGCCGCCGGCGCCGCCTGCCGCTGCGACCCCGCCGGCCGCCGGCCTGATGGGACGGGAGGAGGGGGAGGAGGAAGGGGAGGAGGGGGATGAGGAGAGGATTAGTTTGAGGAAGGTGAGGAAGAGGATAAGTGTGAGGAAGGGGAAGGGATCTGTACGTGTGAGATGTTGTTGCGATTGTGGAGGAGAGGATAAGGAAGAGGGATTATATACTACGTATTAAATTTTAGTCTCGGTTGGTATTACTAACCGGGACTAAAAATCAATATGATCTTTAGTCCCGGTTAGTAATACCAACCGGGACTATAAAGATGATCTTTAGTCCCGGTTGGTGACACCAACCGGGATTAAAGATCCTCGGCCCCCTGACATCCTACTGACAGGGAATGAATCGGGACTAAAGATGATTTTTAGTCCCGGTTGGTGTTACCAACCGGGATTAAAAATTATAAAATAGCTGTGGGTTTTTAAACAGGGACGGTTCTTTTTGGAACCGGGACTATTGTGATTTTGGGTCGACCCAGCAAAGATCGTTTCTCTAGTAGTGAATGAATTCATTTTGAAATAAGTTTTAGATGTAAAAATACTTATTTTAAGAGGGGGGATTAGTTGCCTAATGATATTCTTATTCCTCTTGTAGTCATACCAGTTGACCTAAAGATGCTATGGAACATTGACAACGTAATGTCAAAATTACATAAATCTAGAAAAGAAATGTCATATTTGCATATCTTCTTTCTTATGCCTGAGTTGACTTTAAATACAACAGACTTATAATTTCTTTAGCAAATACTCCCTCCGTACTCGTAAAGGAAGTCGTTTAGGACAATGTTTTAGTCAAACCTTGGGAATATAAATCATGAATAACTCTCGAGTTGTTGGGTTTGAAAATTTAGAAATTATATGAATAGATTTGTCTTGAAAAATATTTTCATAAAAATATACATATATCACTTTTCAATAAATATTTTTATAGAAACAAGTAATCAAAGTTGTGTTTTGGAGACTGTGTCGCTGTCCAAAACGACTTTACGAGTACAGAGGGAGTACTACGTTGACGGAAATATGCTATACGTGTAATAAGTCTTCATTTCTACCATGCTGACGGTACTAGCAAGTAGCAATATCGACTACAGAGAAGTCAAAATTGTTTATATCAACTGCATTGAGGTTTAACATGTAACTATGGAGGTTTAACATCATCTACTCTAGCTAACATTATAAAAGGGGAAACTAAAGCCATATAAATTGAGATGTTTTATTATGTGAAAAATTCTATAATACAAATTCATCTTGTCCAAAAAAGGGTCAACCTTTTCTACCCTTTTCATGTGTGTGCTTTAGGTTCTTTCATGCACGTGTCACTACTCATCATGTTTCCCTCTCTGGTTATGTGGTAGTATGTCTTTGGTTGGACAAAAACCTTAAAGACGACATTGCTATATTTTCCTATTGTAGACTTTGCCGACCAGGGGCGGATCTACCTATTAGGTAGGGTGCGTGGACCGTCCCAGCTATGACCCGTGTCGCCTCACACCCCCAAGACCCTTCCTACCCCTTACAATAGTTATAGGCCATCAAAATTAGGTATAACAAGGTGTGAACGTCCAATATATTAGTCTGTCTCTTCACAACGCATACACGCCACAAACAATAATGAGACAAGTATACGATTGATATATAAATATGATATGTGTTGTGTTCGATTACTTATCGAGTAAACATCTTTATTCTCCGCCCCATCTATATTTTAAAACTGTGTCCGCCACTGTTGCCGACAACGATGTAAATGTGCTATATACATTTAATTCTCTATCAGAAAATTAAGAGTTTTATGGTATTTTTCTCCTTAAATAAATTTTACTTTAATATACTAAAAGGACACACATACCACACCCACACTTTACAATTTACACACTTATAATAACACAGTAGGACAGGGAAATCAGAGGGCCATAGACCTCCGGTGTGCCTTTTTTAGGGTAGTGGTCTCACCAAATTCACAAACAATACGCATCATTTGTCATAACTCACATATGACCCCAAAGAAAAAAACTCACACAAGAAATAGCTTATATATGCATAGAGCTCACTATCTGTTGACGACTGCTCTTATTATATATAAAATTAGCTAAGATCTTGCAAAGTCCAATTCTAATTAATGGAATGCGCGTTGAAACTCAAAACTAAAGAATTTTCAACGGTTGACTAATGTGATGTTCAATGTAACTACGTACTAATGGAGGACTGGATGGGTAACTGTCATCCAGTTGCTTTAGTCAAAGTATGAATACACTATTTTTTGACATGCGACATCCTAGTCTACAATAACCTCCTTCTTCAAACAAAAATACTACTCCCTCTGTTTCGAAATGTTTGACGCCGTTGACTTTTTATCATATGTTTGACCGTTCGTCTTATTCAAAAAATTTAAGTAATTATTAATTTTTTTCTATCATTTGATTCATTGTTAAATATATTTTTATGTAGGCATATAATTTTATATATCTCACAGAAGTTTTTGAATAAGACGAACAGTCAAACATGTGCTAAAAAGTCAACGGTGTCAAACATTTCAAAACGGAGGGAGTATCTTGCATACTGTAATGTCAAAAAAAGAAGACAATAAAAAATTACAAACTAAATACTCCCTCTGTTTCACAATGTAAGTCATTTAGCATTTTCCACATTCATATAGCTGTTAATGAATCTAACAACTATATGAATATGAGAAATACTAGAATGACTTACACTGTGAAACGGAGGAAGTAGTAATGAGGAGCTTTCTTAGAAAAAGATCAGGCTGTTTAGAATAAAGCAACACTCTGGTTCCTAGAACACTAGAAGAAACAATGGACATTTTTGTTGGGTAAGAACCTGTAAAAGATGGAAGGGGAGATTTGGAAAGAACAAAATATATAAAAAAGAAACAGCCAATTCTAAAATAAAAAAAATCTAATTGATGTTTTTAATGGGGGTACTTATCCTACGGTTTAATAGCTGGTTAAGCAACACGTGGAACGGCATATGAAATTGATATATGCATTATACTTTTCAGTGATCGTGAAACGCCCTACTTATTATAATTTCCTGAAAATAAAAATCACATGCTCTCTTGGCGGTAATTTGAAGTTTGGAATATCCAGCAAGAGCTAGTGATATTTGACATTATAGAGTCTGTCAACTCCTTGCAAAACACGACGCCACATGAATTAAACACTCTATTTCTTTGAGAAGAGCCAGTCTATTGTACGCCCTGAATTTTGATGAGTCTTAAAAAACACCCTTGAACTTTTAAACTGGATAATATTTAACACTAAATTATTAAACATCCACTTCTCAACTTTGATCATATTTAGAGTAGTTTTAAGCAATGTGGAAACACATAACAAGGTTGTCACCATTTTTATTCTTAAATTAGCAAATGGCTTTCAATTATTCAGGGAAAAAAAATACTTACACGTATTTAGAGTTTGAGTATTACTATAGAAATATTTGATTATTAATTCTATTTTGTAATTGTACTACTCCCTCCTTCCCAAAATAAAACATAGCAACATCTAGCGTTTAAAATTTATCTTGGAACCTACCGCTTCATCTCAAACAATCACAATCATGTATATTCAAATAATTTTTCTACCTATTTTCTCATCTTAACCGATCACAACCACCCCTCATTTAATTTCACGTATTTTCGTAATCACCTTGTACAGGTGACGATGCCACTTTTATGCTTTATAGTTAAATTTATCAAATCCCAAGTATATGTATATATTCAGAAAGCTAAATGATACTCCATCATGTAGCCTTGTCATCTACTAACTAGCTGGGACATCATCACTGCTTCGGTTGTCAAGTTGTCAATTAGACAGAGCATATATCACCTTTCCAACAATAGTAGTAGTACTTTGATCACCTTAATTAACTTTTCTTTTTTTGATAGGATCAGCTTAATTAACATACGTGTCACAAGAAGAGTCCATTATATATATATTCGAAGCGGTAGGTTTCTATGTACCCCTCAGTATGGGAGTTTGTCAAATCAAACATGTGATACTCACCTAATCACCGTCATAGCTTCATTTTCACTTTAATAAAATGCTAATCAAGAATATAATTTATCTCATTGTTCTTGTTGGCCAGCCTTGCATGTATACACGTGTCCCAAGATGACTACCCTACATTTTTGTTCTCTTCACATGCTAATGTCGATGCAACACAATAGCACACGTGCAATTATAGTTGGGATTATACAAAAATAGTGAATGCAAAAAAAGGAACATTATAATTATTTCATTGCGGCTAGCAACATGAACTAAAGTACCTAAATTTAATTTGGAAAGAGTAGACAAGTTCGAAACAACAATTAGGAATGTCTCCAAAATAACAGACCATTTGTTCATAGAAAATATATAAAATGTTCACCAAGAACACAAGATTGTCTCAATTAAATTAACTATATATGCATGCTCCTATAAAGTATTGATAAAATTGCCTAAGTGTGGAAGGGTTGAAGGCTTCAAAGTGTTGCCGACATAAACAGGACAAACCTTCGGTTTGCTTGTTCTCAGATTAAAGTTGATCTGCTCCTGAATCAAGCTACTACCATTGGAGCAGTACATGTGTAAAGTCAGCAAGTTTTTGGTCAGACAAAGTACCAATAATATTACACGTTATTAGCAGTATCTGAGTCTAGGTTCTATGAACTTGAATAATTATAAAATCCTCCGTTCTTAAGTCTTTCTTACAACATACTTTGTCTAGAGATTAATCTGTTAAGAAATAGTGACAGATAAATGTTGTAGTTTCCTGGTAAACTCTATGCTAAATCTAGTCTCTCCTGAAGTTTCTTTTTTAAAAAATAATGTAAAGAAATCTGATCTCTATATATCCAAGTATGGATATACACAAATGTTACGATAGTACTTAGATTCCAAGTCTCATATCTGAGATATACTACATAAGAAACAACAACAAAAAGGAAAAATGCCTCATTTCAATTTTGCTCTTTTGTTATGCAGGAGCAACCGTTACACCGCTCGTTTAGTTAGAAACTTTCATGTTAGAGAATTGTCTTGGTAAAGATTTTTTTCCCGACCAACCCTAGCACACAAAACTGCACTGAGGCGATCTCGAGAAACATCCCAAACTCCTGCAAATCCTCATGATAAAACGATACGTTGGATGAATTTTACAGTATAGCTTAAGTTGTTTTTCAGAAGCACTGCTATGATGCTGGAATTTTACATGTAGACTAATACGATAAAATTGAGGAAATGGCCCACCAAAACGCAAAATGTAGTGAAAATTGATAACTATGATATATCGTACACAGTTTGCTGGTCAAAGGAATATGGTGGGACAAGAGTGGCTTGGTCAGCAGTTCTTGAATTAGGCCGAGTTTAGTTTTAAACTTTTTCTTTAAACTTCCAACTTTTCCATCACATCAAAATTTCCCTACACATAAACTTTCAATTTTTCCATCACATCTTTCTATCACATCGTTCCAATTTTAATTAAACTTTTAATTTTGGCGTGAACTAAACACATATTTAATGGGTGTGGATTTCATAGTGGCAGATATGCTTTAGGCATCATGGAGAAGGTGAGAAAGAAAGAAACCTTTTCTTTTCATTCGTCCTCTTTTAGGAGTGAAGGAGATATCTATACACGTTTAGTGTTGTGTTGGACATATATGAGTGATACGTTATAGTGGTGTTCTTCCACTCTTGGACCACATTTTTTTTAATTCGAACCAAATATGTGCAAATTAAATGGTACAGTTTTTTCTGGTCAAAGAGCGGCCAATTATGGTTGGAATGTCACTGTCCGGTTTGCTCGCCCGTTTATGTAATGGATCGATGCGAAATGTCTCGACATGAAAGAAATTGTCAGGGTTAATATGGTAATATCACGACGACAAAATATGATGGGATGATATATTCCATATCTTAGAACTTCTTTTTACAAAGAATTGTGCAGGATTTCCACATGAATTACTTCAATTCAAATAAGAAACTTCTACAATCCAACATTTCAAAAGAGAGATTATGGCCCTGTTTAGTAGTCCCACGCAAAAACTTGTCAGCCTGTCACATCAAATGTTTGGATACATGCATGGAGTATTAAATATATATATATATATAAACTAATTACACAGATTGCGTGTAAATTGCGAGACGAATATTTTAAGCCTATTTGCTCCACAATTTGACAATGTGGTGCTACAGTAAACATTTGCTAATGATGGGTTAATTAGGCTTAATAAATTCGTCTCGTAGTTTACATGTAGAATATGTAATTTGTTTTGTTATTAGTCTATATTTAATACTTCAAATATGTATCCGTATATCCGATGTGACACACCAAAACTTTTCACCCTTGGAACTAAGGCCTTGTTTAGTTCATGAAAAAAAATTTTATGTGTCACATTAGACGTTTGACCGGATGTCGGAAGGGGTTTTTGAACACGAATGGAAAACCTAATTTCATAACTCGCCTGGAAACCGCGAGACGAATTTATTAAACCTAATTAATCCATCATTAGCACATGTGGGTTACTGTAGTACTTATGGCTAATCATGGACTAATTAGGCTCAAAAGATTCGTCTCACGATTTTCCCCCTAACTGTGCAATTAGTTTTTTATTTTATCTATATTTAATGCTACATGCATGTATCCAAAATTTTAATGTAGCGTTTTTTTAAAAAAAATAGGGACTAAACAAGGCCTAAACAGGGCCTATAATTACTCCATGCCCCGAGGAAGCATTAAACAAAGTAATAGACCAACAATATACATTTGATGGAGTACATGACAAGATGGAGCTAAGTTCCATCTCCTGGACCCAATTAATCTCCACTAACAATTCTGCATTCAACTGAGTTATCACTTACTCCCCCTATCTCACACGTGATATATTATAATACAACAAATCTGGACAAAGATAAGTCCAGATTCGTAGTAGTATAATGTGTCACATCCCATCCTAATTTTTTTTTACGGGGAAGTAGACCTCTAGAAGGCTTTCCTTTCAGCAAAAGAAGAGAGAGAGAAGAAAAAGAACAAAAAAGAATTAAGGAGGTCAATATTCACAGTAATATTCAGAACACTGAGCTAGACAGGTAGTGAGCCCGTACTATGACGGCCGAACTGGTACGGCAGAAAACGGCAAAATTTATAGCAAAAAAAAAAACCAACTTGAAAGTGAGTGACAGCCACCTGACCGTGGAACGAAACAGCACTGGGAAAGTCAGACCTCTCGTCATCCCACAGGATTCTGGCACCGGCAGATGATTCATCGCCTTGCGAATAGCACCCCTGACCGGTCAAAAACGAAGAACCAAACAAAATGTTACTAACCCAGGGATGACATTGACCTCATGTCAACATACGAGAAAATGTTTCGATGAAGACGGTTGAAAAATATAATGCATTTCTAGCTATATTTTGAAAGCCATCACCACTGAAATTCATGGTTTTGGTCACTGTCTGCCTCGTTCACCTTCTGAATCTTACTGTACTGTACTGATAGGCCAATTCATTAACATGTACTGTACCATTCATCAGGCTCACCATGAATTTTAGGCAGCCACTAAAGCAAATGAGTAACATTCGGTGCTGCATGGTTTTGAGATGATGGGTAGCTTCAAGATCAACATCTGAATATCCAATTATCCTCTAACAACAATCGAGCGACTCAACGCAGAACATATTTTCTTTAATCAAGTTTCACACATCTTCCCCCATTTGTTGGCATGGAACAGGAACCACACTTGGATCCAGTTGGTACCTCAGTTTTTGTACATTTCCCTGCATGCCAAGCTACCAGCCATCCACACGATCGAGTTAATTTAAGAATGATTCTGCTGCCTCTGTATAATCCGCACGATGAACTACAGAAGTTAGTAAAATGCCATGTTGTATGTGAGCTTCCGCTTGTGCTGCTTCTCAAATGTAATAATCAGGTCATCAATAATTTCCTCCCAATCTTCATCTGCCCCTTCAAGCTGAAAAAGGAAGCAATATATGAATTAACTTCTCGTGGTTCACCAAGTACATTATCTCATTTCAAATATTTCAATAGTCCCACTTTACAGAAGTGAATCCTTTTACCAGTCTAGCCCGCACAAACTAAGGTAAAAAAAATATTGTAGTAGGAACTACTGAAGAGAAGCATAATGAGAAAACAATAGTAATATATAGATCAAATTCTACTTTCACACAATGGATTGCTAGTGTGCAGATTGATGTCAAAATTCATTTACAACATAATCATACCATCAGATATGAGATAGCTATTGAGACAATGGTTAATTAGTAATATGCAGATGTTATGTAACGCATTCAAGAAACAGATGTGGATAGCATACAGGTCCAAGAAAGCAAAGAAGAATCATATAACTAAACTTGTTTTAGGAAAGTATACCACACACAAAGAAACATCAAAATACACTTCATCATCTTTTATGAAATGGAAAGTTCTTTATGGTGAGTGTTAGATTTGCTCCATAGTCCATACATGGTTTTCACCACAATGAGAATATTCATGGGGACTTTTTCTATGTTAATTTAGAGCAACTTGGAGGTTCAAAGTTCATTATACTATATAAGTGATTGACCATCTAAATATATGAGTAAACAAGGTTACCCTGTCTTTATTCCTAGAACACACTTACCAGCGACTTTGTCAACTTTCGAACAGAGTAGGAAAAAAAACAGAAGTAGCAGTTCTCTTTTTATGGGAGGAAGCAACGCGAAACACATTAGGGTCAAGGATCGAACCCGAGTGGGCAAGAAAATAGGTCGCAGCTAGCCACCCGAGCAGCACTCGGCTATAGAAAATAAAAGGAACAGCTTGGAGGAACTAGCTATCTTTTTTAATAGGGAGAAGCAACCATCAACAGGGAACACCTAGTCGGGAGTCAAACATGGGTGGGTAGCATTTGAGAAACATCGCTATCCAACTGAGCGGCGGTCATTTGTCACTTCCCAACAGAAAGTCAAAAGATCAGAATGTAGATATTTGACTGAAAAAGTAATATGCAAGCATTTAATATTCTACAAACACAAATTTGAGCATGTCAATCCACAAAAATAGCAATCACAGAAGTATAGAACCCAGCAAACACAATCACTGAGAATAATAAGGGAATTCAATTGGGCTTGTCCACATGGCCTATGATTTGAAGGGAGCACAAGGATGTTATTGAAGGCCAAATTTGTCGCCGATGTGGAAACAAGGAATACAATCTATTGGCAGAATATTCTTGACGTGGCAGTGAACCACTTACATTAAGCCCTTTGAGTATACAAAGACACCCTTTAGTGCCAACAATTTCAATCCTAGTTACTAGATTCGGCACAAACCAAGTAAATAGACTTGTTGGACTCAACTAACTGAACCTTTGTAGGTTATGAACTTTGTGTTTGCAATGTAAATTGGCTGAAAAGTAGTAAATTTCAAAGCAATCCTTGTAAGCCACAACTCAGAACGAACAACATTTCTGGTAAAAACTTGATCCTAGCATCTAAACGTTTTGATTTGGGCTTCATCTTCATCTTCACATCAAGTAGAATTTGAGCCTCCCCGATATATATCTTTCTCAACTGAAGCCATGCATGTGTAGTAGCTCATCGTTGTGAAAATTAGTAAGACACAGGTACATAGTACATGTGAGAAATTTGTGCCATATTGTCTTGCATGATATGAGATGTGAGGCAGTAGTAGGCCTGCAGTGAGCTTCTTAAGCCTTAAGATAATAACCAACTAGAGACATTCACAACCCTGAATGTGGTATTAATTTGCATGTGTTCCCTATTCTAGAGATAATTCACCAACCCTCGATATTGGGGTAATGATTTGCATGTGCTCCCAGTCTAGAGACTGCGGATGAGACTGCGGATGAGGTACACTACATAAGGCTATGCTATAGCATAGTGCATCCAGAAAATTAGTGATCTTGGCAGGTTCCCAAATTAATTAATGATGCACCATTGTGTTATAAATGTAGGGCAGTACAAGATGCTATTTTTTCTCTGGAAATTTGACAAAGGAGACATACTGATTGACATTAGTTTGTTTTTATCTAACACTGCTCTCTAATTTTGTATTTGACACATACAAAGACCCAGCCCAACCCATCTAGCATGTGTTGATCCAAGAGGCTGGGCTGCCGAACACAAATCACTTCATTAATATCAGTAGCAAACAACAAGATTAACTAGATCAATAGGTAAACAACATAATCGAAGGAGTAGCTTTATGAGCTATATATATGTTATGGTACTTATACCTTCTGACACAAATCTAAAGCAAGCTTTGCACCAACACCAGCTTCTTCATGGTTATCTTTCACATCCATATTGATTATCAGCGCGTTCTTTAGCATCCTTTGCTCACGGTTATGCATATCTGCAGCAAAAAGAGAAAAAAAACATACTAGCCCATCTTAGTGAATGATTACATATCCACGTAAATACTAGTATATGGATACTACAACTGTTACTGTGATGCATTTGATAGACCGAAAAAACTTGCCCCTATTGTTAATTGTTATCAGTTGATTACCATCGACGATTAAGTCGAAGACCCTCTCCTCAAAGCTGAATATCACATCAAACAGCCCATCGCCGGCATTGTCCTGCCACCTCTGCGGCGCCAGCTTGACTGAGGTGTTCCTCTTCAGCATTGGCAGCAGGCCGTTCCTCTTGTACCTGAATGGCACACCACATAATAATGCATTAATAAGAAACTTTTCTGCCATTTCCGCAAATCAACAAGGATCGCATATCGCAAAATCAAATATTGTGAAGAGTTATCTAAGCCCTAAGGAGCAATACATTTAGAACAAAACCCCCAAATTGCAAGACAACAGCTATCTGTTCCCATCATGACCATCCCAGATTTCCGCCAACACCAACCAAATCACCACAAATAACTCATAAATTCGAAATCGACTCTAAAAAGGAGATCCTGCCTTCTCCAGTGCCACCACCAAGAGCCCCCGGAAAGAACACAGAATCAAGAAGGGAAAAGAGCAGTAGGACGGACAGGTCGGGGTCCTTGCGGCGGAGGTCGTCGTAGATGACGTTGTAGGGGGTGCCGAAGTCGTAGACGTTGGGCTCGTGGAGGGAAGGGCCGGGGAGCTTGACGTGGGTGCCGGTGCCGTAGGAGGCGACGTCGAGCCCCGCGCGGCCGAGCAGCGAGTGCGCCTCCATGCTCCGGTTCATGTTCGACGAGCACACCATCGCGAACCTCATCTTCCTCCTCGCCTCCATGCCCATCCGCCGCCGCCGCTCGCCGCCGGCAAGGTAGGGTCGGTTCGCCGCCGCCGCCGCCGCCGCTCCGACCGAGCTCGCCTGTGAGGGGTGTGTGGCTGTCCGCTTTGAGATTCGTGTGCGAAGGGAGTGAACGGACTGGATGGCTTGGAGTTAGGACGTGTAGAGCTTTGGGCTAGCCTGGGCCGGCCCAGTTCACTAAAATACTGTTTCGGGCCTAGTATAATCATGTTAACTTGAGAGAATAAACTATTTTGCGTCCTTCAACTCTTGTTTCTTGTTGAATCGCATCCCTTGACCGTAAAACCGGGTATAATGTATCCCTCGTCTTTAAAAACCGGTGTATATCGCCTCTTTTGGCGGTTCGGGAGGTTGTTTTCTGATGTGGCAGCTTTGACCTCGTTGAATGCCTGAGTTATCTTGTAGACCCCATCTGTCAGTGACCTACTCCATCATATCTTCTTCCTCACCTTTCCCCTCTCTCACCTCACAGCTGCATGCAGGGAGGAGCTCGCCGGTCAGCCACAATGTGCGCACAGGAAGGAGATTGCCGATAGTGCCGCTAGCGGGCCGCGGGGGAGGTGTTGCCGGCTGCCCGTGCGCGGGGAGGAGCTCGCTGTGTCCTCCACCACCTTCTCGCGAGAACAGATCCGCGGTGCCGCCGCCGTGTCCGCAAACTCCCTATCTTCCTCCCTCACCTTTTACGTCGAGGCCTAGTCACCACCGAGCGTTGCCTCCTCACGCAAGTCAGCTCGCGGGACGACCATCGACACATCTACGTGAATGGCACGCACGTAGGGCAGAGAGGCACATGAACTCAGCTGCGAACGTTGGATTGCTGTTGTCGAGCAGCTACTCGTGAAAGGTAACTGGCTGTACATTTTTTTCCCATGTGTCACTGACATGCTGGGCCCATTGTATACGGTTTCCCATATCGCACTGATATGTGGGTCCTATCTGCAAAAACCACTTTTCAAACCACCGAAGGATTCTATTTATATCGGTTTTGAAAGATAGGGGATGCGTTATACCGGTTTTTATGGCTGAGGGATGCAATTTCAACCTAGAACAAGAGATGAGGGAGGTAAAATAGACTTATTCCAAATGACTAATATTGTATGAAAGCACTTTCAACTATAACTTTTTTTTAGCATAACAAGAACTAAGGGCATCACCAATATATATGGCAAAGTGATCCATATAGATGAAACCCACATAAATAGTTTTTATCTATGACAATCTCCACAATGTATATGGAAACGAGGTATCATTAGGAGAAGAGAGAGGAGTAGAGATAGATAATATAATTTATTCCATATGGGTAGTCCATATGCATATAGATACCTTTTGTTATTTTTTCTATATGGACTAGTTGCACAATGGTAATAGGTGGCTGAATGGAATATTCTATTGCTTATGAACTACTTTTACACCATATTGTGGATGCCCTAAATACATTCATAATTTTACTTCCACCGATCAAAATCCATAAAGTTTACATATATATACACCATATAAAAACAGCAGAAAGAAAGAAATGTGTGTTAATATAATTAAGTAATCAATACTATTATTATAAGTTGATAAAAATCGGTGCAATTTTCCGACACGTGCGAAAGACCTAAAACCCTCGTCCTCCCACTTTGCCGTGGGACCCAACCAACCGCCCTCCCTTCTCCCCCTCCCCACCAAGTAGGGTTTCACCGCCGCCTCCTCTGCCGCCATGGCGCGCGCCGCCGCCTCCAGGCTCGCCGCCGCGGCAACCTCCACCTCGACGGTGAGTTCGCCCCTCCCCTCCTCCTCCTCCTCCTCTTCCATCCGGATCCCCGGCTCGCTCAAGGCTAACCATCCCCTTTGCCTCCTTGCTGACAGCTCGAGATGTTCTCCCGCCACCTCGCGGCCGCCTCGTCGGCGTGGGGCATCGCTTCGTCGCGGGCTCCCTATCCAGGTGAGTCGAACTCTCTCACGAGCCCCACGCATTTCGGGCGTGGTGAATTGAATACGTGTTGATTGTTTTTGGTGTGTTGCTGATCCGGTTGGATTGGGATTGATTGGACAGGGAGGGAGAGGAGGAGCGCGAGCTGGTGGTGCCCTACCAGGTCGTTCCATGGTATGTTCTCTGGTGGTTTTGATGCTCTGTTGCAGATACTGTCGTGGTTTCCGTACTAGGATTCATAACAGTAAGCCATTTGAGGTTGGCGAGATTCATTTTTGTTACAGCCAATTTTTATTAGAGTGGAAAGTTATAACTCCAGACCAAAATTTAATGCTATATTTTTTATTTGTGTTAGTGTGCGTGGTTGCTATCTTTCTAGGTCTTGTTAATATTTAGCTTTAGTCGGTAAAAAAAAAAGGAACTTTGAAGCTTTTATCGGGTCACTATGTCTATGCTAACTTACTAAGTCATTCGTATCTGCACGATATGTTATGTACTTCCTCTGTTTCACAATGTAAGACTTTTTAGCATTGCCCACATTCATTTAGATGTTAATGAATCTAGACATATGTATGTGTTTAGATTCATTAACATCTATATGTATATGAGCAATGCTAGAAAGTCTTACATTGTGAAACGGAGGGAGTAGTCAATATGTACTACATGATCTATACAAAAAAGTTCAGTAGATGTATTAACAGTACTACACATATGTTGTATTGTCAAGTTCCCACTGACTTGTTGATAATGTTTCAATCAATGAATGGCAGGTTTGTTCACTCTTATTTCACTTTACTATGATTATATAAAAGAGCGATTGTTGTCACTTTTTTTATTTTTGTTTTTACTATGAATGGGGCCATTGCTGATGCTAATATTTGTGATAGTTGGCTAATGCCATTTGTCTGAATAAACGAACAAAACTCATCCATGATGGATATACAAATTTATAAGATGGATGCCATATTTATTTGTTCTTTTTGCCATTTCCCTGTCAATGTATTTGTGCTTTTTCCGGTTAAAAAAATGTAGCTGTGCCTATTCAAGGCTCTCAGACGCGATGCTTGTGTAATAAAATCTCTGATTTGTAAAAACTGCACTGTATTTGATTTTTGAAATGCTAGCATGATTCCTTTATTCTTTTTGTCTGATTTTGTTATTTTGGCAAAGTTCTATGTTCATTCTGTTTTTCTTTATGATAATTGATTTTGTTTGTATGATTTTAGCCACAAGGGGAATGAATGCAAGGGATTACTATGATGTTCTTGGAGTGAACAAAGATGCATCTGCATCAGACATAAAGAAGGCATATTATCTGGTATATATATACTTTACTTTTTCTTGGTTAAGGTAATGCGATATTGATTACTCTAGATTTGATTTGATTGAATTTTTGGAGGGTCCTGCTCCTGTATAATTCCTGAATGTTTGTATGAGAGTATTGAATGTGAACTATGGTCTAAATTCTAAGCCAAATATATAGAGAAGTATAATGTGTTGTTTGGCATTCCACCGTATGCTTACACTTAATTTTTCTGATCTACAATCTTGACTACAGTGCTCGAGAATTGTGTAGTGCTGGAACTCTTAAACTTCATATTAGCAGGGGAAAGCTGTTATCTTCCCTATGGCTTTCTGAACTGTTTCTAGTGTTTACTGGCTGTCCAGCACCATTTGAATATGACAGCATGGGATGGTCATACCCAGTTTTAAATTTTAAGGGCTTCTGCATAGTAGATTAGGCAGGCAGTCATGGGCATTTGCATGCCAGTTTCCAGCTGTACAGACCATAGAGGTTTGCTCTATCTCCTAGATTATGTGTGTTCTAACTTCTAAGCCTCTATGGAGCAAGAGCTGTGTATGTAGTTGCATGGTGTTTTCAAGAAACTAAATATTGTATCCAACTTTTTGTTTCTTGAATTGTGTATTTGCTCATTTATCGGCATGCTATGCCCATGCCACCTGTGGATTTAGCGAGCATGGCAAGAATGAAGAGGAAACACTTGATCCTTCTCTTGACTTCATACTAAGATCCAGAACTTTTAGGATGTTGTCTATTGATTAGAAAATCTAGATATTACCCTCTCAATGTTTTATTAGATTGTTGTCCTGAGAGGTATGTAATTCATAATCATATTATTTGAATAGACCATTAGGTTAGTTGTTACATTCACACAAATACTCAATTTACAGTCAGTGTTTTATTTATTTCTACATCCAAAGGTTTTTATAAATAAAGAAAAGGTTACTTCCTGAAGAGGCTCAGATGATGGGGCTTATGGGAGAAGATATCCCTCACTCACAGGAGAATGTGTCCTGAAATCATATTGCAGTAATATTTCTTAATTCTTATTGAGTGGTCAGGCATTTATTGAATGCTTTGCTTGCTATACGTTATTCTCAATAACCTGTGTTTGCTAGGTATATTTTTGTCTGTTTCTCTACATTTCCCTTTATTTTTTACTCAAAGTTTTAACTAAACTGATTATGCTTCCCCAGCTCGCAAAGAAATTCCATCCTGATACTAATAAAGAAGATGCTGATGCAGAAAAGAAATTTCAAGAAGTTCAGCATGCCTACGAGGTATAGAGTCCTGGTTATGAATATTTATTTTTCATTTGATTAACAATAGGACATTCTTATTTTAAAGGTGCTATTCGTTGTGCTTATCTCAGGTTTTGAAGGATGATGATAAGCGTGAAACATACGACCAGGTTATAAACTATTTCCTATGACTATGATAATATCATAATAACATGCTTTACTCTGCATGTGCTTATCTTTTTAAGTTGCTCTAGGAACATAAATCTAGCTTCATGGTAATTTATTTTATAAATCAATGAAGGAAAGCTGTTAACCAAACAACAAAATATTTAAATGCAGTTGCACCAAACAGGATTATGATAATCCACCTAAATGCCAAATGGAGCCTTAATACTGCCATAAATAATGAAATATGTGATTTGTGGTTTTCACTTTCGATCGATTATCCAACTGGATTTTCTTTCATTATGACTGTTTTGTTTCAGCTTGGAGCAGAAGCTTATGAGCGCCAAGCGTCAGGTGGTGGCCCCGATGATTTTTCTGGGAGTCATCCATTTGGTGACATTTTTGGTGATGTAAGAGTTAGACATTCCTATTTTTATTTAGTATCTGAAAAACCTGAAGGTTTTCAATGTGACTTCACTCTATCTTGAAACCATGCATGAGGCCCATAATTTGCAGGATAAAATATGTTGTGATATGCCTGATTGATTACCTGGTACTTTGGGGCTTCAAAACACAAGGGGAATGGGAAAAACTTTATAGAGGTTATGTTGAAAACATTGCACTATGGGCAGTGGAATTTGAAAAATCTAATGTAGTTCCTTTGTTTCTTCAACACAAGGTCTATGATTAAATAATGTGAAGTTGTGAACATGTAAAGAACTAGTACTTTGATGTTATAGTGGTTAACTAGTTATCAATGATAGCCTTTTATTTGGAGGACCAAACATGATCCAACGAACTTTCAAATTCATTATCTATATTTGGCAAAAATTTCTGATCTCTTTCCAGTTCTCTAAGTGTGTACTCCGTAATTACTTCTGTACAACCTCTATTTTATAAATGCCTGATAGTTTTCATTTTGCCATGTCAACCAGATGTTTGATAATCCTTTTGCCATGAGAGGAGGTCGAGATGTCAAGGTTCTATTGTTGTTCATTAAATGATTTGTTTAATGACAAAGAATTGATTATTGGAAGCTTACTTTTTTCTCTTTTTTTCCCCAAATATAGGTTCCAATCAAACTATCATTCATGGAAGCCGTCCAAGGCTGCAGAAAAACTATTGCATATGAGGCTGATGTTTTCTGCGATACTTGCAGTATGTGTGCCACTTGTTTATTCTTTCCTTCTTTGATGCAGGCATGTCGGTTATCTTTGTCCACCCCATTTGTTTGTTTTTATGGCTTAAGCTTGTCATTTGTTTGATGCAGATGGAAGTGGTGTTCCTCCTGGCACTGTACCTCAAACATGTAAAGCCTGTCGAGGTGCTGGTGTGGTATGTATCCTTTGACAATCTTTTCCCCGAGTATGCCACATATTGATATTTATATATTTACTTTAACAACCTTCAAAATGTTGTCATTGAGTGCAGATATTCATGCAGCGGGGTATAATGAGTATAGAAACTACTTGTTCTAGGTGTGGTGGAAGTGGGAAAATTGTGAAGGTGCATTTCTGCTTTAATTACATATTTTTATTTATTTGTTTCTTGAAGATTCTATAGTTCTTCATGATAAATAAAGTCCCATCTGTCATGGCTGTCTTTGTTCAACAATTTCACTCAGTGGCGGACCCAGCACAAAATTATAGCTATGGCGAACTTTCTAAATGTACTTAGTACCGAAACATTTTTTTTATAAAAAAACACAAACATACCAAAACATTAGTATATAATGTATATGATAAAAATAATTAGTGTGCATATCCAATAAAACTATAAGTAAATAATTTACTGTTTTCAATATAGGTGAAGATTTATTCATGAAGGTGAGAGCCCCTAGAGCCATCCAAATGTTCCCATTCCAAATTATTCTCCAAATATTTGTGGTTAGCGTTAAACAAATAGTAATTATACTTTTGCTCAATTCCTTAAAGAACAATTCCAACCGATGCAGATGCATCATCACTTGGTCAACATGACAACTTGCTCCACCATACCAGTATTAGCTTGTACTAGTACTAATACTAAAAGATTAGTGCTTATTGCCCCCATCATCACGGTAACCACCAATGAAACAGTCAGTAGTGTTGTTGTTTAGTTGATAGTTACTGCTGGCAGATAGGTATGGCAGCTGCCACACCTTGCCACAAGGGAAGGTCCGCCACTGATTTCACTGAAAAATGGTAAACATCACTTCTATGAGTGTATTTTGTTCGTTACAAAAAGATCTACTTCCTCCGTTTCACAATGTAAGTCATTCTAGCATTTCCCACATTCATATTGATGTTAATGAATCTAGACATATATATCTATCTAGATTCATTAACATCAATATGAATGTGGGAAATGCTAGAATGACTTAAATTGTGAAACGGAGGAAGTAGCTGGCATTTAAAGGAATGCCTTTGATACTATAAATAATTTGGGATGGTAATTCTATCCTAAAACTTAATGCGATTGCCAAGAGGTATGAAATATGAATTGTGATACAAATTAGTCATGTGATCCTAAAACTTTATATTCAATGAGTTTATCTCTCTTATGTTGATGTTTGATTCTAGGAGCCTGACTTGTTTTGTATTCTATAATTTGCTTGAAGAATTTTTGCAAGACATGCAAGGGTGAACAGCTAGTGAAGGGGAAAAAATCAGTCAAGCTCGACATAATGGCTGGTAAGAAAAATTCAAGTATACCAATTTATCTGTATGATTGACATGTGAATCCTGCCTTGTAATTATAACGTGAAATTTATGCATATGCTTGTTTGGCTTCGCCAGCAGCAGAAATGTAAACTTGTGTGGTCATACCAGTTGCTTCCAACTGTACTACTTGACATATTGCAGATCTGCATTTTAAGATTTCAATCACTAGCTAATTAATAATATCAAGAAGAAAGATGGTACTTTAGAAGAAAATAAATCATCCCACTGCTCCATAAGATGCGTTGCTTAAATCTTTTTGCCTTTTCTGTCAATGTTTGTCTCCTTATTCAAATATTCAAGTTATTCGTTTATATTGGAGTGTGCATGGCAGTACTTGCATTTTGGGTGTGACATAAATGGAACATCTTTTCCAGGCATCGATGACAATGACACTATGAAGGTTTTTGGCAAGGGTGGTGCAGATGTTGAGCGCAATAAACCTGGTGATCTCTATGTTACTATCAAGGTTTGGTTCCTTTTTTTTTTTTCCAAAATACAAACTCTTTATGTCAGTTTGATCAGTTCTTTGCAAATGAACTTTGTATTCATTTTCCTAGTACAGATCAGAGAGGATCCTGTCTTCCGTAGAGAAGGCAACCATGTGCATGTTGACGCTATTATAAGCATTGCCCAGGTCACCACTCTTTCTGTTTGGTTTCCCTGTTTGATGCTGTTATGATTATATATGACTTAGGTCTTTACATATACATTTTATGTAAACTACACCTCTTTTAGGAAAAAGGAAAATCATGTAGCGCATGATGACCAATTCTGCTGTCTATGCAGATATTCCTTTTATGATTAATAGTTCTAAAACTGCTTGATTTTCAGGCTGTACTAGGTGGAACTGTCACAGTACCAACCCTTACGGGCAACGTTTCAGTCAAGGTATTGATTTCATTTTTGCTGCGTGACACTAACCATGTAATCCAGTTATTTCAATGGCTTACCAATGACCGTGTTTGTGGTATTTCCTGATCAGGTTCGCCAAGGTACCCAACCAGGAGAAAAGGTTGTCCTCAGGGGCAAAGGTTGGTTGTTCGAGCCATGCTAGAAATCCTATGCACAGATACTTGGATTTGTTAGATGATATATTTGGTTTTTGCCCTATTATATCTGCTGGAAGAAAGTACTCACTATGTACACTGTTGTGATAAACATATTTTATTTTTCACTAAAAAACTGCAGGAATAAAAGCACGGAATTCCCCAGCCTATGGGAATCAGTATATTCACTTCAACGTCCGAGTTCCAACGTATGATACATTCTCAAACTAGACTACTAGAGCTATATAATTACACTGATCAAAGAATTTCCTGCCCATTCCTATAAACTGACATCTTTCGTCTTCACGATGTACAGGGATGTGACACAACGACAACGCGAGTTAATGGAGGAATTTGATAAAGAGGAGTGCAACGAAGGGGAGAGAGTTGCAGCTGCCTCCGGATGAAATTTTGCCGCACCCATTCGTTGGTTATTATACGTAATAAGCCGATAGCCGAAGCCCCAATTATAATGGGCTCGGTATGACGTACATGATGTAGTCTTTAGAGTGCAGATTTTGCATTGTATAATATGCACGCTAAGGCTAAATAACTGTACTAACCTTTTGACCTTTTATTTATTGTTATGGCAAATGTAACAGCTAATATAACTAGGAACATATAATAGGAAGGCTATGTGATGTGTAATGCCTTAGCTGCCGCATAAACTCACGAATCCACTGTGCATGTGCTTCCTCTTTTTCATGTTTCTTGTTAGGCCTCGTTTAGTTCCCAAAACAAAAACTTTTCACCCATCACATCGAATATTTGGACACATGGAGTATTAACTGTGAAAAAAAAGTCAATTACACAGTTTGCGTTTAAATTGTGAGACGAATATTTTAAGCCTAATTGCGCTATGATTTGAGAATGTGGTGCTACAGTAAATATTTTGCTAATGATGGATTAATTAGACTTAATAAATTCGTTTCGTAGTTTCCTAATGGGATATGTAATTTGTTTTATTATTAGACTACGTTTAATACTTTAAATATGTGTCTAAATATCTACTGTGATAACCAAACCTAAAAATTTTTCACAACTAAACAAGGCCTTATAGGATGGATGTTAGTAAATCCAGACGATGGATGGAGATGTCAAAGCGTGGAACAGGGGAGTACTATTTGTTAGCTTCGTCTTCCTTTAGAAAGACTTATGGTATTATGTGCCAAAAAAACATTCGGCTTTCTTTACTAAACTCTTTTAATATAGGGTGTGTTTAGTTTACACCAAAATTGGAAGTTTAGTTGAAATTAGAACGATATGATGGAAAAGTTGGAAGTTTATGTGTGTAGGAAAGTTTTGATGTGATGAAAAAGTTATAAGTTTGAAGAAAAAGTTTGCAACTAAACAAGGCTATAGTTGTAGGACTTCATCGAAAGAAATATTTTTTTATTGATTTTTACAGAAGTTTAATTAGTACATACAGAATTCTTATAAAATTCATGTGTAACAAACGAGCCCAGGACTGTGTAACAAACGAGCCCAGGACTGTGTGGCATGCCATAAACAATATGCTACTGTAACTTTATCATAGCAGTTCGTTATGAAACAGCATTTGCGCGTCACGTGGAGTTAAAAGGTTCCTGCTCACGTGCGGCCCATATTAGGCCCTATTTAGGGCCCCTTTGAATCGTAGGATTAAGAAAACATAATAATAGGAAAAACATAGGATTTTGATAGAAATGTAAGTGTAAAACAGAGGATTGCAAAACACAGGAAAAACACAGGAATGACCGTTTGATTGAACCATAGGAAAAACACAAAAATTGGATGAGAGAGATATACTCAAAGGAAAGTTAGCAAGAGGTTGAAGCTCTTGCTAAATTTCCTCCAAAATCTCTATAGGATTGTCCATTCCATAGGAATTTCAAAGGACTGGATATGATTCAATCCTTTGTTTCAAAGGGCTTCATAGGAAATTTTCTTATAGGATTGAAATCCTCTAAAATTCCTATATTTTTCCTCCAAATCAAAGGGGCCCTTAGTTCAAGGTAAAAAGTTTTTGCGTATCACATCGGATATATTGACACATATTTGAAGTATTAAACGTAGTCTAATAACAAAATAAACTACAGATTCTACATATAAACTGCGAGACGAATTTATTAACCCTAATTAATCCGTTATTCATAAATTTTTACTGTAGCACCACATTATCAAATAATGGCGCAGTTAGGCTTAAAAGATTCATCTCACAATTTACACGCAATCTGTGTAATTAGTTCTTTTTATCTATATTTAATACTCTACGTATGTGTACAAATATTTAACGTGGCAGGATAAAAAGTTTTTGTCTTTGAACTAAACAGGGCCTTAAGCTTTGTTCGTAACGACATTGCCGTCACATGCAACTTCACATCGATCAAACCATCGAAAACTTCTGAATCGATCCAAGGAAGCTTACTCTTCTACAGATCGAGGCCGCTGAGTACAAGTGTCAAGCAGCTATTGGAGTTCTTCATTTACGGAAGAATATCCCATACCGTGCAAACCACATTTACAGTACAAATCTAGAAATTACCTTAGGATTGAAAAATGAACATAAAAGATATGTTCACGCCACCCCGAGTAAAATTTTTACTCTCGGGGTAAAAGTTTACTTGAAGTAAAAAATTTACTCGGGGTGACGTGGATAAATCCTTAACGTTTATTTTTTTTAACCTGGGGTAGTTATCAACTTTGCATTATAGGTGGTTTGCCCCACATATTTTCCTTTTACTTACTGCACTGACAAATACTAAATTTATGTCTAACTATCAATATTTATCATTTCCTTTCCAACTCTATTATTATCTTCGCCTACTCACTAATAAAAAAAACTAAGATAAAAAATTCAAACAACCTCTTATAAGTCATGAATCTTTCTAATCTACCAATACAACTTAATTCCGTGCCATTAAAACATTCCCCACTCCCATCTTTGCCTAGATTTTGATTTTTAGTGATTTCTTGCATTATGTGGATCTCGATAGTATCTTCTCTTGCTGGGCATGAAATTTAATACGCTTTTTCTATAATATGTGATTGTTGTCATATTTCAACACCATAGCGCTAGTGGAATTAAAGTGTGTAAAAGTGGAAGGTGGAAGGAAGCCGAGGTATACACCCCACTTTGCTTATTGCAATAGTGGGGCCATGATTTATAAAAACCGTGCGGTTATAATGGTTATCATGTATGGTAACATTTTTAGTTTTTGAAACCACGGTATACCTCGTGGTAACCGCATGGTTATCTCGGTAACCGTCAAACCATGGGGTGGTGGTAACCCCACCCCAAACAGCTTAGTAAACCTTGAGTGGGGCTCATAGGGTGTGAAAAATTGTTGAAAACTGATAGAGGTAGGAGATTAAAAGAGAAATTAACTTGTGAGGAGCACATGCACGAAATTAAGTTCTTTGGGAGAAATTGAAAAGAACATTGACTTGTTGGTATGTATTTGGATTTTCCTCTTGAAACTTTTTTTTTTTGGCGGGCATTTTCCTCTTAAAACTAAACAATCAGACACCAGTCCTTATAGGGGTAGGGTTTACGTGCGTGTGTTCATAGGGGTGAGTGTGCATGCATTGTGAGTGTCTGCGTTGTACTGTGTAATTCTAAAAAAAAAAACCGTACCATTGACCCCGAACTTAAAAACTCATTAAACACCATATGCATGCACTGGCCATAAAATCGCGAGCGCATTAACAGATCGACTAGCTGAGTTTTTTTTAGTAAACTCTAAATCTAGGCACGCACCCACCCTGCTAGTTTTATTATGTTTTCCACTTTCGCTATGGCTTGGATGGGTTTTGTCCCCAAAAGACCACCTCTCAAACCACCAATAGATTCTTGGGTTAATTAGATCCATGCCATTATTAATCTGACCGTATTTGACTATGGCTTGGTTGTTTGGATTAAGTTGCCCCTGGTTGAATTAGTATACCAACCGAATCGGCTTGTGCAGCTGCAACCCGATCACCTCTCCCTCGAGCCCTCAAACCCTAAAAGAAGCGGTGGTGACAACGACGACGACGTCGGTAGCAGCAAGGGGTGTGACGACGAAGGCGTACTGCAAGTGCAGGGACAGGAAGGAGGCACTCGGTGGTGATGGAGGGGTAGGGCATCTGATTCCACCGATGGAGGTCATGGGGCCGATGGATCTAGTGGAAGCAAGGTGAGCAATTGTAATCCGTTGCAATGTCGTCCAATTTGCTTTGTTTTGAGCTGATTTGGGAGGTGAAATTAGCTTATTCCGTTAGGATTGATTTGATTTGGTTTCATACCTAAGTCAGTACACGTGTTTTCTCGCTAGAGTTAAAGATCGAAGCTTTCACCATGATGGAGTCAGTGGTAGGCGGGGGTATATTAAGGGTTGTACACTGAAGTGGGATATCGAGTACGGTAGTGTTAACAGTAAAATTTGGTAAGCCTCAAAGAGAATTATCACGTCGCCAATAGTCGGATTCCTGCTATATTCGGTTAAGAAAATTAATATATTAAAGGAAGATTATCTAGAAGTGACCGAGTTCCAGGAGAATGCGACATGGTAGTTTATCTATTAATTAGGCAATATTTGTTAGTGTCCCATAAGGACTTTATGTTTTCCTTTTATCTTTTAGGAAAGTTTCTTTCTTGTCCTACAAGGACTAGTATCTACCCATGGGTATAAATATGTACACCCGGGGTCATTGTAACATCTCTCCATGATCAATACAATTCGACGCATCGCTGCCTTTTACCTTTTCTACTTTATTTTATCGTCTGGCGAGACTTGGCACCTGACGCGGGGCTGCATTGGTTTTCGATCTCCGGCGAAGGGGTAAGTCCAATGTTCCGCCGGCCCAGGCAATTGTATCGTCTATGTCGGTGTCGTTCAAGGCTGCATCAGTACATTCGACCTCTTGGATTGCTCTGGTTTGGTTGATATATTTGCCTGGCTATTTAACATGTCTTAATTAATCTAGTCTTAGTATCTCAATTTAGCTCAATCTGTTGTCTTCTCGCTTTAGGGTTTCTGCCGGTATCGGCTAAATTGTTTTACTAGATTAGATTAGCTAAGGCATCTACCACCCTAAACATCAGTCAACGGCTTAATTGTCTCGATATTGTGTTTCTTTTCATACTTAGTGCTGCATCAGTTAAGTTTGATCTACTAAGCCGTGTTTAGAACCATAATCCCTAGCCTGCTTTTTGACTGCCAATAAGGGTTTCATCGGGGTTTCAGCCGATGAGGTATTTGGATGTTGCATCGACTTACAAGGATTGCATATAAGTTGGATTTAGCCAATGATAACAAATATTTCACCGTTTAATTTAATCTGTGGATTTTATGATATCGGACCTCCAGCCGATGTATGTTTTAACCTTCGGATCAATACTTGTTCTATCATATCATTGTTAGCCGATTGGTTTCTATTGAATTATATTGTTGCTTTCTTGCATTATCATCAGCCGGTTGCCTTTATATTGTTATTTACATCAAGCATCAGAATCTACATCAGAATTATAGCCGATAGCTCAAAACCCTATCGCTATCGGCTGGTATCAACATCGGTTGGAAGTAATCTATCGGCTTGTCAGCCGATCGGCTCATTGATTTGCTATTTGTATATCTTGTCAGTTGCAGGGTCAAACTGACTGGCACGCCCGCATCTCATCAACCTTTGGTCCTGCAGTGGAGCTAAACAGATCTCCCAGGCCAGTGTGTGTTTTTTGCATCAACAGGTAGCTTCGGTTTGGGGTTGTTGATGTCGAGCTTAAGCACAGTGGTGAAATGGGGCGAGAAATAGATAGCCACAATGTGGTTCTTGGATAAGAGATATAGCGAGGATCTTAGAATTGTCTAGTGAAAGGACCTTGATGTCGCCTAGAGGGGGGGTGAATAGGCGGTTTTAAAAATAAATGCGGAAGCTAAAACAAAACATGGTCGGATTGTATGATATCAGGTCGGATAGTCCTATGTGATCAGATAGTCTGAACTGAGATCAGACTATCTGACCTGCACAACAACAATACAAACAAGAGAACAACCTAAGAGATCTAGATTCAATCCACAAGCAAAGAGGTGAGCTCGACCAACAACAATATTAGCATAGTACAGAGCAATGGAACAAGAAGGTAAAGAGAGTGAGGATATCACCGAGGTTTATGCGCCGATGTATTTCCCGGAGTTCAAATCCTTGAGGGGATTCTAGTCTCCGTTGAGGGGCTCGCAAAGAGCCGGGTCTTTTTCAACCCTATCCTCGTGAGGTTGCACAAATGCACTCCTCCTTCCACTAAGGGTATCTCTTTCCTTGCGGAGGCGAGATCCGGCCTTCACAAACTTCTCTTGGCCAACCACACGTAGATCGGTGGCCCAAGAACGACACCTAGCCGTCTAGGAGTCCTCAACCTCCAAGAGTAATAAACACCACACAACTCTTGGACAAATCCTAGTGCTCAAGATCAAAAGAAACACACACTAGACTCCCAAACTCCAAATCCACACACAAAGATCCAAGTCACAAAGAACAAGGGGGATTTGAGATAGAGAGGTAGAGAGCTCAAAGATCCAAAGCACTTAGCACAAAGCTCAACCCAAAACAAGATTTGAATGAAATGAGTTTGGGCAACCCTAGAAAAGGGTTGGTGGGGGGTTTATATAGATCCCCCCAAAATGTGACCGTTGGAGGGGAATCTTTCAACCCACGTCGGATAGTCCGATACAATATCGGATAGTTCGATATTTTAAACCTCCAAGGCAACGAGAAACAGAGAACGAAGTTCCATGAAATTTCGGACTTTCCGAGACATCGGACTATCTGATGTTAAATCGGAGTATCTGATATTTTTAGAAGCAAAAACTTCGTCCTCAAACAGAGACTCAAGTTCCATGAAATTTCGGAGTCTCTGTGTCATCGGACTATCTGATTCAACATCGGATACTCTGATACTTAGAAAAACTCACTCGATAGGATTTTTCAAATCAAGACAGCGAGTGAAGTTCTGTGAAAAATCGGATAGTTCGATACATCGGATAGTCTGATTTCAAATCGGATAGTCTGATGTTGCTCAAGTAAAAATGCAATAACTTTTTACTCCGAACTTCGATTTCGAAGATCTTGGACTCTATGGAAAGCTAGTTTCGTGGGCTATCAAACCCAACATAAAACATGTCCAAAACCTTCAAGAGATGTTGAAAAACTTGCATAGAAACCCGGTGTAAGTGTTGTGACAAGTGAAACAACTCGGGATTGAAATTTTGGCTTAGGTTTTTCAACTCACACAAAGATGAAGCATTTTGAGCACTAGTATTTAACCAATTATATGCATGTGGTATCCTTCTTAATAGTACGGCCTCCTAAACTCAAATTTGAAAGGCAAAGTTATACCAATAGGAGTACCTTCACACCATATTGTTTCTTCACTTGGAGGGTTACCAACGTCAAGGTCATCTGATCATCGGGAAGATCTCATCTTCTTGATCTTTGACATTTCATCTTCTATTTCTCAAATGATTGATGTGGATAATCCATGGCTTCAAATGGTCTCGCACGGTTCATCACGACACAGTCTTCACTCACCCTTCACCACCGGTTTCGGTTCGTCGGCACCAAGCCCCTTGCTTGCCCTTCACCACCGCATGGTCCATCGCAACTGTGCGTCGCTTGCGCTTCACCGTCTTGCCATAGGTAGTCACTTCATACCCGCATCTTCAATATCTTCTCTTTAATTCTCATCCATCGATAAGTCCATTTCCTAGCTTCTTCATCGGACTAATCACTTGCTTATACACTCAATAAGTGCATTAGTCCCTTAATCGTTTGTCATCAATAAACCAAAACCCACTAGGGGCATAGATGCTCTTTCATCTAGGAAGTTGAGTTGAGTGCTATGTTTGAGATGTGCATGCATAACTCATGGCTATAGTGGTTGATAGTGAACTCATGGCTAATCCTAATCCTTTAGAGCCATTGTGTGTTGTTCCACCTACTCATAGTGCACGGGGATTATCTGCATCTAAAGTGGCAGATTCTACCGAATCCTCAACCTCAGAAACAAAACTCTTAGTGCTTATATGTGTTGTTCCACCTATTCAGACAGGGCAAGGAGCATTTGTATCTGAAGTGACAGTTTCTACTGAACCTGCAACCAAAGAAGCATATGGGACATTGCCTAATGTGTTTGATAATGTGGAAGAGTATATATGTGTCAATGGTAAGGGGTTATATATTGATGTGCCACCTATTCCATCTACTGATGGTGCTGAACCCTCTGTGCCTACTCAAACTTATGGCCCTAGTGAGACTTTTGGGGTTGCAGAACCTTATGCAGAGGTTGAGGTCAATGATGATGACTCAAATGAACTGAATGTGTTGCATAATCTTGAGATGCCAGTAATTGAAAAGGATGCTTGTTTTCCTAACATGATAACATTTAGACAAGCTATTAGGCACTTTGTTGTTACCCAAGGATTTGAGCTTGCTAATATTCAAACAGATCCCCACAAGATACATTACCAAATGCAAGCACATAGGGTGTAAATGGCGTATTCATGCCTCTAAGCTTCATGATGACAGAATTATCCAAGTATGTGTTACATATTTGACCCAAGTTGTTTAGTTTTGATCATATCCGAGCATGTTGTTTACTTTTCATCATGTTTGATCATATTGTTCTGTTTTGTTATGCTTGTATGCACATATAAAGAGGCTATCGTTTCCACATGAATGCCCAACAACCAAGCTGATGGAAGGAAAGATGGCCAGTCAAGGATGGATTGCAGATAGGTTGTCTGATTGGTTAAAGAAGAATCCCCAGAGAGGCCCCAAGGATGCAAAGGAAAAGTTGGAAGAGAAATATGAGATAAAGGTAAAGTATTCTAAAGCATGGTTAGGTGTGTATGTGGCACTTGACCAAATTCATGGGAAGTATGAGGAAAATTTTCAGCTATTGTTCAACTGGAAGGCAGAGATTGAGAAGAAATCACCAGGTACACTTGTGAACATTGAATTGCAGAAAGTAGGGAAGAAAATGTGTTTTAGTAGAATGTTTGTTGATTTCAAACCATGTGTAGATGGGTTCTTGAATGGCTGTAAGCCCTACATTGGTGTAGATGCAACTAGGTTAACTGGTAAATACACAGGACAACTAGCATATGCTACATCTGTTGATGGTCACAATTGGTTATTCTACATGGCCTTTGCTATTTTTGATTCAGAGACAGATGATAATTGGTCATGGTTCATGCAACAACTGCATGCAGCTATAGGTTCCTCTAGTGACTTAAGTTATTTCAATTGATGCATGTAAAGGGTTAGAGAAAGCTGTAGGTGTTGTCTTTAAAAAAGTTGAACATAGGGAGTGCATGAGACATCTGTATAGTAACTTCATGAAGAAATATTGTGGACCTATCTTCACACAACACTTGTATTCTGCTGCAAGAAGCTTTATAGAAGATGGATTTAGGTATCACACAGAACAAGTTTATAAGCTGCCCTAGGTGTTGTGAAATACTTAGAAGAACATCACTCAAGAATCTGGTATAGGTGTGGGTTCAAAGAAACATGCAAGTGTGACTACTTGACCAATAATGTATTCGAGAGTTTTAACAATCAGATCAAAGGAATGAAAAGGCTACATCTTCATAAGTTAGTTGATTCTTTGAGGAAGCTCATGATGAAGAAGATGTGCCTAAGAAGACAAGTTGGCAAAAAGTTGCCTGATGGTATCTTGCCAAATGTCATTAAGGAGCTGAATGCAACAAGTAACAATTTGAGGGTGGTGAAGATAGCTAGACCTGATGATGACATGGCAGTGATGGCATTTGTTGATGTTGACAACCAGGCTGGGAGGCATATAGTGCACTTGACAAACAAAACTTACTCATGCATAAAGTGGTAGGTATCAGGCAAGCTTTGCAATCATGCATTAACATGGATTTGTTCCAACAGAGGTGTACAAATTTCTTATTTTGTGAATGATTGCTATTTTGTGGCCAAGTTTAGGGCATCATATGCAGGTAGAGTACCAACTATGCTAGATAGAACACAATGGCCTGTGTAGGATCTAGGATTCAAAGTGTGAGAACCTAAGCTCAAGAGGATTGCTGGAAGGCCTAGAGTTCAGAGGATTAGGGGTGCACTTGAGCCGGGACTAGAAGGGTGAGATGCAAAAGATGTGGAGGGTTTGGTCATTTTCAGAAGACTTGCAGGCTTGCTAAAGCACATGATGATGGTGATGCAGAAATTGAGGCAGCTCCAAGGAAGAGGTACTACCTACTTATCTTGCATAAATTGTGTATTGCCAATTACCATGTGGCTAACATGTAGCATTCCACTTCCTTTCTTGCATGACTAGGCTGAACAGGAACCTTCATCAAGCTAACCAACCAAAAAGAAAAAGACCCAAGAAACAACATGGCCAACTCTGGGCCTAGGCGGGTTGTGCGATCGCCTAGGGCCCAGGCCGGCGAGGGGCCCATCAAACCACACACCACATGCACCTCTTCTCCCAATTGGCGCATCCACATCTCCACGAGCGATACGATTAGCGAGACATGCGGCGCGGTTGAGGCATCACGACGCACGCGTGATCATCGGTTCATTCTCTCTGCTCGGCGTTTCTCTGACTTGATGATTCCCTGAGATCCTTACGCGCGCGTTGCCTGACCACCGATGCCACACAGCCCACACCGCGACGGGCAAGGACGATGGCGGGATCGACTCTGACTCCTGAGCGAGCCAACCGCTAGGCACGATAGCTCCAACGCCTAGTAGCCAGCAACCATGCGCCGAGCCCTCTGAGCTCTGCTGCCTTATCGTGACTTGGTGAGGACTTATGATGTTCTAATTTTTTAGTAATCTCATTTGCAACTATTTAGACTAAATTTTAGTTCTAAAATTAGTATGGTTTCATCTGTTCTTGTTATTTAATTTACTAAATAATTAATTTAGGAGTTACTCCCTTCGTTTCAGGTTATAAGATGTTTTGACTTTGGTCAAAGTTAAACTGCTTTAGGTTTGACCAAGTTTATAGAAAAAATAATAATATTTTCGACCCAAGATAAATTTATTATAAAAATGTATTTAATTGTTAATTTAATAAAATGAATGTAAATATTACTATATTTCTCTATAAACATAGTCAAACTTGAAGCAGTTTGACTTTGATTAAAGTCAAAATATCTTATAACCTGAAACGGAGGAAGTATAAGGTTGCCAAAAAGCATTTTTTGGGTGCTAAAAAAGAACAAAAGAATACGAGAAGAACAACTTATTGAATCACAATAGATTTTACTTAAAAAAATGCTTGAGGAGGTTCTTTTTTTGAGAGACATTTGATATTTGTGGTCTCCTATTTAAGATACTCATACTATTTATTTCTATGGTGAATAGGCGATGAAAATTAAATCACACATAATCAAAACTAACCTAACTTACTCGGCTTGGTGAGGGATAAACTTAACTAAACAACTAAGTTATGTTTTGCAATTCTATGGTGATATGGGCTCAAATATGTCTCTATGAAAGTAAATTGCACAATTGTAAATGCAATAAGTAAATGAGATAAGAGACAAGTAATTTTTCACCCAAGGTTCGGAAACTCACCGGTTTCCTAATCCTCGTTGAGGCGAGCCCAACTTCACCGCTCAAAACCCTGAAGCCATCGCAAGCCCCCTGTAGGATCGAGATGTCGACTAGAGGGGGGAGGGTGAATAGATGATTTAAAACTAAATGACAGCTAATCAAAACTAACCTAAGTTGCTAGGCTCGGTGAGGGTCAACTCTAACTAAGCAACTAAGTTATGTTTTGCAAACCTAGGGTGATAGTGGCTCAATTATATCTCTAGGAAAGTAAATCACACTCCTATGTCAATGTTTAGCAATCCTAGGGTGATATGATCTTAAGTATGTCTCTAGAAATGTAAATTGCACAAATGTAAATACGACAATCAAATGAGATAAGGAGACAACAGATTTTTCACCGAGGTTCGGAAACTCGCTGGTTTCCTATTCCCCGTTGAGGCGAGCCCAACTCCACCGCTCAACCACGAAGCCACCGCACGCCCCCTTCATCAAGGGGTGGGCAAGGCAGGAGCTGGCTCACGGAGAGGACTACCCAAGCCTCGATCACTCGGGGTAGTTCTTCCTTCACTCCGAAGGTGGTGAACTCCAAACCACTCACAAACCGGCGCTGGGCCTCCTCCACAATCTTCTCGGAGAGGTCACCGGGCATCTTCTCCACAAGCCGTCTAGGAGGCGGCAACCTCCAAGAGTAACAAGCAATGACCCGACGTGGAGATGATCAATCAAGTGCCACACTAGCTCTACAAATGGAAGCAATGCACTTGACTCTTGGCTAGAACAACCTCAACCACTACAATGGATGAACACTAAGCTCAAAGGTGCATGAGAAAGGTGCAAGGGGTGTATGCAATTGAATTGGGTGCCAAGAGAGTCCCCTTGCTGCTGGTGGGGGAGTATTTATACTCCCACCCACCAAAACTAGCCGTTGGGGGTGAAATCCCCCAACTCAGTGCTCTGCCGGTCTGACCGGAGGTATGTGGCCGGTCAGACCGTGCTACTCTACAACGCCTAGTTTTCTAGCCGTTGTAGGGCTATCATTGGGCCCCACCGCCCTGGCCGGTCAGACCGACATGGGGTGGCCGGTCAGACCGGCCTCGGCTTGGTCAGACCACCACCAGCTCGGTCTGATCGAATACGGCTCCGGCGGCTCGGGATCGGCACACCGAGACAACACCATCCCGGCCATATGGCCGGCCGGTCAGACCAGCCCACACCTGCCGGTCAGACCGGCCTCGAGGCGGCGGTCAGACCGGCCGTGACCCTGCGGTCAGACCGGCACTTAGGCCGCGGTCAGACTGGCCCTTGTCAGGCCGAACTCAGTGCAAACAGTGAACAACAATATATAGCAAGTGTGTGTTGTGAAATGTGAGCACAAGTCTAAATGCAAATGACCTAATGTGGCAATTAAAATAATCTCTTTGCTAGGTCATTACCCCTCTTAATAGTACAACAAAGCTATAAATAAACTAGCACAATTTTGATCGCCCAACGCCTCGATCAATTTAAAATGAAAACACTAGTTTACGTCTTCTCTTCCTTTTGCTTTGCGCCGTCAATTTTAATCCATCGATAATCATCCATGCGCGCACATGATGTGAACCTAACTTAAAATATATAGCTCAAAGACAATGGTTAGTCCAAAATTAGTGCTTGTCATTAATTACCAAAATTAACAACGGGGGCCTAGATGCTTAACCTCCTTCGTCAAGGGGTGGGCAAGGTGGGAGCCGGCCCACGAAGTGGACTACCCAAGCCTCGATCACTAGGGGTAGTTCTTCTTTCACTTTGAAGGTGGTGAACTCCAAACCACTCACAATTGGCGCGGGGCCTTCTCCACAATCTCCTTGGAGAGGTCACCGGGCAACACCTCCACAAGCCTTCTAGGAGGCGGCAACCTCCAATAGTAACAAGCGATGATCCGACTCGAAGATGATCAAGTGCCACACTAGCTCTCACAATGAAGCAATGCACTTGACTCTTGGCTAATCAACTCTCAAACACAACAAATGGATGAACACAAGCACTAGAGAGTGTGAGAGTAGTTGCAAGGGGTGTATGCAAATAAAGCAAGTGCCAAGAGAATCCCCTTGTTGTTGGTGGGTGTCAGGGTTACGGGTTAGGCATACCCTTTACCCTTCGATATACGTTACATATCGATATGGCATACCCACGCGCATGCGGATATTTCCTGTATATTCTAAGGAAACCTTTCACGGAATATACAGACGGGAAGAATCCTACTCGGGCAGAACTGGGTCGTTGGCGTATCGTATAGGGTCTGATACCTCCAAGTTCTACGTGGAGACCTCTAGATCTGCGATATAAAAGGGACCCCCCGGGGAGGGTTTAGGACATCGAATCTCAGAGCCAACACAACCTACACAGCCTACGAAGCCGGAGCCTACGAGGAGCCAAGTCGTCGAGGGCTAGTTGAAACAACTCGACTACAATCTCGCTGGATCCGACAAGTTCCCTTGTTCCCTTTGTAACCTATGTTTTCTACCATATAATCCCACATCAACTGGATTAGGGTTATTACCTATCAAGGGGCCTGAACCAGTATAATTCTTATCTTTTGTTTGCTTGATGTCGTACTACGTAGATCCTTGTACCAACGTACCCCAATACCCTCTATATCCGGTCTACGGGTATCACCCGTCGACAGTGGGGGATAGCCCATCCCACAAAAACTAGCCGTTGGGGTCAAAATCCCCAACTCTGTGCCTTGCCGGTCAGACCACCATTGGGTGGCTGGTCAGACCGGCCTACATTGTAAAGGCTAGAAAACTAGCAGTTATAGTGCATTAAATGCACTGACAGCGGGGGGGGGGGGGGAGGCAGTCAGACCGCCATAGGGCGGTCGGTCAGACTACCAGGGGCTCGGTCTGACCGGCTGTGGCTCTAGATCACCAACCCATACGAGACCAACCGGCTAGGAGGGGCCTGGTCAGACCGGCCAACACCCTCCAGTCAGACCGACCCTGGTCAAACAATGCAATTCAATTTAAAAGCGAACCAAGTCTAAATGGAAATGACCTAATCTGGCATTTTGATCATCTCTTTGTTTAGGTCATTACCCCTCTTGATAGTATGGCAAAGCTTTAAACAAATCTGGCAAATTTGCATGCCCAAACTCCTCGATCAATTAAAATAAAACACGCTAGTTTCATCGTCTTTGTTCCTTTTGCTTTGCATCATCGATTTTAATCCTCGGTGATCATTCATGGCTTGCACATTATGTGGTCCTATCTCAAAATGTATAACTCAAGATAATAGTTAGTCCACAATTAACACTTATCATTAATTATCAAAATCAACGATGGGGGTGTTGATGCGAAAAACACACACTGGCCTGGGAGATTTGCTTAACTCCAGTGCAGGTCCTAAATTTTGCTCTCGGGTTCAAAGGCGTGCCAGTTAATTTGATCCTGCAATCAACAAGAAAGAAAGACAAGAAAACCAAGGTTAAATCCATACACGATAGCCGATCGGCTGGGGCCGATGACATATCGTTCAAACTCTGAGTCGATGTTATTGGCAATAGATCGGCGATGAAGAATAAAGTAATATAAGGTTAAATATATTCGATCAGCTGTAGATATTAACAATATATAATCATCTTCTTGAAATATATTTAGGCTAAGTAATTGGGATAGATTGAACAGCAAGTCGAGATAGTATAAATCACTTATGCTCAAAAGTACTTTAAGATGAAGATTATATATGCGTTTATAGCATAGCCGATCAAAAAGACCTAACATGTGTCGGCTAATACTCCAATACCACTCTATATTAAGATATTAAAACAAACAAGATATATCAGACAACGACCATAATATACTTTAATGCAATAAGATCTTAATATAAAGGGCATATTTAGCATGTCAATCAAGCATACAAGGAATAAAGTAGCTAAATCAAGTAATCATAAAACAAGTAATCATATAAAGGCTGAAACCCCGATTGCTATCTCCATTAGTAATCATAAAACAAGCTAGATATTGCAGTTATGAATATTACTTAATAGATCAAACTCAACCGATGCAACATTAAGCATAGGAATAAATACAAGATCTAAGCAAGATGATGAAAACATCAGAAAGATGGTATATATGCTATATAATTTAGACTAATAACGAAATCTAACTCTATCGGCTACTCTCCAGTGATAAATACTAGCCAATCATAGGTTAAATCGTGAAACTAATAAAGATTATGAAGCATATATATGATAACTCGACGATTCACATAAACAAGATTATAGTATCATGAAGATGGAAGCACTAATCCTGAGAACGCAAGCCGCCATGACAAGTTTACCTCTTGTTGAAGATCGAAATCGATGCAGCACAACCTGAAAGCAAGAACTCGTCGAAACAATGAAAGTAGAAAAATGGTGGTGATGCGTCGAAAGTGTTATTGAGTTGTTGTTGTAAATTACATGGGTTCGGGTTATATTTATACCCGAGATAAATAAACGGTCCTTGCCGGACACGACTCTTATCTCTAACAAACTCTAAGATACGAACAAGACTTTACGGCAGACTCTTGCCGAAACATATCTCTAAAGAACCTATTTAAAATATCCTAATTAATAGATACAGTTGCCTATCTGTGAGCTTATCTCCATCGAGGCAATCCTCATGAAGCACGTTGGTTGATCCCGAAGACGATCCTACGACCATCTTCAACGAAATCGGCTACATCGGCTGTATCGGCTATCCTCTGTCATATCCATCTTAGCTGATACAGTCTTCAGCCGATGCTCTCGCAGCTGATGCGCACTCTGTTCTTCGAATACAATTCTCCACCGAATCCACTTTGATTCCGTTCTTGAACCTGATTCATGATTACCAAATTTGGTCATTAACAGGGGGCCTAGATGGTTCAATCTCCTCCTTTTTGGTAATTGATGACAGACACCACAGATACATATAATAACCATGAATCACATAGATACAAATGTGCAAAACAGAGAGACGGATTAACGCATGATTAATTAAGTATTAGCTTAAAAAATAAAAAATAGATTAATATAGATTAATATGATCTTTTTACAACAATTTTTGTATATAAAATGTTTGCAAAAAGTACATCATTTAGTAGTTCGAGAAACGTGCTTGCGGGAAATAAAGGAATGGAGATTGGGAACCTTGAGTTCTATATAGAAGGAATTAGAAAATATATGTGAATTTTAATCTAAGGGGCTTAATTACAACCAAATCATACTCTAACCTTACAGGAGCCCTTTTTTTTTTGCGTGATTACAGGAGCTTAAACATGCATCTACACGGACGCGCCACCGTCCGGCCGTGTCAGGATGCCGGCACTGTAGACTAGCGCCCAAAGATGCGTCATGAACTCGCCGCCTGCGCCGAGCATCTCGACGTGGATGTCCACGTTGTCCGATGGCGCGAGGAACAGTATGAACTCAACCCAGAACTCGGCCAGCATCTGCCACAGCCGCTCCTCGTTGTCCATAGCCATCCTGAGCTGGCCGCCGAGCAGCGCCGCCTTCTCGATGATGGTGGAGCTGACTTGTCTCTCGGACGCGGGCACCGCATCTCTCCTTGTCTTGGATCTCCTGTAGCCTCGCGAGCACGGAGCTCGTCGTCCTACATCCGTCGAAGTGGTCCCGCGCTTGCTGCACCGTCGTGTCGAAGATCTGCTGGGCGATGTAGCTCGGGTCCGGGAGCATCTCTGGCACGAATGCCACCAAGTAGGCGCAGTAGTTGAACAGCCTCCTCGCCACGAGCCTGTTATGGTGGTCGTCGTCGCGGCGGCTACGGCCACGGCCACTCGCCCAGTCGCAGCGCGTGGTGACGACGTGCCACACAAGGATCTGGTCAGTGAGGTTTGGGAAAGTGCACGCCCACCCCAGCCGAGACGACAGGCCGTGCCTTCGCAAGGTGGAGATGCCATTGGTGAGCCGCCCAGAGCTAGACTTGAAGGAGAGGAGCACGGCTCCGCTGACCTCCCGTGTCAGGTGCTTGGTCCGTCCCCTCTTCTGGCCCTGCCTCCGTGGCTCCACCAGGCACAGCGTCAGCCACGACAGCAGGTTCCACACCCACGGTCGGTGGTTGAACCCCTCGAGGAGCACATATTCGCCGAGATTGTCCTCCCAGTAATTCATCTTGGGCGGCGCGATGTACTCCTTCCACCAGAGGTGGCGGCGGCGCCTGTTGTACCAGGGCCGCTCGTCGCGCACGCAGCCGTACACGGTCTTGATGTACATCATCCAGTTGCTGTTGAAGACGATAACCGCCTGGAAAAGCTCGAGCGAAGATGAGATCTTTCGCCTTCTGCGACCCAGCCGCTGCGTGAATGTACCCGTAGAGCCGTAGCTTCAGCAGTTTGTACAGCGTGAACGCGAGGCATATGTCCCTGGCCAAATCCTTCTCCAACTCGGAGTACCCGACCTGATCGTCGATCCACGGGTAGACCCAGTCAATGGTGACGACCGACTTGCTGGAGCTGATCTGCGCCAGGATGTCGCCGTCCCGGCTCATGGGCGCCACGGTGGCCTCCCCGTGGAAGATGTACTTGTACCCTTTCATCGTCCTGGGGTTAGCCGGTTGGTCTCCCGCGGCGAGGGACTCCTCGATTTCCATGTACCGCGCGATCACCTCCACTCCCATGCGCCGCCGCGAGGCCACATCGTTGCTCCGCCCAACGAGGAATTCGGCGACCATCGCCGCCGCCTTGAACACGCTGAGGCTCCAGAACGCCCAGGTGACCACCCGATAGCTCATGTTGTGGCCTCTCGTCGTGTTGACGATGAGCCAGAGCACGAAGATGGTCTGGAGGAGATGCTGCCGCACCACGTTCTTCCTCTGGTCGAATTCGGGGGTAATATAATTAAGCCTCCATCTCCTTGGATCGATTCACTGGTGTTTTTTGTGGTGCGATCGATCGATGTGTAATGGGGGTGAACTAACTCGTAACAGGAAAGTACGTAGTAAGGATTTTGCTAGCTCGGCTCATTTGTTCTCTCTCCAATTAAAAGGTGAGAGACGGATCGAGGAGGAACTTGAGGATTGTTGCTCATGCATTTTTGTTCTAGTGCGAGAATGAAGTGGTCTCCAAGTAAAATGTGAGAGACGAAAGAACAATCAAAGTGTTGCGCGAAGCCGAAGAATAGAATGCATTCACGAGCTAGGGCAACCTAAAGTTCTTTTCTCTCGATCGGACTATATGTTTTTGCGTGCCTTGAGCCGTTCATCCTCGTCGCCTCCAATCCTCCATGGCTGACGGTCACCGGGCCCAATCCCAGAGAGTGGGCCAGCCCTAACGAAGACTATATGGGCCATGATGGTGACTGTTCTTCTATCCTATCTAAATAGGAATAAGTTCACCGGAGGTCCCTTAACTTAATAGCGAGATTTTTTTTGAAGTCCTTTAACCACAAAACCAGAAATGTGTACCCCTAAACTCCCTCAAACCGTTCACCGGAGTTCCCTCGGCAGTATTTTTGCCCGGTTTTACTGACGTGGCATCCTAGTCAGCAAAAAAAAATTTAAAAAAAATACGTAGGGCTCACATGTCAGCTGCACATATTTTTTTCTTCTATTTTCTTCTCCTTCTCTCCTCTTCTCCTTCAGGCTACGGGCGGAGGCTGCGGGCGGAGCAGCCACGCGCCGTGGCCGCGGTCGTCGTCGGCTCTCCACCGTCGTCGTTGCTGTGAGCGAGGCTACGCGGCGCGGCCGTCCGGCGGCGGAGCGGAGGCAGCGGAGCGGAGGCTGCGGGCGGAGCAGCCGCGCGCCGTGGCCGCCGTCGTCGTCGGCTCTCCACCGTCGTCGTCGCCGTGGGCGAGGCCTAGAGTTACATGCATATATGCATTCATTCATGAATATATACATATATATTCGATCGATCGATCTTGTCACTTTCAACCCGTGCAGCCTGCAAATCAATCACAAGCTGCTTTTGCTTTGGTCTTTTTCTCTCTACTGCATGCATGTATCCCTCACTTGAGAACCCATAGCTAGCATGCATGCGTTCACGGGCTTTTGGCCTTTCCTCTCTCGCGCGCGGAGGGACGCCATTGCCGCCTACAAGCTCGCGAGTGAAGCTCGGCTGGCTCTCTCTCCTCTCCGGCAAGAAGGGCGCCAAGGCCGCCCTGCCCGACGACGACGATTACAAGCCCCCCGCGCCGCTGCTCCCACCCGGGGACGGCAACGACGACGAGGAGCCCATCAACCTCGTCGCATCATCGGCGAAGATGAGGCCGGCGGGAGAGGGGGTGGTGCGCCGCATCGGCGAAGAGGTCGCCGCCGACCGCCTGCCACCGCTCCGCAGCCACACTTGTCCCCCCGCCGCTCGCCGACCAGGCCCCTCGCTCCGTCGTAATTGCCCGCCGCCCTCCGCCCACCGCTGCTCCGCCTACCGCGCTCGTGGAGGTCAACCAACACGACGAAGACGCCGGCGGTGAAGAGCTGGAGCATGACGAGCGCCGCCGCTCCGCTGCCACTCTCGCCCGCTGCCCTGCCCACCGCTCCCGCCGTCCCAGCCGCCTCTCTCCCACTCTCCCGCCACCGCTGGCGCGCTCGCTCCACGCCGCCCGCCTCCTCTCCCCTCCCCCGCTTCTTCCCCGCGCGCCGCTGTGCCCGCATCGCCGCCTGTTGCCACGCCCTCATCTACCCGGCCGCCTCACTGAAAAAGAGATGAGAAAAGAGAATGTGCAGCTGACATATGGGCCCCACGTACTTTTTAATATATTTTTTCTGACTAGGATGCCACGTCAGTAAAACCGGACAAAAATACTGCCGAGGGACCTCCGGTGAACGGTTTAAGGGAGTTTAGGGGTACACATTTCTGGTTTTGTGGTCAAGGGACCTCAAAAAATCTCGCTGTTAAGTTGAGGGACCTCTGGTGAACTTATTCCATCTAAATATGGCCCATAATCCCGTTTTGCTGTCCCTCACCTTTACGTTGAGTTTGATAAATTTGTATTCCTACTAAACCGCACAAACCATCTAAATTAGATCCCATAGTAATATGAATGAGTGGTTCGCCGACGTGGCATCTAGTCAGCAAATGAATAAATAAAAAACATGTGTGGTCCACGTGTAAGTGGCCAACCAAATTAAATTTGAAAATATACTGTTCATTCTTTTTCTTTTAGAAATAAAAAACATGTGTGGTCCACGTGTAAGTGGCCAACCAAATTAAATTTGAAAATATACTGTTCATTCTTTTTCTTTTAGAAATATTGGGTTGCATTCTAAAGAAAAGAAATATTCGGGTTGTAAATTTTTTTTTACAAATAAATCGTCGATCTTGCACAATCATTGATGAAAATGATGAGTGCGTACGTCACGGATGGTATCGTGTGGGGAAAGTACAAGACCGTCTCGCGGGACGGAAGAGCGAGACCGAACGGTTCGGTCTCATTGATTGAAACATCGGCACCGTCTCGCTGATGCAACGGTCCCCCATCATTAGGCCCCTCGCCTCGCTCCCCCCGTCGCCGAGCTGCTCAGCTAGCTGCCTGACCTGATTTGGAAGGAGAGACCGGGAGCACGTGAAAGGAGAGGAGAACAGAGAGAGGGAGAAGATGGGAGGAGAGTGAGGGTTGACATGTGGGGCTCACTTCCGTTTTTGATACGTAAGCGCTAGATCAGTGAAACCGGTCATTTATACTGTGGAAGGATTTAATTTAACCCGATTTTATAAGTAGGTATGGCTGTTAAGGATGTCTAAGACGTAAAGATGAGGAATGACAAGTGAACTTATTCCAAACGGTGATACGGTTGTCCAGTTTGGGCCGAGGAATCCAGGCCCAACAAGGACAAGAGAAGATTGGTTTGGTGGGGCCCCCTCGGCGGTTGAGGGCTGCTGATAAAACTCAACCTATACTTCAGGGACATTAAATGGACTTGTTCTTTAGGCCGCGGAAGGCAGGCCCAGTGAAAGAGGAAGGAGAAGATTTGGTTTGGTGGGGCCAGCACAAACGCCGGCCGCAAACGAATCCATCATCTCGCACCACGCAACGCCAACTCTCCACGCGCCGCCGCCCACGCCGACGCGAGGAGCACTCGCCGCCCGCCACCGCGCTCTCCCTCTCCCCCCAATTCCATCCCTCCACGCCACGATCGCCTTCCGCAAGGTAACCGCCCTCCCCTCGCCGCCGCGGCTCGGAGCTTGCATGCATGCACGCATCATCATCATCGGCTCATCGCAGATGTAGGGTAGGGACGGTGGTAAGTGCAGCGCCAGCTTGTGTGGCGAAACCTAGAGAGAGAACACTGTTACCTGCAGTTCCAACTACCCGTTGGATTAACTATCCCTCTCTGTCCCATAATACTGTTCATTTTTTTGGCCTCTTCTGTTTGTCCCAAAATAAGTTTATTTTGATTTTTGAGTGATCATTGCATCGGAGTTTATAAAAATAGAGAATAAATGTATTGAGAGTAAGATAAAGTTAGCAATAATTGCATTGTGATTCGATAAATTATGGGTATTTTAGATTTTTTGGTTTTGTATTTTGGTACGTGTGGGATGAATGAAAAATGGGATGGAGGTAGTAGCTTTTGTCAAATTCTCTTCTTTTGGGGGCATTGCATCGCGTCCTACATGCTTTGATACATTGCCAAAGCAATCACCTAGTCAATTTTTATTTTGTAATGAGTCAATCAGTAAGTGGAGTGGTTGCACAATTACGATGGGCCGCCCAAAGAACGAACCTTGCAGTTTGTTTGTTTGTTTGTTGCATATATGGATTTTCCTTTACATATTGCAATTCTAACCTAAAAGTTCACTATACAATGGGCCCAAAGGAGGAGCCTTGCAGGCTGCAGCCTGTTTGTTGCACGTGGAATTTGTTTGCATATTGCAATCTGACCTACTTGAAATTTCAGTTATTTATTTATGATTCTGTTCCTTTACCTTGTGAGATTCATATCTTTACTATGCAGGTTTCTTCTTCAGTGCACATGTGAAACTGTACTTCACCTCCCATATATAATTCAGTGCAGAGAGCATTCTTGAATAAGTATGAACCCTTATTTTGTTGGTCTTCTCGTCCCAATTGCGGTATCTCTTCTCCTACGGAAGAGGAGAATGGTTGGGAAGATGAGGGCACTGCCAGTTGATGTGGGTGGAGAGCCCGGGTATGCAATCCGCAACTATCGATTCAAGCAACCGGTTGAAACTCACTGGGAAGGTGTCACCACGCTCGCCGAGTTGTTTGAGCAGTCCTGCAAGGATTATGTCAACATGCCGCTCCTCGGCACCAGGAAGCTCATCTCCAGGGAACAGGAATCATCACTAGATGGGAGGTCCTTTGAGAAGCTTCATCTTGGAGAGTATGACTGGAAGTGCTACGCTGAGGTATTCAAGAGTGTTTGCAACTTCGCATCTGGACTAATTCGGCTAGGCCATCAGAAGACTGATCGTGTTGCTATTTTCGCCGAGACGCGGGCTGAGTGGCAAATTGCTCTGCAGGTAGGCCCCTGTTTCTTCTTCTGTAATTGTTTCATATGCTAATCTTGTGTGTTCTATTTCTGTGGAGATGTGAAGAAGGAATGCAATGGATAAATACATAGAGCAAAATTCCTACGTAGTGAAACATGCATAGATAGAAATGAGTGTTCCAGACAAGGTTTGTCCTAAGAAACCCTGCAATTGCAGGTGTTCTGCTCTGCTAATATGCTTATCTAAATAGCGGACAACCAACAGTATTCAACTAGTAACATCGTGGCAAAAAAAGTATTGAAGTAGTAATACAGAATGATAGTGCAGTTCTTTATTTAACGTAATCATGTAAATTGAGTAACGGGGTATTCAGATTTGTCAATGGGTGGCACAACATTTGATTATTATGGTATGTGTGTAACTGACAGTGGTAGGTTCGTAGGTGTGACAGCAGCAGACACAGGAATGGTATGGGTTACCGAGCGTATATGTACATGCTGTCATACCGTGAAAAGTATAGTGCCTCATGAAGATACTAGTCATTGGAAATATTGCACATGCTGCATGCTTATATAAATCTTAATTGGTTTGTTTAACATACATCCACCCTGACTCTGTTTCCTATTTTTCCCCCCTATTGCTCTCTAATGTTGAGATCAACCTTGTTCCTGTTCCATTGAGATCTGAACTTGAGTTTCTCTAAGTTACTGTTCTTCTATTTGCAAGGCATGCTTCAGGCAAAATATTACAGTTGTCACAATCTACGCCTCCTTGGGAGAGGAAGCACTGTGCCACTCACTAAATGAGGTAAGTAGACAGTACAGTCACTTGTGTCTCACCTTGTCTGTACTGTAGTCTCTGTCACTAAATGAGCTAATTTGCCCTTATGTTCTCCAGACAGAGGTTACTACTGTTGTATGTGGTCAGAAAGAACTGAAAAAAATGATTGATATAAGTGGGCAGCTTGACACAGTAAAGCGAGTTATCTATATCAATGAGGAAGGAATCTCAGCTGAAGTTTCTTTAGCTCAAAAAAGCACTAGCTGGATAATTGAGCCGTTTGAGGATGTAGGTAGATTGGGAGATACAGCACCTGTTGATGCAAACATGCCTCTCCCATCTGACGTAGCAGTGATAATGTATACAAGCGGTAGCACCGGATTGCCTAAGGTTTGCCCAAGCCCACCTGTTTTTCCAGTGTTCTCATTTTGGAATATCTTTATGCTACAAATTTGCCTTTTACTTCCAGGACTCATGTTGGCAATTACTTCATGATACACATACCATGTGAAATATCAGTTAACTGTATTTTCTGCAAATAAACTAACATATACTAAAAATGTTTTATAGGGAGTAATGATGACCCATCGGAACGTCCTGGCTACACTTTCAGCAGTTATGACCATTGTGCCTGAAATTGGTAAAAAGGATGTATACCTGGCCTACCTGCCACTTGCACACATTCTTGAGTTGGCAGCTGAGGTGACTCTAAAATAGCATCTATTTACATCATCGGTTACTTAAGATTAATAACTCACTGTATGGATTTTTTTTTCAGGCACTCATAGCTGCTGTTGGGGCTTCCATAGGATATGGATCACCCTTGACCCTGACTGATACATCAAACAAAATAAAAAAGGGAACACTGGGTGATGCTTCTGCACTCAAGCCAACACTGATGACCGCTGTACCTGCTATACTTGATCGTGTTCGTGATGGTGTGAGAAAGAAGGTACTGCACTTTAAGCTGTTTCGTCCAATGTTCTTCATCTCTTTCTTAATTTACTGATTGTTATTTTTCATATTGGGATGGCTTTAGGTGGATACAAAGGGTGGTGTAGCAAAGCAGTTATTTGATGTTGCCTATAATCGTCGACTTGCCGCAGTCAATGGAAGTTGGCTGGGTGCATGGGGATTAGAGAAACTCTTGTGGGATATGCTTGTCTTCAAAAAGGTGCGAGCAGTTTTGGGAGGAAAAATTCGCTTTGTACTTTCAGGTGGAGCACCTCTATCAGGAGATACCCAGAGATTTATCAATATATGCCTTGGGTAAGATTATGAATACCATCATCCCATGTTGTTAGTTGCCATCCTTGTTTAATGAACTATGTTTAAACACAATGAAATCATAAATTTAAACACAATGAAGAATGAACTATGCTTATTTGTTTCAACATGCATAGAGACCTGGGAATTAACAAGTTTATGCAATTTCAGGGTTCCAATAGGGCAAGGGTATGGTCTTACTGAGACATGTGCTGGAGGAACATTTTCTGAGTATGATGACCCATCTGTTGGTCGCGTTGGTGCTCCACTACCTTGTTCGTACATTAAGGTAAGTTTTGTTTTTCTTACCCATATTCTAATTTCAGATGAATTCGTTTTTGGTAGAAACCACTGTGAGTTGAAGTCTTGAAGATCGTCCATATATGAAAGAATATGTTCACTGTTTTGGTTTTTGTGATCACTGACAAGCTCATGCTTTGATATTTGTAACACGCTGATCTTTTTTCAGTAATCTGATTGATCTCCATATTATTCTAGTCACTATTATCTGTTGGCATCACACCGATGCTTGACATTTTTGTAATTATATTATCCAGCTGATTGACTGGTCAGAAGGTGGATACTTAACAAGTGACTCCCCAATGCCTCGAGGAGAGATTGTCATTGGTGGTCCCAATGTAACTAAAGGCTATTTCAAGAATGAAGCTAAAACAAATGAAGTCTATAAGGTATGTTGTCTTGTTACCAATATGTTCGATGACTACTTCACGGCTCATAGTAATAACCTTCTATCCACAATAATTTACATAACCTTTGTACCTCATTTATCTTGTGAAGGATGACGAAAAAGGTATGCGATGGTTCTATTCTGGTGACATCGGGCGCTTCCACCCAGATGGCTGCCTTGAAATCATTGACCGTAAAAAGGATATTGTGAAGCTTCAACATGGTGAATATGTGTCTCTCGGGAAGGTCAGCAATAGTCATGTTCTGTTCAGACTAGTAGTTGTTAGCCCTTCTTAACTGATTGGACCATCACAGGTGGAGGCTGCTCTGATTGTGAGCCCATATGTGGAGAACATCATGATCCATGCTGATCCTTTCCACAGTTACTGTGTTGCACTTGTGGTAGCTGCACACAATGAGCTGGAAAACTGGGCTTCGCAGCAGGGAGTTACATACACCGATTTCGTAGATTTGTGCCAGAAGCCAGAGGCTGTTAAAGAAGTGCTTGGATCTCTATCAAAGGTTTGTATTCTCCACTCACCTCGTCCATCAATAATGTAGGGTGCATCCTTGGATGAACTCTAGACCTGGCCCTTTGCGGCATACTAATTTGAACGTAAGCTGAAAATTTGCAAACCACGTCCACTTTTAGAATGAAAAATTCAACTCTAATGACATAAACTTGCTATTTCAGGCTGCGAAGCAAGCGCGACTGGAGAAGTTTGAGATCCCGGCCAAGATCAAGCTGATATCTGAGCCATGGACCCCGGAGTCTGGCCTTGTCACTGCTGCCCTCAAGCTCAAGAGGGAAGTGCTCAGGAAGACATATGAGGATGATCTTGCTAAACTATACGCCTGATGATCAATGCTGAATTGCTGATTAAGCCTACTCGACGTTTTGACACAACCAGCTACCGTAGGACAGAGCTCTTGTGAGCAAACTGAAGATGCTGATACCGGCAGGAGGTAGCCTGAAATTTTGGAGCTGTGGTTGTTTGATCTTTTGGAGCTAGCACAATTATGTGTAGCCTCATTTCACACTTACTTCTGTGTCTCTGCCATATTCTCTTGTGAATTTACATTGTTCAAAGGAAAAAAAAAAGGCATTCTACATATTATGGGGCTATTATGATCACGAAGATAATTACTCCCTCCAGCCAAGAAGACAAGTCGTTTTGTAGTTTGTACATGTTCGAGTTAAACTTTTTAAACTTTAAATATCTTTTTTTTAAAAAAAATATATTTAGATTGAATGTATTATGTATTAGAAAAAAAATAAACATCATGCTTGTAGATTTGCCTCAAAACATTTTAAGGCTATTATAGTTTTGTGGGTTTTTCATATATTTTACCATATAAATTAGCGGTCAAGCCTAATGTAATCCGTATGCCATCGCTCCGGAGCAGCCATGCGTAGCACATAGAAAATTCAAACCTCCTTTGGAATGGAGGAATGTTTAAGGAATTTTGGAGAAATTGAACAAAAAAAATCCTATAAAGTTCCTAATTGCCAAATGAACCTGAATTTGCCATCCCTCCACAGTAGCCAACCGTAGCATATCAAAAGATTCAGTCCACCTTTCTAAAATAATAATAATAAAAAGATTCAATCCAGGTGTTCTGAGAAGGAATCAGGTAATAACAGTCATGTTGTACCTTATCCCTTTTCAAAAACTTATTACTGAACATATCCCTTTTCATGTGGCATACCCCTTTGATTTCCTCTCAATGAGATTAGGACTCCAAATATGCCATTTAATTAATAGGGATGGAATGGATCAGATAGGGATGGTTGATAAATATATTGTATTTTTAACATATTTCTAAGTAGATTTTAACTTTGTGGATATGGAACAGATTACTTTGAATTTTGTAAATACTATGGAATCAGAGTGGACTCAACTTATAAATGAACCAATAGGCACGTACATATAAGTACAAAAGTGATAACAAGCAATGATCTGACATCAAGCAAGGATCCAATTAGACTCTCTGGCTCGCGAGAAATCTATATGATAGAAGCGACAAAACATTAGATATACTATAGAAGCGACAAATGGAATATTGGATATGCTATGATGGTGTACAATCTATTCTATGGTATATAGAAAAATTGGATTAACTTGGTCGGACAATCCACATCCGACAAAATGAATACCATATTCGGATCTTAATATATCCGTTACTACCTGCCGAATTTTTAAAAAGGCAGTCTTATTGAATCAGAAACCGAATGAATCAGAAACTATCCAATCCGTTTTCATTCATAATGGTGTGTAAATTTTTTTCGATATATATTCCATGCATGGTTGTATTACTGAAGAATTCCTTGTTCATGTTCATATGAGAACAAATGCGATGACTAGACAACTTGCACTCACCGAATCTGGCTACTTCAGGAGAGGATGTCGAGAAGCAAAGGCGTGCCGAGGTTGTAGGTTTTTCTTTTTGATTGTTGTATGTTCTCCTCTGTGCTCTTGTATCTCTTTTGGCTATGTATATCCTTTGTGCATATAGATATTAGATTAATGAAAATCCACTATTAAAAAATGAGAACAAATGCAGCTGTGGCAAGAAATTTGCAATGTACTACTCCCTCCGTCTAAAAAAACTTAACCTAGGAGGCTAGGACTATGAATCTGGACTACCCTTATCCAGATTTGTTGTCCTAGGAGTAGTCCCTCCTAGGTTGAGTTTTTTTAGATGAAGGGAATATATGACAAAGAATTGAATCCAACTAATTGTACCAACTTTAATACAAGAGACAACTACAACGGCCAAAATAAAACTGAAAAAAAGCTTTCTTTTCCCATTTTTGCATCACTCGAGACGGAAAAGAGAGAGAGAGAGAGAGCAAACTAAGGTGGTAAACTATTAACATATTTCCTAATTTATTAGGAAAGTACAACGCCCTTTTCACTTTCTTTTTCCAAATTGAGACACGGGAGCAGAACAGTTCTAGCTGTCCATCAACCTGCTGCTCTCTCCTATAAATACATTATAGAGAAATTCATACTTAAAAATCGCTGGTCTGTGTGTGTTTAGTGTGGAAGCGCTTAAAGTGTAAAGACATTTTTATGTTAAAAAAAAAAGAGAAAGGGTTGTCGTTGTATCTGGCTATCTATATTTGTACACATATCATTACTTAATGTGAAGTCATGTGACATCCCTTTAATTTCCTCCCAATGATACTGGGACTCTCCGAATGTGCCATACAATTGTTTGGGATGAAACGGATGTGATGAGGATGGATGATCAATATAACGTATTTTTAAGTGGATTTTACTTTGCGGATATGGGACAATTACTTTGGATTTTGAAACAGTATGAAGTCAAAGTGGACTCAACTTATAAATGAACCAATATGTGCACATGCATATAATACAACAGTGGTAACAAACAACAACCTGACATCGAGTAAGGGATCCAATTAGACTACTAGGTTCGTGGGAAATCTATATGCTAGCTAGAAGCGACAAAAGAAACAATAGACATGTTAGAAGCGACAAATGGAACCGTGGATATGCTATGATAGTGTATGATCCAATCTATGGTATAAAAGAACTTGGATAACTTGATCGGATAATCCGCATACGACAAAAATAAATACCATATCCGAATCATCATCCATCCGTTGTAACCTGTCGAAAGAGGCTTTTCAAATCCTCACTCGGCCACATCTATCCGAATCTAAATCGGATTGAACCAAAAATTATGCCATCCGATTTCATGTATAGTGACGCGTAAACTTATTCGATATATATTTCATGTGATTATATTGATGAAATATTCTAAATTTATGTTCATACGACAACAAATGCAGTCATGGTAAGATTTAGACAAATAAACTTTATAACATATAACATAGAAGTAAACTCCACCTAATTCTACCAACTTTAATAATACAAGAGACAACTATAGCGGGAACAAAAACCTAAGGGAAAAAAAAAGTTCCTTCTCCCATTTTTGCGTCACTCGAGAAGGAGAAAAAAGAGGAAGAAAGAAAGAGAGCAAACATCTTTGCGACATTACCTTTTACTGAAGCACCCCTCTTTCCCTCTCCTGCTGGCATGGCTGTCCGCTAGCCACGGCCAACGGCCCACAGCTGGCTCGCTCGCTCGCCGTCCATGATATTTTTCCTTTTTTTTTTTTTCATATTACTCCCGATGATCATCCTGTCCCAAACCGCACCTTATTATCAAATGAGTAAATTTTGTACAACTTCATCATGTAAGTTATATAAAACCGTGAACATTTTGACATGTAATAAATAACCTTTATTACGATATTAAAGTTTTACAAAACCACACCATTAACCGATTTAGCATACTCCTATATCAATTTTCTTTTGAAAAATATTCATATAGATGTAATATTTATATAATGGATAAAGAACGTATAAATTTGATGTGTAATTATAGAACTTGAATATACGGTAGACTAAAGTAAAAAAAATGATCAATGGCATGTTCGATAAACTTTATGACCATAATGTATGGGGTTATGTGCCGCGCGCCAAAACAGTTATGGTTTTGTGCAATTTAGGGGTTGTTTAGATGCTATACTAACATTATCACCATTTCCCATACTTTCGTGCCACACTTTAGCTAAGTTATGGCCAATAAAAAGTAGGCCACACTTTAATTAGCTAGCAAAATAAGAGTGTATTCTTATACTAATAGTTCATCTCATTTTACATATTCTATCAATCTTCCCTCTTTCTCTAAAACACAACCTTAGTATCTCCAAATGAATCTAAAATCACCAATGTTAATAAACAGAGGGGAGGGACCTTTTATCTATATGATGTGGTATGTACGGATATGCTATAAGAAAAGTAAGAGTACACTCGTTGTATCTTGCTATCTACATTTGCACATATCAAAACTTTACCATACCATATTAGACATCTCCAATCATCCAAATATCTTACTAAAGTTATGTGACATATCCCTTTGATTTCCTCCCAATGAGATTGGTACGAATAAAATGGATAGAATAAGAATGGATGATAAATATTATACCATTGAAGTGGATTTTAACTTTACGGATATGGAACGGATTACTTCGGATTTTGAGAAACACTATACAGTCAAAGTGGACTTAACTTAGAGATGGACCAATATGTGCAAATGTACAAAGTACAACAGTGGTAACAAACAACAACCTGATATCGAGCAGGTTAGACTCCCAGGCTTGCAAAAAGTCTGAATGGTAGAAGCGACAAATGAACACAGGATATGCTATAGAAGCGACAAACATAATAGTGGATATGCTATGAGCGTGTACGATCCAAATCATTGATATGATATATAGAAGATTTTGATTAACTTGGTCGGATAATCCGTACCCGACAAAAAAGAATACCATATATGAATCTTTATTGGTACGTACTAACCGTCGGATTCTTGAAAAGACATTACTGGATCCTTGCTTGGTCATTCTTGTCCGAATTCGGAATGAACTGAATCGGAAACTATCCCGTTCGTTTTTTATGTACAGTGATATGTAAACTTATTCGATATTCGTTTCATACGTGATCGTATTAATTAAGAAATTGAAATTTACGTTCATACTGCAACAAATACAGTTGTGGAAGAGACTTATAGACTTGTATACTTTATAGCACAAAATTAAATTCCACCTAATTCTACCAACTTTAATACTACAAGAGACAACTACAACGGGAACAAAAACTGAAAAAAAAAGGGGCTTTATTTTTCCTGTGTTTGCGTCACTCCAGACACCAGAAAATGAAGAGAGAAAGAGAGCCAAAATCTTGCATCGTCATCTTCAGCTGACACTCTTTCCCTCCCCAGCTGACCCTCCCAGCCGAGCAGCCACAGGCCACAGCCGTCCATGGTACTGGTAGTCATCTTTTTCCCCTTTCCATATTACTCCCGATGATCATCATCCCGTCGCCAACCATATTTTATTTATAAGAAATATTATACTCTCCTCAATCTCTTCTTAATCTCTTGAAAAAAAAAATCTAGAATCACTTTCGTTCTGAAATGGAGGGAGTAACTGTTTAACCTTATCTTTATAGTGTGATATGTACAGATATATTATTTAAAAATTTAAGAGTATCCTCGTAACTTCGTTCTATCTTGCTACCTACATTTGCACATGTCATTACTTGACTTATACCATATCAGGCATCCCCTATCATCAAAATATCTCACTGAAGTTATCTGACATATGGCATATCCCTTTGATTTTCTCCCCAAGAGATAAGGACTCTCCAAATATGCCACATAATTGGTAGGGATGAAATGGATGGGATGAGGATGGATGATGAATATTATACCATATTTTTAAGTGGATTTTAACTTTGCAAATATGGAATGAATTACTTCAGACTTTGAAAACACTAAGGAGTCCGAGTGGACTCAACTTAGAAATGGACCAATACGCACATATGTATAAAGTATGAGAGTGGTAACAAGCAGCAACCTAACGTCAAACAAGGTAGTTAGTTAGACTCACGGGCTCGCAAAAAGTCTATGAGATAGAAGCGACAAATAGAACACTAGATATACTATAGAAGCGACAAACTAAATAGTGGATATGCTATGATGGTGTATGATCCAACCAATGGTATATCAAAAGTTTTGGATTAACTTGGTCGGATAATCTGCATCCGACAAAATGAATACCACAACCTAATCTTCATCCGTACGTTACTATCTATTGGATCTTAATTTAAAAGTTAAAAAGGCATTACCGAAATTCTCATTTGACTACTCTTGTCTGAATCTAAAATGGATTGAACCGGAACATTTTCATGCCATCAGAGATAAACTTATTCAATGTACGTTACGTACACAGTAGTTCCGCATACATATAAAGTACAACGGTACGGTGGTAACAAGCAACAACCTGACATAAAGCAAGGGTCCAATTAGACTCCTAGATTCGTGAGAAGCCTATTGAATAGAAATGATAAATGGAACACTGGATATACTATAGAAGTGACAAATGAAACAATAATATATGCTATGATGGTGCATGATCCAGTCTATAATATAAAGAAAACTTGGATTAACTTGGTCGAATAATCCGCATCCGACAAAATGAATATCGTGACCAAATTTTCATCCTTCCGTTACTATCTGCGGATCTTTAAAAAACCGTTACCAGGTCCTCATTCGGTCACTCGTCCGAATCCGAGACAGAATTAATCAAAAACTATCCATTTCATTTCATTTCCTACATATGGGCACGTAAACTTATTCGATATACATTCCATGCATGGAAGTATCACATACATATAAACTACAATGGTGGCAAACAAACGACAACCAAGCATCAAACAAGGGATCCAATTTTACTTCTAGACACACGGGAAGTCTATAGGATAGAAACGACAATACCGAATATACTGTAGAAACGACAAATGGAACACTAATATGCTAATGATGGTACATGAATCGAATCTATGAAAGCTAGAAAACTTGGATTAACTTGGTCGGATAATCCACATCCGACAAAATGAATACCGTGACCGAATCTTCATTCGTCCGTTACAATCCGTCGGACCTTTAAAAAGCCGTTACCAGATCCTCACTCGGTCACTCTTATCCGAATCCGAGACGGACTGAATCATAAACTATCCATTCCATCTCCATACGTATTGACACGTAAACTTCCTCGATAGACATTCCACACATGTTGTTCATGTTAACCAAGGAACCCAAGTTCGCATTCACATATGAACAAATGCAGTTGAGGCAAAGAGATTTGGACAATTATACTTTATGACACAAAATTGAATCCACCTCATTTCTACCAACCTTAAATACAAGAGACAAATACAACAGAAACAGAAAGGAAAAAAAGAAAAAAAAAGCTTCTTTTCCCCATTTTAACGTCACTAGAGACGCCCCAAATAAGAAGACCCACATCCTGCGTCGGCATCTCTCACGGAAGAAGGAAAAAAAAAAAAAAGCTCCCCTCTTTCCCTCTCCTGCTGACGCGCCCCGTCGCCGCCGCTCGCTTGCCGCGCGCGGCCAAAGCAAGCAAGCTCGCCGCCGGCCATCCATGGCGGCGGTGGAGGGCGGAATAGGAGAGGTACAAGTATCCGTCAATCTCTTGGCTTCTTGTTTTTCTTTTCTTTTTCTTTTATGGGTTTGATTTTTGTTGCAAAACGAGAGGGAGTTGTCTAAAGATAGCATTTCGTTGCCGAGCAGCCGCCCGGATTAGCCAGGGAAAGGCGCCTACGGCTCCGGCGATCTGTGGCGGCGACCGGCGACATGGACGGCGACGGCGACGTTGGCGGCGGCGGCGGCGGTGGTGGTGGTGGTGGTGTTAGGTACGTCCTCGCGCTCCCGGCCATGGCGTCGCTGGCCGTCCTCATCGCCCACCTCGACGCCGCCGTGCCCGTGCCCCGTAGGCCTCGCAGCTACCTCCCCCGCGCCGTGCCCATGGCGTGGTGGGCCTTCCGGCTCCCCGTCTTCCGCCCCCCGCCTCCGCCTCCGCCACCGCCGGCCAAGAATCCGGTCAAGGAGGAGGAGGGGGTGGCGCGCGTGGTGGTGGTGGTGGCGCCGCCGCCGCCCGTCGATCCCGGCGAGGAGGAGGCGGGCAAGAGGGCGGCGAAGAGGGCGAGGAGGTGCCTGAACTGCGACGCGGTGGAGACGCCACAGTGGAGGTCGGGCCCGATGGGGAGGAGCACGCTCTGCAACGCCTGCGGCGTCCGCCTCAGGGCGGTCGGCTCGCTGCCTGAACACCGCGCGCCGGCGGCGAGGACGACGACGGCCGCCCCCGCGTCGCCGCCCGATAGCCCGATCTGGACGCCCGGCCACAAGCCGCCCTCGTCGTCGCCCGACATCTACCTCGTCAGGAGGACACCGAAGCTGCCGGTGACGCGGCCTCCCCGTACCAAGCAAGCTCCGCCCACAGCGCCCGCGCCCGCGCCTCCGCCGCCGCCGCCGCAGCCGGCGTCGCCGAAGACGAAGACGAAGGCGAAGGCGAAGAAGCCGAAGAGGAAGAGAAGCTGCGTGCACTGCGGCTCGACGGAGACGCCGCAGTGGCGGGAGGGGCCGACGGGGCGCGGCACGCTGTGCAACGCGTGCGGCGTGCGGTACAGGCAAGGGAGGCTGCTGCCGGAGTACCGCCCCAAGGGGAGCCCCACCTTCTCGCCGTCCGTGCACGCCGCCAACCACCGCCAGGTGCTCGAGCTCCGCCGCCAGCAGCGGCAGAGCACCAACCCCTCCACTCCACCGCCGCCGCCGGTGTCCGCCGCCGAGCCAATCCCCGACGAGCAAAAAGAAGAGGTGGTAAGCGTGCCAGTCGCCGCCGCCGCGCCCGCCACCGACGGCGGCGCGGCGAGCTCGCTGGACGCGCTGCTGCTCGACGGGCCGTCGGCGCCGCTCATCGTGGACGGCGACGATTTCTTGGTTAGTTAGGTAGCCAGAAAAAAAAAAGAGGAATAATTTCAGCTGAGAATGAGATGAGGAATACCAATTTTTCGTTTGATTTTTCAGGAAAAACAGTTTTACCACCTGACATTGTGAATACTCGTCGATCCTGGGGAAAATCTTTGCGTGAAATTTAGCTAGTTTTGCTGCCCAGATGAACTAGTTCTGGTGCTTGGTAGCTGATGAAGTTGAAACCGGTTTTAATGGATCAAGGGGGATGGATGTTCAATGCCAAAGTATGCTGCACTTGGTCCCATTTTTAGTTAAACTCAACTTGTCATGATAGTTCATTGGTTCTAAACCACATTTAGGAGATATTATCCTCTTTGTTATAGATTTATTGGTCAGTATTTCCAATGAAAACTAGATAGCTTCTTACCTCTGTTAGTTTTAAGTGATTTTTTCCCGTCGCGCTCTGCGGTTTCTCGTATCCTGTGGACCTCCAGCATGGTGAGCGAAGTTGTCCCCATGTTTTATTTCGTTGAGCATGAAATTTAATACACCTTTTTATATGGTATGTGATCGTCGTTATGTTTTGCCGCCATAATACTGGTGGAATTAAAGCATATAAAAGTAAGTGGCATCATCTTGTTTTGCTCACTACAATGGAATTAAAGTGGGTAAAAGCGGAAGGTGAAAGTAGGTCGAGGTAAGGTTGCAAGGAGCAACTTTGCTCACTACAATGGAGACCCATGGGGCGCGAAAAAATGCTGAAAACCAGAAAGAGGAAGGTATTTGAATTTTCCCAATTTACGTACATTTAAGTCGGCGTACGACAAAACTACAGATTTAGAAATGATTTATAAAAAGCTATATATTTCAAAAGTTTTTGTCAAGACAACAATGTTAGGACAAAACATCCACGCGTGCTTTTGTGATAAACACTTAGTTCTGTGATACTATACCTTAATATATTATACCGTTCTTTTGATATGATGGTATTGTAAAATTTCGCCAATCATGGATTACTTTTTTTTTCATCTAGACATCGACGTGTGATGTCTTATAACTTGAAAGTTGAACTTTTGTAATAAATTTTTGTTGGGAACTCTTGAGCTAAAGGCTGGGATCTAATTCCATTATTCAAAGTAGCTTAAATATATCATTTTGGGATATTTTACACCATTATGATTTAGATCTGTATTTTGGTTTGTTCAAGTATGCTTGATGTAACATATCATAGTACTACAAAATTGAATAGGTGCCTTTTCATATTTATGGTATTAGGATATACCACTCTCGTACTAGATTAACTTATTTTGAAACAGATGAAGATGGAGTATATATATTTGTGTCCTTCTGAGCACTATTTAGGTAAGTTGAATGCCTCAATGTCATAAAATTCAAATCCCAAGGATGAATATGAGCATATACTATGTTTAGATTCACTACTATGTCTAAATTTCTCCCTGGATCTGATTTTTCATGGGAGGGAGGAAATACATGTCAATTGCCCTGGTTGCTCTTTTTATCCGAAATCAGGATTTGCGACGCAAGGCATTCAAGAGACAAATCGGGACTGTGCAAGTGCGTGGACTTTACATTCTTCAGATAGGGCAAGATGATTGCAGCTAGATTCTCCAAACTGAGGCGGCCTATCCAATTTGTGGATTGTCCCAAACTGAGGCGGCCTACCCAATTTGTAGAGATTGCCCAATCGCACAAAAGCAATCTGCCAGGCTTGTCAGATGAGGAAACTGCTGTACTAGGAACCTTTTGGAACTTGCAGTAGGAACTACTCGTAAAAGTAGAAAGATATTATTGGTTGAGACGAGAGAGCGATGGAGAAGTTTTATATTCTCTCATCTCAAAAAAAAAAAGTGGCTGTATTCTGAAACAAAATTTATCGTAAGAAATTGCTGTATTTTAAGACAATTGAAATAAATATCCTTCCAGTGACACGCTGAATTTCTACAAGTTGTATGTCAACAACATGGTGATAGAAGGAATGTACGAAAACTGTACCAGACTGAAAACAACCATGTGCGAATTTACCTTGCAGAAATCAGGAATCACAACTCAATGACGAATAAAAAGAATAGAGGATTGAGTGAACAAAAGAGTCTCATGCTCCCATTGCATTACGAATTATTTGCTTATTCACCAGATTACATCACTGTCTAGCCAGACCCAAAAAAACTGTGCATAAATAAGATTCAGACCGCCGCCAGCACCACCATAGCGAAAAAGAATGGCACCACAAGGGCAAACATCCCTTGGATACAGATGTTTTTTTGTTCATGACCCAACAGAAGAACAGAAACTAAGACAGAATAAACCCCTAGAGCTCAGCTTGTAGTTTCAGGAATATGAAACAAGAACCCACTAAGGGTTTGCGTGTTGAAACATGCCTAATCCGCACGAGATTGGCCAGCGCGGGATGACAGGATGATGCCGACGATGAGCCCATAGAGAGCAAGCGCTTCGGCAAAAATGAGGATGAGGATCATACCCACGAACAGCTTTGGTTGCTGGGCGTTCGCCCTGAAGACAAAGAATATGATTAGAAGTCAAATATTATAAGTAGTAAAATCATCATTGCTATTGCATACATGCCAACAACTTCACATATCAAGCCACAAACTACTACAAAAGTAAAACATGTTTATTCTAGATAAGACTTTGAGGCTAACGCAGTTCTTAATATCCTCAGTACAAAATATCAAGCCACAAACAAGTTGAAGAAAACTTTTGTGTTGACTTTTAGAAAAATTTAAAGCCTCAAATAACTCCACTTATAGTTACACGCTACTCTAAAGAAGGGGTTTCTTTGACAAGAATATCTAAACAATTTTAGGTGAGAATGTTCTCACGTGCTGATGTGCGGAACCTCTCTTCAGGTAATCAATCGTAAACATACAAATAATAAATTCAAGCCTTGTCCAGTGTTCAAAACTTTGAATATGTTTAGAAGAATAGAGTTAACAAATTACAAAGCAACAAAAATGTACAGAAAAGATGCCATATGAACTATAGAATTTATTACAAACAGGTATGAAACAAAAGTTGAAATAGTGGTATAAATCAGCACATCATAATTCACAATTCCACTGAACACTGTATTAGTCATAATTCACAATTCCACTGAACACTGTATTAGTCATAATTCACGATTGCACAATTTCACTGAACACTGTATTAGTCAGTCACACAGAGAAAATAAAAGGATAACATATTGTGCTACTGGACCCCTAACCTCAAAAGAAGAATCTAGGGAATAAGTGAGCCTCTTTTAGTCAGATTTGTATGAATTAGGAAAGGTTTCTAAAATACCAAATCTAATATTCATGATGTATATTTAAATAGCTGTATGAATACTATGGAACATTTCATATCTTTTGGTCCATGGTGGATAAATACATAGAATGATCCTATTATAAGCATCAGAAACTTTGGGTCGATAAAGAATGATCCATGGTGTCAATGTCATCAGCCCTGTGAAGATGTTAACACCGAAGGGATTTAATCCACAGTTTGACAGCATGGTCCTAAAACAGCTATAGCACAGTAAAGCCTGTGCAATTTAATAGATTGAAGCCATGATTAAACACACATTCAAGCTTAGCATTTGACAGTGATAGCAGAAAGTCTGCTAGTTAACACACACTTTTTAACACACAAAAGTGTGAATTTGATATATCAATGTAATAGGCAAAGCATAAGACAGAAGCTCCCAGAAATGCATAGTTTGTCATATACAACGTGTTCCCTAAAATAAAATGCATAGTTTGTCATATACGACGTGTTCGCTAAAATGATAAAATCTAAAACATATACAATTAGGTACTTGACGGCCTAAAAGATTGTTTTCGCATATTCACATAAACAAGTATACACTTGCAAATGTAATACTTCACTAATAGTTTGGTGCACTTTTCATCTCCTGATCTAATCACATGCAGATAGATTGACAATAGGCAAATTAACTATACTAACAACTAGCAAAACAAAGTTAATGATAATCACAAATAATAAATCAGCGTGTATGATAGCAAAGTGCCTTATACCTGACTCCGGCGTCACCAACGATGCCAATGGCCATTCCGGCAGCGAGACCGGCGAGACCACAGGCGAGGCCAGATGAGAGGTGCGCGTAGCCGTCGAAGAGGTAGTAGGGCTTGGCCTTGGGGTTGATCCCCGTGCTGATGATGACTGCGATGATGAGGCCGTAGATACCCAGCACACCAGCCATGACCACGGGCACGATGGACTTCATCACGAGCTCCGGGCGCATCACCCCCATCGACGCCACCCCGACGCCGCTCTTCGCCGTCCCGTACGCCGCCCCCATGCCTGCAAAAACCACACCCATAAGCGAGATCTCGATCTCGTCAGAAACCGCATCGCGGATCCGATCGCTTCACAGATCGGATCGGGATCGGGATCAAAGCGCGTGGATCACGGCGGATCGAGGAGGGAGGGAGAGAGTACATGAGAAGACGAGGGCGGAGGCGGCGCCGAGGAAGCCGAAGAAGGGGGCGGTCTCATCGCCGCTGAACACCGACGACATCTTCGCCTCTCCTCCTGCTCTACCGCCGCTGCTGCTGCTGCGATCCTTCACCCGCCGACGAGGTCGAGCTCTCTCTCTCTCTCCTTCTCCGGTGGCCGCGAGCAGCAGGAATGGATCGATCGGTGGTGGGATTGGGGCTCTCGCGATCCGATCTGAGGAGAGGAGAGGAGAGGAGTGCTTCGATTTGGGGATTGAGGAGGAGGAAGACGGAGGTGGGAGAAGAGGAAAAACGAGAGGCGCACGCGGCGGCGTGGCTGGGTTTGGACGGTTTTGCCCTCGTGAGGCAGGTAGAGGCAAGGCTGGTGGTTTGTCTTGGGTTAGTAAGGGCATCACTGTCTTTTTTCTTTTTCTTTTTTTTTTGCCCCATGTCACAAAGAGATAAAAAGTTCTTTTTGGCTAGCTACTACTAGTTCGAGATAATAAAATCCTTTGTTAGGCCATCTTCCATTTTCAATGTGCATGAGTTTAAAATAGTAAGACCTCACTTATGCTATGTACAACAGTAATTAAAAACGTGTTTTTTTATTTTTAACAAAAATAAGTTGCTCGTTATTCTTTCAACGATCCAACTTTACCGATTTTACGTTGGTGCAAGAAAATTTTTATAATGGTACATATGAGATAGAATGTTAACCTCAATTGTTGGACTAATTTTGAATTTTAACTGTTTTGTAGGGTATCTATAGTTCATTTCCCATATTTGACGTGCAAATTGTTGCATTTTTTTTTAAAAAATGCATACTTAGTGCATATGTCAAAAGTTGTTGTCTTTTGGCCTTGTGTTATTTATAAATCTAAATCTAAATGAAGTTCTACTAGGTTCAGTTATAAGTTTATAATAATGTTGCTTTCAAGTTGCACCAACATATTATTACCTTCCTTCTCAATTTAAGATAGCAATTGGTTTCAGATGTTATAAGATGGACCATATATCTGTAGACAATTTTGCCCCTCTGAAAGAGACGTATTTGCTGGTGCCTGGGCATCAGGGGCAGTATCGTCAACTCACAAAATGATTTATTGGGGTTACTCGTCGCCACGTCCGTGGTTTGCCCCCTGCGCCCACGTGTATGCGCGGCCACCGCGCTGACAATCCGATTGGGTCCATGGGACCCACATGGCAGAGGCCCCACATGCAGCTGATGCAGCAGAAATGCTACTAAAATTTCACACATATATATTTTTGCCCTTTTTTTTGGCACCATCATACAGAAACTATTTGTCATATAATGCATACATTTTCACTTAATTTTTGTTCCGCTAATCAAACAGTTTCTGCAATTGATCTAATTTTGCTCTCGTCCTTCTGGTCATGTAGCTACATTGTTCTCCCTGACACAAATGGAAGAACAGCTTCCGTGCTAACTTAAAATGGATTCTCTTCAATGTTGGAGACTTGATCGAAGCAATGATCTGAATTTTCTGAATTCTGACATACATACAGCCTACGGATTTAATCTTTCTTGAGGAGATCGTAGAACACTTCAGGCTTCTTGTAGTGCTTCTTGCACGCCTCCTGCAAAAATACCAAATTCCAGAGTAATGATAAACACAACTCACATTTTTCAGGTGTCTGTTCAAAACAAATGCAAATACTAATTTCAGCTTGAAAGGAAAAAGGCTGTTAATTTTCACTTGCCTGCATTGCAAATGCTATGTGGAGCAGAGTCGCCTCGGACCACGGCCTGCCGATGAACTGGAGGCCGATGGGCAGCCCGGCTTTGTCATACCCAACCTGACAGATTGATCACAACGTTGTAGATTCAGATATGTAGGTTTGTTCATGCTGATAGAAGCTGTAAAACAAGTTCAGTTATTTGCTACCATGACGGTGATGGCCGGCAAACCAAGGAAGTTTCCTGCAATTGAGTACCGGACCAACGCGGCTTTGATCCAAAATGCATGGGGAACACGGTTAGGATAAATTGTACTAGGTGTGAAATTATTGAGTATTTTTCTCCTGAAAGTTTGGTTCATTACCTCCATTTATGTAGTCCAGTTCTCCGCTTTTTAGCGCGTCGTCTTGCAGCTTGTAGGCAGTCACACTGCAGAAAGATTTAAATAAGGTAGGATGAACACACTCTAGTGAAAACAAAAAAGTACACAGAGTTTTGAATCATGCATATTATGGCATAATGCTTTTCTGAATTCAGAAACGGTCACTGTAGCTTATCATGACAATGTCGCGAGTGCCAAAATTGCTTTCCAGATTTGATGAGTGAGAAATGTTTCATGCCAAGTGATTCATGTGAGGTTATCTGAACAGAATGGGTAGAGGAGAAAGATGAAAATACCCGGTCATTGGTGAGACGATCACGTCTGCCGTCTTGAATATCTCCTTGTGGAAGTACATCTGACGATTCCTGCAAACATGGATAGGCTAGCAGTTCAGTACTAATATAAACACTGGATCACTAAATTGTCATGTTTACAAGGTATTCTGTTCTGATGATAGCTTCATCTGACAAATGTGAACTCACCGGAGCCGTTGCGAATTCAGGTAGGCTCTACTGCTGAAGGAACCATACACGCCAAGTGCGACCCTTACATCCCAACCGATTTCAGATCTCTTCCTGACATAATTCACACAAGTTATGGTCAGATCATCCACAGGTTTATTGCATCAAAGCCATACAAATAACATTATTCTGATAACTCACAGCTTGTCAAGATATTTAGCAAGTGATGCAGTGCATTCTGAACCAATTGTCACATAGTGCGCAAGGCGCATCTCTTCGATCTCCGGTATGGTTACATCCAGAGTCTTGCAGCGAGAAAAAAAGAATCACAAGAACAAATTAATGAGTTCTTCTTCTGCCAAACCAATTGAGCTATCATAGAATTCTTGACAAAATTGCTAGTACTAAATTTCTAAATGCCAATTCAATTAGTACTTTTGGCCACAGTAATCTTCCTTACCTCCCAACCATAGTGCGCATGCAGCATCTGAAGAGATTTGTCGCAGCAGCTTCTGATGTCCTCTGAACTGTCATTGAACCACTGTTTCCATCGCACAATTACCACAATGTTCAGAGTTAATTCGTACCAAATTTATTTGCCCACTTCACTCGTGCAATAATCTCACTGACCTTTGCATATTTTGCAAGCTTGATGTTCTTGATGGAGAGTGAAGACTTCAGCAAGGGCAGATTCAACTCAGGCTGTAGAATCAAAGGAACCAACTAAGTCAGCAATTCTGTATAGATTAATCAGTACTCACCAAAACTGTAATTAGCAAGGTCAATTACCCGCAAGTAGGATGGCTGAGACTGATCAACAATTGCTGAGTATCTGGAATCAAAGAACCAAAAACACCACAACATTTCAACTCAACTCCTTTGAGAGCACGCAATGTAGTACAATGTACATCAATCAGCACATGTACAACTAGTTAATCGCAATAATTAAAGATGGATTTGTGAAAAAAAATACTACATCATGTTTTTTTTTAAATATATGACGCCGTTGACTTTTTACAAACATTTGTCCATTCATTTTTATTCAAAATTTTTGTGCAAGTATAAAATAATTTAAGTCATGATTAAAAAACATTTAATGATAAATTAAGGTACAGTAAAATAATAGATAATTATATATTTTTTTTAATAAAATAAATGTTAAAACATATCGCAAAAATCGCGTCATATATTAAAAAACGGAGAGACAGTAATTAATTAAGAGGTGTAGTGTGTCACTGACGCGACGGCGGCGTCCTCGACCGTCCCAGCGAGGATCCCGGGCATCCCGACCGTCCAGTTCAGCGGCAGAACTCCGGCGTTCGACAGCCGCCCCGCCGTCGGCTTGAACCCGACCACGCCGCACAGCGCCGCCGGCATTCGCACGGACCCTGCAAAACCGCGGCGGCGGCGGCGGCGGCGGTCAGCGCATGTGCAAGTCATCGAAGAGATCGAGACCGAGCGTGGGAGTACGACGGTTTGTTTACCTCCGCCGTCGACGCCGAGGGCGACGGGGCAGAGGCCGGCGCAGACGGCGGCGGCGGAGCCGCTGGACGAGCCGCCGGAGACGCGGCCGGGGTTGTGGGGGTTCCTGGTGGAGCCGTGGTGCGGGTTGATGCCGCTGGTCCCCGCGCCGAGCTCGTGCATGTTGGTCTTGCCGGCGAGCACCGCGCCGCACGCGCGCAGCTGCGCCACCACCGCCGCGTCCGCCGCGCACGCCCGCGCCCGCCCCAGCCACCGCGTCCCGCCTGCATCACCGTCCGATCTTCATCTCACCGTCCAGTTTAATCAGAGCATATATATTACTCGCTCTCTTTGTTCATATTATAAGTTTGCTTTTATTTTTTAAAAAGTTAAACTTTTTGAAAGAATTTGTAAAAATATATAGTACGAAGTAACATTTATAGCATCAAATTAATTTTATTAAATTTAACATTAAATATATTCTAATAGTTTTCTTTAGTTCAAAAATATTGCTATATTCTTTTGTCAAAACTTAAGAAGTTTGAAACGGAAGTAGTAATTAGTACTAATTGTTTTTTAATAATGGAATGAATTTCACCCTTGCTTCAAGAAAGCTATAGCCAATTATTACAAAATCCGTTCAACAAAGAGCATGAAAAATTCAGAAAATAACTATACACAAAGTAATGACCACCGACACTAAACAAAGACAAATATTATTGAAATCTATTTATAAATCTTTACCAGTAGTTGTCAAATATCTGCATAACACTTTAGGTTTTTGCATGCAGGATGCATAAGTTTATTGTCCATGTCACGCTATTGTAGTTAATTACTGTGATTAATTAGTTAATTACTCACCTGTGGTTGGGTAGGGCAAACAGTCGATCTCGTCCTTGACAGCGACCAGTATCCCGTCCATGGCAGACAGAGGTGTCCCTGCGATTAATGTCGAAATTAACAGATCATCAGTAAATATAATTATCACAAGATTAACGCACAATTAAGCTATATGTCATGTCCTGTCTGTCTGTCTGGCACCATTCTACTGCACTGCATTGTGATGCAAATAGCTCTTCTTTTGTCACAATTTATGTAGTGGAGTATCATACTAGTTCATAACTGTCCATTTCTAATCAGATTTTGCATCTGAATGTGATCACCGACAAGCCTAAGAACTAACCTTGCTAGCCATAATAACTCTGGAAGAACACTGATTGATCTGCAAACCAATCGTATGCAAAGTTAACAGCTAACTAATCGGTGAGACGGCCAGGCAATGAATGCTTGTCTTCTTAGCCGTCTTTACAGTTGGATCAAAACATCAAATACAGCCAGCTCCAAGCCTCCCCTGTCAGGCTGTCACTGTTCCCTTAATCTCTTCCATCATAATCTCCCTGTAAATGTAAATGATCTGAACCATACCATAATGTGACATATGTGATGCTAATTACCAACATTAACATATCTCCATTGATAATGTCGTTGCCCTTTTTCTTGTTCAGAGAACAATAAATGTAACCAGCTCCAGCAGCATTAATTTCTGCAGCTCCCTTTCCTTTCTGTCTTCCTGTCTTCCTTCCATTGTGGATCAACCATTGTGATGTTTTTTTTTTCAAGATGTCAAAACAGAAGAAAAAAAACTGAAGAAATTGTTTGGAGTGTTGCTTGTGTATGTAGCTGTAGTTGTACTGCCTCCTGGTTGTTACCAAGTGGGTACAAAAAAGTTTGGTTGGCTGGCTAGAGGTCAAGACAGAAAGGTGGTGGTGAGTTGGTTTGAGAGGGACAAGTTCAGGCCATTCCTGTGTGCTGCTGCTTCTGCTGATGATAATTGCAACTTCCATGCATTGCTCTTGCTTCAGATACTGTTACTGCCAACTGTAACTTACATGTCAGTGTAAAAGAATGTTCTTTTTTTTTACCTCTCTGGTATCTCAGGGTGGATTCTTCAGCCTGCCTGATGATGTCTTCAGGGCTGTAGCTGATGAAGAAGGCCATGTTGAGGCCTGGGCCTGAGCACTCCTTCACTGCAGCCAAGAACCTCTTTGCAACCTGCAACAATGTAGCTGTTCTTGATCATTTCTTGCAATTTCTAGTATTTTATCATGTGTTGCTACAATTGCCAATTACTAACTACTAGTACTCTTCAGTAATGTATTCAGACATGATAATTCAGTTACTAGTCAAGGAAAGAGACATGTAACCATATTATTAGGCCTAATAAGTTTAGCTACTAATATTTTAAATTGAGAACATTGTAGCTATCCATGCAAAGATTGATTACAAAACCTGAACAGGAGTGACCTCCCCTGAGCTGTACGCCCTGTTGAAATCCCTGATCGTCCAGCGTTTCGGGCTCGACGGCGGCGAGCCGGCGAGGGTCGATTCGAGGCTCGCAGGGAGGCAGCTGACGGCTTCCTGGACACGCTCCGGCGGCGACAGGTCCGGCTTCGTCAGGCACACATTCTGCTCTGGAATGTCTGCAGGAGATGGATGGATCAAACAGTGTGTGTGGTTGTTTTCATCAGATTAACTGAAGAAGATTTTGTTTGTCAGAGCAGGAAATTTCTCGCAGAGTTCAGAGAAGTTCAGAGAAACAACCTTCCCAGCTGTGTGTGGAAGTGAACAGTGGAGGCTCTGGGATTTCAGCATCTTGGACAAGCTGCAGATGATGAACAGTAGTTGGTGAGATCACAAAGACAGCAGAAAGCTGTGTCAAATCAGAGAATTATTCCTGTCTGCCTGACACTGCTCAACGAAAGCTCAGAACGCAACTAACACACTAAGTACCAGTTGCTGATGTTCTGCTACTACTAGTTGAGATGATGAAAAAAAAGAGCATTTCTTTTTGGGTGAAACTCCTCAATAGTTCTCGCTGAAACCTAGTAGTAACAGTTTTGCATGCAAGATCATTGCCAGAATCAAAAGGAGTTTTTTTTTCTCTGAAAAAAAGAGCAAACTTTTGAGGAGAATTTGAGCAGTGTTGCACCTTGTTGATGAGATTATCCTTCTTGAGGATGTAAAGCACCATTGAGCCGATGATCGGCATCTCAAGAATCCACACGAAGATCTTCACCAGCAGCCCTGCTACCCGAGGAGCTGAAGAACAAGAAGAAGAAACCAAAAAAAGAAGAAAATTCAGACTCAACTTCAAGAACAGAGAATTCAGAATTTCCAAGAACCGAACTCCAGAATCAAGAACTAGCTGGATGCAAGGGAGGATCGAACCTTTGACGTTAGGGCTGATGTAGAACTCGTCGCTGTCCGGGCCGAGATTGACCTCGGCGGCCGGCTTGTACACCTTGGCGGCCATGGATGGCAACTTGGGAAGCAAAGGAGACTCTCCTCTGCACAACGACTGCTGCTAAGCTCCTCCCTTCCTGTCTGATTACTGACAAGAATTGGTGCCTTTTATACGACGACAAGACCCAAGATGAACGGCAAAAACGAGGAGAAAAGAGAAAAAAAAAAGGTAATTGATTTCTTGGTGAAGAATTAATTAATCAGAGAGCAATGGACAAAGGCATAGATTGTGACAGAGAGAGAGAGAGAAAGAGAGAGAGAGGTAGTGGCTTGGATTATGTATGATAAACATACATACATAAAGTGTTTGGTGTGTGTGTCTGTCAGTGTGCAGCAAGAGAGAGGAAGAGAGAATCACTGAACTTTTCAGGTTCCAAAAAAAAACAGGAAAGAATCAGTGAAGTTTCTTGCTGCAAATTTGGCGGGGATTTTGGAGGAGAAATGGTTGCTTCAATGCTTGGTTTGGCTTGTGCCAAAGAGAAGCTAGATCTGAATTGTGTATTACTCCTACATCAGTATTAGGTACTCATCAATGTTAGTACCATCAAATTTAATAGAGCCCAAATTGTTGGAGGCCTAGTTTAATCTTTAATTTTTTAAAACATCATTTAAGTATGAGTATATTACTAGTCTGTTCTTGTGTACAAGCTAGGACGATGTGTAATCAATCTTACCATCAAATTTGTCAAAATTATGGGTGGCTAGTTTAATCTTTATATTTACACATCAATTAAGTACGAGTATAGTACCAGTCTATTCTTTTGTACAAGTAAGTTAGGACAAGATGTAAAATGTAAATAAAGATGAGCATTGGCTTCATCCTAAGCTCTTTACACTCCAAAGATGTTATATGTTTATAATGTTTATAAACGGAGAGGTTTAAATTTTTTTAAATGAAAATAAGTCAGAATTTGACCAAGAAAATTATAGGTGAAAATAGTGTAAAATCAGCTACATGTACGCAAAATTACACCGGCTTTACTGTTATCGTTTGGTAATATTACGCTTAATTTATACGCTAAGTTTCTTGGTCAATTTCTATCGGCTTTGGTCCATCTCAAAAGATGATGCCCAATAGTTTTTCAGGTTCATGTTACTGTCAAACCGAACCTTCTATTTTGGTTCTGGAGAATAATTTTTATGTCAACTATATTCAAGATAAGCAAAAAAGAAGGCATTAAAGGAACATCTCTGTGCTACGGTTGCATTACGTCGATTCATATCGCATCAAATTAATACAACTTCTTTCAAATAAAAGGATGATTAATTGAGTCAACGTAGAGATTAGGATGAGATGTTGAGTGTGTGACCTAAATTCATTAGCCACTTGACAGGATTTATTACGTTTAGTGTCACCATCTCTTGATTTTGGAATCTGTCCATTACTAAATGTTTTTTTAATGCTAAACAAGAGAAACAGGTGAAGCTTAAAATTCCTAGGAAACCCAGATGAACAATTGTGAATATCTTGACATGAGGAAAGGCCTTTTTTTTTATCAATGGAAGTAATTATTTTATTTGAGGTGAAACACCATTAAAGAAGACCCTAGGTCATTATCCACCTTCAACATGTCCCTAAAGTAAGAAGTTTAACAACCTCTCTCCCACCAAACTCATTCACAAGTTGTAAAAGAAAAAACAATAAAAACCTATATGCTGCACCCATATTCTACATGAATCAGCAACCAATAAATGTTGCTGGTTTTCTAGACGTGTAGCATACAGAAAATATAGGCATGAAATTATGCAAAGGAGATCGATCTTCTGGAAGCTCACATAAAATTAAAAAGAAAAAAGAAAAACTGAGCAAAAGGGATGCACGGATGGAAGCTAGGAAAAGGAAGATTTGGGAAAAAAAATCAGCAACCAACTATTCCAGCAATTGATTGGGCTCACTTGCATCGCATGCTCAATTAATTCCTCTCTTTCACATCCTATCCTTCCAAAGATGGTTAACCTAAAACCATTCAATTAGTACCTCTTCTCTCAGGCATTAACTTGCCTACTATGATTAAACCCTATTGTATGCTCACCCAAAATGGAGGCTGGTTTATGCTTGTACTGCTATACTTTTTGTTGATTTGAGCTATCCTTAATTCATTATTGACCATTGATTGCAGACAGATCCAACCCTTGCTACGACAAGAGTAATTCTTGCCTTCTTGGATGCATTGATGCATGGAAGCTGCGGTGTGGTGCTCACTCATTTTGGCAATGATTTGTGATTCTCCATCTGGTTCCAAATATATGACTTCTAGATGCAGTTGAATTTAAAAAATAACATAAATAACTTTGTTTCCATTTGTTTATACTACATTGAAAATATAAATAGTACAATTTATTTAGCAAGGGAAAACAAGAAAACAATAAAAAATATATCCAAAAAAATCCTAAAACATCTCATATTTAAAAAAGAGATGAGAGGATCAGAGTACAACTTACATTTAAAATTAGAGGAAGTGTGGGGTGGCACTTCAGCACAGGCTGAATGCTACTGGAGCCAAATTTGCATCATGCTACAGACTGCTACTTATACCGGCCGGTAGAACTACGTCCTTCTCAAAATTAATGTTTGTCCATTTTTCCCATTATGTGTACTTCCAGTATTTATCAATGTAGAGAAAATTTTAATAGAAGCGTCTAATATTTCAGTCTTAAAGAAAAGGACATATTTCCACCTCATACACGTTTTCTTGAAAAGTTCAACACTTAAATCTCATGCAATAAAAGATGCAACTATTTAGGCAAATGTGGTATACTATCAATTAATAGGTACATTTATGAACATTCCCTACAATTTTTTTTGTCTTAATTAGATTCTAGTGCTTAGTGGGCATGGTGCCGACTCCTTTCGTTACTTATAAACCTTATCTATTATATTTTTAAAACAACTTGAAAGGAGGCACTATATTTGCTGCGGAGGCTAGAAATTTCCACATTAATCGGAGAAAAAGAAAAGAAGAGTCCAACTTAAAATACAATTTAAAAATAATTGAAATTCGGAATTAAAAATAAGCACTATTGAAAGGAGAGTCCTTATAAGAACCCAATACGAGATTAATTAATATTCGGTATAAAAAATAAAATAAAATCCAAAATTAGAAAAAAAAGGAAAAGAAGAGTTTGAGTAGAAATAAAATTTAAAAATAACTAAAACTTTGAATTAAAATTAAGCAATAGTGAAAGAAGAGTCCATATAGAAACCCAATACGAGATTACTAAAATTCGGAATAAAAAAATAAAAAGTCAAAATTAGAAAAAAGAAAAGAAAGGAAGAGTTCGAGTAGAAATACAATTTAAAATTAACTAAAATTCGGAATTAAATATAAGCAATATTGAAATAAGAGTACGTATAAGAACCCAATACGAGATTAACTAAAATTCGGAATAAAAAATAAAATAAAATCCAAAATTAGACAAATTAAAAAGAAAGTTCAAGTATGAATGCAATTTTGAAACAACTGAAATTAAAAATACAAAATAAAAATATTAAAAGGACACAATACGATATTAGTTAAAATTCGAAACAAAAAATAGAATAAATTCTGAAAGTAGAAAAAAATTCAACTAGGAATACAATTTATAAATAACTACAATTGGTGATAAAAAAAATAAGGACTATTGAAAGAAAACACTATATAAAACACATGTGGAGATTAATTAAGTAATATGCATATAAAGTAGTAAAGTGGTGGTGGTTGATGAGACATCTAAAAAATATTAATAAAACACTAAATAGAATCCTAATGACGATTAAAAGGAAGGACGACGGGCAGATCATGAAGCAATCGGTCAAGGTGGTAGGCGGGACTTTTAGAAAGTAAAAAAAATAAACCTGAATGATAATTATATTTGATTTTTAAAATCTCAATGACAATAAAAATGAGAGGTAGTGGGCAGGTCATACATGAGTACAATGGCAGAGCGGCCGATGGCTGGTGGGACTTTTAAAAAGTAAAAAATGAATTCCAATGATAGTTATGTTCGATTTTATAATCCCAATGACAATAAAGAGTAGGCGACGAACATGTAGTAGAGGAGTATAGTGGCAATATTTGACGGGATTTCAAAAAATTATAAAAAATGAAACCCAACGAGACAATAAACTCTAAAAACTATATTGTCCAATTTTAAAGGTTTCGGCTTCTAAAAAGTAAAAAAAAATAAACCCTAATGATAGTCATGTTTGATTTTAAAATCTCAATGACAATAAAGAAGGGAGGCAGCAGACGAGTCATAGAGGAGTACAGTGACATAGTCGCTGATGTTTTGGCGGAATTTCTAGAAAGTAAAAAAATGCACCTAAACGTTAATTATGTTTGATTTTTAAAATACCAACGACAATAAAGAGAAGAGGCAGTGGACGGCCGTAGAGGAGTATAATGGCAGCGTTTGACGGGACTTCTAGAAATTATAAAAACAAAACCCAACGGAACAATAAACTCTAAAAACTATATGATCCAATTTTTAAAGGTCTAGAAATTATAAAAACAAAACCCAACGGAACAATAAACTCTAAAAACTATATGATCCAAATTTTAAAGGTTCTAAGGAGAATGAATAGAAACAGTGGTAAATCGAGCAAGCAAATAAAGAAGAAGGATATGACAGAATTAAGAGGTATCAACTGGTGTGACTTTTAAAAACTATAAAATCAAAAACACGATGATGATAAGGTTTGATCTTTCAAAGCCTTAAGACAACGAGATAGCTATTTAATAAATTTTAAATATTAAAAAATATATAATTTTGTATGGGTGCTAGCCGCGCAATTGCGCGGGCTACCCAGCTAGTTATTATTGATATGAAAAGACAATTATGCCCTTCATTAAGACTATATATTTCTCTTAAACTTGTATCCTCCCCTAGACTTTTAACATATCCAAGCTCTAATTAATACCGTTTTCACCAGATAATTGGAGGTGTGGGATAGTGGTCTCTAAAAGAAGGAAAAGAAAACGTGGATAATAAAGAGGACTAATGAACACCACGCATAAACAAAGTATTTATGGGATAAATACTTCGGTCTAAAAATAAGGTGTTTTAGGGACAGAGATAAGAGTAGGATTATTTTGGATAGAGCTTAGATCAAAATGGGCTCTTCTCCTCAGTTCACTCGAAGCACATATAGTACTCATCAAGCTTAACATGATAACATCCATGACCACAAATATAATTGTTGGAGATACTCTTGAAATCGTTCATCGAGTGATCGTTGGCTCGCTTGCATGGCGTATGACCCTTAATTTAACCTGCTATGTACTACACGTTATAGGTCACTGAGAACTCGCACGATACAGACGTACAGTTTCAGAGTTCATCAACAAATTTGCACCACCTACCGCACAAAACGTACTTTGTACCATGCAATTTACTCCAAAATTTCAGGGCATTCATTTGGACCAGCAGAGTAGTAGCTCTCTCTTGGGTGTCAGGCTACGGCTGGCAAGGAGCCTTGTGATGGTTCACAGAATGTACAGTGCTTTGAAAACATTTAACTCGATTAGCACATAATGGTCACAAGAAATTTAACACATTTGCACTGTTTGTTCTCCTGTTTTCTTGTCGTATAGTATTCAGTATTTGACCACTGAAAAAAAACAATTCAAGTGCAGCATGAGCAGCCAAACTTCTTATAACACATGCAATTATTATCCCAGAGAAATTTGTAAGAGACTGAATTTGGACATTTCGTTCAATCAGGCAGAATAAGTATGATTGGTAATATGGAGATCACAATTCACACAGCAAGTATAAGCCGCACAACACAAATACACCACAATGTATCTGCACTTCTGCAGTCTCACACTGATACTGAGTTTACATTTTTCTTCCCATTTTTTCTGGCACCAAAACAGCCAACACTGATACAGTAAAAATCTCATCAAGAAGGCTGTGAAAAAAAAACTGAGCTTGCTGGAACGGAATTCAGCACACAGAATCTACAATCAGTTTCTGTAAATGTACACTGATCTACCTACAGATGAGAGCATCCATGAACTGTTAGTAGCATCTGGACAGTTTGTTTTCACCAGCTCTTTACTTTCTTCTTTTGCTTCTGAAACTACTAAGTGAAGACAGGCCCCCTGCAAATACTGACATTTCTGAAGGTGGCGAAGAGGGCTGGATCGACGGTAACGGCGAAAAGCAGCTGCTGTTGACCTTTGGAAGATCAAAATCATATAACTCATCTGCAAATACTGCAAAGTCAGCATCACTATTTCTAAAATCGAGCGGCATTTCTCTGATTTCTCTGGGTTCCAGTCTCTCAGGCTCCACAATCGTATTGTCGATGTCGGTCAATGATTTCAACTGACGGCCGAGAGAAGCTATGGTCTTCTGGCATTCTGCGAGCTTCCCAGCAGCATTTGCAAGTTCCTTCTCCTGTGACAAACACAACGATTTATAGTTGGATCCATTTCTTGATAAATACCAGGCGAGTGTGTTAAGCCAAGGGTAAATGGTGTGATGTAAATTACAAGACTTCAGTATATATATACCTGCTTGGCCTTCAGACCCCCATTTGAATTTGCGAGTCGCCAGAGCTTCGCGTCCCGGCTATCCCTTGACAGCCGAGCCTCCAGCTTGTGGTATTCTTGTTCGAACTCTTCTGATAACAATCTCTCCTGTAACACCTCCCCTTGGAGCAAGCTCACCTTGTTTGTCAGCTTTCCAACTTCCATCTTTGCTGCTTCAAGTTGTTGCTTCATGGCCCTTCTCTCTGACTGCATGGCTTCTTCCTTGGCTGTGAAGTCCACCGCTGAAGACACCTGTTTTTTCAGTTTTGCTTCAAAAGACTTCACCTTATCATTGAGCTTTCTGTTATCCTGATGTGCAGACTCAATCTCAGACTCCAACACCCTTTTTATTGCCTCCAGAGCTTCTAGCTGCATTTGGAGCTCTGCAGAAAATGTTTTCTCCTTTACCACCTCATGCTCAAGTGCAGTCACCATACCGCGCAGCTCCACAACTTCTGAGTTCACTGACTGGAGTTCTGACTGAAATGATTCTTTAATAGCCTCCACAGAAAAAGTTCTCTCTGCTTCGATCTTCGCCTCCAACTGTGCTGAAAGATCTTCATGCAGTGCCTTCTCCTTTTCTACCTCATTTTCTAGTGCTTTAACAATGTCACGCAGTTTTAGTACTTCGGTGTTTGATGAGCATAGCTGTGCCTCCATTGATTCCTTAACAGTCTGAACAGAACGAGCTTTCTCTTCTTCAAACTTCACCTCTAACTGTGCTGTCAGTTCTTTATGCAGCGCCTTCTCTTTTTCTATATCGTTCTCTAGTGCCTGAACTATGCTATTCAGTCTCTCTACTTCAGTGTTTGCTGCACATAGTTGTGCCTCCAATGATTCTTTAATAGCCTCGACAGCTGTTTCCATCTTCATTTCTAATTCTGCCACGAGTTCTTCCTGCCTCATCTTCTCTTTTTCTACCTCATCCTCCAGTTCTTTGACAATGACATGCAATCTCTCTACTTCAGTGTTTGCTGAATATAGCTGTTCCTCCAACGATTCTTTCGCATTACATGCAGCCACTGCTTCTGCTTGATGCTGCACAGAAAGAGACCTTTCAGCTTCAATCTTCTCTAATAATGATGTTACAGTCAGACGAAGCTCTTTGGCTTCCGCAGACAGCAGTTCTAATTGTGACTCCAATTCCTTTTTATCTGTGTTTTCTTCCAATGAAGCCACCACCTGAAGTAACTCCTCCACTCGTACAGATTTAGACTCCAGTTGAAACTCCAAAGCCTTCTTCTCTGAGTTCAATCCCTCAAAATCCCTCAAAGCATCATGCTTGGAGTCATTTGCCAAGTCCAACTCCATTTGCATTTCAACTAGCCTGTTCTTTGCTGCCACTAGTGCATTGCAGGAGATGTCAAGTTGATTTCTTGCCTCCATTAGTGCCATCTCAAGCTCCTTTTTCTCACTTTCAATCTTCTCAACCTGTGCATGCAAATCAGCCACCTGATTCCTCAACTCTTCAGTTTCAAGTTTAGAGGAGCTGTTTCTGGTCACAGCTTTATCAGAATCTGTTTCCATATCGAAGGTAGAGCTTGTGCGATCTGATTCAGGCAATGCAGCTAACCTCTCCATCTCAAGGAAATCATCCATTAGATCAATCACAACAGGATTGTTCACAAGATTTTTCTCATCAGCATTTCCATTCTTGAACTGATCAAACTCAGCTACCAGAGCAGATGCCCATGAGTCGGAATTCCGCAGTTCATTATCAACAGCAGCCATGCGTTCAGCACTGTCAGATTGGCTATCAGTAAGTGACTCCACACAAGTATTGTTTGCCAGAGGCCTAGAATCATTAATTAATGTTGCTTTGCGAGTTAGATGATGTAATCTGCGGCATTCTGCCTCAAGCCTTGCAATTTTTTTCACGTTTTCCAAATGTTGCTTGCTTGCTGTTTCCGCTGCTTGATTGCTCAAGTCTCTTTCCAATGATAGTATCTTCAGGTCCTTGGACTGTACAAGAAGCTTGGACTTGAGATCCATGTTCTCTTTCTTAATTGCCTGAAACTTCTCTTGCAGATCATGATCTATAGACATGTTGGAGGCTTCTAGTTTCGTGGTTTCCAGCTGCTTCTTCAGTTCAGTGATGCGGTTTTGGAGCTTTGAGTTCTCAGACTCCAACTCCTGGGACTTGGTAACTACATCATGGACTTTCTCCGCTTGATCTTCCTGTGCTAGGTGCAGCTGCCTGACACATTCCTTCAGAGCCTCATCTAAGCGGCTGACTTGAACCTCGAGAGAAGCATTTTTTTCAGCTAAGTGGCTGACTTGAACCTCGAGGGAACCATTCTTCTGGGCTGAAGCTTCAAGTAGCTTCTTTAGGGCAGCAACTTCAGATTCAGCTTGTTCCCAACCTAAAAAATGTATATCAATGACAAGATTAGTAATATGCAACAAAGACAAATAAAATTACCTAAATCAATTTGATCTCTTACAACAATTTTTACAAACGCAATTCAGTACTCAGAAGTAACTTTGCAGATTAATGAATGGAAGTGTGGATCAATTAAGTGCACAGTTTCTAAAGTTTACCTACAAAATAACTAACATGGAGGAATCATTTAGTTAATATGCGTAAATTATAGAAAGGATTTTGTGTAGCACAGCCACACAGGAAGTGATGCTTTCAAGTTGCTTTTCTAGAAACTATTATAGCTTTATCTTTTCTTTCTAGTCATTATCAGATCTCAAAGCAGCAGACTATCCAGCCATCGGTGTGCACCCAACAGGACGGCATCAGGCTAAAAGGCATGCTGAAGCTCCTATCTATGTTTTATTTTGTTTGCTGTAAGAACTACATGTCATTTCAGCCATTTCTGGTAATAGAAGTGGGGAAGGCCTACCTCCCTTTCTCCAAAAAAAAAAAAGATGTTATAGAAAGGATATATTTACCCAAAACAGCCTCTTCTGTGACTTTAGCGTGCTGCCTCACCAATTCCTCTTTAGCATTAATTGTCAAAAATGCAGCAGCAAGTTTATCATTCAAACTCTTCAAGTTCTCCTTTACATCTTCATCTCTGACATTTGAAGATGACTGTGGCTCTGATGATTGACCATGCCGTGGAGAAGAATCATTTAGTTTAAATCCCAATGCTAACTTCTCATTCGAGGGTTTTGTGACTCCAATCTCTTGGGTCCCATCATCCCTAACCCTTGAAGGCATTCCAGGTGATTGGCCAAGATGTGGTGAAGCATTGTTTGAGACAGGCCTCAGAACCTCCTGGTTTAACATGAGCAAACAAAATTCGAACACTCAGGATAAATCATTTATTATCATTCAGAAAAAGAAATAAAACAGCATCCAGATTTAGCAAAAGATGCCATATATGTATAAATTATATTACAAGTATTAACTATTTATGTCCATATTTAGTGCTATTAGGCAGCTCATTTACCTTCATACAAGAAAACACAAACAGGTTGACAAAAAGGTACATCAATATAGACTGTTGCAGAACTTAATAGTTAGAACCTTGAAAAATATGCATAGATTTCAAGAGCATCTTACAGGAGATTGGGCGAATTGAATTTAATTGTCTTTAGTTGGCAGATACTATTCAGAATAAATTTTAAGGAATGAATTTTCTCATAATTAGAAGAACTCTCTTGGAGTTAACTGAACAGGGTACTTAACTCCCTTAAATACTACCAGCATCATTTTGTCTGTTCAAAGCTTTTTCTTTGCTTGCACGGAAAAGGGCATTACAAATATTATGAAACATCGGCACATCGCTACAACATTTTCATTAATAGAAGTCGAGATTCAGCTTCATACTCAACCTCAACATGACAGATTTTATACGGTTTGAGCTACTGTTATGAGCACGATAGTCTGTACTCGGTAGGTACTAGGTAGCAACATGCTGCTCAATCTCTAGTACCATAATACATCAAGTCAATATCAATGCATTCATCAGACATTATCATCTGAACCACTATGCTCCATTAGAATCAGGCCAAACTATAAGTTTGTCTGCGATATATATCTGCCCAAGGAAGTGAAAATGACATCTTGCCTGTACAATCCTAAAGTGACATTTCTGTAACACTTATAATGTAAAGTTTCAGACTTCTTTTCTAAGACAAACTTCGCTATCTCTGAAAACAATAGGTCGATAGTACAGTTATCACATTGTTGGAGTCCTGGATTCAAATTCCATTCTCATTCAGATAAAAAAAGCAAGTAATTTATCCTGCCTCTCATTTTCTTAAAAGCTAAAAAGGAGATTTGTTTATAACAGCTAGAAAGAGAATGGCTACGACTAAAGAATGTAACAACCGCGACGTAGGTCCGAAAAGAACATAGCAACTAAACTGTCCTATTGAGGTAGAAAGAACTCTAGTTATACAAAACAAAGTCATCAGACATGGGATAGAACCTGATCATCAGAGTAGTGCTCAGAATGTGACGACACAGACACGGTGTTCTCGGCGCCTCCGGGGCTCTTGTCTGACGGCTTGCGCCTCCAGAGCCAACTCGTTCGATCCATAACCATCAACTGTTCAACAGATCAGAGCTGAAACCCCTGATTTCTTAATTACCACCGTATGCTGCTTTTCATTGATCAGCAGCTCGCCCAGTTGCAGGTTGCTGGTCTGGATCAAACAACATGCAGTAGAAAATTAGCACCGAGAATGATAACATTTGATTGTGAAAGACGCAACATCCTCAACACACTACCTACTATAAAGAAAGAAGAATGCCGTGACAATTCACAAGCACACAACCTTTTTGCATTGACTAGTAGCCCACAGCACATGCTGCAAGACTGTCACTTATTTCTTTTTTCAGCACAACTTGGCAAAAGTTAAATCAGACTAGCATTCTTACTGACACTAAATCCAATCAGAAACAAACAGTGCCGAGAAAACAAAGAGATCAAAACATTGCAAGAGAAGAACAATGCATCATTGTACCAAAAAAACAGTGGAGGTAAGATGGAATTTATCACCATTGATACCCAATCAAACCCTGTTGTTTTACTAGCATGCTTTTGCAGTAGCAGCAAATAAAACAGTAAAAAAAAAGTAAGTGTTTTTTCACAGAGAGAATGTCAGAGTGCAAAATAACAGTAGCCACCGACTACTCGCAATTCCCCAAGAGAACCCAAGAAACCAGGGTGAAAATCCCCGAAAAAGATTGCAGCTTGACGCCGAAATTCCTCTCGAAGCCCCCAAATCAAGAGGTATTCCCACTAAATCCGGCGGAAGAAAGAGTAACAAAAACAGAAAGAACAAAAAAATATTCAGAGGAAGCGAAGAAGAAATTCCATGAGGGAATCCAAGAACGAAGCGAGAGGGAGCAAAAAACAAGCAGAGGTAGAGCAGGAAGCGAGGAGGGATGGCGGGCATTAATACCTCCTCGAATTCAACGACTACACGGAGAAGACGGGAATGCCTCGCATCGCATCGCAAGAACTCCGTGAAGAACACACACACTCTCTCAATCTCAACACCACATTTCTTCTTGCTTCCCAATAACTCTCTCTCTCTCTCTCTCTCTCTCTCTCTCTCTCTCTCTCTATCTCTATCCTCTTGAGCTGAGCTGGGGGGGAGAGGGGGGGAAAAGCGCGGGGTCACAGCTCACGCGGGCAGATCGGAGCAGGAGGCGAGCTCAAAAGCGGAGGGGAAAGAAAGGCGCGGGGTCCAGGCCATGGCCGCCACCACCACCTGCAGCTTTCACCATGTGAGGCCAGTACAGCTATCTCCCTCCTCTCGCTTCTGCACTCAACTCTCCCTCTCCCCCGAGCAGAATAAATGCATCGGGGAAAGTGATAAATGCAACACAGCATCCAAAGCTCAAAAAGAAAAGAAAAGAAAGAAAGAAGAAGAAAAAAAAACAGAGAGATTTCACGACGAACACCGCCATCGACGAGGTCGAAGAAGAAGAAGAAGAGCTCACCTGCATCATCCGCCATTGGCGACCCGCATTACCTTCCTCCTTCCCGCGCGTGCAGCTCGAATCGGGGAAGAAAAGCTCGCAGCTTTCTCGGATACTACTACTACTACTTCTCTCTCTCCTACCCCCACTCTCGGAGTATAATAGTGCAGTGTTCGATGCAACCACCGGGGGATTAAGATTAGGATTAGTAGCAGTGGCGGTTGATGATGATTCTGTGTTTCGCTGCTGCTGCTGCTGCTGCCGACTTTGGCGGATTGATTGCGAGATTCCAGCGACGGGTTTTTAGCTAATTAATTAATTAATTAATTAATCAGAGGGGATTAAGAGTAGGTACAATAGCACACTATTAGCCAGCTATAAATATATTTTAATGAGATAAAAAATAAGAGAGAAGAGCAGCGGGCTACAGATATATAGCCAGCTGCAGCACGGACTCCAAGACATCGTGTGTATGATATGTGGGACCACATATATTAATAGTGTAGTAAGCAAATATTATATGAATTAACTATTACATTGCTTAGGGCAGTCCCAACCCATAACACTAGACATAGTTTCCATAAACTCCACATCATCAAGAAACTAGTACGGAGTACTAGACACTACTCTTCCAATGCAAACACCACTATTCCATACTTCAATTTAATGCTACTTATCTCACATGATGTCTTAGATGTTGTGAAGAAACCATGTCTCATGCAAGACATGGTTTCCTTCTCTTTCCTCATTTATTCACTTGCCACATCATTTTTTATCCTAGGTGGCAACTTATTTAATGCTATAGACACAATCCTAGTCATTGGGTTGGGAATACCCTTAGAGCATGTATAATAGCAGGCTATTAGCCAGCTATAAACATATTTTAATGAGATAAACGATGAGAGAGAGGAGTAGCGGGTTACAGATATGTAGCCAGCTGCAGCACGGAGCCCAAGACACACTGTGTATATGACAGGTGGGACCATATATTAATAGTATAGTAAACAACTATTGTATGAATTGGCTATTAGATTGGCTATAGATGAATTGGAGCTAGTAGTGGGCTGTACTATTAGACTTGCTCTTATAGATGAATTGAAGATAGTAGTGGGTTATACTATTAACCTTGCTCTAATCGCTGTGTTAAGAGCATGCCCAACAGTCACCCAATATTTGATTCCCAAAAAATCTGAATTAGGAATTCCAAAATAAGAATTGGGCCCAACAATCACCCCCTCCTCCAAGAGAGGCCCAAAAATTAATTCCCTATCATTTGTTAGTTTGCCACATAAGCAAGGTGGGCCTAGTTCGGTACCGATCGATCGTCTCCCTCCCCGCACCAGCGCCGAGACTTCTCCCTCCCCGCACCTTCTCCCTCCCACACCAGCGCCGCCATCTGTGTAAATCGCATCATCACCAGCCAACCAGTGTCCTGAGTGCTGCGGTTTCTACAAAAACGGAATACCAAGGATATGCCATAGCTATTCGTGTCATCAAGGAGGTAATCCCTAGCAAATCCTATTGATCTCTTGTGCCCTAGTCAATATCTGTCTCTATTTGGTTATGTGGATATCTATTGTTGGAAAATATTAAGTTTGATCTAATAATTAATTTTATAGATTGATTATTGTTGTATTCCTGCCATCGGTTCTCTCCATTGCACTTCATCCCTGTGGTAAACGCTCCAACCCTGTGGCAATAAAAAAGAGAAGATGAGTCGTCGAAGTACCCTCCTCCAAATGCTATTGGATGAGGAGTCTTTATCGGATGGCGACGAAGAATTTATTTCTTTGGCGGTTGATATAGTGCACGATGAGTTCGACGATGATGAAGTTCCAAAGCGTGGTGGATCTGTTATAGGTCATGCAGTAATTAATCGGGAAAGATTGGCTGGACATCGGAGATTATATAATGATTATTTTTCTGAAGAACCTACGTACCTCGATGTTCAGTTTAGACGCAGGTTTGTAGCAGTGCTTTGTTTTGACAATATTTGTTTGCAAAATTGATATTAAAAATAATTAATATCGTTAATTACTATGCAGGTTTAGAATGAGACGACCTCTGTTTTTACGCATAATGAATGCTATAGAAGCACATGATGAATATTTTGTGCAGAAGAGAAATGCGGCTGGTGTGCTTGGACTGTCATGTTTGCAAAAGGTAACAGCAGTGTCACGTATGTTATGTTATGGAATAGCGGCAGATGCAGTTGATGAGTATGTTCGTATTGGAGGTAGTACCGTTATTGAGAGTTTTAACAGGTTTGTGGTGGCTATTGATGAAGTTTTTGGAGAGGAGTATTTAAGAACACCAAACGAGAACGACATAGCTAGATTACTTGCTCAGGGGGAAGAAAGAGGGTTCCCAGGAATGTTGGGTTCTTTAGATTGTATGCATTGGCAGTGGAAGAACTGCCCGACTGCATGGCAAGGCCAGTATAAAGGGAAAGAGGGAGTTCCTACTATAGTTTTAGAAGCTGTTGCCTCACGTGACCGATGGTTTTGGCATGCGTTCTTCGGTTCACCTGGATCTCACAATGATATTAATGTCCTTCAACGCTCACCGCTGTTTGCAAAGCTAGCTGAAGGGCAGGCTCCTAAAGTTAATTATAGTATTAACGGGCACGACTACACTATGGGGTACTATCTTGCAGATGGTATTTATCCTTCATGGGCAACACTTGTGAAGAGCATTAAGCTGCCACAAGGAAATAAGAGAAAATATTTTAGCAAAGCACAAGAAGCCGCTAGGAAGGATGTTGAACAAGCATTTGGAGTGCTTCAAGCTCGGTTTGCTATAGTCCGTGGACCAGCTCGTTTTTGGAAAGCACTTACTCTGAATCAGATAATGAGAGCTTGTATAATCATGAATAACATGATTGTGGAGGACGAGCGCGATGGTGATTTTGATCTAGTTTATGATGAGATGGGAGAACAGGTGGGTGGTTCCCATGAACGTACGACCAACTTTAATGATTTTATTAGTCAGTACGAAAAAATTCAAGACAAGGAAGTTCACAACCAACTAAGGGAAGACCTCATCGAACATTTGTGGAATCATCATGCAGACCGATATTAATTTTACATTATATATTCTTATAGATAATGTCATAGATTGTAATAATTGGAGATTCACAGCTTGTTTTTAAATTAGTACATATTGAGCTTATAGTAATTATTTATTGACAATGTGATTTATTGTTGAATTCGATACAGTACAATAGACTGAAAAGGACAGCAGTGCATATCCTTTTTCAGGACTGGATATATATACAGGATATACACCACAAGGGTGTACATCAGAATATGCACTGCTACATATGCAAGCCGATGATAAATTCTGGCATTTTTGCTACATATGCAATTCCATGAACTCTTTGCATATTGCTTTTGTTTTGCATTATGTGTAGTGCGAATAGCACTTGTCAGGGTAGCATCAGAGAAATGAGAGACAGGAAAAGATGGTCCCATAGTGTAAACTCTGAAAATCTGAACTTTAGGCCATTCAAAGTATTTCAGAAGGTAGGCACTTCACCTTGCGATTTATAAGACTAGCTCTGATACTGGGGAGTTAAGGGATCAGCTTGCTAGCGCCTTTTCACAGTTTTATTCACAAACTGAACCTGCTGGTAATCAATCTTCCTCAGTGGAGGATGAGGGACTTACTGGTGCCATAACTGAAGGTTTTACATGCCAATCATCATCGAACATTGCTACTAGTTCTGACAGTTACTTTAATGGACTGAAACTTATTTCAACCCTTGTAAAATTGATGCCTGAATGGCTCTGTAACAACCGGGTTATTTCAGCACTAGTGGACAACATGGACTGAAAATGCACACTATCAGTAACAGGGCCATTTGAGATGAAGAAGCAATTCCATCAGCAACAATTTCCAGCAATTTTGAACAAAAAAACAATTTCCAGCAATTTTGTAGTAGTAGCAAATGCTCCGGCTACATAAAACAGTACCAAAACAAGATAGTAAAATTTACTAGTCCAGTAAGTAGACTCTATAGCTAAAGATCTAACAAATTTTGAATGCTAATTGATGAGTAATAAGACTAATTTATGCTTGAGCTGAACGACGACTTAGAATTTGATTCTTCACATTTTTATAGTACTCCTGCTCCTCGATGCTCATTGCACTAGTATCAGTCCTCAAAAGCTTATCTTCTTTTGTCATTCTCTTGAACTCGAACTTGTCTCTCTCCAAATCAATCCGCTTTTGCTCAAGTGCAAAAGCAATTTGGTACCTCTCCTCAAACTTTCGCTCCTTCTCCGCATCGGCCTCTTTCTTCTTATCCCATAGATAGTCTAAGGACTCTTTCCGTGATAGATCCGAGCGTTCGCGTATCTGTTGTTTCGCCTTCTTCCTCCCCATGGGTCTTCCCTCACCTACTGTATTCTCAGGATCAGCAGCCCTATTCTCATCAACATTACATGCAGGAGTAGATATCGCAGGAGAATCATTGGCGGTCTTCTTCTGCTTCTTGCTTGAAGTTTTACTAGCTGCCAGCTGATTCCGCTTATCATCCCACTTTGGCAGATTCTTTAAAATGTTGTAGCAATGCATGAACTGAAACTTCTTTTCCTCTTTCTTCTTGTACATCAGGCTTGCTTGCACATGCTGCAAATAAATGAACTGAAGTCAGAAACATAAAGGAGACGATTGGAAAATAAGCAACACAAGCAATATATTACCATGTCCTCATGATTGACACCACTCTGATTTCGATTCTGAATCTGACTTAAGAAACCACAATACTTATTGACATGTTCTTGTATAGTGGACCAACGATGTACAAGTGAACTTTGGGAGCGATCTGATTCGAATTCCTTGTTCTGATGAAAGTAGTCATGAATACGTCCCCAATATGTACCGTGAGATTGATCCGTCCCTTGAACCGGATCGAAAGAAACATTTATCCACGCCGACACCAAAAGATTGTCCTCCTCCAAACTGAAATTTTTTGATCTTTTTTGGTTCGGTCTCACAGCAACATTTTCATTCACAACTGGTTCTTGTTCATCATCATACTGGCTTCCCATCTCACTCGAGCCAAAATGGTTGCTCTCATCATTGATCAAGTTTGTGTAATATCGCTCTCGCTTCATATCATCTGTCCATAGATAAAAAATCATAACCTTGTACTTGAGAAAAAAAAAGACTAACAAAAGACAAACAAGTGATAATTTCTGGACAAAAAATGCATTCTGTTATCTGAAAGTTCACATGTAATGGATGGTGACAACTTTGTGTACACATAATATTAATCAAAAGCTGTGCATTCGCATGGAGAGAGCACACAAATGTTGCTAATTTGGATACTGAAAATGACAAGGTTCATAGAAATGTTCCTATATCGATCCTGACAGCGACAAGGTTCAGATAACTGTTCAACAGGTCAAATTTCAGAGCATCGTATATGAAACTCAGTACATACTGAATTTCCATTGTGTCAAACTCAGAGCATAAATTTGATAGCATATTATACTCACTACATAGTGTCAAACTGAAATTCCAGCACAACACCACTGACTATTCTTTCCTGCATGCTGTACATACCCTATATACTTCTGGACATAAATGCAGGATATACACCACAGTGAAGTACATCAGCACATACAGCAGACATACCCTTGTTCAAGTCAGGCAATTTTGCTACAATTGCAAGCATACACAAAAGAACATGATGAAAATTTCTGAAAATGCAACCTCTATCAGATAGTATAAATTAGACAATACTATCCAGATTGAAGAAAAAAAAGAAAGCACAATCAAGAAAGCTTCAGATGTGAAGGAATTCAGAGCATGTAAACTAAACACTGAACAAATCAGGATTGGACTTACCGAAATTGTTCATGTGGAGGAATTCTTCGTCATCTACAGTCCATACTCTGGAGGAACTGCCGATAGAAGCTTCGTGTGAGAGGGGATCCAATGGCTCGCTAGATGTCAGCTTCTCCATGGCCTCGGATGCCTGAAAACCGGAGTAGCGTTGTGGAGGGCGCGCATGGCCGCCGGGCGGCGGTGGGGGCCGCGCATGGCCGCCGGGCGGCGGTGTGGGGCGCGGATGGCCGCCAGGCGGTGGTGGAGGGCACGGATGGCCGCCGGGCCAGAACTCGCCGTACCGCGGAAACGGCATACCTCCGGCCGTCATCGGGACACCACGCCCCGTGCCTTGCAAAAGGGAAAAGGGAGCTGCCGCCGATGAAGAGGACGCCGCCGCCGAGGAAGAGGGTGCCCCCACCGAGGAAGAAGGTGTAGCCGCCGAGGAGCGAGGGCGCGGAGAAGGCTTCGCCGCTGAGGAGCGAGGGCGCGGAGAAGTGCGCGGGAACATTTTCCCTTTGCGCGCGCGAGAGACTGCTTTGCGCGCGAGAGAGACCGACGAGGAAATATTGGGAACAAAATCGCTTCCCTGTTTGTGAGGAACGATATATGCGGACTGAGGAACCAGAGATATTGGGATATTAGTTAGAGAATCTGTTGGATCTGTTTCTTGATCAAAATTCCCTAAATCACAGGATAGGGAATTGAAAAAGGAAGCTGTTGGGCATGCTCTAAGTACAGTGATTAATTGGCGGCGAGATTCCGGTGGTGCACCCGACGACGGTTCGAGTTTGTCGGTCACTCTGGGTTTCGCCCGTGGGGCCCACACCTGTCAGTGACTCAGAGACGCGGTGTGGGGGGCCCTCGTGTCGCCCGCGCGCGACGACGACGTGGAGCGTCGCGGTGGGCCCCGGCGCTGTCAGTGACTCAGGGGTGGTGGGGCCCACGGGTAGCGGCACGGGATGTGATGACGTGTGTGTTGTGTGTACGTACGTACGTGTGGCTGCAAGCGAAGTGGTGGCGATGTGTAAATGTGGGGATGTACTCTTTGCTTCTATACTCTGTACGTGTACTATTGATGTAGAGTAGTATTTTGTACGGAGTACCTTATACTACTGAGTATTTCCACGGTAATAATGTGACTGTATTTTTTGTAGGTGTTCGTACTTGTACATTTGATTCAGGATTTGGTACATTAGAAATGGATCTAATTAGCTCCCGTATTTATCATCACAACTCACAAGTATGCATGCATGGATTTTTTTTCCCTTTTTATGGTAAGGATTTATAATGGTTTGTTCAAGGTATTTTTACTATTTTTTTTTAGGATTCAACTTATTAGATTTATTTTATATGTTACTCGAACATTGTTGATAATGTACTTTCTGTGAGGATTTTTTGGGAGGATTCAACTTATTCTAATGACTGACTTTGTAGTACTCGAACATTGTTGATAATTTACTTTCTGTGTTTAGTATGCGTAGATCTTGAATGTCTTTTTTATTTTAAGAAAACCTATAAATAATATGGCATCATAAACATTAAAACTTTATATGGTTATAGGACAAAGAAGTTAGAGAGATAAGCCTCTATAGGACGTGGCCACTACTTTTTATAGGGTAAAGAGAAAGATATAGCCACCACTCATGAAATATTTTTTCTAGATGTTGGACCTTGGACGACACGGGGGCGGAAAAATAAACCGAATGAGTTAGCCTAACCATGGATAAGGCGTCACGTAAGCATCACATGCTACATACGCTCACCTCCTCCCCTTCTCAATTTATCTCGCACTCCCACTTATACTTTTTTTTTCTCTCACACAATCTCTCCATATCCTTAAGTAAACCTAAGGTTTCCCACACGCTTTCCTTTCCTCTTGCCTCCAACCGTGCAATGATCAGTGTGAAATAAACATGTATGATCATATCCTATCTACTTTTGACCATAAACCAAACAAGCCAAACCATTGTTTCGTTGGTATAAAATTACACCGGCTTTCATTAGTACTCACTCCATCCCAAAATATAATAAGCTAGAATCAAAAGGGATATTTCCTAGTATCTGTCCAGATTCGTAGTACTAGAAAATATCTTATATTTTAGGACGGAAGGAGTAACTATGTTAGACTAACCGATCACAAATCAATAGGAGTCGAATGTGATAGGAAAACATAATTCTATTTTGTTCTTTAATTTTCTTTCTCTTCCATAAATACTTTTTTAAAACACATATAAGATCTATTCATCGATATATTAGACGAAACTACCATAAATGTATACTAGAGTTGCACGATAACAGATATGCAGCAGTGGTCCAATAACATTATTCTGAAATCTAACTTCCCAACAAGGCCAGTACCCATGCTATGTGATCTCCCGGCAATGATGGCCTCATGGACGAGAGGAAGTGGTACACACCACACTAGCTTAGGGTGTGTTTGGTTGGAGGGATATCTCTGGATGGGAGATGGCGATCCAGTTTTTGAGTGTGTTTGGTTGGTGGGCGAGGGAGGATAGGGCGGCCCAAAGAGGGAATATTCCACGAAGATGCTGGATGAGTGTATCCGGCCAAATTGACCGGATGAGGATATCCACCTTAGCTAATCTTGATAATTAGTTCTTGATTAGCAATAATTAAAGTATATTGTTGTTAATTAGTAATTAACTTGTCAAAATTAGTGTTGATTAGATATATACTCTATTTTATTGTTAATTAGTATAAACTATAGCTATATTAATGATAATTAACCTATTTTATTATTAATTAATATGTTGTTTTCATTCAATCCATTCCCATTCACCCAACCAAACAAGAAACTGGATGGCCATATCCATCTAACCAAACAAAAAACTGGACCACCATATCCCTCCAAATATAGATGGTCATATCCTATCTAGCCTTGACCACGAACCAAACACACCCTTATCTAAGCTAGGTAGCACGTTGTTCTCACTTTAAGCTCACTCAATCATGCTCCTGTTCTTGATTTGAGAGTGTGTCCAAGCCATAAGCACGTGTCAACAACCTACTCAAACACAAGATTTTGTGCCCTAATCCTTGCCGCTATCTGCTAATCTATGTGTTCCATGTACAGTCGTACAGAGCACATACCCAAAGTGTGAGATGGCATTACAACCTAATCATTGTGTGGTTAGCAGCTGCATTATTTTGTTAATTTGACGTGCTAACTACCAACATGCTATGCTGCTGGTATATATATGCTATAATCAATATATTCCCTGATATTATTATCATCCCTTAATGAATAGTAGTAGCTAGTACCCCTGTTATTTATTATATGGATTAGAGCATATGCATGCGTATTAATTAATAAAATGTAATGTGGAAAATGAAGAACAAATTAAAATGCAATCATGCTGCTAATCCAAGCATTGCCTTTCAAGATACAAGAAAGGCAGAAAAGGCAAAAGAAGCACGAGACTACACTCTAAGCCAAAGCTGCTGTTGCCGATCGAGGAGGTTAAGAAACTAACTAGCCAACTGAATGAAAAAGCTCACCAAAAAATCCAACACAACCAACATGCAAGATGCAACCATAACTTAGCTTGAGCCACACACCATGCATATCTTCTTTTTTATTATTTTTCTCACTCACCCAATCATGTCTTAATTATCAATCAATCACACAGTTGGTTAGGGGCCACTCTAATCTTACTGGGGACACTGTAATGATCACTGGAAAGTTAAGTCATGTTTGACACTTCAGAAGTTAATACTATTGTTTTAACTTTCTCATAGCTACTAGTGTAGCTTAAAGGTTGAGTTTACTTGAACAATAGTACAAGAATCGGATTACAGATCATCTTGCCTTGTTAGAATAAAGAGACACATACAGTTGCACTTGTCAGTACAGTGACACTGGACAATGGAAAAATGGAATGCATCTCCTCGTCAGTACGGCCATGTTCATCACAATAACTCTCTAGCTTGAACTTAAAGCCAGATAGGAGAGAAGGATCTATTTACTTCTGTCCTTCAAAATGAGTTTACATATCTGTTTATCTGTAAACAAGTACATAAATATGAACTAGGAACATCCTAATGTTTATACATTTCACAGTACTAGTGAAATTTGCTGATATGCGTGCAAATTGAGGAAACAAAAACCAACATAGGCAGATTCTTCAGCCCGGCGTCAGAGAGTTTCAGTGCATCTGATGCAACTTTGGTTGCTCTCCAATGTGTCATTTCTTTGGCATGATGCATAATTAGCTCCAGGAACTGGAAAAAATACAGGTTTGAAAAAATTACCAGTAATTCATGGGGAAATCACACTTTAGCTCGTTTCAGGTAAACCATCACTGCTGCACCGCTGAGAGCGACCACACCAGCCATCAGCCCAACACGAACAGGCGACAACCGACTCCTGCGTGCAGCTGCCAGCTGCTGTGATGGCTTTGTCACCTCTGTGCTGGATTCAGACAGGTCGATATGCAACTTCAGAACCTGACAATGAGATATTCATAGTAGTGAGATAGATGGAAGCAAGAAAAGTTGGAGAGCTCTACGAGTTGCTACATAGAGTAAACTATAGTACCAAGAGTCCAAGAACAACAGATACCTTCAAACCGGACGATTTGGCATGGAGCACGGCACCAGCAAGATCGGCATCAGTTGTCAGTAGCACCCGGTCACCTTCATCGTCTTCGTACTACATAGAACAAACAAGATTAAGTGGGGAAGTGCTTGAAATATTGGCTGTCCTCTAGTAAGTGCCTTAGTGGTGCAGTGCAAAGACAATAATTACAGGTTTAGAGGACATAAATACATGCATATAAGCTCATAGCAATAGCTTCGCTCTCGAAGTAGAGTACATTAAGGCAGCGAATATTTCGTCTCTTTGTTACACATGATTATGAAAGCACTAGAAATATTCTTATGACAAATACTCAGTTGTACCAGGAGTTGCATTATGCCCTCTTCGTCAGTAATACTTAATCTTTGTTTTATAGAAGACGCTAGCTCGTTTAAGCTCTCTGAGCCTGCAGCAAGAGAAAAGAAGTTAAGAACAGTTATGTTTGAATGATATGAGAACAATCAACATACTTGTGCAAACTATCAGGAGAGCAATTACCACAAGTGAATCTATGCACGCGTCCCTTTTGGTCTTGAAGCTTAAAGGCAAACGAATTTCCAATAACAGGGGGGTAAATGCTACTCTTTCCATCTCCAGTTTCTGATGCCAAGAGCAATGATACTTCACTGGGAAATGTAGAAGAGAATTGTATTAGGGGAGAGCAAGTGAGCGAAACATTCAACAAATGAAAACCATCAACAGACCTACGGCTATCGCATTCCTCATCAGGAGACTCCAAAGCAAGAGTAGAATCCCAAAACCTCTGCATTACTGTATTTGCCACATCATTTACAGTGTCATTTCCTCCTTCAACCTACAAATTGAGAATGCATTCAGAAGCTTAGCATGGGAATCTACCGCAGAGTGGAAGAACTATCAGAAATTAAGGAGTTTGGGATAAGGGACCACCAATTGAATGGCTGCGTGGGTAAGTTGCAGGACATCCAAGCAAGCAGCAATTTGTCCTTCTGTTGAGGAAAATGTAAGACAAGCATCAAATAATAAAGTCCCAGAAGATGCTTTGTTATTGTCCTTTTGGGACGCAGAGACATGAATAAGGCTCTACCTCGATCAAGAACAGGAATATGCAAGAACTTTCCATCATGCATTATATGTAGAGCATCAAGAATTGTCGTGTCTAATGTAGCAAAATCTGGGTTTACAGTCATCACCTTCAAAAATAATTGAAAGTAACACAGTGAGTTCATATGCAATTAAACAAAGCTCAGATGGCATCGGAAGAGGCAAGAAAATGTAAATCTGGTGGAGAAACCTTTTCTACTAGGGTCAATTCAGGAGAAAGATTCTGTGCAACAACACGCATAAGCAAATCCTTTGAGCTGCATTTGGATGCATCAGTAAAGTAGAAGAAAAATAAGGAAGTTGTAAATAATAGTAGAAGTACTAAAATAGATTGCTCACGTGAAGATCCCCTGTAGTGTGTTTCCTGTAGCAACAACCACCGAATTAACTCGAAATTCACGCATTTTCTGTGTTGCTACATACACTGGGTCTGAAGGAGAAACAATTGCTACCCTGAAAATTAACAGAAAATAGTCAGAGAAAACTCTCACTATTCATTCTTTTTTGCTAAAAGTTAACAGAAAATAGTAAGAGAAAGCAGTTACTGTACTTTGTGCCCTCCGTGACAATGGTTGACAAAGAAGGTTTGAACATCCTCTCTCTTAGAGTTTCTATGAAAGCATAAGGAGCTGTATCCACAAACAGAGAATACCTTAAATTGATCATTACCAAATATAATTATGATAAACAAACACATATAATAGTCTAGTAGAATATGATATACCTGATAAGTTGTTCGACATATTTTATTTAAAAGATGTATATAGCAACATGAAAAGTGATAATCCATAAAATGTACCATAAATAGTACATGTTATGCACGGTGTACTTTCAGTTTCAAGAGTGAGAAAGAGTGAAGTAATTGATAATAATATCCAGTGCAGTACCTGAAAAGTTGCCTCCTAATTGACGCTCTACCCCTTCTACAGCAGCTGCTATTGCACTCCCTTGTTCTGCTGCCTTTTCCAGTCTTGATATTGCATCGTAAAGGCATTTAGCAATGTCCAGCATAGCAATAACCTCACCATTTTCCACAACTGGGAGGTGTCTAAATTTACCTAAAATATGTATGAACATTTTAAAGAAACTACAGTCAGTATGTTTGTGAAAAAGGGACTAATTTCTAGCCAACCAAGGTCTATGTGTAACAAAGTGAAACAACCAGCCTACATATATGCCACTGAAGTTCAGGGCATACCAAAGAAATCTTAGACGTCTGACGATACAAATCAAGGAATCTTCAATTTCTTTTGCTGGAGATATTGAGATTCCAAGACAGCTAAGATGCCTAACATTACCAAAAAATGTGCTTTTGCCTTTCATTGCACACACAGAAAAAGGGGCAGATTGAGCTGATCTGATGGTGACATACAAAAACAGTATGCGTAACAAAATACAACAAGAAAACATCATATTTTTCATCTAAGATAGTACTTGAAAGTTGAAAGCATGATCATGCAAAGAGAATACTAAGTTGGCCTCCAACATCAGGGCTTTTTTAGTTTTCCTCTCTCTGTCAGCCTTTCGAGGGCTTACCCATCATGTAATTTCTGGATATTGCTTTTTTGTTCTCTCCCTGCTATAAATTAATGGGACAAAACTCCTGCACCCTTTTTCGAAAAACAAAAAAAAAAGGAGAACAAGCAATACACAGCAAACAAGTACTCCATTCTTTTAATGCTCTACTAGGTGCAGTATACCTTCATTTAGTACTGTGAATTATCCCCGTTTCACAAAGCTCTAACAAAATTGACATGTGCCGATTCTCAATTAGGTGCTCCCAATTTGTTTAACCGAGTACTTTATGTTAAGTACTACAATTTAGTGAATCATTGGCGAAAGAATTATGCATCATGATAGCGAAAATGACTTGAAGTGGCACTAGTCACTACAGCTAAAATAATAATAGAAATGACTGGCTAATCTGCTACAATCTCAATCATATGAAAGAACATTTTATAAGATGACAGGGGAATTGAATTTAGCCAGCTCAATTTCACTGTTACATTGTCCCTATAGATGTTTTAGCCAAGAAAGTGTAAAAAAAATGGAGTGCGTCTGACATACCTTGAACCATCTTCTGCAATGCTTCAATGGCAAGCGTATCAGACATGGCATATGTGGGGTTCCTTGTCATGATCTTGGACATGATGGTTTGCTCCACCCGCAGCCCCTCAGCAACCACCCTTGTAGCTACATCCTGCGATTGGAATCCCGAAAAAGAATGAAAACAAGAACCATCTTCATCTCGAATCGTAGTACTAAAATTAGACCAAGTGCAAAGCATGTTGGCTTTTTGGTTCACAGCAGAGTAAAAAGCATAAATTGAACTCCATGGCTTAGTGGAAATCGACTTCACTTTACCTTAACTAATTCTACCTTTTTTGCCAAAACCGAATGAAAAAGAAAAGGCAGAGGAAAAGTATGCATCAATAAGTATAAATGTATAATTGCAGAGACTAGTGAACACATGGTCAACAAAAATGACTCCTAATTTTTTGGATGAAAACATCCAAAATCTAAAGGAGAACAAAATATCTTAAACTTTGACACCCACAAAAAGCCACTTGCTATGCTCCAAACTGAGAATCCAATCCAGGCATCGATGTTTTTCAAAAGAGCAACGAGAAGGTGTCGCATCCGCATAGCATCAAATTGAAAGAATCAAACCATCTTCTATCTTCCAAAATCAGCATCTATAAAAGCACACTAGAAATTCCAAATTTCCAACAGATTGGGAGGGGGCAAGCAAAGAAAATCCTGTACCTTATCAGTGACGATGCCGGAGAGGAGGCCCTGCGCGTCGGTGAGCAGCACGGCGTCGACCCTCCTCGCCGCCATCCTCCTGCACGCCTCCGACACCGTCGTCCCCTCCGGTATCGTCAGCGCCTTGGACAGCCTCAGCTTCCTCACCGTCCTCTCCCCGCTTCAACCAACAGAAGAAACCCCCAAAATCATTCAGCGGCTACGAACCAAAGGAGAGAAGGAACGGAAGGAAGGGTTCGCAGGCTCGGTGTGCTTACGTCAGCTGGCCGGGGGAGGTGGGCTTGGAGGAGGCCTTCCCGTTCCCGTTGGCGGCGGCGGCGGAGGGGTCGTCGGACTTGCGGGAGGACGCCGACGGCGGGCGGCTCCGCGTCCGGCGGCTCGGCGGCGCCGTCGCCGAGGCCGTGCTCATGGTGGCGCTCGTCGCGGGGAGGAGGTTAGCGCGGCGGCGGCGGCGGCGGCGGCGGCGGCCGGAGAGTTGGGAGAGCAGGTGGAATGGAAATGGGAGCTTCGGCTTCGTTTCTCCTGCGACAGCGCGTGGGTTTTTTGCGCTTCGACCCTCCAAGTATCAAATTATTAATGCCCTATATAGGAGTAGTCCTTAATAATGCCTGGTTTAAATTTTATTTCTAATAGTTCTGTTTTTTCATTGGTTTTAGCCTAAATTTTTAACGCACGTGAAACGATAAAGATGGTTAACACATGATTAATTAAGTATTAATTATTATAAACTTTAAAAATAAAGTTATTTGAATTTGTTAAACAACTTTTAAATTAAAAACTTTTTACAACAAATACGTTTGAAAAATGTGCTAACAGAAAAAATATAAAGTTGAAGAAAAGAACTAGGACTTAAAAATTTTAAGTGAAATAGATGGCTCCTATTTTAAGTATAATTTTTATTGTATTTTTTGTTGAAATTATTTCAATTTCCACGATATTCCTTTGCTCTAAGAAAGGTCTTATTGTTTTTGACCAAGAGCAAACTAAGGTTGACCGCTTAATTTCTAACCAAGCAATATTAAAGGGAGCAGCTTTAAGCCTTTAACTATATAATAAATATATTAGTGAAATACTCTTGATTATGAATATAGTGATACGACTTTTATGCTACAAATATTAGTTTGTTTGAATTATATTATTTATCAAAGCTTACAATTTCAAAATCAAAATAATGAATATGGTGTGTGTTCTTCTCCACCAAAAAATTTCAAATTTATGACACCTGACCACATTCAGGGAAGAGAAAAAAAAGAAATAGTGGGACTGATTTAAAACGTTTCCACCAAAATTTAGCACGAGGAGCAGGAGCAGAATATTGTACACCCACCCATTAAACTCAACGCGTGAAGCCCTGAACCGTATCCCACTGTCCCCGGGGTCCCACACTCACGTGGGCCCCACACCAACGTGTTCGTGTCCACACCCGTTCACCGTGAACCGGGTCCACGCAGATCTCCCCACAAATCAAAATCATCTGGGCGTTGTGCGCCGCCGCTTCCTGCGGCGGATTTGAATACTCCCAAATTTTTTGAATCCACTCCCCGCGGGATGAGCGAAAAGCCCCCTCAGGTTTCTTCAAATTTCAAATAGGTCCCTCCAAGTAGCGGGGCCCAGCCGTGGTGGCCCACCTGGCAGTGAGTGCGAGCGTGTCAATTGGAGTGGAAGGCTGTGGTGCTGCCACGTCACGGAGGGAACGAACAGATGGACGGTTGGGAGCAGCGAGGGCCAGCCACAGCCACAGACGGTTGTGGTGGTTTTGGTGCCACGCTGTCATCTCAGCTGATCGCTGACAAAAATCTTGGGCGCTAAGCGACAGGGCTGACACGATCACAAGACAAAATCCAAAAACATCTCTTTTTTAGAGGGAGAAAAAAAATAATTTGTTGGAGTTTTCTTTGAGTGGAAAGAAGTTTATCCACTAGTTAAGATTTTTTTTTCTTCTTCTCACATGCTTATTTGTCATCTTCATTCATTTGAGTAAATTGTTTACACCTTTAATTTTGAGTGAATTTTAGCTAATCATTTTTTAGAAAAAAATAGCTAATTATAGTTCAGAAGAAAAACATCAATGCACCATGAAATTGTACTAATTCCGTCCTAAATGAGTGGATAATTGTAGACATATGCATGCAATATTAATGCTTTGCATTTTTTTGCCCACCCAATAGATCCAAATAAAGAGAATGAGTTCGAGTTTTTTTATTTCTTACACGCCTTATCTAAATACCCTTTTGTAGGGAAAAAAGAAGTAAATTTTACAAAACTACAGATACTTTAATCATGCTATTACAAAACTACAGATTTAAATGTGTATCACAAAACAATAGATTTAGTACCGAATTTATCACAAAACTATAGATTTAGTGATGAAATTATCAAAAAATAGAGTTTATATCCATAACATATTAAGGTTACAAAAGTTATAGTTTTATGATAAAACTATTGTTAAATATATGGTTTTGTGATACACGTTCTTAGATATAGACTAATCAAAATACAAGCAGTTTTGTGAAACTAGAATGAGTTACTCTTACTTGATGATACAATATAGAGACTATACTGAGTTCTTTTTTTTTCCAATTAAACTCTTGTTAACTAATTGGAAAAAGTACGAATTAGCAATCCAGTCAGCATCTTATTTATTAAAAAATATGGGACCCACCTGTCATACTCCTCTTCTCCTCTTCCTCTCTGTCGCTCTTCCTCTCTCTCTCTCGGCATGCGCACGGCGGTGCGGGGATGGTGGCAGACAGCGCGGTCGGCGTGCACGGCAGTGCGGCCGACAGTGGGTCGGTGCGGTCGGCGCGGACGGCGGCAGAGAGGGACGCGGAGGCGGAGGCTACGCGGGACACAAAGGCAGCGGCGGTGGAGCCGCCAGAGTGGCTGCAGACCCTGCCCGTGGCGCCGGAGTACCACCCGACGCTGGTGGAGTTCGCCGACCCCATCGCCTACATCCTCAGGATCAAGCCCGAGGCGTCCCGCAACGGCATTTGCAAGATCGTGCCCTTGCTCCTCCAGCCCCCCGAGGATGACACCATCCGCCGCCTCCTCCAATGCCGCCAACCCCTCCCCGACCTTCCCCACGTGCCTCCAGCAGGTCGGCCTCTCCACCAAGAACCGCCGTGCCGCCAGCCGCCGAGTGTGGGAGAGCGGGGAGCGCTACACCCTGGAGGCGTTCTGCGCCAAGGTGCCCGAGTTCGAGCCCTCGAGGCACGCCGCACTGCCCAAGAACCCCACCCACCTCCAGCTCAAGGCCCTCTTCTAGGCCGCCTGCACCTCCAGGCCCTTCAGCGTCGAGTACGGCAATGACATACCTGGCTCCGGCTTCGCCTCCCCCCACCGCCTCTGGGTCCCGCACCGCCGCCGCCTCCGTGTCCCTCTCCCCTACCGTTCGCAGCTCCGCGCCGACCGCCCCCACCCACCGTCGCCCACACCGCCGTGCGCGTCGACCACGCCGTCCGCCGCCATCATTGCACCGCCGTGAGCATGCCAAGAGAGAGAGAAGAAGAGCGAGAGAGAGAATCAGAGAAGAGAGAGAGGAAGAGGGAACAGGAGTATGGCAGGTGGGTCCCACATTTTTTTAATAAATAAAATGCTGACTTGATTGCCACGCATACGCCACGTAGGACAAAACAGCTCTCGATAGGGTCGAGGGGGGTAATTTGTCCGATATTGAAAGTTGAGGGTGAATGATGTCTGGTTTTCGAGTTTAGGGGGTAATTCGGTCGACCACGATAGTTGGGGGTGGGGTAATTCATACTTGTTCCTAACTAATATTACAATAAGTACTATAATTACACAAAGCAAAATTACAAGAAGTACTATACATATTGATGATATAACTATTAACTACTACCTCTGTTTCAGGTTATAAGACTTTTTAGCATTACCCACATTCATATAGATGTTAATGAATCTAGGTACACATATATGTCTAGATTCATTAACATATATATGAATATGAGCAATGCTAGAAAGTCTTATAATATGAAACGGAGGAAGTAACATACTATTTGTTGGAGGCATACCACGAAGGGCCTTCGGCCTAACCTGCCGAAACCAAGAACTTAGGCGAGAAGATCGGACCAGAGGCAATCGGCGAAGGATTGAGAAAGGAACCAGACGGGTGAATGCCGCCCATCGGGGTTCGCTGGACAAGGACCTCGTCGGAGGGCCGCAGGGGCGATGACGACAAGGCGAAGGCCATGGCACGAAGGCGTAGGCTTCGCCAAATACCAAACCCCATCATAAAGAGGCCCCGCGGGCCATTATGCTTTCTGGAGGTTTCGTCAAGTAAATGGGCCGATCCATTTGGTCCAATAGGGGCCCATACATGCAAAGGACACTATTTACACCCAATAATGTCTCTATCATAAGGGTAACCATGTAAATTCCCCTGTAAAGCCTAAACCCCTAAGGGGGAACCTGTAACAGAGCTATAAATAGCCCCTTAGAGTCATGTAATAGGGGGATCCAAAAATTTTTACTAAGCAATACAATTGTTTTTTTACTTCCAACCACTGTTGAGAGAACCACGCCTTTCGGCATGACGCAGTTGTCCATTCGACAACACTATTTAATATGACATAAATCAGGTAGAGATGAACAGTCTACCTAGGATCTTGTGCACACAAGGAGATAAATGGACTGTAAGGTGTAATACTCCAGATACTCTGTTTTTAAGAGCAGGTACAAAGAACACTATAAGTTAGCTGTAAACATATTTTAAAGAGATAAAATACGAGAAAGAAGAGCAGCGGACTACAGATTTGCAGCCAGCTGCAGCACAGACTCGAAGATGCAATGTGTGTATGACAGGTGAGATCAAGTATTAATATTGTAGTAAGTAACTATTGTATGAATTGGCTATTAAGTTGACTATAAATGATTTGGAGCTAGTAGTTGGCTATACTATTAAACTTGCTCTAAATACTCCGACTCCGACTGACAATATAATTATTTATCTTCAAACTTCAACCACTCGTCTTTGTCAAAAATATGCACATAGATACTTAAAAGATTCCATGCTATCAAAGTATATTGTGACTTAAACATTTTATAAAATTTTTACCTGATTTGGTTTAGTTCCTTCATAATCCCTCCAAATTTCTTCCAATCCGAAGAATCCATCACTGTACCCTAACCATTTAGGGCCCCTTTGAATTAGAGGAAAAACATAGGAATTTTGGAGGATTTCAATACTATAGGAAAATTTCCTATGAAGCCCTTTGAAACAAAGGATTGAATCATATCCAATCCTTTGAAATTCCTATGGAATGGACAATCCTATAGAGATTTTGGAGAAAATTTAGCAAGAACTTCAACCTCTTGGTAACTTTCCTTTGAGTCTATCTCTCTCATCCAATTCCTACGTTTTTCCTGCGGTTCAATCAAACGGTCATTCTAGTGTTTTTCTTGCGTTTTGCAATCCTCTGTTTTACACTTACATTTCTATCAAAATCCTGCGTTTTTCCTATTCCTACGTTTTCTCAATCCTGCTATTCAAAGAGGCCCTTAATAGTTTTAGCGGTTAAAGCGAAATAATGATGCTGGCGGTTATTTGAAAACAGATGAAGTAACTGTAAATCGACGTATAGTTAAATTTAGGAGTTTAAATCTTGCCAAACAGCCCAACTTAGTACCAAATTAGTAACACTTAGCTTCTCTTGTATTTGTTGTCGTTGAGACAGTAGTTTGGTTCGTAACAGTTCTCTGATAGAAATGAAACAAACGCATAAACAGAAATACAGACAGCACATCCACTTTCTCTTATCTTCTCCTAAGCCACAACAATGATGTACCATTTCGTTTTCCGTCATTTATGAACATCACTTGTTGCCGATGTGTTGTCAAATGCGTTCATACGTACTAAGTAGAATCCCGTTTTCAGATTGATACGCAACGAATTGGTTGCTACGAAAATGTCAGAGTTTCCCATATCATGACTCATCAGCTCATGACAGATGATCGTCTGCAAGACAGTGACATGACTGGACTAACTTGGATCATATTGCTGCTAGCTAATGTTCATGCTGCAGCTAGCCAAGAAATTAACACATCGAAATCCAGATGCAGCAGCAGCTACCAGTCACTGAAACTTCAGTGGCAGCTGCGAGTGTTCAGAGTCACACAACACTGCATGCATCGCAACAAACGACTCCCAGCTGCAGCCGTTTCCATCACTGAAAGCCTGAAACGAAATCAGCGACAGCATTCGACGCCATAGGAGCAGATAGAGAAGCATATTGTCCCTTTTCAGCTAGGAGTGACGATCCATTTTGAGGCCAGAAACGTTCAGAGAATTCCAGTGGATATAATATAATCAGGCACAGCTAAAAGATAAAATTCATTCGTGAATTAAGCTGTATTTTTACAAGGTGCACACAAAATTGAAATTGGAATTCTGATCAGCCACCAAAACAGTTGAGGAAATAAGAGGAGTGTGACAAAGCATCAGTTGCATGGAGACAAAGAAGATGACAGCAACAGGATTGGAAGTGATCAGAGACAGGCAATGAAATCCTGAGAACAACCTGAACCTCACAACTCGTACTATCCCTTTGCACAGCCAGCAGGTTAACCAGGTTCAGTCACTTCACTCCAGTGCAGTGAAGTGCAGGCAGGACTAAATACAGGCCTAAGCTTAGTTTCAGGTTTATCTTCAGTTCAGAGTTCAGAACTTCAGACACAGGTTGAGAAAGAAAAGAAGCAGCAATGTCATCTGCAACTCTGCTCAAATCCTCTGTCCTTCCCAAGAAGGCCGCCGAGTGGGGCGGCACGCGTCAGCTCCCCGCCCCCCGCCCCCCGCCCCCCGCCCGCCGTTCGTCTCCATGGTCGTCCGCGCCGGCGCCTACGACGACGAGCTCATCAAAACCGCCGTAAAAACCCAATAATCTTCAATCCAGTCTTGAATTGTTCTGGTGCTTGGGAGAAACGCCCAATGGTTTTCCGGCTAGCTCCATGAAGCGGTGGGCTAGACAATCTTGGTTCGAAGCTTCACCACTTCTAATTACTACATTTGATATTAGGTTCTTTCCTAATATTCGTGTTTTTTTTGTTCTTGTGCTTGGGATTACATTAAAAACCGAGTCATTGTGGATTAATTTAAAACGGTGGCGTCGCCGGGGAGGGGGATCTTGGCGATGGACGAGTCGAACGCGACGTGCGGGAAGAGGCTGGCGTCGATCGGAACAGGCAGGCGTACAGGACGCTGCTGGTGACGGCGCCGGGGCTGGGGCAGTACATCTCGGGGGCCATCCTGTTCGAGGAGACGCTGTACCAGTCCACCGTCGACGGCCGGAGGATCGTCGACGTCCTCGCCGAGCAAGGGATCGTGCCCGGGATCAACGTCGACAAGGGCCTCGTCCCGCTGGCAGGGTCCGATCCCGAGTCTTTGGTGCCAGGGGCTCGACGGCCTCGCGACACGCGAGGCCGCCTACTACCAGCAGGGTGCCCGCTTCGTCGAGTGGCGCACCGTCGTCTCCATCCCCAATGCCGGCCCCTCCGCCCTCGCCGTCAAGGAGGCTGCCTAGGGCCTCGCCCGCTACGCCACCATCTCCCAGGTCGGTCATTTCATGTACCGACCAGTTCAATCCAAAAAACTTAAATATCAATCGACCAACCAAGTAGTATAGTGTCATCGACCATTCAGCACAAAAGTTTAAACTGATCAACCGCCACTAACATGGTGTCACAGTATCAGCCAGTTCGATCTAAAAGCTTAAAGCTCAAGCTGATCGATTGTTGCTCGCATTGCATCAGAATACCAACCAGTTTAAACCAAAAGCTTAAACTGGACAACAATCCACCCACACAGTGTTACAACATCGGACAGTTAAACACAAAAGCTTAAATTGATCGACCAGTCGACCACCGATATGGTATCATATAACCCGTCAGTTCATCCCGAAGCATTGATTAATAGTATCATTAACCAATTAATTCAACCTAAAATTATAAGTTGATCGATCGATACTGACATTGGCTTTAGAACACCAACCAGTTTAACTCAAAAGCTTAAACCGATCGACTGATGCTAACATTGCATCAAATGCATGGATGGATGGATGCAGGAGGACGGGTTGGTGCCGATCGTGGAGCCGGAGATCCTGCTCGACGGCGAGCACAGGGTCGAGAGGACGTTCGAGGTGGCGCAGAAGGTGTGGGCGGACACCTTCTTCCACATGTCGGAGAACAACGTGATGCTCGAGGGGATCCTCCTCAAGCCGAGCATGGTGACCCCGGGCGCCGAGAGCAAGGACGGCGCGGCGACGCCGGAGCAGGTCGCCGCCGCGTCCCGCCGGCGGTGCCCGGCGTCATGTTCCTCTCCGGCGGCCAGTCGGAGGTGGAGGCGACGCGGAAACCTCAACGCCATGAACCAGGCGGCTCCGTCGGCCAACCCGTGGCGGTGGCGCGTCTCCTTCTCCTACGCCAGGGCGCTGCAGAACACCTGCCTCAAGACGTGGGGCAGCCGGCGGGAGAACGTCGCGGCGGCGCAGGGCGAACTCGCTGGCGCAGCTCGGCAAGTACACCAGCGACGGCGAGGCCGCCGAGGCCAGCGAGGGCATGTTCGTCAAGAACTACACCTACTGAAAATAATTTTCGACTGAAAAACTCTGAACATACATATATATTAGTAAGTACATTGCGAGAATTAGGATCACAAGAAGCTTCTCTGAAAACTCTGAACATGTATATATTAGCACATCGAGAGAATGCATCATGGTTACTGTATTTTACAAGGTTTTCTAGATCACAAGAAGCTTATCTGAAAACTCCGAAGATAGATGCTGCCAATCTGCTTAGACATATGGACATCGAGAGGATGCATCATGGTTGCTGTATTTTACAAGGTTTTTCTAGATCTTTGTTTTTTTGGTTTCATTAGATGCTTGGCTCCTCCCATCTGTACAAGGATGCTTTGGTAGATTTGTCGTAAGGTTTTGTAATGATCTACGGATTTGCATGGTTGCTGCAAAATTTTGCATGTATATATACACGACGCTTGAACGTCGATATGTAATAATAATGGCTAATTTTTAATGATATATCGACTATGGAGTACTTTGTTTGGGTCTTATATGCACCATAGTTCTTCAATTAATCCACACGTAGGCTCCGATCGGATGGCCTAATCAGCCAAAGAAAAAGCTAAACTTTAAATTTTCAAACTTAATTTTAAGATATTTTTAACATTGTTTCTTTTTCAGCATTAGCTTTTAAATCACTAAAAACACATATATAAAAATTTTACCTACAAATTCTTTTTTTCCTAATAAACCGTTTTGACTTATTATGGAAAAAGCCAAACGATGGGGCCTCTAATTTGGATGAGTTTACTTAGGAGATAGAAATTTAATTTAATGCCCCAAAATAATTTTGATAATATGGAGTATAGTGGCATTTATCACTCTACTAATCAGCCAAGTTTAAACATGATATACACATTGGGAAAAAAAGACAAATCATTGCATGAATAGTGTAGGTATTAATTGTTAGTACGATGGATTTAGACTCGGTTGAGAGTTTATTGAACGGAGTACATATACTCAATACACATGCTATCAAATGTTTTAATAGTTTTTCATAATCATTAACTTGGCATTTTAATGAATAAAGGGGCGTTCCTCGAGAAATAAAAAGAGTTCCCCACAAGGCTTGCCCATGTAGAAGCCAAAGATAAGCTTACCTGCAATAAACTTGTGCTACTTATTACTCATCAAATTATTGATATGGATTGTCTACTTGACTAAGGATAAATTAAATATTTTAGGAAAATAAACTCAATAAATAATAAGTGGCGTTAATTTGATGAACTAGATGAAAATGACTTGGGGAATTTGGCTCTAAAGAAATGCTAGAATTTTCAATGCAGCTTACGGCTCAGTACAAGGAGTGGTGGACTCGATCATCAGAATGTACAAGGCGTGGGAAGAAGCCCAAGAAAATCGGATCCAGATCCTCTGCATTGAAGAAGCTAATGCAGAGGGTGGCATTAGCTCCAATCCAATCCTTCCATCATCATCCAACGGCTGCATCTTCTTTTTCCCTTCGATACTGGTACCAGAAACAAACAAGTCCCCCTCGCCGGTGACCACAGCAGCGCAACAACGACTCCTCCTCCGCTTTGGCGATCTAAACCGCTGTGCCTTCTGTTATTCCCTTGACCTATATTATCACCACCGTGAGCTGAGAGTAGCACAGAGCTCATGATTATCGAAAGAAAATGAAGCAACAGTGCATGCAACGTTCGGTTCTCTCCGTGCTTAATAAGTACTCCCTCCATTTCTAAATACTCCATCCGTCCCAAAATAAGTACAGTTTTAGCAGTATTCATGTTCAACGTTTGACCGTTCGTCTTATTTAAAAAAAAGATTATGATTAGTATTTTTATTGTTATTAGATGATAAAACATGAATAATACTTTATGTGTGACTAATTTTTGTAATATTTTTTATAAATTTTTTAAATAAGACGGATGGTCAAAGCGCTAAACACGGATATTTATGGCTGCACTTATTTTTGGGACGGTGATAGTATTTAACACCGTTGACTTTTTTAAGCACATATTTGACCGTTCGTCTTATTCAAAATCTTTTGTGAAATATATAAAACTATATGTATACATATAAGTATATTTAACAATGAATCAAATGATAGGAAAACAATTAATAATTACTTAAATTTTTTGAATAAGACGAACGATCAAACATATTTAAAAAAGTCAATGGTGTCAAATATTTATAAACGGAGGGAGTATTATCTCCGTTCCAAAATACTTATCGTACCATATTATTTAGCATGTACTAAGGTTTGAAGACGAATACTATAATACCCCTTAATTTATAATGCATACTCCCTCCGTACTCGTAAGAAGTCGTTTTGGACAGCGATATGGTCTCCAAAACATAATTTTGAATTTTTGTTTCTATAAAAATATTTATTGAAAAGTGATATATGTATACTTTTATGAAAGTATTTTTCAAGACAAATCTATTCATATAATTTTTATATTTTCAAACTCAACAACTTGATAGTATATATGATTTATATTTCTAAGATTTGACTTAAACATTGTTCTAAACGACTTTCTTTACGAGCACGGAGAGAGTAGTTGGACGCGGGATGGTGGTTGGGGGTATAATGAGGAGAAATTTGAAATGTAAGTGGTTGATATGACAAGTAGTATTTCAAAGTAACAGCTATTTTGAAATAATTTTTGAATGCTAGAAAGACAAGTATTGTGAAACGAAGGAAGTAGTGCGGTTTCGTGCCGCGGGCCAACCCTTTAAAATCCAGTGCGACGCCATGATTTTCGTTCATCCATAGCTTCCGCAGCGCCGGCGATGCAACATACTTCACGAGTTAAGCGATTCGGGGAAATCGATACAATGGAATCAACAAGAAAAGGCAATCAAAGCCATTCCCTCTCAGATGGATGGCCAGGATTCAGCCTAATGCCAAAAAGTGGTTGTCTGCCGTAGCAGTTGATACGGCAGAGGATCCGCGTCCAAGAAAATCCAACTTAGATGATTTTACGCCGTTTGCTGATGCTAGTCGCTTTCCATTTCCTAAAACTCTATGTAATTCTTCCCCTATGGACTGATGGTCTCTTTTGAGGTGGTCTACAGTTTTTATCTCATAATATTAATGAAATGGCAGAGATCCTATGCGTCCCCTCGAAGAAGAAGGGCCCTAAAACTAAGGATAATTTAAGTTTACATACTCAATCTTATTATCATTTGTCGACATGGAGAGCAAACAAGTTTAGAACAAGGCAACAACTTAATTAAAAGTATCAAATCTTTGCACGTCAATATAAGAATCTTACACAAAATTTATGTTACACTAGCAAATAATTGTGTCATCTCAACTTCATGCGACATTAAACTTATGGGTAAACTTCAATAAACTATGTTTTTTTAAAGCAATTACTATATTGTAATTGTATCTGCACATATCATATAAACTCTAAAAACACACAATTTCCTTTGCTCTTTACTCTATATATGTGTTTATTAATTAGGCGTTTCAGGTGTTGTGTGTGCATCACTAGTGAACCTAAGACTATTTTGATGAAGGTACGTACCTTTTGTTGGTCCTGAACTGTTAAGTTGGCTATGGCTGCAACAAGCTCTATAACTACAATTTCAATAGTAGAGCTCTATTACTGTTATTCAGTGCTTTAATTGTAGCCAGCTGAGCCAAAAAGACATGTTGTTTTTCGAACCATTCATATAAGGGGTATTTGCAAATTTGCCACCGTTTTTTTTCCAATTTTGCAAGGATGCCACTCGAATGACAATTCTAGTGGTATTTTTATAATTTTTTAGTGTCAGTCTTGTAATAACAATTCAAAGTAGTGATAAATTTGTAATTGCCCCTTCATATAATCATTTAAAACTACATTTTTACTTTATTCTAAATTACTTTTTTTAGCATTGTTCTTACTTAAACGTTCATCCAAAGTGTTTAGAGTAAATTATAGTTTGGATCACCATTTAACCAATTTTCACCTTGGACAAAGTAATTTTTATTTTTATTACACATTGGACCACCCCAACTCCTCTTATTAAGTACTCTCTTCGTTTCGTTTCAGGTTATAAAACATTTTGATTTTGGTCAAAGTCAAACTACTCTAAGTTTGACTAATTCTGTATAAAAAAGTAGTAATATTTACAACACCAACATAGTCTTATTAAATCTATAAGTGAATAAATTTTTATAATATATTTATCTTGAGTTAAAAATATTACTATTCTTATCTATAAAATTAGTTAAACTTAGAGTAGTTTGACTTTGATCAAAGTCAAAACGCCTTATAAACCAAAACGGAGGGAGTACATCAATGACCTCGATTACTAAATTATAGTCTCTTGCACACCGATGAACTATCGATTCTTGAAGCTATATATTGCCTATACGTAAACCATACTCTCTTTTTTTTACTGAATGAACCGGATGCAGATGGTTAAATAAGTTTAGGTGGTCTAAAATGATACAAAAGTAAAAATACCTATTTCAAAGTGAAAGGTAAAGGTAGTCCAAATTAAAAATTTAGTAATAAAAAGCTAATCAAAATGTAATTAACTCATTTATATATTACGGAAAAAAATCGTGAATTTATAAATACAAAAATCTTATGACGTTAAACTATATAAATTGAGAAATTAATGGTCAGAATTACGAATGTTTTGACTTTTAAAACGACCGAGAGAGCACAAAATTTACTTGAAATCAAAGAGAGAATAAATTTATTTATTGGAGCAAAACCATTTCCTTCTCTCCTGCCTCCTTGGGCTCATCTCTCTCTCTCTCACTCTTCTCCCTCTTCTCACCACCAGACGCCATCAAACCCCTACCTCCCGCGGCGGCGGCGGCGGCGGCGGCCGGCGGCGAGCTCCGGACAGACAGAGGAGGGCGCGAGCGGAGAGGGCGAGGAGGGAAGGAGGGAGGGAGGCGACAGGCATGGGGACCCTCGGGCGCGCGATCTACACGGTGGGGAAGTGGATCCGCGGCACGGGGCAGGCCATGGACCGCCTCGGATCCACCATCCAGGGCGGCCTCCGCGTCGAGGAGCAGCGTAAGCACCAGCATCTTCCCCCCCGCTCTCCCTTCCCCCCTCGTTAACTACCGCGCACCACCTGCTCGTCTTCGTTTTCCTCCTCCTCCGGAGAGGAGAGGAGGAGGATCGGGCCTGCGAGGTCGAAATCGTTTCGATTTCGTTGTCAAAGTCTTTGGCCCAATATTGGGAGAGTTCGTCGCTCTAGTTGTTGATTAATTGGTACTAGCAGCCGTACACATTCTTCACAACCCCTTTGTGGTTTGGTTGTTATTGGGAAGGGGAAACGGGTTCCTTCCTTCGTGTGTATTCAAGTATCGTCGTCGGTGATTCGTCAAGTGCTGCATTTGAAGTTTTCGATTAGTGATTCTCGTCTGTGTATCGAAACAGCAGCAAGTAAATCAAAGATTTCACTTGCACATAATTGTTATTATTGTGGTTATACTGACCAATTGGAATGTCGCATTGGCATGCCGATTTCGAGTGTTTATTTTCTGTTCCCTAGCATCATGAAGAATGCCATTTTCCCCTCTAGCTCTAGTTGGGGTGTGTTGCTGTAGTTGGTTCTGATTAATCATCACCATTCTGCAACAGGCAAATGGCCAGAAATTAGCGTAGATATGAATATAGGCACATTATGACGAGGGGGGGCATCTTTTGTTATTTTTTCGGGTGTTGTGCATTTAGCTTGATAGATCAGTTTACAACTTCGCTAAGTGTATGACTTCTTCACTTAGATACATGAATTTTATGCCTGATCCTGAGTAACATGTTAGCGTTTTTTGTATGCCATTGTCAGTTTCAAGGCATCGCACGATCATGAACATATTTGAGAAAGAGCCCAGAGTCCACAAGGATGTTTTTGTTGCTCCCAGTGCAGCTGTGATTGGCGATGTTGAGATCGGACATGGATCCTCAATCTGGTACGGCTCCATTTTAAGAGGTAAGCTCTTTGTCAATAAACACTAGTATTGATACATGTGCTACTAATAAGCATGGGCTTTGTCTTGATAATTATATATCTCACCTTTCTTCTTGGCAACAAGTATGTTTACTGTGCATTTTGTTTTCAGAGTAAACTTGCTTCTAACTGCACTTCATCTATTGCTATGGTATATAGAAAACTGACATAACTGCCAGTTGTCAGGAGATGCACAGTTTTATCAAAGCACACCATGTTTTCATTGTTAGACTCTCAATCGACACTTCGCATGAAACTTCAGTTTTTTACCTTTATTCGACGAAGTGTCAATCAGGGTTTATCCTACCGCTAGTAGACTATTTACTGACCTCCGGCAGTAGCACGATTACCGCAACAAATTCGTATTCCAAATTTTGAACTCCCTGCAGTAATACACGGTTACGTGCGGTAACCACTGTGTGTCGAAGCTGGAAGAAAAAGAATGCAGGAAAAATTGTAAAACGTAGTAAGAAGTAATAGACTTGTATCGTAGTGTTAAGTATTTGTGCTGTCATACTTACTTGGTTAACCCAAGCATATTGATATTTTTAAGTTTCAGTAATTATAATGTTGAAGTTGTACTGTAGATATTTCCAGTGTTCAGTGATAACCATTTTAGCTCCTTTTCGTTGTTTGTCCTCAGGTGATGTCAACAGCATTCATATTGGATCTGGATCAAATATACAAGACAATTCCCTTGTACATGTTGCAAAAGCTAACATCAGCGGGAAGGTTCTCCCAACCATAATTGGAAACAATGTTACAATAGGTCAGTAGAGCACTTCCTATCTTATTTCGTAATAATTTTGGTACACAGTTTACACTGTGATATGCTATTGATATTGCGATTTGGTTTTTCTGGAAGACATTAATCACGTGGCATCGTTTATACATGATAGAATCGGATATAAATTGTTTTCATTGCAGCGTTGTGATTGATTCATTAACTAAAATTCTGAACTTCATTTTTCCTTGGACTACTCACTGTGTTATGCTCCCAACTAAACTAATAAGCCTCCACCAGGTCATAGTGCTGTTCTGCACGCATGCACCGTCGAGGATGAAGCTTTTGTTGGTATGGGTGCCACTCTGCTTGATGGAGTGGTCGTTGAAAAGCACAGCATGGTTGGTGCAGGATCGCTTGTTAAGCAGAACACAAGGATTCCTTCTGGAGAGGTTACCTTCTTATTCTCTTGCTAAGCAAGTTTTCTTTTTTTTTTCTTTTTCACTTGCTATATGGGAAATATGCACTCAACTGCCAGCATTTTGTAATGAGGGAATTCTCAGACACTGATATACGATGCTTACAATCGTTCTTTGTTCCACAACATATCTAATCGTTTGGATAATGGAATTGAGTGATTCCAAGGTAGAGGTTTAGTCTACATATTTATTTTTCCAAAGAACAATTACTTTAAAGTTACAATGCATTGATGACATATTTACATGAATCTGTGTAGTTTTTCTTTCCTTATTTCAAAACCTGTAATTGGGGACTGGAGGATAACCAAAGTACCAAACAACGCTGCATGTTTATACTGATGTCCATATTTTACGTTCCATGCTATTGCTATGAACAGCTGCGAGACTTGAATATCTTTTGGTATTTATATTGTATATAACTTAATATATTACATGACTTTATTGAACCATATGGTTTCTTGACACTGCTAGGTCTGGGTCGGTAATCCTGCCAAGTTCCTAAGAAAGCTTACTGAAGAGGAGATAGCGTTCATTGCTCAGTCAGCAACGAACTACATCAATCTGGCCCAAGTCCATGCTGCCGAGAATTCCAAGACCTTCGACGAGATCGAGCTCGAGAAGATGCTGAGGAAAAAGTATGCCCACAAAGACGAGGAGTATGATTCGATGCTCGGCGTGGTCCGTGAGATCCCGCCGGAGCTCATCCTCCCGGACAACATCCTCCCAAACAAGGCTCAGAAGGCTGTTGCTCACTGAATGTTTTGTCAAGCTCCCGCTTGGGAAAAGCTTGGTTTTTTTGTTACGTGTTTTGACCTGGAACAACATTTGACACATGTCTTTTGATCTCATTGTCTGTTTTTCAAGCCCAATAAGAATTTGGGTCGAGCATTGTTTTAGGATCGACCATATACAGTACCTCTCTTTGCATTACAATGAAGAGCAGTTAATTTGGGTCACTTTTTACATCTTTACTGAAGTAGAAACGCGTCCTCTGTCTGTGACAGTTTTTTTGTTCTCCAGATTGTTTGCCGCTTTTTACTTGCCTGATACCTGTGATAGTAGTACTAGATGTAGATGGTTGTACTGGGCGAAATTCAGCGAGGCTAGGAGTTTTGGAGGATTTTGGTTGAACTAGTTTCTGCGAGAATTCAATAAAATTTCTGAATTATGATGGAGCCACGGAGAACAAGCAATCTGAAAGAAGATACGCAGGTACTGCGAGTGTAGTGCAGCCAGAAGCAAGTTATCCGTAGCTTGTGAAAGCACAGTTGGCTTCTTCTACCCAAAATATAAGAACCTATTAACCAAAATATAAGAACCTATTAACGAATGAGATATTTTCTAGTACTAAGTATATTTTCTAGTACTAAGTCCATATTCGTAGTACTAGGAAATGCCCCATCCGATTTAAGTTCAAATTCGTAGTATTAGGAAATGTCCTATCCGGTTCTAGGTTATTGTACTTAAGAACAGATGGAGTAGGAAACTAGGTTATTGTACTTAAGAACGGATGGAGTAGGAAACAACGGTGTACTCACACAGAGCTGATTGTCTGAACAATCTTCCAGAGGTCATCAAACTGCTGATCAGATCAGAAAAAAAGATTGAAATTTTGGATCTCAATACCATTTTTACCTGTCTTGAACGGATTGCAACAATATGCATTCAGAACTTTAGACATGCATACATACTGCATTGGAAATGCGTGGAACAAAAACCCATACCTGCCTTATGGGAACTATAAGAAATATGTTGTACATTAGCAACAAAGTGAATTTCCAATACAAACATAAGATCATCAATATTATCCATGATAAATAAAAATACAGGGCTGGTATAAGCAACATACAATCTCCGCTTGTTCAGAACCTAAAATTTGTTTACAGTTGTACCACATGGTATGCTCTCTACAACTAATGCTACTAAGGAAATTTCACAGCATCGCGACAGAACAAACAACAGATGACATATCAGTAACTAAAATCATGTGTTCTGATATGTCCAGCTGATGAGGCATGCAAAACTTCAGGAGATCAGAACCCTCTACTTCAAAGTCAGTTTTCGTTGGGTTTCAAGATGTCGCCAAGATTCACACGCAAGCTGTTCCTCATTGTTCTCCTTCCTGTTCCACCAGTAGAAGTGACTCCACCAGCATTGGCTCCACCAGCATTGCCCTTTCTCATCATCGCGGCAAACTCGCTGTAATCAATTTGTCCATCCTGAAAAACGATTCCCAAATTAAGTGAAAAGCGTCGAAGTAAAGAACTAAAGATGTACAGCTGACGAGTATTGAGATGGAAAATAATTAAGGAAAGAAGACCTACATTATTTTGATCCACATCTTTGATCATATCCTCAAGATGAACATCAGAAAGGCCAAACTGTTCGCAGGCTTGCGAGAGCTCATCAATGGTTATGAAGCCACTTCCATCCTTATCAAAGAACGTGAATGCTGACACCAAGTTTTCCTCCCTCTCCAGTTTATTCATGTGCAAAGTAGCTGCTAAGAATTCACCATAGTCGATGGTTCCACTGTTGTCAATATCAGCCTGGAACAGATACACAAAGTCAAATTACAAATCCCAATGGTGTATAATAACACCAAGCGTTTTATCTTTTAGTAAATGTGAAACAGTAGACTGAAAAATGATAGGCTTACGGCATCCATTAAAGCCTGGATTTCTGGTTCCATTAGATCTGAGCCCACCCTTTTCAGGCCATTCTTCAGTTCATCATAAGTTATCGTCCCACTATTGTCAGTATCGATCATTTTAAACAATTCCTTCAAACCTCCGATCTCTTCTTCAGATAGGCTTTCAGCAATAACCTGCAAGAAAACAACATGTTTAGTCACTGAAGAGTTTTAACTTCAAGTCCAAGCACCCCGCAATCCATCGGTATTGAGCATTTGTACTCTTATGTGATAGCTATTATGTGAGATGCCAGTCAGTGGTGGAGCCACGCTCAGCTTAGATGGTGCACAGGAAACCCCCTAAAGCCAAGATTTCTCACTTTAAAACACTAGAATGCACAGTGTTAGATATGTTTTCTAGGTTTTCAATGGTAGTGCACAACCTTAGGGCTGAGTTCTTTTGTTGAAGTTACCAACTCACCTCCCTCGTTTTCCGCGTGCATGGTTTTCAAACTAATAAACGGTGTTTTTTTTGCGTATATATATATATATATATATATATACATATATATATATATATATATATATATATATATATATATATAAGTTGTTTAAAAAAATCATATTAATCCATTTTTTTAAAAAAGAGATAATACTTAATTAATCATGCGCTAATGAATCGTTCAGTTTCGCGTGCGCGAGGGATTAGTTCCCAACACCTTCAAACAAACACAGCCTTAGTTTTGGTGCTAGCTCCGCCCCTGATGCCAGTTGAACAATATCTAATCGAACAGGCTGCACCTCTAATAAATGAGGAAGAGACAAGCCTAATAACATAACAGTTACACGATAGTTCGGATATGCAAGTCCTAATCTTCTCCATTAAAAATGTGCAAATGACTGACATAAGTTCAATTAGACACTTCCATTTTGAGTGAAATTCTTTCTAATCTTAATAAATATTTCGTTCTCATTACATACTACAACATGAGGACTGTTAACAAACTACAAGAGTAACCAGAGAAGGCAGGAAATATATTTGTGCATAGTTAACTTGAATGTAAGGTCACAAAATATAGAGTCAACTTGAATGCATCAAAATAATAAGGCGATGCTAATAGAAGTGAGGCTCATTAATCTAATGTAGCGCTACTGAAGTACTAAACTTAGTGCGAACAATAGGTCAATGGGAAAAATAAAATTGCACGCAAATCAGCTACATGAAAGATCCCCATACCCTCAAAGCCATCTTCTTGAGCTTGTTCATTGCAGAAAAGTGTTTCAGCCTTGACAAAACAGCAGAATCAATAGGCTTATCAGGTGCCACAGCATCATCAACAATCCATGGATGACCTGGCGTAGGCAAACAATTTTTAGTAAAATACACTTTCATGACATAGGTTCTTAAGCACACATCAACCCTCAGAAAGGGAGAGGGAGGGGGCAATAAAGACTTACAGAGAACCTCGTGAGCAGTAAATCTCTTTGTAGGATCACGGATAAGCATATTACGGACTAGATCTTTAGCACTATCAGATATACTAGGCCACGGATCAGATTCCAAATCAAGTTTGCCTCTAAGAATTTGCCTGAAGATTCCAGATTCAGTTTCTGCAAAAGGAAAATTTTACCTATGTAAACATGGTAATCCGGAAATTCCATACTCACAATTCAATATCCAGAAACAACAGATAATTTTACCTGCCCAAAATGGGGGCACACCACACAGCAAAATGTACAGGATTACCCCAGCACTCCAGACGTCAGCTTCTGGGCCATAGATTTTTTGAAGCACCTCAGGTGCGACATAATAAGGGCTCCCAACAACATCAGAAAATTTGTCACCTGAAGAAATGTAAAGGAACATTATTCATTGCCAACAAACTTTGAGTGTGAATTTCAACTTTTAATTGGTTATTTATAATAAACACAAGCAAATGCTACATAAACTAAATAATTCACTCCCTGATGGAGTGGATAACAGGAAATTCCTGTCCATAGGGCCACACTCAATTGAAGGCAAAGTTCTAAAAAATCAGCAGTTTATTCAACGTCGCAACCTCCTTGGAGGCGTTGTTTTGGAGGTTCTTTTGGTTGTGGCTGCATTTAGGCCCGGCGACGATCATTTAGGCTAGTGGCGGCCGTCAAGGTGCTAGGCCTCTACCTCAGAGTGTGGTGGTGGTGTTGGCACGTGGCATGGTGTGTTTTTCTTATTTTCCTGAGTATACCCTTCCATGGCTATAGTCTTGTAAAACTTTGGCACTTTTAAAGTCTTAATACAAAGATGCACAATTCTTTTGCGTATTCCCGGAAAGAATAACTGGCCCAACTATGCAAACAAGTAATTAGAAGGTAACACGTAAGGGCTCCTGTTCCTTTTATGCAGCATATTGTACAGCATAGCGTAACCATTTTTGGGAATCTGCTTGAAGGAAATATATTACTGCCAAAAAAACCATCGTATGCAAGATAGCTCATGTCCAAATTGTGAAAAAGGTAATCACTGGCAAGATTGTCTACTGAAATTGATATTGCTATGCTGGAAGTGTATCATTTCAGAAAAGATAGTATAGGAAACTTTTTCAGGAATGATAAGCCTGCCAAAGTTAAAAACAAAGAATGTGATGTTTCTGGTATACCAGAATTTGTCTAAATGCCTCTACTATCTGATACAGTGCTTAGACAAGTGCATGGAGATTAGCACAAAAAGAATGATTTTATGTCTGAAGCATGCACATATGAACTGACACACCTAAAGTTTCATTTTATATGCTATGAACTCAGATTACTCCACAAGAATAATCACCCATCGCACCATTACTGTTAAAACTGGAAATCATTTTCAAATCCCCCATGGTATCACACCAGAATTTCAACAAGACAATGCTGCATAACCCCCACATCTACCCTCACATCCTAGTGAGAACTGCTACTGGTGATCAAAATGAATTTCCCTAAAAAAATTAGCTTATGAAAATTACCAAAAGAAATATGCCAACAACCAGAAATACCTTAGAAAATCAAACTAGTCAGACCAAAGGAATAATCCTCTCTAATCATTTATATAGTATTACTAATTTATTCAACCATCAACTACTATAATCTCCTGCTTATAGTTTTGGCGAAGTTTCAATCCAGTGCAATTGCTCCTACCATATAAATTCCAACATTCTACATTATGGATATTGCAGCGAACGCTTTTATAGTAGCATAATGAACCATCATCTAATATATGTAAAATGCTAACGAGTTCACTCTCTGCTAAATGCAATGACAGCAGTTTGCCCACATACCATTGTCGGATCAGTTGGACCAAATAACAACATTGAGCTACGATTATAATGCCGATTACCGAATCAAGCAAAGTGCGCAGAATCCGAGGATGCTCACCGGGCTTGTAGAACACGGAGAGCCCGAAATCGGTGGCCTTGAGCGGGGCGTCCTCGGCGGTGCTGGCGAAGAGGAAGTTCTCCGGCTTGAGGTCGCGGTGCATGACGCCGAGCGAGTGGCACCCTTCGACGACCCCGACGATGGTCCTGATGAGCAGCGCGGCGGCGCGCTCGGTGTAGTGGCCCTTGGCGACGATGCGGTCGAAGAGCTCGCCGCCGGCGCAGAGCTCCATGACGATGTGGACGAACAGCGCGTCCTCGTAGGCGCCCCGGATGCGGACGACGTTTGGGTGCTCGGAGAGGTGGTGCATGATCTGGATCTCGCGCCACACGTCCTCGTAGTCCTCCCGGCACAGCAGCTTCCGCTTGGGGATGGACTTGCACGCGTACTCGCCGCCGTCGGGCTTCCCCACGCACAGGTACGTGGTCCCGAACTGCCCCTGCCCCAGCTTCTTCCCGATGCGGTAGTGGTCCCGCACGTTCGCCGTCTTGTGGGGGAGCACCGACGCCGGCCGCCCCACCGACGGCGCGGTCACCGGCGGCGGGAGCCGCGGGCCCGCCCCCGCCGCCTTCTCCCTCCCCCGCCCATGCGGCTGCGGGTCAGGCTGCATTTTCCGATCAAAAATTTCGAACCTTTTCTCTCTCTCTCTCTCTCTCTCTCTCTCTATCTCTCTCTCTCTCTCTCTCTCGCCTCCTATAGGGATTTGGATTGAACAACACACACCAACGCAAAAAAATTAAAAATAAAAAAGGGAAAGAAAAGATTGGATCTTGGATCAAGGGCTCTCGGGTAGGGCGATTCTTGGGCGATTTGGGGGGTAAAAATAGGAGCTTTAGGGGAGGTTTATGGAGGCAAAAGGGAAGGAAGAAATGTGAAGCAATGGGAGGGATTGATTGATTGATTGATTGCTCTCTTTTTTTTCTCTCCCCTTTCTTGGGTGGATTCTTTGCGAGGGGATTTTCCAGGTGAGGTCACAAGCAAATATTAGATTTTTGCTCCATGTGAGGATGGATTGGGGATCAAAAGAACCGGCTTTTGATGATTAATTTTGGCTCTCTTTTGCAAATTGGAATGGAATTTTGGATTGTTAGGGCATGTGGGGGGAGCATGCTGATGAGTGATGATTATCTATCTTTTTCTTGGGCAGAGGAGAGGGGAGGAAGAAGACAACCGTGGTCGGAAACTTCCCCTCCAAATTACTCTCACGGTATTTTTAATTATTTTTTTAGTATTCTTTTTTCTCACGGTTTTTTTTCCTAAACGGTTTGTCATTTATTTCTATTGTTCATTTATTTTATGTTCTTCTCCTTCTTGGCTTATTAAATGTTCTCAGATATTGATAGATTTTATTAATTATTATGCATACTTAAATTTCTTTTTAACTTTATGCATTTTATTTTGTTCCGGGGAAATGCCTTACTTGGAGTGGATAGTAAAGTCTAATGATGATCATTACGAAATGAATAATGATTTTCAATTGGTGATTAGTGTGTTCGCACAAACGGTTTGTAATTTATTGTTTTTTAATTATTTTTGTCCTCCTCCTTTTTGGCTTAAATGTTCTTAGAGATATCGATAAATTTCATAAATTATTATGCATACCTTTTTTACTTTATGGATTTTGTTCTGAGGGAATACCTTACTTGAAGTGGAGAATTTTTTGTACGAAAGTATAATGATGATCACTAGGAAATGAATAATTAATTGGTGATTAGTGGGGTCGCATAACCCATATGACAAATTAAGCTCTCCGGCCATCATGCCATCGTTCCAAGTTTATGGTTTAATTAATCAAGTTCAATTCATTGTACCTTTTGACATTGTCCTTCTCACATAGTACTACGTATTATATAAGCATAGTTTTTTCTTTTCTTTTTTAATAAACACGCACATGCCTCGAAAATTGCTAGATCCACGTGATCGTGCGGACTTGTTCTGGTTAGAACTGGTTCAATCATTCAAGATATTTTAGGCCTGACAGATCCCTGGCAAAATTTTACGCCCTGTCACGTGACTCACATCGAATGTTTAGAAACATGTATAGAGTATTAAATATAGACGAAAAGATAACTAATTACCAAAATTGTGTGTAAATTGCGAGACGAATCTTTTAACCCTAATTATGCTATAATTTGACAATGTGGTGCTACAGTAAATATTTGCTAATGACAGATTAATTAGACTTAATAAATTCGTCTCGCGGTTTGCACGCGGATTCTGTAATTTGTTTTATTATTAGACTATGTTTAATACTTCAAATGTGTGTCTGTATATCCGATATGACACGCCAAAATTTTACATCCCTAGATCTAAACGCATCCTTAATCATATGTGCATATACTCCTTTTAATGTGTCCTTTTCGACGTGGATATATTTGAATGTGTATAAATTAATATCCATGGAAGTCGGAATTTTTTTCTAAGTCAACGTCACTTTTGAACAAGTGAGATGCTTTTTTTTTGTCTGGTGTGAGTAACAACTTTTTCATCACAAGACGAATTGTGAATTTGTATATAGCTTGAATAAGAATATAGTCTCATTTCGTACAGAGGAATCAAACTAATTAAATCCAATAAAAATCTCACTTTCCAAAGAAGGCCTATATAAATAAATTAAAATCATGTTAAGAAGTTACATCATAGGTTTAAATAACTATTTACTACATCCGTTTTTAAATAGATAACGCCGTTGACTTTTTCTCACATGTTTGACTATTCGTCTTATTCAAAAAATTTACATAATTATAATTTATTTTGTTATGAGTTGTTTGATCACTCATAGTACTTTAAGTGTGATTTATATCTTATACATTTGCATAAAATTTTTTAATAAGACAAATGGTCAAACATGTGAGAAAAAGTCAACGGCGTCATCTTTTAAAAAACGGAGGTAGTATAAGCCTAGCTCGTATATAAAATAGGTTTACATAAGTGACAATGGTTTTCTAACTTTTTATTATTATTATTTTATCTTTGTTATCTCCCAATGCTCTTGGCTATTTGTTCCTTTTTTCCCTATTTCCATCATGGAAATGAATATTATATATATATATATATATATATATATATATATATATATATATATATATATATATATATATATATATATATATATATATATATATATATATATATATATATATATATATATATATATAGCTTGTTTGAATGGAAGAGGAGATGAATGATGATGTCCTCCATTGAGTTATGAGTAGTGTTATTTGCATGATGGATGTGGGGGAAATGGTAGGTGAAACTCAACCATGGCAGCTGAGCTCATCGTTGTACTTGCATGACGACAACATGACGTATCTGAAGGCACCTTGATGAATGATTCAGCGTTATTTTCTGCTAGTAACACAATACAGTATTAAAGTAAGTATTGATAATGAATATGTTATACTACGCATCTACACCCATCTCATTGATTACAAATATGATGCGTGTTCTTCTCGAATGAATAGAAGAATGGATTAAGGCGATATGCTTCTTTCAGCTTCCAACGATGTGTTTTTTATAAACACTTTAATTTTTTTCAAAAAATGTTTTAGATAATTTTTTAAGTTTATAGTAGTTAATTCATTTGTGTTGTATCCATCAAGAGTGATTGCAAAATCTTGAGCTAATCAGCTATTCATTTGTACCCGCATGTTTATTTTTTTTTCTATCCCGTTGACAGTGGTATGTTAATTTCCTCTAGCATGGGTCACTGAGATCTGAGCGTTCTACCAAGCAAGCCCACATGTATTCCTTGATAAGGGTCTGATGGTAGACTTCGAGCTTCATCTCTTTTTGAGTTAAAACTCAACCAAATAGTTTCAGAGCCCCATTGTTTCGCTTATTTGTGAAATAAACCAAACACATATTTACGGACGAAAAGAAATTTGTAAATAAAACTTTTATATACGTGTTCTTAGCGATCTAAAAGCAAGGCTGAAAAATAAATTTCGATAAAAAAAAACCCCCAAAATCAGCTCCAAATTTAAGGTTGAAAATTCAAATTTTGGCTGATAAATCTAAGCATAAGCGAAAACATGAGGTCCTCAGCGTTAAAAAAAGGAAGCGGAGCGGGCTTGAGTACTCTTACAAAAAAAAATTTAGAGAGATGGAGTAAAGTTTAGACTACTCTACAAGTACACCCTAAATCCAACTCTAATAGTTAAACTTAGAAGTTAGAGCTCTACTAAGGTGGTGTTTGAATGTGCTGAAGATAAGGATGAAGATGAAGATTAAGTGTTTCACGTAAAACGAGGTTGTAATAACGTGTAATTAATTGATCTAAATTATATAGCATATATGATAATTTGACGATTTACATAAACAAAATTAGAGTGTCATGAAGATGTAAGCACTAATTCCGAGAACGCAACCTGTCATAACAAGCTTTACCTCTTGTCGGAGATCGAAACCGATGCAGCCCAACTCGAAAGCAAGAACTCGTCGAAAACAATGAAAGTAAAAAAGGTGGCGATGCGTCGTAAGTGTTATTGAACTGATTCTTGTTTGATTACACTGTCTTGGGTTATATTTATACCCAAAATACATAACATGTCCTTGTCGGACACGACTCCTATATCTATTACAACTCAAGATACGATCAAGTCCCTTAGGCGGACTTTTACCGAAAATATATATAAGGAAATTACATAAAATAACCTAATTAATAGATAAAATTGCCTTCTTCGGACTCAATCCGCACATGGCAATTCTCATGAAGCACTGAAAACAAATCCGACAATGATTCTAAGATCCCTTTACCGAAATCGGCTGTATCGGCTTCCCTGTCCAACTCGGTATCAACCGATGTACACCGTAGCCGATTCGGTTTGCAACCGATGCGCACTTTGATTCTGAGAATATCGATTTCCTCCAAATCCGCTTTGGCTTTAACTCCAAGTCCAATGTATGATTTACCAAATTTGGTCGTTAACACATGGCCCCCAAGTCCGTTACATTTGTAATGTTGCGGATTTATTCAATCTTATCCCCGAGAGAATCTAGGGCTTCTTTTCCATTTCGACCGTTACCGCGCCTCTTTAAATAGTTACCACCGCTTTTCACGCCGTCATTTCCGTTTTCACTGCTTTAGTCACCAACCTCTCCGGCGATCCCTTTGAAACCATCGGCGAGCCCGCAGGCGACCCCCAAGTCTGGCGACAACCCTAGATCTAACGATGTCGACTTCCACCAATCCCTCAAGCGCTCCAACGACCGAGTTCCCTGAGGTAAGTCCCATCAGTTAGATCTTTCTTCTTCCTTGCTACAGATTGTCTTCCTTTCATGATCCGCTTTTTTCTTCTCTTCTCTGTTGTAGCATCTTTCCCATCAGGTCGCAGTTCCTAGTTTAGCTCTTCAGAATTAGTTTTTCTTGGGCCCAATCGGCAACACAGATCCCACTGAGCTTATTAATGCCGAAAACAATAGAGTTCCCTTCAGACTGACAAACCCTAGTTTAGGCCACTGGACTATTGCTTTCAAATCTTGGCCATCTGCTGTCAAAACCTGGCCGGATTGGTATAAGAGGGTATCGGCTAGCAAACAAACTCATTGGGAAGAACTTGGAATAGCATAGTGCGTGGCTCTGATCCTAGCCAAAATGAATAAGGATGAACCTATGTTATCGGCTGCAAGCTATTTCTGGTCCAACACAATGCTTTCTTATTCAACCAAGGACCGATGACACCAACCCTTTTGGACATAGTTATGATCACTGGTTTGGACATCACACCATCGGCTAACCCAGTCAGTATGAATACCAAGAGCAAGTTCTCTTTCAAAACCAGGACTATAGGTGGCTGGACTGGCTATATCACCATGAATATGGGTACAGGTCCTATGTCCCCCAGAGAACACATAGCTTTTCTGGTGATGTGGCTGGAAAAATTTTTGTTCTGTGGTCAAGTTGGTGGTCCTACCACCAACTGGCAACACATAGCCGAAGCCCTTGTAGACAAAAAACAATTTCCCTTAGGCAAATATCTGCTAGGATATCTTTATCAGACTTTGAACTCTGCATTGGCTAGGATTGCGACAAGTTCTGTGATCGGCACTCAAGGTCAATCCGGCCTTTAAATCCCGGTGGGGCCCCCATGTCATAGGCTATAGATGAAAAACTACCCATAATTAGATTTTTAATCACCCGGGCCCACAGGTCATAGGCTAGTCTAATGCAGATTAACAGGGTGATTACTATTCCCTAATCTCGGTGGGGCCCACTCTAATCTACCCCTCCTATCCTTATCTTCTCTCTCTCATCCTTCTCTTTTCTTCCTCTCGCTACTCCGCTCCTTTCTTCTCTCTCTCGGCCGAGCGAGGCGGCGTGGCGCGGCGAAGAGCGGCGAAGGGGGAAAGAGGGCTTACCCGGACCGACGGCGGGAACGGCGGCGCGGCGGTGGCGAGGCGCCGGGGCATGGCGGATTGGCGGCGGTGGCTACGGCGGCCGGAAAGGGGAGAAAAAGAGGGGAAAGGGGATGGAAGTGGTGCGGGGTGAAAGGGTGGCCAAGAGGGGTTTATATAGGGCGGAGGGAAGAGGTAGCCGACGCGGCGGTGACGGATGGGACGCGCGCGGCGCGGGCGGGTCTCGAGGCAGGCGGTGTGGCAGCGGCACGGCGCGGCGCGATGGCGAAAACGCGGCGACGGCGATGGCGACACGGCGCGGCAGCGGCGACGGGACACGCACGCAGTGGGCGGCAGCGGCGCGGCGTGGCGATGGCGACAGTGCGGCGACGATGCGACGTTGGCGTGGCGACGCGACGTTCGCACGGCGCACGCGCGAGGCGCGACGATGTGAAGTTGGCGCGGCGCGGCGATGGGACGGAGCGGGGCGCGAGGCAGCGCGGGACTCAGCGCGACGGCGACGGCGGCTCGGGGCTCCAAGCCAGCTAGGTGCAGTGGCAGTGGGGAGGAAGAGGGCTAGGGTGGCTAGGGACACAATCAAACATCTAATGTGCAATGAACAGTGTTATTTCTAATTAAACCTTATTTTAGTCTATTTCCCATCTAATTCTCATCCCATAAATTCTAGATTTCACACAAATGATGTTTACCCAATATATGTGTTAATTTAGATGAAAGTTTACTCGATTTTTTAATATTACCCATATATATATATATATATATATATATATATATATATATATATATATATATATATATATATATATATATATATATATATATATATATATATATATATATATATATATATATATATATATATATTTCTATTGCATTATTTAAATGAGGTCTAATTCCAAAATTAACCTAGATAATTTTGGAGGCTTTGAGGGTTCTAAAATTAATTAAAATATCCTAATGTGGCCATTATTATTACAATAGCACATTGAACAAACTTATTTGTATAACAATGTATTTTACGTGGATTTATTTATTCTATAAATATAAATTGAGACTCGGTACAACATTAATCTAATTGTTTAATTAAACATTAACATATTCTTATTTATATATAAAGCTTAATTTATTTATATGACCATTATTTTATATGAGTGATTTTCATGTCATGAGGAACTCGGTGAAATGTTCTAAGTATCAATCTATATATTCCGGTGAATTACTTATTTATAAACACGATCATTATAGTCGTGATCATTTCATGTGTTCTTATATTTCAAAAGTTCAAAATTTTAGTGATTTTTATTGTTAGGAATTTTCAGGATGTTACACAACCGTATAGGCAAAGACACCAGTCGGCAACGGCGGAGGCAAGCCGATGGTGATGTTCTGACTGATCCATTCTTGAATCTTAGGAGATAAGCTTAAAGTCATGAATCCCCATTATACATATCTGGATCTAGATCCTGCAGAACAAACATATAGGATGAGTAGTATATGATGTAAATACAGTACTTGAGGAAAATTCAAGTATTTTAAGATGTTTATAAATATGTATTTCTCCTCTTGTCAATTTTAATTTCCCCGAGCAAATGACTCCTTACGTTTAAACACTCTGCCCGACTAGTCATAGCCCCCACACACCGGGAGTTGGCCAAAGCACTTCCCAGACATGCATATGAGTGACTTGAGTTCATCATTAATGGAACAGAGTTTCACGGATCAGAATTTACTACTCGGGTAATTTTGCAATTGTTAAGAGCATAAAACAAATCATCTTATCTCTATGCTGTTGATTTCTTCCAAGTAATTCTTAGCACCTTGCGTTACTCGGTCCATCCAACGAGCCTCCGGGTGCTAGGAATCGGCCCAAAGGCAACTATCCATCGACAAACCAAACGGAAAGCATAGGAAGATAGAACTCCATAACTCGATCGACACTTTATTTTTACTCGGATTATTTCACAAGCAATCAAGATAGATATTATGAAAATTATTGAAAAAATATGATATAACATCTGTAGCCCCCGACTCACTGCTCAATGGAGAACCGATTGATGTAGTGAGGCAGAGGATAAGGAAATTATCATATAAAGAAAAAAACTAATGATGACTTAGCTTTTCAGTATTTCCCTTGATGACGACAGAGATGGCCAATGTGGGAAAAAGTTCATCCATCAATAGCGATGAAAACACCAACCATGGAGGCAGCTGATGCATCTATAAATCTACTCCAAAATCACAGAGTTGAGCATATAGGAGCAATTAGCAAACAATGCCAGCATATAAGTCCATCTGACCAAACTATATATATTGCGTGCAAACAGGGAACCGAAGAGGTCATCTCAGATGTTCTTGGTGTGGAAGTGTTTCAGGCAAACTATTGCAGGAAACATCCTGGTGGGGAGCTTCTGTAAGTTCTTATCACAACTACTTCCTCCGTTTCACAATGACTTACATTGTGAAACGGAGGGAGTAATTAACTAAATCAGCGTCACTAATCACTACTACTACCCCCAATTAGCTAGGCTGGCACTGGAGTTTGCAGCTCTCTGAAACCTGTGAATGATATGATGATGCAGGTTCACCCGCAGACGCCATCAACCGGGGCAGCGAGGTGGTGGCCGCCGGCATGGCGGTGAACGACTGGGCGGCGTTCTGCGGCGCCGACACGACGGCGACGGAGCTGTCCGTGGTGGCGTGGTGGAGAGCGTGTTCCGAGACATGAGCAGGTCGCTCGTCGTCAGCAGCTACCTGTAGAGAATAGAGAGATCAAAGCCCGGTTTTTTGCTTGGGGGATTTGTGTCAGAATTCAGAATGCTTAAGCCAAAGACACATTATCGCCATATCTAATCTCCCCTTGCTTGTATCCTGAGTAGTGACAGTATAAGTGTTCGCATGGATCGAAGCAGTTTTGATCCTGTGTCAAAGATGAATTTTGTATCTTTGCAAATCTGGAACGATGGAAATGCCTTTTTTTTTAAGTCAAATCAAAATAGAATTTCGTATCGCTCCAGCTCAGGAAAGAATGTTGTCTTGATAAACCAGTATATTAAACAAACTGAAGGTTGCAACATATGTCAGATCACAGTGCAGCAAGAGTATCATTTTCTCTATCAGTAAAGAAATGTTGATAGAGTACAGCACAGTGCAACGCAAACAAACATAATAAGTTCATAGGGCAAAATGGTTAAGAATGCCTAAAGAAACCTTAATATATCATTAGCTTAAGGACTAGCAAAACTGACATTTGTTTGCTAATTAACAAGTCAAGAGATAGTGACACGTCAATGAAGTAGACAAAATAGAACTAAGATTAACATTCATAAGATTCCAATCCTACTCGCCTGCTCGGTAAGGCAATAGCCGCAAAAGGTAAGCAAACACTACTAGTTCATTACATCGCTAAGGCTAATTTATTATCTCATCGTCATGTCATATATATTTTGGCAGAAGGACAACCAGCACATGTATTAGATGGGCACAAAATGAAGCTAACAGAAGAACCTAATCGAGCAATTCAGACATTGCGTTCTTCCTGTTGAATGGATCGGTAGCAGCAAGCAAAGACGCCACAGCCCTATTGGGGAAAATGTCATCAGCCTTCATCCTCTCCTTGAATCCATAAGGTGGGGTCTTTGCATTCAGATATGCCTCAAGAAGCAGCTGATACTGTCTAATCCTCCCAGTATAACCCATCTGCCGCACCTTGCTGAACAATTTCTCTGCATTATGGACGTCTCCTTTCTTGGAATAACTATCAAGCAGCATCAAGTATGTGGTGTACATAGGCTTAATCTTGTTCTTATATGATAGCTTATGCAATATGGAATCAGCTTTCTCCACCTCTCCTGCATCCGAATAGAGCTTCACAAGTGAATCCAATGTATAGGGCCCTAGTCTGCAACCATCATCACCCATCCGCTTTGCTAGCTCCTTCCCCTTGTCAAAAAGCTTTTTGTTGGCATACACCTTCAGCATAGCATTGTAGTATTTGGACGAAAGTGTCTTCCATGTCTTGAACATATTGTCAAATATCTCCTCAGCCTTTTCAACATCCCCAAGCTTACCAAAAGCCTCTATTGCAGACATGCACTCATCTAGACGAGCATTGGCCTCACAAACCTTCCAGATCCTTTCAACATCATCATTTTTGCCAAGAAAAGCATACAGGGGTAAAACAAATTTGCAAGCAGAACGGTTTTCATTGATATCATCCCCCACCATTTGCTCCAAAATTGCCTCAGATTTCTCACGATAACCACCAAATATGTAGTGCCTTGCAATTGTGGCTTGAAACAGAAGATCTGGTTCAATTCCATCCGCTTGCATTGCCTGAATGACCTTTTCCATATCTTCAATATCTCTAGCAGCACCCTTGGTATCTACAAGGAGCTTATAAGTGAAGAGGGAAGGCTTCACATTCTCCTTTTCCATCATTGTGAGAACATCACCAAGCTTCTTCTTGTCCACTCTCTTGTAGAGTAGCAGAAGCTGATTGCAAGAAAATACGCTAACTGGAAATCCAAGGTCCTTCATCTTATTGAAGACTTGTTCTGCTTTTTTCACATTGGCTATAGCCACACAGTTAGCCAAAAGAGTCCTGTATACAATCTCACCCCTATGAGATGCAGGAACATTCTCAATGTACTTTTCAGCTTTGTAAATACTGTGGGTTTTAGCTACCAAATCCACGCGTGAAGCATAATCACGTTCTCCAAGATCAATTAGTTTGGATTCTTCAACATACTCCAGAAGCTGCAGAAAATGAAGTAAATATCTTCTGAGTTAGAAAACACAAAGACCGAGGTAAATAATTACAGTGAAAAAAGCTTAAGTGTTTAGATATGAGGTTGTTCACATGAAAAAAGTTTACGTAACAAGTTCCATCAAAGTAAACACCGTGTATAGCTACAAATAACCAAAGAATAGTGAGATTTTGAAAATTTACCATGCAGCGGTACAAATGCATTCGGAAGCAAGGTGGCTTTGTTATTATCTAAGACAGTTATAGCTGCATGACTAAGATCTATTAGATAGCTACAATGGTCCACTAAGTTACAAACAAGAATTTGTTTTGTACATAAGAGTATAGACAGTTGAACACACAATTTAGCTAGTAATTTACAAAGAAAGGTAGCATTCATTTCATCATGTCACAAATTAGATTGCACATAAAAAGAAACAAGTATGGCTACGCTATTTCAAACATCATGTATAACCAAACATGAGTATTACAACGAAAGGTTTAAAAGCACAGATGGCACAATATGTATGTTAAGGGGTAAACATGCTTGGAATGCTTAACAGTAAAATAAAATGGTGGTCAATAAAAGCTGCAGCATAAAGAGGGAATCAAAGAAATGGAGTAATACTCAAAACGTGCATGGAATGAACAGAAAAAGACAACGCCCTTTGACAAACAAAACCAACACAAGCACTCTAACAAATTTCAGAGTCTGATACTATAGAAAAGAAGATGCAGTTTGCACACCATTCACATGATCTACAAAGTCACAATAACATTCTCATACTAAATTAAGTTTAGGATGTAACATAGAAGTACAGGGGGTGAACTGGTGATATCTCAACAACATTGTATTTTTCAATAGTCAAGGAAATTGTGTGTGCTTCTTATCTTCACCCTCTAGCTGTCTAGCATCATTCCCATAGTTGACTAAGAGTACTTCATCACTTCCTCTTTTTTAATACTCTAGGACTCGAAGAAGAAGCATATAGACATATCATTCTAAAGTGCCCCTACCTCATCTAGTGCATGCTACATTTTACAAGGCTATAACTCTTCATTTATGTGCAAAACCAAAAGCTCATTCACCATTGACATTGCAAATATGTTTCAGAAAGTAACATTCTTAACACATGCCAAGCTAACGAGCATAACAGTCGCTACATGTATTATCAATAATTATAAATGTACAGAAAGGACTTGCTATCATTGAAAAAAAATAAAACACGTAAAGGCCAAGTTAAACACCTGCAAGGCTTTGATGTAGAGCTTCCGCCTCCGAAGAATAAGAAGGACATAAAAGAGCTCACTTCTATCCAATGTATTGCCATCATTAAGCCATTTTTTCAATGCTCCAGCGACATCAACCCTTGGAGATTCCAGCAAAGCCTTAAGAAGAGTGGATTGTGACTTCTTTATCGGCTCCTCAGGTTTTGCATCAGCCTCCACTTCAGACAAGCCAATTGCATCAATGGTGTCCTCATCAGAACTCTCATCGGATGTCAAATCTAAATCCTTTTTATGAGCTTCTGGTGGAACCTCCAGATCAGAAAACCCTTCCTCCAACTCATCCTGCTTATCACCAGAACTTGCACCGGCCTGAGAAGAGAAACCCCTACTCCACATGAAACGGCCTGATGAGAATGATGGTTGGCAGACCAATGGCTTTGGTTGATGACAGCAATCCAATTTCTGACAGTCCCCCTCATGATGCTCTTCCACATTCTTTGCATCTGCATTTAGAATTACTTCAAGGTTTGCACAACCACGGGCACTCAAAGCTTGGTGGGCACGGACCCTAAAACAGCAGCAAACAGTTAGCCAAGCCAAATATCAGTATTAACAACGCATGAAACATGGGATGATAGGTACAAATTATGATCGTGAACATGGATTCACATGCAAAACGAAATACAAAATATCTGCTTCATTTCACAATAACATGACCAGATGATTGAAACAAGAAGAGGTGTTGTTCCATCTTCAAACACATCTAATATCGTTCCGTACATAATGCTACGCAAAGTAATAATCATGTCTACATAGACAAACATCTAAGATGGGTACTTCTTCAAGCACATATACACACAGTAGATACACTATCATGTCTCTCACATACATCCGACTGATATATTTCAGTCAAACCCAAGATGGTAAGACTGCAATTTGCATAGAAATTCAAGAGATTACAACAAAACAGAGTCCCAACATCAGATGAATAATACCAGCAACTCCCTACTCCCCACCTGTAAAAATAAATCACTGGCAATGATCAACTCATCCAAGACCCAATGATCAATCTTAACAAGAAACTACGGCCTATTAACGGGGACACCACACAACTTGGCACCGGAAAATCACACAAATAAACCCCCAAGAACTAAACAAGGCATTTGGATGGATCTACTTGTCGCCACCACGCAACAGGGACAGAAAAACGCGAGTGGGAGAAAGGCACGGATGACACGAACTAACATAAGCCACAGATTTATTACCAATCAATCATCTGTTAACGAAATCCCACAAGAACAGTGGCAGAGGGCGGGGGAGAGAGAGGAGGCGGGGGTAGGTAGGTACCTGAGGGGGTTGCCCGCGCGGCGGAGCGCCCACATGGCGGCGGCGGCGGACGAGGAGACGATGCAGTGGCGGCTCTAGGATCGATTCGTTGGGTGGTCCTACTTGGCATCCCAAATTGTCACGATGTTACAAAATCAAATCAAAATTGACAAATACGGTGGAAATATAATTCAAATATTGCAATATAGCTCAGAACATCACAAATTGATTAAAACCAACATTTAAGTTCGAAGTTACGAAAGTTACAACATAAATAATTCAAATATCTTACATTACAATAGATAGGTAGAAGATTACAATACACTACTTCTTTGTACACCAATGTACACTTGTTTTCTAAAATGATCATCATTTGTTTGGTCCGGATAAAACCGTGGAGATCTTCCATGAGGCACATATTTTTCCATCGAAAGTTGGAACTTGGATACTATGTTTATTGCAAAATGAAACAATAGTTTCTTCCCATCCTTCATACACTAAGTTATATTGACTACTAACTAAGTTGTTGATAAAAAAAAAATCTAAGTTTCAGTTTTCAATCACATTTTTTTCATCCACATTTTTCAATTCATCGATGACCGATCTATTAAAAGTAAATACTAAAGAGTAAAGACTAAAATGAGTAACTCACCTATGAGGAGCTGTTTAGGGCTTGAGGCATAGACTCGTCGTCGTCGTCGAGCTCGAGCAGGACTGCAGGAGGGAGAGGGACCCGACGCCGCCGATGGGCGACGGCCGGCGCTGTGGGCCTGTGGCGCAGAGCGAGAGCCGAGAGGAGGCGAGGAGCGCAGCGGAGGGAGAGGCGGCGCGTGCACGGGGCTTTGAGCCCTCTCCTCTGCCGGCTAACCCTAACCTGGCTCTGATGCTTGTGGGCTTTTTTTCGTTTGGGCCTTCGCGATCCAGGGTGGTCAAAGGTTGGACCACCCGGACTGTATGCGAATTTTTTTCATTTTTAAATTTTCATTTTTTAATATTTACAAAAATATTATACCATCTAAAATATTTACAGAAATAGCCCCTGGGGCGGCAAGGTGTGTGCATTTTGCACTGAGGTGCCTTGCCGCCCTCTACAAGGACTGCAAGGGGGCAAATGTAATTTTTATCCTGCCAAAAATGCATTTTTCTAGTGTCTTTTTCATCTTGTCCGTCCCTCACGTCACCTACTTTTGTAAATACTTTCACCGGTACAATATTTCTGTAAATATTAAAAAATAAAAATTTAAAAATGAAAAAATTCGACTGTATGCTGGAGCCGCCCCGGGGATGCTGATAGCAACCAATGAACCAAGATATGGGTGCTCAAGCACGCAATGCAGCAGGTCAGATCATCGATTTTATTTTAAATTATTCATTTTTAATGGGAACAGTAGAGTGATGGATTTATTGGGATACACTATACAAAGATTTGTCATGCATCCGTTCATTTTTCACAAGTTGGACCAAACCAATGAATGCTAAACTCCTTTCTGCACATGATCCCATCAGTGACACAGAGTGAAAAGGCAAGTAAAAGACTGTCATCAGGTCATCCCATCCCAGCTACTATACTTGTCTCAAAATGAAATGTTGTTATCTAGTACTACTATATGTGACACATCCTATACTACGAATCTGGACATGAGCATCTATTACTAGGTAGTAACGTTTTGGGACGGAGGTGGTATTGATATTCCTTTGCATACTTTTTCATATTTTGAGTTTCACCTAGAAATGTTCGATAGAATCTGACCTGTAAAAACCTTATGACTCATTCAACACATGATTAGCTTCTTCTGGACAACATGTGCCCTGGAGCTTCCTTTCAAATCTGACCATATCAATTATCATGCAAAGTTGCTAGCCACTAACATGGATTAAAAAAAGGAAAATCATTCTGATATTAAAATGTAAATAAAATTTCTGCAGCTGTTCCAGTAGAGTTATCTCAGCTCAACATATACAGACTAAACATATCTAAAGTTGTGTGTGGAAACATAAAAACAAGATAGAGATGTGCTCCAAGGGTTCCTTGAACCTCACCAACCAACAACATCTCCATGTGGGGTGATGCAATGTTTGGTGATAATCTATCATAAGTAGCATGAATGCTGGTACATGTCCTTGACCAGTGCCATTGCACCCTGCTTCCTAGTGCATTGACAACCATACATGGATTTAAAACTGATGGCATATGGCTGTCTCAAAGCATAATATTGTACAGAATCACATGCTACATGATTCAGAGTGGTCCCTGTTTTTTTTTGGCAGAGGACTCAGAGCTTTGTTCCTTTTTCCCTCTTTTTTTTTTTTGTCACAGCATACATTACCAAATTCTTTGCATTATTCGTTTATTCCTCGAGACAACAATTGAGTGTTCCGGATTTGGCCACATGTGCATTTTAGACTGTATATCAGCAAAAGTTCAGAAAATCAACATTCCAAAACTATGTACAATCCCTACTTGACAAGTTGACATCAGGAAGGGCTGAAAGTTGAGGATATACACGGCATGGTTTTAACGTTTCTAATGTTTCTTACAGCAGACTATGACAGGAGATTAACCACACAAAGTAGGAGCAGGTCATACATCACGCGAGTCAACGGTTTTCGTTCTTCGAATCAGGCGGTGTCATAAATTGCCATACAAGACCTAATGTGCTACCCATTATGTTCATGATGACAGCGGAGAGTGCAGCTGGCAAGGCGACCAAGGAAGAGGAGAAATGTGCAGTTGCTAATACTACTCCTAAGGATGAATTCTGCATCCCTACCTGCAATCCAAAAAGGCATAATATTCATCATCCTGGAGAAAACTATCCAGAAACAAATTATATTCATGCCAGTTATAAACTGAACAAAGACCAAATAAATATGATCAAGGCCATAGTAATAGTATTGTTTTGTAATGCTACATATTTAAAGGTAGTATGAGAAATAAACTTACACTGTGGGGAATGCAACTGTTTAAATTATAACAAATGGTTAGATATTTTTATGGTTAGTAACTCAGTGTTGATAATGGCTAGATATTGTTACGTTTAGTGTTGATCTCTCCGAAGCAATTTAAACCATCTGATTTTCTAAATGGAAGTGTGATTTCATATATTTTAATAAGACTCCACGTTTAATGATGATAGAAAATTGGTAGCTTTGGAATGCTATGTTCTGCATTTCTGACGATGATAAATTACTAGTAGTAGCTTTAGCGATCAGACTGCATACCTCAATGGATATCGCTCTCCTTTGTCTTTCCTTGAAACCACCTATAGCTGCTGTCGTGTACCTATGCGTGGTAAAATTATGTAAACAATCAGAAATCTGGATGATAGATACTAACTACTACAAGCATCCATAACATTTTGGTTGAATTAATGGAAGGATGAAACATCACGATTTGTTCCCTTACAGTTTTTCTTAAACAAAAATTTCTACTATTCACACAACCAATGTAATTCCTTCATATAAAAAAATAACTATAGCAAACAGTCCAGTGCTCACCCGACAACAAAACCAGCACAGTGCAGCAAGAAGACAGACAGCATCACAACCCCAATATCCCCAGAAAACAGGCCTCCATTCCCATATGATGCATCAGCAATTGTTGATCTCAGCCGTACAAAGTTCTCAGAGAACACGCTGTCCATAAGAATAAAAAAATGGTAAAAAAAACTAAAAATGCGTGCTGTTTCAGCTATTCAAAATCCAATAACATAACATGTTACAAGAACTCAAACCTGCACGCCAGAAGTGATGAAGTTAAGACCGCTAGAAGAGGGGCAAAAGGAGTAACAAATTTAACTACTGATGGGAATGCACTTTGTATAGAGGAACCTAATAGAATTGGAGCAACAACCACCTAAACCAGAAAAGAGAATGTCAGATAAAAGCTAATTCAAATTCTACAATGAACAGTGGTATCATAAATTTCACCTGCAGAGTACTTAAGGAAAGCTTCACCGCGTCCACTGGAACATAAGCACCAGCAAGAATTTTTGTTAACAGTGGAGTAAGGAACACTGCACCAAGAGTGCTGCACACAGTCATGACGATTGATAGTGGAACATCACCTTTAGCAACTAAAGTCACCTGAACCACTATATGGAAGAACTAGGTCAATACATAACAAAGAAAATCCAGGTACAAATGATTTTTTCAGCATGCAAAATATTTGTGTGCCTTTTCATACAGAGGCAACCCAAGGTACATGGGAATCATGAACAGCACAGGGGCAATTCCACACTAGGCAGCTCAGAAACACCGAGAATTTTGCGAACTTGGTATTTAGACCCGACGCTTCCCCGAATATTGCTAGGAAGAACATAACTACATCATCCACATACATGGACAACCTATGTGGGATACTCTGCCTCCAACCATCATGATTTTATCTTGAATGAGAGACCCTTTGTTTAATCATGCATATTTGACTCACACAGCATATACTTGGAGAGCTCAGGGTTCATAAAGCCAAGAAGATAAAGTAAAATAACAGAACGTCTTATGTAGAAATAACCTAAAGGAACCACCAAAAATAACTTGGTGCTCTAGATAATTGTGTGTTTCTTGGCACTCAGAAAACATATGTTAACTGTTGGAATCAATCGTTTAAATAGTCGATATACCTTCATAAAGCACACTTGATCTTAATCCTAGTTGGAAATTTAAAATTCAACATTGGACTGTGGCACTGTGAAATTGCTAGAACACTCGAACATTCAAATAATATGCACATTTGAATTCTTGATTTACACTACTATGTGTCTGTTGAAGTGTTGATCCTTAATTCCCCTTCAGTACAAAACGGGTCATAGACTCATAGTCGAGCCATGTATTATTTGCTATATGCAGGGGCGGACCCCGACCCCGGGCACCCTAGGCCATGGCACGGGGCCTGGGGTTGAAAGCCCAATATCCCATGGGCTAATATTATGAAAACAAATACTATAGGCCGGTCCGGGCCTTGCCTCTGGGCTGGGTCCGCCCCTGGCTTCACGCCTCTAAAAATACATTTTCTTTAAAAACAAATTCTACTACATTGCTTAGACCACTTGTTCTAAATTATTTTGTTAAGTTTATTTCTCAAAATGTTTAATTTATCTCCACAATAAAGTAGACAGTTCGCGGCAATAATCCAGTCGAGGATCCATCTCAAATGGGGCATATTCTCTGAGCAAGTTTGAGAATCTTACCACATTGGAAGCAGTTCCTCCAGGACAGCATCCTAGCAGAATTAGTCCCACTGATATTGGTGGAGAGAGCCCCAGCACCCGGCTAACAATTGCTCCAAAGGCAGGCATTATGGTGTACTGTGCAGCACAACCAAACAATATCTACAGCGGCCAAAACACACAATTTATTTCCTTTGGATCAGTCACAATTTTGGGATCTTGGATTCAAGGACACAATTGAAATTTGAAAGATTGCCATGGAATTGTACACCTAGAAATGGAGAAATATTTAGTGCCAAAATTTGCAGGGTGGGGTGGGGTGCTTACGGAGAGGGGCCTCTCGCGGAGGAGAGCCAAGAACTCCCGGAGCTCGAGGGTGAGGCCCATGGCGAGCATGATGAGTCCCAGGGCGAACGTGTACGACCCCGGCGCCAGCGCGACGAACCACCGGAACGCATCGGGCCGCGCCACGGCCACCGCGGCGCCGGCCGTCACGTACGCCGGGTACAGCCCCGCCGCAGCCGCGAGCGCCGCGTGCCACCGGGGCACGGCATCCGGAGGAGCAGGCGGAGGCGGCGCCGCGGCGCGGCATTGTCGCAGGACGGCGGCGACGCGCCTGGGGTAGGAGTAGGAGAGGCCGCGCCTTGGCGACGCCGGGCGGCTTGTGGCGCGGAGGAGGGTGGCGGGGAGGAGGCGGAGTGGGGGGAGGAGGAGGAGGAGGGGAGCCATGGCCGGCGCGGCGGTGGGCGGTGGGCGGTGGGAGGTGGGTGTTCGTCCGGTTCCCGCGCGTGGCGCGCGGCGAGGCAGGTGGACGGTGATTGCGTGGAGTGGAGTGGAAATATCGCTTCGAAGACGGGAAATTGAGGATTTACGCCTTCGCGGTTTGGAAGCGGGATTGCGTGGGTTGCTTCACAAAATAACGGGAGATACGGTGCACGCCATGATAAATGGTCGGCGGACATAGCTCTAAATCTAAAATAAAGATATAACAGATATGCTTGAAAAAAATAATGGAATATAACACATACTGTTTCATATTTTGCAACCGTGTGAGAACAAGAGTGCAATCAATAAATTAAGGTACAAAAGAACATCAAAGACAAAAAAGAAAAATAGAATGCAATTATAGAGTCGCTTAGCCATACATAACCCACTAACATGTTGCTGGCTAGGGCTTCGGGCCATGGGCGGATGGGCCTGTGCACAATACATCGTCAACACATGTATACTAGCACAATCATCGATACTGCGAAGGAACAAGTATCAAGCAACAGGTGATGAAGACGAATGAATAGTCGATGGCTCGGGACGAAGAGACGAGCAATTTGCCTCATTTCTAGTCTGGAGTAAAATATTAATTTGATGGGTTGTTTATGGGTTAGTAGACGGTGGTTAATATGGATGGCTCAGTGCTAGAAGAGGTTCTGGTGTGTAAGATGACACAGGTTATAGCTGGACCGACCGACCCACCCTATCCAATAGGTAAGTCCGTTCATTGTAAAAAAAACACAAAACGATGATACATGAGACCTGTAAGGCTGTAACTAATTTGTGACCTTGTAGCCATGTAACGAATCTCTTGACCTAAAATATACTTTCTAGATGCATAACATTTTTGTTTGGGATATTTTACACTGAGAGTTTATGTTTATGGTTCATTCAATAACACCGTACTTTTCTTCTGTTATTTTAGTATTGCCGTCATTCTCATATCTTTTTAAGTGATAAAAACCATGGGTATAACAAGTCTCACTCTTTTTTTAAGCACGTCTTTGATTACAATCCACAACCATAAAAAAAGCACTTTTAGCAAGACCTAGTTGTCCTACATTTGCACAATATGCAATTTGAGGTAGCAACTGCATGTAGATTGCTGCAGGTAGGTTGGCTTTGGTGGTTGTATTTTTCTGAGACTTGATGTACTGCTCTCGGGATAATATCTAATCATTTTAAATTTTAAAATCAAATAGGTTAATAGTTCACTATGTTCTAATATATGTACATATTGGTTCTAATATGTGTACGCTTGAACATTAGTAGTCATAGTTGCTGCTGCAAGTTGTCAAAGCAGCAAAAGACATCGGGCTCATGTCAAAAGTCCAAAACAGTTTGTAAATTTTCTAAAGTATATTTACGCTAAATTTTAAACATTACACTATAAAATCAGGAGTGTGTACCAAAATTTTCTTAAGTTCCATGTGCCCTACATGTACTGACCACCAGCAAATTCTTTTTATCTAACTCTTACAATTCACCCTTTCTTCCTTACCCCACATCTATAGGCCTACCAGCCCATGTGCAAACTTTGCCTGTGCCATGAAGGTTGCATAAATCTCAGTGTGGAGTTGACAGCCAAGGAATATGTCAAACATAAGTACATATAAACAAAACTGTTCTGTTGTTGTAATGATTTATATTCTTTTTCAATTGCACAAAATACACACATGTACTGTTTACTCGCACACCTACGAATGTGTCTCTTCTAACATACATTAAGATCAAATTGCACTTTACATTGGGTATAGTGTATCTAGTTTCACTTTGCATGGGGTCTAGTGTATACTTTCACTTTATACTAGTGTATTTGGAAATAAGTTTTACTTTTGCACTAGGTTATTTCATATAATCAGAGGGAAATATCACAAAAACATGAGCGAGACATACCAGACTTAACAAATATAGATCATGTTTCATGAAGTTTCATTTTGATTTTGTGAGGTTTAATGAAATTTCTATATGTTTGATGATGTATATCATGATGCTAACTGGAACAATGCTAACTGGAACTTTGTACAATATATAGCATGGCGTAAAGTAAATATAAGTGCTAAACCTAGTAAAGGCCATTGATACATCAGTGAACCTCACTAAATTTCCAACAAAAATAAGGTAACAAAAACACCAACATCTTAGGGCTCCTTGAGATTGAAAGGATTTAAGGGCCCCTTTAAAATGGAGGATTAGCAAAGGAATTTTGGAGGATTCATTTTCCTAAGGATTTATTCCTATAGAGCCCTTTGATTCATAGGGAGAGGATAAGAAAACTTCCATAGGATTGCATTCCTATGATCAATTCCATAGGAAAATAAGCAAGAGATTAGACCTCTTGTGAAACTTTCCTTTGTTGAGTTTATCCTGTGGTATAATCAAAGGGCTCCTCTCTCCATTTCTTGTGTTTTCAATTTCTGTAGGATTGGAAAAACATACAACTTCAATTCCTACGTTTTTCCTATTCCTGTGTTTTTCCTATCCTGCGTTTCAAAGGGGCCCTAAAAGAAAATCTGAAGGATTTCATTTCTTGGGAAATATTTGTATAAGGTCATTTAAAACAAAGAAATGGACTGTGCAAAATCCTATAGATTGGCTATCGTACATGAATGTTAATATATTTCTATAATCCTGCATTTCAAATGTGCCCTTAAAAATAATCTCATATTTTTCTTTCAGTTCTATATCAGTTCTCGGTGGCCACATAATAGTGGAGAGGCAGACTTTCCTTTACTACCATATTGGTGAGGATTATCTCTACCCAATAGTATCACGATTACCGCGAAAACCGGAGGTTACGAATCATAAAGTTTAAAAAACCGGAAAGAAGGTTACCGCACAATAACCGTGGTGTAACCGTGCGATATTGCAAACCCTACGGAGAGGACCCCGTCTGAAAACAAATACAATCACACGCAAAGGCCTGATCTACCCTCCACTAAACCATAGTATAATCAAGCTGATATAAACAAGTGCTCCCATGTGCTAAGCACCTGCGTTACTGCCAACCAAAGAGACGGCAAGCAAATCAGGCTGCGACACCCACAATCAGAGAGGTCTAGCTCAAGCTCAACTGCTCGAGCAGAGTGAACCGAGACTCGAGGCGACTAATCAAACAATTTCCCTCGCTATTAGTCACTGACAGCCGACTAAACTAAGATAGGATGATGGGCAATCGACGACCGATCCGTCCCCCTCCTCTCTCGATCCTGATCTTGGAATCGGGAGCCCATCCCACCCCCAAATTAATTTGACCTACAGCTCACGCCTTAGCTAGCTCCCCCAGCTTCCCGGATGCTTCCTTCGATCTCCTCTAGCTTTCTCGCTCGCCTCTCCTCTCCTGTTCTGCTGTTCTTGGTGTGGAGACACGGCTAGGCGTCCATGGCGACGAGCTGGGAGTGATTCCCCCTGCTTGATTTGATTGGGTATGTGATCTCTGATCAGCAACTTGTAAGCTTCTTCTGTTTTGGCTTGATGCTGGATTGGAACCATCTTGCTGGTGATTTTGTTTTGGCTTCTTCTTGTACAGTTGACAGTTTCGTTCTAGGTTATTATGGTTTGGAACTTTGGATGGATATAAGTTTCCCCTGTTTTCTGCGATCTTGGGAGGATAGAGAGGGTGTTCTTGGATCTAAGGCTTTTCCTTATTGTTCTTGTAGAAATTTCTTCAGGGTTTACGGTTAACTAGTTAAGTTTAGGTGAATTGTTAGGTTATTCTGAACTAAGAAGGAGACTTTTGGTTCTTAAGATATCTTGTTCCTGCAGCCTGCAGTAGTTGCAAAATTTTTTCTTTGTTCTTAGGAAAAAAAAAGGATGTTGGTTTCTCCTGTCTTGTGTTAGTAATAAATTAGTGATTCTGAAAATGATCAAAGCTGGTAGTATCTTTTAATTCGTAGCATATTCGTTCAGAGAAGAACCTTGATCAAGTAATTTATGGGAAAAAAAATCGATTTAAACTTCATTTTAGCATTGCTGACTGTGTCAGTGAAAAGGATGGAGCAGATTGCAAATCTTGCATCACTTGATAATCTAGTAGATTACTACTACTAATTAGTTCCCAGTTTCTTGACTTTTCAACCAACTCAAAAATAACATCAAATAGTTTCTTGGGGGAAAAAAAACAAGAACAATCTTTGAACTGGCTAACGATCTTGATTCCTCTTCCTCTGCAGATTTCAGAGGCGCCATCTCTTTTCCTAATAAAGATCACGCGAGATTATTCAGAAGCTTGCAATGGATCGCGACCAGATGACGAACACGATGCGCGATCAGGCTGCGAACCTGACCTCCATGAATCCTCTCTTCTACCCGTTCATGGCGGATGACGCTCTCCTCGGCATGGCGCCGCCGCCGCCGCAGCAGCTGCTGCCGTCGGTTAGCATCCAGCACATGGACTGGAGCCCGGACACGATGCTGGACAACCTCACCTTCATCGAGGAGAAGATCCGGCAGGTCAAGGACGTCATCCGATCCATGGCCGGCCGCCGCGCCTCGTCGTCGTCGGCGGCGACGCCGGAGCAGCAGCTTGTCAACGCCGACCTGACATGCCTCATCGTCCAGCTCATCTCCACCGCCGGCAGCCTCCTCCCGTCGCTCAAGAACTCCTCGTTCCTCAGCCGCACCACCCCGCCGCCCGCCGCCGCGGCCGGAGCCGCACAAGCGGTCAGCCTCGCCGCCGGCGAGAGCTCCAGCTCGGCTCGTAATAACGAGACGAACAGGGAAGATGAGGAGGAGCAGATGGGTAGCCCCGACTACGACGAGCTCTTCAAGGTATGGACTAACGGCGGCGCCATGGACGAATGCGTCGGCGCTGCCGGCGACGAGCAGGATGCGAGGGAGAATCCGGCGGCGGCGGCGGAGGAGGAGAAGTACGAGGTGCTGCAGCTGGAGGAGGACGAGATCCTGGCGCCGCACACGCACTTCTGCGGCATCTGCGGCAAGGGGTTCAAGCGCGACGCGAACCTGCGGATGCACATGCGCGGGCACGGCGACGAGTACAAGAGCGCGGCGGCGCTGGCGAAGCCGCCGCCGCCGCCGGAGGGGGAGGAGCAGCCGCCGCAGCCGGAGAGGAGGTACTCGTGCCCGCACGCCGGGTGCAAGCGGAACCGGATGCACGCGAGCTTCCAGCCGCTGAAGACGATCCTGTGCGTGAAGAACCACTACAAGCGGAGCCACTGCGAGAAGCGCCATGTCTGCGGCCGCTGCGGCGCCAAGCGCTTCTCCGTCATGGCCGACCTCAAGACCCACGAGAAGCACTGCGGCCGCGACCGCTGGCTCTGCTCCTGCGGCACCAGCTTCTCCCGCAAGGACAAGCTCTTCGCCCACGTCGCCCTCTTCCAGGGCCACGCCCCCGCTCTCCCCCCTCCCCCGCCGCCGCCGACGTCGGGTCGCCGCCGCCACAAGCAGGAGGAGCCGGAGTTCACGTGGGGCGGCGGCGGCGGCAATGAGTTTCTTGACGTCAAAGGGATCGCCGGCGTCGGGTCCGGCTCCGGTGGTGGGGATGAGTTCTTCTCCGCGGGAAGCTTCGGCGCCATGGATTTCGGATTCGGGCAGTTGGATGCTTCGCTCGCGATGCTGCTGCCATCCGAGCAATTCGCGGGTGATCATCAGGAGGAGAATGGTGACAAGTGAAGGTGCACATGATGCGTAGCGAGTTGCATATGATCATATATATATATATATATATATATATATGACGTATGTATTTCATGGTGTAATAGCATTGTGTTATCTAAAGTGGAAGAAGTTGTTCTTCCCATCTTGTACCATCTTATATGCACTTCTTTATTAAGATAGTTATGCAGATGATGTTGCAAACATTTCTGCATTTGATGATTTTCTGCAAACTACGGGGAAAAATAGTATAAAAGGATTTTGGTAGAGGAATTGGGAAGGGAGAGGCATAAATTCGTACAACTCTCTCTACATGTGTGTTTGGAAAATGGGTTATGACTTATGAGAGGTGGGATTGAGAAATAAAAATGAATAGAGGGATAGGATGAAATGGGGTGAGATGAATGGATGGCTAAAATTGAAACTTACTCTTTGGGAGTGGGAAATCATATCCCAAACCCATTTCCAAACATTGGCTACAAGTTAGAAGTTGTCAAGTGAGGTCAACCTTGAAATGGATGGAGGTTTATGAAAAATCTAAAAAATAATACTCCTACATTTTGGCGTTGGGCCTGGGCCGCCTGGCCTTTCAATGCAGGGCCCAGCCCATCTATGGTCAAAGTCAACACCATCGTAATTCTCACCTGGTAAACGACCGGCAGCCGCCGGCGACAACCTCCCACCCTTTCCACTGTAAAATCTCAAACTTCCAAGGACCTAATCGCAAAAAACACCGTAGCTGAAATAAACCTCCGATACGCGAACTGACATCTTTTCCAAAAGAGCCCCTCGAAAAACTTTTAATTCCACTCCACCTAATCCTGAATCCTCCTACCTATCGCCTCCCCCTCCTCCGAGACCGAGATCTCGCGCTCCGGCGAGGAGGCGAAGCTTCCAGAAGCTTCCGGAGGAGGAGGAGGGGCGCGCCACCTCGATGCTCTTCCCGAAGCGGATCAACTACATGGCCCCGATGCTGGCCTCCGCCGTCATCCTCCTCCTCCTCGTCTCCGGCTACTTCGAGCTCCCGTCCATCTCCTCCTACTCCGCCGCGCCGGCGCCGCCGCTCTTCGCCACGGCGCTGGACGCCGTCGGCACCCGCGAGCGGTCGCCGTTCACGTCGCTTCTCTCGGCCTTCGCCGACTGGGACGCCGCCGTCGGGTGCCCGCGCATCCGCGCCAAGCTCGACGCCGTGGGGGCGCCCGGGTACGGCGCCAACTCGACCGCGGCGGCGGCCGCGTCGATCACCGGCGGGGCCGGGTGGGGCGGCGGCGGCGGCGGGAGGTGCGAGGGCGTGAGGACGCGCCACGTCGGGGTGCTCGTCAAGGGGTGGACGTGGATCCCCGACGCGCTCGACGGGGTGTACACGTGCCGGTGCGGGGTGAGCTGCGTGTGGAGCAAGTCCGCCGCCGCCGTCGACCGGCCCGACGCGCTGCTCTTCGAGGGCGCCACGCCGCCGCCGCAGGTAGCCACTGGGATTCTCACTTCGCTGGTCAATTCCTGTGAATTCCATACTTTCCTGTTAATTATGGACAAATTCATACACTTCTTTATCTGGTAAGGGTTGTGTGGCGGAATTGAAGAATTCGCGAATGCAATTTTTCACTTTCAGTGTTATAGGTGTAAAAGGGCAATGCTCGAGTGTGATGATAGTTCAGCTGGACTAACAAGTTCCTTAGGTCATGTTCGGTTAATCCCCATGAGAGAGGGATTGGAGAGGATTTATTCCACACCTACTGTGGTGTGAAATTATTCCCCCTCAATCCCCTCCAATCCTCTTCAATCCCCTCCAAACCGAACAAGGCCTTAATAAAATTCTTCGAGTGTTAATGCATATCTGGAAGTACTATCAGTTAGAGAAACAACCTTACTTAATTGTGCCAGTTTTTTTTAATTCCTATAGATTGCTTGCCCCCTTTTCTGCTTTTGTATCTTAGTGGCATTGCCAAGTAATAACTTGGTAGTTTTCAGAGGGTCATACATCCTCAGCTAGACTTGAAACAGGTCGCTTGTTGCGTGGGCTATAGCCGCAGGCAGTTATTTTTTGCTGGCTAGGCAATGCGTCTCACTGATCCAAAAGCACCCTTAGTTTGTAAATATTGCGTACTCTTGGATTGCGTTGCTAACTATTGAAATATGGACATATTGCTGTTCATTCTCCCAGAGTTATCCCTCAAACACATGATGAACGGAGTAATCTTGTATGGTATCCAGGTTACGTGAAATCAGCAACATTTGGTTGATGTTCCCTTCTCTCATAAAGTCAGAAGCAACAGCATGGTATTCCTCTCTGTTTTCGTTTTGGGCTTGGTGTTTAGGAGCCTCATGCCACCGAAGTGGTTCATCCTGTAGTGTTGGCTGTGTTGCAGCCCCTGCCTTCATCACTTCTTTGACATTCGCTCCCTGAAGGCCTGTCCAAAATTCCAGGAATGAAAAAGCACAATGTCCTCAGCAGGAGATCAGATCATCTTATTCCGAAGACATGCTCAGTTTTGATGCTTCCTTATTACCCAGCAAATGGTTGTATGTCGTGCTAATGAACCTTGTAGCCATATGGCAAATGATGTCTAATGCACCACATATATTTCCTAAAAGACTCTAGCCGTTGACCTGCCTGGCCCAAATGGAAGTGCCAACAACTGCCTAGGCACATATAGCCACCATACAATAAAAAAACCCAATGATTGTTAGTTTCATCTTGTCGAAAACAGCATGAAGAGTCTCCACGAAAATATTTGTGGATTCACATATATAGTGCCAGTATTGAGTGGCATGAGTTACAGGCTTACAATTCTGACAAAACTTAATCATGGAATCAAATACAATTGGTTTTTTTACTAACCATTACATACCATTTCCGTTAGTAGTTTAGTTCTCTTTTTCCTGAGGATACTGTATTTCATTACTTATGTAAGGATGCTGTTTTAAACAAAGTAAATGTTAACATCTTTCTGATTTCCAAGTTTAACATATTCTTGAACATGTTTTGCAGAGAATGAAAGGCCTGCCTCTTCGTGTATATCTGGATCTGGAGGCTGCTAGGAAACCAACTGGTTTCGAGGACATTTTTATAGGTTACCATGCTAAAGATGATGTGCAAGTAACATATGCTGGAAAATCATTCCACACTAGCCGAAGTTACCATGTATCAACTGAAAAGAGAAATGTAAGCCCAACATGATGCTTAACTTTCCATTCATTGCGTATTGCCAATAATATATTATGTAAACATGGCGCATGACATCATTGTTCCTGACTCTGCTAGCTCACTGCTCATCATAGCATGATAGGATTAAGTGTGCGTAGTTGACTGTAGAAGTATAATATTAAGACTTTAGCAGGCACCAGTGCACCACAGCTGCACAACCTCACACATTTAGGTCGAGCTGTTCCCTTCGATACTTTTTTTTTTCTGTATTTCATTTTTTCTCATATTTTTATTTTAAACTTCATACAATTTTCAACTGCCAACAAGATCCGATTGTGTGTAGTGTTCAAAACAAGTTAACAACATAACTCAGCGGGGGCTAAGGTGCTCCTGTTACTTACCGGTATACCTGAATGCTTTTTGTAAATATGAAATTGTGGATGTCTATTGCTTTGTTATTTTTGCACACTCTGAGACACAATCAGTTCTGCTGTAGTAGTACTTTTTTTTTTTTAAAAAAAGTTTATTTAATCATCTCAATGTCTGATCTCCTGTATGGTGTCAGGATGCACTTATTTACTGGTCATCTTCAAGGTGTCTTCCTCATAGAGACAAGGTTGCAAAAGATTTCCTGTCATTGGTTCCGCACCACTCTTTCGGGAAATGCTTGAATAATGTTGATGGTCCTGACATGGCATTATCCATGTATCCAGTTTGTTCAACCAATGATAATGGAAAACCACACTGGTGGGATCATCTTCACTGCGCAATGTCACATTACAAGTTTGTTCTTGCAATTGAGAATACTAAGACAGAAAGCTATGTGACCGAGAAATTGTTCTATGCCTTGGAGGCTGGGTCAGTGCCAATATACTTCGGGGCACCCAATGTCTGGGACTTCATTCCTCCCAATTCTATTATAGATGCCTCAAAATTCAGCTCACTCCGTGAGTTGGCATCATATGTGAAAGCTGTTGCAAATGATCCCGTAGCCTATGCAGAATACCATGCATGGAGGAGGTGTGGTACCCTGGGTAACTTTGGAAGGTCGCGTGAAATGAGCCTTGACACACTGCCTTGCCGACTTTGTGAACTAGTTAGTAAGAGAGGTGGTAGAAATGCAGATGCATTGTGAATTGTGATAGACTGGTTAGTATCCTGACTTGCATACTAATGTTCACTTTGTTGTTAACATAGTCTGATAAAACTTTCGTACTACGAGGTGATATTTTTGTGGCTATACTTTTGACGATAATCAAATGACTTGAACTCAAATGCAGGACATGTACCTAGTTGGTATGTCAATGAAGATGAAGTGCTCGGATATCAGAAGAAAATAGTTTGATATTGTTGTCATAACACACTTTGTTTCTTTTGCGTTTTTTGAATTTCTTTTTGTCTCCAGAGTTGAGAGATGTATACAGTAGTTAGGGATTCATGTTTGTAGGAAAAAAAAAAGGTATGAATGCACATTATATCGCTAATATTATACGGTCTTTATGACCATCTGTCATACTGATGTCTTGAAGAAATGTGATAATACAGAATCAGCATTAACTAGAAAATGTGTATGCTGCTTAATGCCTAACCAATTCTATGGAGAGGCTACAATAGAGTAAGCTCTGCGCTTATTTTGTGTAGATGCTACTACAGTAGAGTTCCAGAGTGCAGAGAACTTTAGTCTGCACAGCTAAATTCGTTCATGCAAGGCAAGATGGACTGTGTTGTGGTATTGGAGTTTGTTTGTTCTGGTTAAGAATTGTATGAGTTCGATTAGGGCTCCTTTTCAGTGTCGGTATGCATTAGATTATTACTCCCTCCGTTTCATCATGAGTTCGGCACCATAAGTTAGGAACTCATCCACGCGCACGTACGACTCATGAAACATAATTAATTAAGTATTAATTTTTTTTTAAAAAATGGATTAATATGATTTTGTAAAACAATTTTTCTACAGAAATTCTTTTGCAAAAAATACAACGTTTAGCAGCGTGCAGACGGTAAAAAGAGGGAGGTTAGTTGGGAAAGGAGGGAGAAGAGCACAGCCAAATTTAGATTTAATTAAATTTACTAGTCAAAGTCCTAATAAAGATTTAATTAAATTTACCCTAAATTTATAGAAAAAGTTATCAGCATCTCCTATCTCCGTAGATTCAAGTTTGAGCCCATGAAAGGCCCATCTATGTCTTAAACCCTAAATCCCCACGCTTCCGGACCTCCTCCTCTCCATCACTCGTACCTCGTACGCGCCTCCGCGCCTCGCCGCACCACCCTCCGCCGGCGCCTTCCTTCCTCTAGCCCGCCTCCGCCGCCGTCCGCCCCGCGCTATCCGTCGCGCGCTCTCATCTCCTGTGACCACACGAGACCGGCCCGGCGGCGGGGAAGAGGAGAGGAGGGCGAGGATGAGGAAGAAGGTGGACGAGCGCATCCGGACGCTGATCGAGAACGGCGTGCGGGAGCGGCAGCGGTCCATGTTCGTCATCGTCGGCGACAAGTCGCGCGACCAGATCGTCAACCTCAACTACATGCTCGCCAAGTCCCGCGTCAAGTCCCGCCCCTCCGTCCTCTGGTGCTACCGCGACAAGCTCGAGATCAGCAGGTTCCTTACCCATCCCTACTCTACCATATTCGCTTAGCTTAAGATTCGATTCGAGTACTCGATTGGTTGCTGCACCGATTGATTGATTGTTGAATTGAATTGGAGATGTGTGAGCAATGCCGTTCCAGTTACCTGTATGGAATGCTTTGTGTAGCCACAAGAAGAAGCGGGCCAAGCAGATCAAGAAGCTCATGCAGAGGGGGCTCATGGACCCCGAGAAGGCCGACCCCTTCTCGCTCTTCTTGGAGACGTCTGACATCACCTACTGCCTCTACAAGGACTCCGAGAGGGTTCTTGGCAACACATTCGGCATGTGCATCCTGCAGGTCTGTCTGTCTAACATCAAGCTTAGCTTGGTTTTTCTCCTTTTTGGTGCTGCTGTGGTGTGGTGTAGTGTAATTCCCCTGTACTGATATGGTGTTTGTTGGCGCCGCAGGATTTTGAGGCGCTCACGCCCAACCTACTCGCGAGGACCATCGAGACGGTTGAGGGTGGTGGTTTGATCATCCTGCTGCTCCGCTCCCTTTCCTCTCTCACCAGTCTTTATACAATGGTCATGGTGAGCTCAATTCTCTGTTGGACCTTCTGCTTCTCTTGTTCTCTCATGCATACATACATGATCCCATTTCTATCAATAAACTTGGGACAATTTTGGTTTACATGCTACATCTTAGCTTCGGTGCTGAGATAACTTGACTAAGTTGAGTTGTTCCTGCTCCAACAGGATGTCCATGAAAGATTCCGGACAGAGTCGCATACCCAGGCTGCTGCTAGGTTCAACGAGAGGTTCTTGCTATCCATAGCGTCTTGCAAATCATGTGTCGTCATGGATGACGAACTCAACATTTTGCCTATATCCTCTCACATGAAATTTATACAACCAGTTACGAACAATGAGGTATGTGTGCTTAATTTCTCTCTCTCTCTTTTTTTTTCCATATAACTCGTCTTGTCTACTCATGCTGATGGTGCCTTTTGATCTTATGAATGCTCCTGCTGAGTTGTTCCCCTTTTTTATGAATCTCTTGGATATTCTGGTTGTTTCAACCAGGCCATCTTATTCTGCTATGTCATATATATTTTAACATATGTTTAGGATTCTGAGGGACTGTCAGAAAGGGAGAGAGAGTTGAAAGATCTAAAAGATCAATTCCGTGAAGACTTTCCAGTTGGTCCTTTAATTGGAAAGTGCTTCACGATGGATCAGGTACTGTTTAGTGCCTATCCTGTTTTAGTTTACCTTACACATGAAATCTTTCATTTTGCAGCATGCTGAAACTTAAGAGTTATGTACAGGGTAAAGCTGTGATCAATTTCCTTGACTCTATTTTGGACAAGTCCCTGAGGAGCACAGTTGCCTTGCTTGCTGCTCGCGGACGCGGGAAATCAGCTGCCCTTGGTCTTGCTATTGCTGGAGCCATTGCTGCTGGGTAATGCTCAACTCAATTAAAGTTAATTATCTGTTGCGTTCTCCGTGATTAATTCTAATCTTTTGTCTTTCTAGGTATTCAAACATATTTGTCACAGCCCCAAGTCCAGAGAACCTAAAAACACTGTTTGATTTTGTGTGCAAGGGAATGAATGCACTGGAGTACAAGGTGTCTGTCTAGTCTAGTCTTGGAGTTAAAAAGTTTAATTCTGTATTATGCAGTTAATGTATGTATCATTTCACCCCTTTCAGGAGCATTTGCATTATGATGTGGTGAAGAGTGCAGATCCAGAACTCAAGAAGGCAACTATTCAAATAAATGTCTACAAGCAGCATCGTCAGACGATCCAGGTAGACAGTTACTACTTCCACCCAAAGGTTCTTTCTGTTCTGTTTAGACTTATCACTTATCAGATGTTGGTGGAAAGGGGCTTCAAAGTTCAAACTGTATGAGCAAAGGGATCCTTTAGCTTCCCTAGAAACCTTTAGTATCCTGTTTGGGAGGACTAAACTTTTGGTGGATTTAAAATGCACATTATCTTATGGCCATGCCAATATTATGGTAGTTGACTTGGTACTTTGAGATTATGCTATTTTTGCTTACCATAGTTCTTTGCTTACCTTATGTCTGGTTATAATATGAAAACACATCCAGAAGTTGATTGTAGCAGAGATTTGTATGCTATGGTGGATTTGTGGTCATACAGGGACGGATTGAATTAGAAATTATTGTAAACATGGTAGGGTAGGAGTGGCACTGATTGGGGAGAAGCTTGTCCAACATCGCTTGTGGTGGTTTGGCATACCATGGAGCCCCCCCTGAAGAACTAGTCTGTAGTGCACTCGAAACCATTTCAAAAATACAAGGAGGCATGGGTTATGTAAAACTGTCATGGGAGGAACCAGTTAAAAGAAGACATGGTGTCGAAAGAACTGGCTTTGGGTAGGAGTTTGTGGAAAGTAGCTATTCATATGCTAGAACCATGAGCTGGAATGCTTTTTGTTAACTAGCTTAATCTTTTGCCTTTTTAGCTATTCCCCCCTTTTAGCTCATTTGTTTCTACTTAGGTTTCATCCTTAGCCTAGTCCCAACTTACCTTTGACCAAAGGCTGATGTTGTTATCTGCTATAAATATCACATTCAATAATCCAGTCTATTAAATGCTGCAGAAGATTGAAAAACTTATGTCCTTGTTATTACTATTACTTGCCTGTGAAGGTACACAAACGCAGCATATATGATACAAAATTTAATTAGGACTGGTACTTTTTTAATGCATACTGGTCCTTCCTGAGATTTTATGTAAAAATCTCACAATGGCAAAGTTTACGTTATTCTGGGTAGATTGTTGGGTGGTCTTCTTCACATGAGCTGTATCCTCTGTAGTTCATAAAACATATATATAATATACCATTATTGTTTTCGTGATAATGTTCTTTGTTTGTAGATCATTCAATAAAGTGTGTTTGATGATCATTGATAAATTCAATTAAGGTTCATACCTTGAAAATTGTATTTATAGTTTGTTGTTTCCCAGACATAATTTTTACTAGCTTATTCCCACATTGAGCAATATTTTGCTTGATATCAATCAACCCAGTTCAACTGTTTTTAATGTTGCAGTATCTGAAACCACATGATCATGGGAAGCTTTCTCAAGTTGAGCTCCTTGTCATTGATGAAGCTGCTGCTATTCCATTGCCAATTGTTAAGTCCTTGCTTGGTCCATACCTTGTTTTCCTATCATCCACTGTCAATGGGTATGTTTGCTTTCCTTTCGAAATGAGATAACACTGAAAATCATGGTTGTAATCATTCTGGATGTTTTTGTATTGAAGGTACGAAGGAACTGGGCGATCCTTGTCTTTGAAGCTCCTACAGCAGTTGGAATCCCAAAGCCAGCCATCTGCTCCAAATAATGGACCCAATTCAAGTAAGAGTCTTCTTACTTTCATCTAAAACAGAGGTTCTTATGTTTAATGCACTTCTTTTGAAGAACCTTGGATTTTTGGATGTTTTACACTTATTTTGTGTTTTGTTTTGGTTTGTAGGTAGGCTTTTTAAGAAAATTGAATTAAATGAGTCCATTAGGTATGCATCTGGTGATCCTATTGAGAGCTGGCTTAATGATTTACTTTGTTTGGATCTTGCGAACTCCATCCCCAATATCAGTAGGTGAGCATCATCTAAATTGCATTTTGTATTCTTCCAAGTTACTTGCATGTCTGAAACAATTTATGGTTTTCTTTAGGCTACCTCATCCAAAAGAATGTGATCTTTATTATGTCAACCGAGACACACTTTTCTCATATCATAAGGAGAGTGAGATATTTTTACAGGTATGGATTAGAAATGCTCTTTTTTCCTTATTCATGAATGGATGCTTATCATAATTCCTTAATATTTCAGCGGATGATGGCACTTTATGTTGCTTCCCATTACAAAAATTCACCCAATGACTTGCAACTAATGGCTGATGCGCCGGCTCATCACCTATTTGTATTGCTTGGTAGGGACTAATTGCCCAGCATTCCCAACTGTTCACCATGGCAACACTGTCAGGCTGTACTAAGTACTAACTTATGTTCTTTATTTTCTAGGCCCAGTCGATGAGTCTAAAAATCAGCTCCCGGATATTCTATGTGTAGTCCAGGTTCTAAACTGCTTCCTGCTTGATCTTCTTAGTATTTTATTTTGAAATTTTCTCTTAATGATGGCCATATGCTGATTCTTTGCTTGCACAGTAGCCAAAAGTGTGAAATATATGATTCTCTAATTGCGGTGTAGCCGAACAACATTAAAGTTTCTTACATAATTGTAGAAATGCATCCTAATGCCATGCACCAGTAACAAAAATTACATACATCTTAATTTGCTATTGTACTATTCAGCGTTTATCAATCTATTTGATGTTGTTGAGTCAATTTGCCATAGGAATCACCATATCTGCCCATACTGTTATAAAAAAGGGAAGTTCAGTTTGATGGTACTCCCATCATTCAGAAATAGATGTCATCTTAGGATCCATGCAGTCAAACCTAGTAATCTTAACTCACTAATATACACAAAAAACATTAAGGTTTCATATGTAAATAAGATATTAGCATTTTTTTAATGAAATATTATTCTGTAGTTATATTTTCAATATGTTTTTATGGATATATCATTAGAAAAGGCAAAATAAATGATATGCATTGGACCATGCCAATGCCCTAAATGACAAGTAAAAAAGAATGGAGTGAGTATGTTCTGCACCTGCTCCCGCTTGAAATGATCTCATGTGGTCGTCTGTATACTTATTTTAATTTAAGGGATTTTTTTGCATTTTTATTTTTTTATCTCATCATATATGTATTTGTCATCTGCGGCAACACTCCGGTGCTATGCTATTTTGGAAAACATCCAACTTCAGTTTTTAGTTGACAATGTAAAGACACTGCAATGTTTCATAGCTTACTGTTTACTTTCAATTGTGAACCTTTTAGTGAGTTTTGCATTGTTTATTTTTTACCTCATCAGAATGTGCTCAAGCTTCATGTGTTGGCCCTGGTGTAATAACTCATTATATGTGCACACCACATTATGCAAATCTGGTTCAACTTTTTAACGACTGATCTGTAGGGCTCAGGCTTTATGTTTTTTAAAAGTTCTTTTAATTTAAAACTAATTCCCATTCCCTACAAAAAAAATCTATTACTTCATATCTTTAGCTTCAACTCATTGTTCTTACTATGCATTGTTTGCTGAATACATTTTTAGCTTTGCTGGAAGCTGAACCTTTCCTTGATTGAACTAATTTATTCACGTGGTTGTTAAATTCAGTACTTAACTCTTGTTAAAATTTAACTTCTCCACTTCACTTCCACTGATGCCCATCTTCAGATGATATGAACAATCTAGACTGAAAATTTAAAGGGTAGTTCCTACTGAATACAACCGCCACAACATTTCAAGATGTTGACCTTTCTTGTAAATATACTTGTTTGTGATCTTCAGGTCTGTTTGGAAGGTCAAATATCTCGAAAATCAGCTATGAAAAGCCTAAGTGAGGGTCGGTCACCTTCTGGTGATCAAATACCATGGAAATTTTGTGAACAGTTTCAAGACAACGTGTTTCCAAGTCTCTCAGGAGCTCGGATTGTACGAATTGCTGTCCATCCAAGTGCTGTGAGGGTGAGGTTTATTGCCTTTATAGAACTCTGTTATGCACGTGTTAACATCACTCTCCACACTCTAAATATTCTCCTTTGTCAATGCAGCTTGGATATGGTTCAGCTGCTGTGGACCTTTTGACAAGGTATGCATTTCTCTTCTTTACCCCAACTAGGGGTTATGGGTGCTGTGGATTGTAGTATCTGTTGATGCTCTTCTGTTTTTTTTTTGGCTGAAACTGGTATTTGATGATTAATGATGGTAGATATAGGGAACGGACTTGTCTAATCTTACTGGCAATTTAATTAGTAATTTTTTCACAAGGATTTGTTTACCCATACTCAATTACTGACATTTATTTATTTGGTTTGAAAGGTACTATGAAGGGCAAATGACTCTATTTGCTGAGGATGAGGAGGAAAATGAAGAGCCTGAAGTCAGGATCACTGAGGCTGCAGAGAAGGTTCATTTGAACAACTATTTATTATGCCCATTTGATATCTTATTGTGCAACAGTTTGAAATAGCTCTACAATTAGAACTATATTGTATGGTTTTCATACTACATATTTTAATGTATGAACAGTTTTAAATTTGCAAACTTTGAACAAAATAAGCATGGTGTAATATTTTTAGATAGTAGTTCTTTTTTATTTCTGCACATAGCACAGCAGCTTTTATTATGTACATTGTGATGCAAGCCTCTGTTTGCCTACCATATTATTTGAATTAATATATTGTGACCAAACAATATTATTTTGCTTGACCACAAGTCTCTACCTTACAGTTTTGTATATTACTATTGCAGGCTTCTCTACTAGAAGAGACCGTAAAGCCTAGGGCAAATCTCCCACCACTCCTTGTCCATCTTCGCGAACGTCGTCCTGAAAAGCTCCATTATCTTGGTGTATCTTTTGGACTTACACAAGAGCTTTTCCGTTTTTGGCGGAAGCACAACTTCTATCCATTCTATGTGGGCCAAATTCCTGTAATGATCTAATCTGATCTATTTGTTGTTCTTCACCTCTGCAGTTCTTCTTTTGTAGTAGCTTCTTATGTTTCCTCCATCTATTCTTCAGAGTGCTGTGACTGGTGAGCATACTTGTATGGTCTTGAGGCCCTTAAATAGCGATGACATTGAAGTTAATGAGTCAAGCAAATGTGGATTTTTGGATCCATTTTATCAAGGTACAAAATCATGAGTTCTGTTTCCTCATCTAATGCATTTCAAACTGAAGCTGCTTGATTTCTTAACTGTACACAGCAAATCTGACGGAAGGTTTACGGTTCAGATTTTGCCTTTTGCTTGATTTTTTTGGTGCATTAGCTAAATTTTGGAACAATGTGCCCAGATTTCAGACAAAGATTCAGGCGTCTCTTAGGAACATCTTTCCGGCATCTCAATTTTAAGCTTGCAATGAGGTATATTGAAGTTTCAAATTTTTTTTCATGGGAAAGAAATTTGGTGATGTTCTAATTATTGGCTGTGTATTCCCAGTGTATTGGCTTCCAAGATTGATTTTTCAGATCACGAACCCTCAGACTATTATACCAATATTACCTCAAAGATATTGGGAGATATGCTATCACCACATGATATGAAGCGGCTGGAAGCATATTCTAACAATTTGGTCGATTATCATCTGGTAAGAAATTTATGAAGGATCTTTAGTTTGATTCCACTTGTTCAAGGCAAAATTTCTAGGCCCAGGTTTGGTAGGGATGCAAATTGGGGTTCTACATTGTTATAGATCACTCAGCAACTTTCAGATTTCTGGAAATATTTAATACCTGCACAGCTACTCTGCAAATCACTGCCTCCTTATGATTTTATTACCGTTCACTTCTGCAAATGTAGCTTTTGTTGCTATGATCAGAGAAGGTTATCTTCTCTCCTTTTCGTTTATTAAATTCCATCTCATGAAAGCATTTTCTCAATCAGGTTAGAAGTTCAGATGTTGTCATTTGCCTTTATATGAATACAAGTTGTGTTATAAAGCTACATTGAAACACTTCCAATTTTCACCTTTTTCTGTTATTTTTGTAGATTCTGGACCTTGTCCCTATTCTTGCACACCAGTATTTTTCAGAGAAGCTTCCTGTTACACTACATGGTGCCCAAGCAGCTGTTTTGTTCTGTATGGGACTACAAGACAAAGACATAGGTGCTACAAAGGTTAGCTCAAGTTGATCCCAAGCAAATTCAAAATACTTGGAATTAAAATTCATCGAGATGGCATGTCTTATTCTTTTGGTTTTTCTGTTGACAGGAAGAACTGGGGATAGAGAGGGAACAGGTTCTATCAAACTTCATCAAGACAATGAAGAAGTTATACGGTTACCTTCATAATATTGCAGGAAAAGAAATTGAAGCAACATTACCACGACTAAAGGAAGTAAGCAACCATATTTTGTTTCCTTTTGTCAACTTAGTATTGACACGTAATAGTTGCACTTCCAGATTTGGCATTGTTCATTGGTGGGCATGGAAGCAATGCTCATGGTGTAGTTAGATAAAATTTTGTGCATGGCCATAATCTCATAATAGCTGCTATGTCTGACTACTACTTCCAGATTGATACAGCTCCTCTTAAATCATTGGATGAGGACCTTGATGAAGCAGCCAGGGAAGTAAAGGTATGTTTTCTTTAGAGTTTAGATACAGTAATGCGTTGCATACTTAAAATCCTGAGTCGTCCACTGAGGAGTAATGAGGATGTTGAAATATTTTATGAGTTCAAGTGCAGTTTCTGCACGATTAAAATATTAAAACTGGCCATATGTCTCGTACAGAAAACACCTAAATTATTTGAGCACCATTATTAGATGTGGACAATATCGTGACACATTTAAACACGAATAAAAAAAAAGGTTGCATTTGCATGCCAAAGTTGTGGTTTCTTTGCTAACCTTATCTTGGGCAAATATAGGAACAAAGAAGAGCAATAGATGAGGATGATGTGGACCCAAAGTTTCTGCAAAAGTATGCAATTGATGCCGATGACGATGAGATTGAGAAGGCGCTGAACGGAGGAAAGATTTCCGCAAGCGGTGTTATCAGTGTGAAATCCAACAAGACAAAGGCTGACAAGCAAGAGAAGCGCAAAGAAATGAAGAAATCAAAAAGGAAAGGAAATGATGGAGAGAAATCTGAGTCTAAGAAGAAGAGGTCTTGAATCATCAATTTAAATTAGCACTTCCAGAAAGTTGACCTCGGTAGCTTGTGAAACTCACGAGAAACAAGTTGACCTCGGTGGCTCGTAAAACTTACCAGAAAAACTCCCTGTGCATGCTGAGGAAGCCCTGCTAACACAAAGCCTCGAAAACGTGTTCATCTCACAAGGGGGGCTCAAAGGAGCAGACAAGTTCTCCAGAAAACATCTGGCACCAGCAGCCATCAATTTTGATGTTTCAATTTCTTAGAATATTACTATAGTTTTGCTGTATCCTCACTGTAGCACAGTTAATTTTGTTATGGAAGAAAATTGCAGCTTACTTGTTTGCTAAGTGTGGGAAATCCTTACTACATATAGGATTTTATTCCTATATTGCTTGCGCTTTTTGGGGTTCAGTGGGCATTTATCCTTAAGGGCACCCACAATGGTTATTTATAGGCTCTCTACAAGAGATCCATGTCAGCATATTTTCCTACTTGGAAGAGATTAAATGAAGAGAGAGAGCAAAACTATCTATTAACCTGGAAATAATCTATAGAGAAAAACGAGACAATTGATTAGAGAGCTATAGAAACCCATGTGTAGATATACTATTGAGGTGGTATACGATTAATCTAGTCTATTGCTGAGATGTACATATTTTATAGATAGCACCTTACTTTATCATTGCGGGTGCTCTAAAAAATGTGCTGGTTCGTTATTGTAAGAGTTTAAAACGATCAAAGAACGGTCGTGTGCGATGCAACATGGTGATGGTGTGTTTTTTTTGTATTTTATAAATGCAAGGTCCAAAAGAAAGAACCTGACCATGTCTGTTGCTAGATTTGTCCTAAGATTCTGAAATCACAATTACAAAACAAGGAATGACTGCAATCGCAAAAACATCCTGAAATAAAAAAAATTAGGAAAGTGCTATGCATATAACTTAATTGTCTTACTTACGTACGACTGAATTTGATCAACGGATCAACGGTTGTAAACGGTCGCAGTGCATATAAATATGCTCTCTTTTGATTGATTTATATAGTGGCGTGTCTCTAGCTGTATATGAGTTGTACATATACGTGTAAGGCCCTATTTAGATTTCAACTTTTTTCTTTAAACTTTTAACTTTTCCGTCACATCGAACTTTCTTATCCACACAAACTTTCAACTTTTCCATCACATTATTTCAATTTCTCAAAACTTTCAATTTTGGTGTGGAACTAAACACAGCCTAACACTAAAAAAACAGTTACACCTTAGGTCCTAGGTTCCAGGATTTAACGGCTTTGTGCTTTCAGTGGTAAGCGATGTACCTGTCGACAGTGAGACGTCTGTGGTGACTTCGTCAATCTCTAGGATTTGTCAGCCCAGTCTTCGAAGATGCTCATAGAGGTAGGGTTTGCTTGCGTGCATTTATAGGGATGAGTGTGTGTGTTGTGAGTGTCTGCGTTGTAATATGTAATTTTTTAAAAAAACAGTTATAGAGAACATGCGTGCACTTGGGTTCTGTCATCGTGTCATCTCCTCTCCTGATTCTAATTTCAGCAAAGAAAACCTTCCTTCCCCAGTTCACACTTCCCAAGCGTTCTGAATTCTGAACCTGCAAGCCCTAGCAATTCTGAACGAGGAAGCTCTTCCTGAAAGGCTTTTTCCTCCACGCTTAGATTTTCATTCAGATTCTGTTGCTACCAGGGTTTACATTTCCGACAGGATTTCGCGAAATTTTGATGTTTCGATGAGGCTCGAAAGTATAAACCGTTTAAGATTTCGAGAAGTTTCATCCAAATTCAAATTTGAATTCATAAAAAAAAATAAAATCAAATAAAATCTTATAAATACTATGATATTCATATAACTTATTGAGATATAAATTTTCGAAAAACATTATGTATTATGTGTATTTACTGAAACTTACATCAGAAAAGAAAAGAATAAAGAATTAAAAAAAGGAAAACAAATTACTGATCGAAATTTCGATGATTTCGATCGGAATTTCGCCAAAACTGATCGGTTTTCGAAAATTTGTCGGTAAACTTAGGGAATTTGTATTCAAATTTTGGTTTATGAAATTTGTTCAGAATTTACCGGTTTTCCACCGGATTTCGCGAAATTCCGAATTCCACCAGTGCCCGAAACGGAAAAGCCTGTCGGAATTGTAAACCCTGGTTGCTACAAACCAAGTTTCCCAAACAGGGCGTAGAAAGGAAGCAATATCATGATACGCTTGAAGAATACTAGCTATCAAATTTCAACCGTTTCACTTCACAGGCAAAATCCGTAAGCTGAATATTAGCTGAACCAATACCATGATACTATCTTCATCTATGAATTATCTCATCTCATCTTCAAAGTGACACAGCAGTTCAAACATAGACCCTAGAAAATGGAGCCTTTGCCATCTCTCTGCCTGCTAGTGAGACTATTGACTGCTAATTTGTAAGCTGAATATTGTTAGCAGCCGGGTTGATGATGATTGACCAACCTGCACAATTTTTCAACACACCTGTATCATCCTTCTCAATTGACAGCTGACTGAGGCCACTCTTTTATTAGGCTTAGGTTTATTGGCTTATATGATTTATAAGCCGGTGGATTTAATGTCCTAAGTTTAGTAGTGGAGTCATACATCAACCTCACATAAGCCAAAAAAGCTTCTCCAACCTAGCTTTTGGTTTAATAGTGTTAGAGTGGCTTATGGCTTAAAAAAACTAAACAAAAATAAGCTGCTTGTTTGTTTAGGCTTAGACTTTTCGGCTTATAAGTTGGCTTATAAACCTAAACAAAATAGGGCCTGAATATGGCTTGCGAATTGCGATCTTGTCTTATCGCTTAGAAATTCAAGTTTATCTAGGTGTGTGTGTACATACACAAGCTTGCGGCGACTTGTGCTCGTGATTCTGCAGATGCAAGATGTGGATGTTTCACAGTTTCAGATGTTTCCAGGCATCCAGCTATCAGTTACTGTTATGTTTGGTTGGAGCTAGGCTGTGTTGGGCACCCCTTCTTCCCAACCCCTCTTCCTTTTTTTATACACACACGCTTCTCAAACTATTAGGCGGTGTATTTTTTAAAAAAAAGTTTCTATACAAAAGTTGCTTAAAAAAATTAAATTAATCTATTTTTTAAAAAAATAGTTAATACTTAATTAATCACGCGCTAATGAACCGTTTCGTTTTCCGCGCGTTAACATTGGGAACCAAGCTGTCCGAACACAGCCAGAGGCTTGGTACTTGGCTTGACTTCTAAAGATAAGTTGGAGCGCGCTACTCTATCTTTTTTCGATAGCACGATTTTTAAATTATTAAAAGGTGTATTTTATTTTCTAAAATAGATAAATCTATTTTTAAATTTATAATAGCTAATACTTAATTAATCATATGCTAATGACTCACCTTGATTTCGGTGCCAGAAAAACCTCAATACTATTCTCTCTTTCAAACTCAGCGTAGGATGAAGTCGGTTACCGAACAGAAGCAGTCAAGCAGAGAGATTTCTCCTCCATTATTATCGTCATTTCATCAGCTTGTGAACTTCAGACAACACTGAAATTGCATCTTCAACTCTGTATGCGACACCCGTGAACTTTGGATGGAACTAATGCATAAATAAATAAATAAATAAATTGTTCCGATATATTTGACCCGAAAAGTCTTTGTTGGCACATACTCCCTCCGTCCCTAAATATTGATGCCGTTGACTTTTTAAAGTATGTTTGACCGTTCGTCTTATTCAAGAACTTTTGTGAATATTATTTAAAAACTTGAGTAGTAGTAGTATTAACAATGAATCAGATAATAAGAAAAGAATTATTAATTACTTAAATTTTTTAAATAAGACGAACGGTCAAACATATTTAAAAAAGTCAACAGCGTCAAATATTTAGGGACGGAGGGAGTACATACTTTTGAAATAAAATATTTAATTTTAAAGTTACACACATGCTGTCCATGCCAAATAGATTTCAAAAAAATACTAGTAGCTCTTTTACCCCAAAAAGAAACAAGAAGTTGTCCGCACGGTACAGATGATCGACGGTTCGTTGTCACTGACGAGCATGTTCAGATCGGAAGGTAATTCCGATGTTCAGAAGCAAGCGCTTAGCGAAGCGTACAACGAAGTGTTAAAAAACATGACCATAGACCAAATCCATGGAGACAGGGTAAAACAAAGCAAAAATGAAGCTGTCCTAATTAGAAACCTAGCTAGCCAATCTCAATTCTTTAATACGATTTTACGATTCTAATTAAGATGCTTTGATTGTAAGATTCTACATAAGTAAAATATATAATTTTATGATTTTTATATATACGATTATATAATTGTGATCATGGTTAGAATTTCTCATTTCGATTCAGGATGATGATTTTAACAACCTATCACCAATTATGACCTACTTTCGTGCTTGACTGGTTTTGATTGCCAATATAGTATAAGAATGCACTAAAACTGATGGAAACAACCAATCGTCTATGTTTTTTCTCTTACTATAGACAACTTAAAGCTTAAAATATGGTATAGAACTTTTTTATGTCATGAAAAGGACACTGGGGACTAAACATATTTACCACTTGTGGTAATTCTCCATAATCTTTTTTAAGAAGGAATTCTCCGTACTTAACAATATTACTACTGGTTTTAATAATCCAAAATGTTGACTAAACTGCACATCTACGCTTTTATCACTATTTTCCAACAAAGAATTCTAGAAATAGCCTCTAAACTCTACATATTAATTACAAAATCATGATACAAAATGAATATAGCGATATGATTTTTAACATATAAAATAAAATAGTTTAGAAATTATTATTGATCAAAGTGTGAACAAGTAGACTCCACTGTGTTATTTATTTCAATTACTCTAGTTCGACTCTTCATGGGAGCGAATTTTGTAGGATTTAACGGCGTTGTGCTTTCAGTGGTAGGCGACATACCCGTCGACGGTGAGCGCCTGTGGTGACTTCGTCAATCTCAAGGATTTGCCGGCTTAGTCTTCAAAGATGCTTATAGAGGTAGGGTTTACGTGCGTATGTTCATAGGGGTAAGTGTGCGTGCGTTGTGAGTGTCTGCGTTGTACCATATAATTAAAAAAAAGGTGTGTCATATATTAAGAGCCTGATTAGTTGCCCATATTCCCTGATAAACCAAAACGGCTTATTAGAGATTAAAAAATAATTTATATGTAAAACTTTTATATATATTTTTTCGTAGCGACTTAAAAATCAATAATAAAAAAATTACGTAGAAAATATCTTAAAATCAATACCAAATTTAAATTTTTTGCTTTGACTTATTTGGCGAAACGATGGGATCTCTAATCCCCACCCATCCGAACTCGATGAGGCTTCTTTAATAATGCCCCAGGTCATAGGAGCTGCTTCCCTCCGAGCTCTATATAAACCACATAAACCTCTTCCAAATCACCCCAATTCCCAAAGCAACCGACACACACACACACAAGCTACAAACATGGCTGCTTCTTCTTGGTGGGTTGTAGCGGCGTGCGTGGTGTTGGCGGCGGCGGCGGCGGCCGACCCGAGGGACGGGTTCACGGCGGTGAGCCTGGGCGATGGCAACTTCCAGCTGCAGTGGCCGTACGACGTGGAGAGCAGCTCGAGGTACAGCTTCGACGGCACGGTGAGGCGGCTGTGGGTCTTCTCCGACGACAAGCCCTTCAAGCCGCAGAGCGGAACCAACCCAAGGACGGAGATCAGGATGACGGTGCGTATTATCATAATGGCGTGCTTGATTAATTCATTAATTAATTAGTTAGCTTCAATAAATTAATAAAATGATTAATAATCACTCAGTCTACTACTTTCTGCTACAGTAATTTATGTAATAATAATGCTCTAAATCAGTCCAGTCATCGAACACATCGATAGAGATGACGAGATGGGACATGAAAACACGTATTTATGGAGATAAATCTAATTATATAATTTATATTGTTTTCATTAATTTGTGTCTAAAAGATAATGTTGGTCAAATTCAAAAGTCTGCCCATACGTATACTTCACGTGATAGCTACCTATATTTTTGGAAAAATGAATACCACTAGTTGACTAGACAATCTAAGAGGGGATGTGAGGGGTTTCGTTGGAAAAATGAATACCACTAGTTGACTAGGCAATCTAAGAGGAGATGTGAGGGGTTTCGTTGTAGCAGGAGGGGTTTATCCAGAATCATTGTACTAAGAGGTGTGACCCCTCCTATATTGCTTTTCTTTGGGACGGAGGAAGTACTCACTAGCTATTCCACTCCATTTATACTACTCCATCCTTTTAATATTATAAGTCGTGTCAAACTTATTTAACTTTGATCAAGTTTATAGAAAAATATATTAGCATTTTCAACACAAAACAAATATATTATTAAATTAAATATATTCCATGCTAGATTTAATAAAATGAATTTGATGTTTTAGACGTTGCTAAATTGTTCTATAAATTTGGTCAAACTTAATAAAGTTTGAATAGAAAAAAAATTGTATGATTTGAGTTAAGTAATTTTTATGAGGTGTAGTGGTAAATTATTAGGGAAAAAAAGAGCAGAACTACTGATTAATTTCATCATAATTGTTTTAGTTTGATTAATTTAAACATCAAACTTCAACCACGTCATATAAGCATAAGACCATAATCCCTTTGTCCCAAAAAATAATAATTTTTTTTTGAAAATTCAGACATATTATCAGTACACACAAATGATCATAATAACTCTACATACATAGAACTAAAGGTAAGACACATGGGGATATAAAAAAGGGAGGGCAGAAGACATGATATCTCCGTCAAACTAATTGGATAAGTTTCACCTTATTACAAATACAATATTTTTAGATAAAATTTAAATGGTAAAATATATTCCCTCCATCCCATAATATAAGACATGGTCAAATTTGGCACAATCTTCAAAACTAATTTTTGACTTATAATTCTCATATACTATAAGGTTTATTGTAACAAAATTATAACTATCTTAAAGTAAATTTAAATGTCAATCCAATGGTATTAATTTAGCAAATAAAATTTAATTTATATTACAATAATTAGTGGTCAAAGTTAAACCTTAGAATGTGAGCACGTCTTATATTATGGGATAGAGGGAGTAATTATTCTGGGATGAAGGTACTATAGATAATCACATCCAAATAAATTAACGAGGAATCTAAAAGTGATTTGATTTGGACAATACATTAATTAATTGCATGCAGGGTTATGACTACTCGTCAGGGGTGTGGCAATTCGAGGGCACCGGTTACGTCCCCTCCGGCACCACCGGCGTGTCCATCATGCAGGTGTTCGGTGGCGGGACCGCCACCACCCTCATGCTCCACGTCTATGGCGGCGACCTTTGGTACTACCACCAGCAGGTGGTGGAGACCAACATCTACGACCGCTGGTTCCGCCTCAATGTCATCCACGACGTCGCCGCCTCCCAGCTCACCGTCTTCATTGATGGCCGGGAGAGGCTCCGCGTCGCCGGCAAGGGTGGCGACTCGCACTACTTCAAGTTCGGCGTGTACATGCAGACGAACCCGTCCAACCGCATGGAGTCTCGCTGGAAAGGCATCAGCATCCTCAACAAGACATAGTAACCTAGTATCGAAATTAGACATAAATTGATGTTATGAATAAATCTATCTAGATTCAATAATATTAGATTGTGTCAAATCTATCGGGTATAAAGTTATTATATTTTAAGATGGAGATAGTACTTGGAGTAAATTATAACTGGACATTGTGTAAACACGCATGTCTCTACTTGTGTTCTTACATGCGTGGAGTACTATGCACATGCCTATATGTATGGTTGTGTATGTCAATTTTGTTTCATCTATATATTGAGTGTACGTATATATGATATCTTTGCATTAAGAAAAGTACTTAATTATGTGATAATACATTTATGTGTACTATCTATTGTTAAGAATATACTCCCTATGTTCCTGAATAAATATAATGTTAGTCTCAAGATTTATCCTTAAATATGTAGTTTTAATGTGGAGTAGAACTCTTCTAACACTACTAATTCATCTTTTTAATCTTGTTTTTAGCCATTGAATCAATAGTAATCTCTCTTATTATTTTCTCCATCTCCTTACTTTCTCTCCATATTAATAAAGTGCATAGTTTTTTTAAATCTTTTGTTTAATGTCTTTGACTAGTTAAAATTATACTTATTTAACGACCGATGGATAAATTCTTACTCTTTCTATCTAAGTATCTTTTTTGTTGGCAAGCTACTATTACGAGTTTGGCCACTAATAATTTTTAAATGGTTAATCTACGATATAAACATAACTTCTTACGTAAGTTACGTTTAAAGTACATCATCTTTTTAGATATTTGTATTTTTTTTCTTTTAGCAAAAAGCACGAGTGGTTATTTAAATATGAATAGTGTCTATTTTCAAGAATTTAGAAACGAAAGGGAGTTTTTTCTAATAAAACTAGTGTTAAGTGAGAGTGTTTTATCCGCATTATATATACTTTGTTGGAAGGGACCCTTGTTGGAAAGAATATAGTTAAGTATGGTCCACTTTGGTGAATTGTTGACCGTAAGTCAAGCGGGTCAGGTGAGTTAGAATAAAGAGTGCCATGGGGCTCACTTCCGTTAACCTAGCCGCAAGTGATGAAAAATAAAATTTGGCACTCAACCAAATATAATACTTTTACATTTTATTCAGTTACATATCATTGTCAGTTGTCAATTGTCACTACATACCTCTTGGTTCTTTATGTGTGTGTATTCCTAACAGTAAATTACATTAGTTTCTTGGTAATTAATCACATCAACACACACCTTAATTATCAAGTACCACAACGCATCCAGAGAGTTCACTTAGGGCAAGTGCAATAAGGCTAGGGAAGCCGTCTATTAGCCTGCATACGTCAGAGAAAGAGAAATATGAGGTGGAGGAGAGAGAAAGCAGGAGAGAGAAGGAAGTCGTCGACTAAATAATCGACGATGATGCACGGGCGCCAAGGCTCATGCAGCCAGCAGTATGCTTCATCCCTAGGCTCACCATAAATACAGTGGAACAAAGATAAAAATTAGGCCCACAAAGATAGATAAAATAATAATATTTTTGAGTAAGTGGTAGAGACAATTATTAAAAACGTTGTCTGTAGTGCTTACTCTAGTTGAGTTGGAGATTTTTATAGTAGGCAATCGGCTATATTATTGTCGTTGCCCTTAGAAAGTTCAGACATGATCTATTAAATGTCGAGCATATCAAGGGATTAAATTGATACCTCATACTACTAGTAATAGGCCAGTACGTAGCTTTGCATCAAATCTAAAATCACATCCAATTCTTCTTAACAATTCAACTAATCCAATTCTTGTGGAGATTATGGGTATCATATACCCGCATAATATGGATATCCGATTGGTTTATAAGGGATATATCATGTAGATAGATTATGTTTAGGAAATGACTCGGGTATTATGTTAATTTGTGTATCAAGTAATTAAGGGTTATAGGTTGTATGTTGTAATCTCGTCTCCTTCCCCTATATAAGGAGGGGTCCGGATGCTCTTAGGGGCATAACGTTTCTCCCAGATCATCAGATTAATAACAAACTCGGTGGAATATTTTTCCGGACAGGAGTAGGTATTACTTCTCATTGAGATGATCTGAACCTGTATAAATTCTCTGTCTCCTGATCCATTCACTTTTCTAACTTAATTGCCATCCCTTCTAGTATTACCGAAATCTTACCGAAATCTTGTTTCGACAATCCTTATATAAAGTTCTTATTCATAAGTGCATGGATCTCTCTAACTAAGATCGATGCCACATCAAATCACTCAGTCAATTGGGTAGTTCTGCTACTGCTGCAGCGCTGCCTGCTCCTGGGCCACCTGGGCCGTCGTCACCGGGCTTGCGAACAACAATTGTTACGGAAGATCAAGGTTTGGCATTCTTGCCCTGTGCCTAACTTGCGCTGCACTGACTGATCAACACCAAGACAATATTCAGACATTGTTCAACATGCACAACATTCCATGGCTCAGAAATTCAGAGAAATGGGCTTACATTTTTGGCTCCACAAGCTTTCTTGTCATGTTCACAGGCTACCTCAACCTATGCTATTGTCTTCTGCAAACAAACAAACAGACAAATTAAAAACATTTCAATGTTAATAGGTGAAAATAGAATAATCATTCTGATTCTGTGACAAGAGTGTGATGGAAATGTAGACAACTGATTTACCCATGAGTTGGCGTCCTCCTCTTTCGTCTTCTTGTCCTTGCCGTTGTGGTCTCTTCCACCCATGTTGCTACCTACTCCCGCCGTCTCATTAAAAACGAATCTAGAATCTGATGTGATATATTTTAGTACGATGAATTTGAATATATGTATGTCCAGATTCGTAGTACTAAAATATGTCACATCTGATATTAGGTTGGTTTTTTATGGGACGGAGGGAGTAAATGAGTACTCCTAATGAGCGGGTGATCGCTCCCTCCCCTCCCAACTTCCCAAGCGATCACCCGCCCCTCCCCCTTACTAATTTACCTCCCCTTCTTCTCTTACTACTACACCATACAAATTTAAATTAAAATTCAAATTTCAAATGGGTATGTAAATTTTTTACTTATAAACTTTGGGTCTATAAACTAATATTTAAATTCAAATTCAAATTCAAATTCAAATTTGAAATGGGTATGTAAACTTTTGACCTATAAACTTTGGGTCTATAAACTAATATTTGAATTTAAATTCAAATTTGAATCGGGTATGTAAACTTTTGACTTATAAACTTTGGGTCTATAAACTTTAGGTGTATAAACTTTAGATGCATAGAAATACCATATATAGAAAATATTTGAATTCAAATTCAAATTTGAATGGATATAATTCAAATTCAAATTTGAATCGGGTATGTAAACTTTTGACTTATAAACTTTGGGTCTATAAACTTTAAGTGTATAAACTTTAGATGCATAAAAATACTATATATAGAAAATATTTGAATTCAAATTCAAATTTGAATCCTGATATAATTTAAATTCAAATTTGAATCGGGTATGTAAACTTTTGACTTATAAACTTTGGGTCTATAAACTTCAGGTCTATAAACTTTAGATGTATAGAAATACTATATATAAAAAAAATATTTGAATTCAAATTCAAATTTGAATCGGATATATAAACTTTTGATCTCTAAACTTTAGATATGTAAACTTGAGGTGTATAAACTTTAGATGTGTAAACTTGAGGTGTATAAACTTTAGGTGCATAAATTTACTAAAATAGAAAAGTAATGCGGTGCCAAAAAAGGAAACCAGGTGAAGGGAGGGAGGGGGAAGCGGGATCGATCGCTACCCTTGTCGTCGGGCGATCGATCGCCCATTAGCACTTCCGGGAGTAAATCCTGAGGCTGTATTATTGAATCTTGAGGGGTATATATATAGAGAGGTTCTTCAAAACAGTGGAGGAATTCGGTGGATTTCTATTGATTCTTGAGGGGTATATATAGGGACTGTTTGGTAAAGCTAGCTCTAACTTCTAAATTTAGCTTCAGGAGTTAAGTCTGTAGTGTAGTTGTGAAGCTGTTTAAACCCAGCCCAGCTCCATCTCCCTAATTTATTTTGTGAGAGCGCTCCACTCTGCTCCGTTTCTATTTTAGGTGGAGCTGAAACTATTTGCCGAAGTTTAGAGTTGGGCCAAACAGACCCATAGAGGAATGGGTTGGAGAGAAGAAGTTTATCTGTAGACAAGGCAACACATGATTTGAATGCTAATCTAGCAAATATAGAGATTACATGCCATATTGTAATTGATTAGGAGTACTTTTATACTGCGGTTGATTATGATAATGTAATTGTAGTTGTAGGCATAATTAAAACAAACTAATTATCCAGTTTTTTTTATAAGTTTTTTTCATGGTCGTCAAAACTATTGGGAAAATGAGAAACAAAATAGACACTACGCCCCATCATCGACAGTTCACAAAATCACTACGCCCCAAAACTCAAAAAGTCATATTACTTAATATTCACATTAGGGTCACAAGATGTCCATACATTTCATTAAGTTACTACATGCAAAAGCACACACGATCAATTACTTCGACCTGTTACTCCTAACTCGCTTTGCATCGAGCATCAGCCATGCACGCAGGGGCGTGTCTACGTTATACTACCCGGCGGAGTCACAGGACCCTGGATAGATTATTCAAATCCTATCTAAATTACATTATATTAATTAATATATTAATCAATAATTAAATAATTAATATGTATTGAACCCTCGGTAATTTTTATTCAGGGTTCGTCACTGCATGCATGGTAAATTAAGCTATGGAAGCATAGACCAATCAAGTAGCAACCGTGATATCCATCTTGCAAAAACCAAGGTCAAACCCACCCTAGCTTGCTCCTCAAAGCTGTCCTAGGATTGAACGGGTACTCCATGGTCACCGGACTAGCTAGCAGTAGCACCACCACCTTCTTCAACCTCATCATGAACAGCCTCAATTCCCCCTATTCTCCACCACTGCAACAGATCGCTGAAACAAGATGAGGCCATCATCATCATCGTCAACGATGACATTCTTCTCGTCCTTAGAATCAATTAAGTAGCACGAAATCTTCATCGATGCTCCGCTGTGCGAACGAAGAACCGTGCTCTGAAGTCCCTTGATCCTTCGGTGACTCGAACCTGGATGGTTGCCTCCACTGCATTGACGATCTCGGCGAACTTGAACTCCATGGTGCCTAAATAGGCTGGGCTTTCGCTTATAAACTTACGGAGATGCCACAACATTACAACTTTAGGTTGTGTTCTAACACAAGGTTTTAACTCTTTTTCTTTTTTTTTACGGGAAAACAGTCAGAAGGGTCGGTCCTGAGCTTTTACTCTATGCAAAAGTAGAGTAAAATCTTCTCTAAAAAGAGATTTCCAAGTGTGGAAAGAAGGCTGACAGCTGCTGTAAATGAAATCATTGCTTCTTTTCCAAATATTCCAAAGATCCACAACAATGGTTTCTATAAAAAAAGGGGTGGCCGAAACTTCTTCATGCAGAGATTATCATGATCATGAAGTCCTGGTTTGTGAGCCAGTTGATTCCAAGATAGTTCTAGCAATTGATGGCAAAGGGGCAAGTGAAGAAGAGATGTTTGAAATCTTCAATGATTGATAGAGGGCATAGAACACAGTTGGGCCCAGTGCTGACAAATAGATTTTTCCTGTAAAGAAGTTCCTTTGTGTTGAGACGATCCACAAGAAGTAGCCTAAAAACACCTTTAGCTTCAGGGTACACTTGCTCTTCCTAATGAGAGAGAGAGGCAGATCAGGTGTGATATGAGCAAAGAACAGGGAGTAAACCACTTTCGTCCGATAAAGGGGACTGTTCCATTTGTATGTCCAAGTGTCTTCTGAGCTATTAAGGGAAACCCAATTGAGATTGGACTGGATTGTTTGCCCCTCCTGCATTGCTTGGGTAGATAAAGGTGTGTGTAGCAGGTTTTCTAAATTTTGTTCTGATAGAAAACCAAAGACTGAGATATCTTCTTTTGCAACAAAGGAGAAAAGAGTGGCAAATTGTTGTTCCAAGGAGTTGCCTGTCCAATTCCAGTTATCTTTCTAGAAAAGAGCCGTGTCTCCACTTTGAATTGTTATTGTCGTGATTGCTCTGAACATAGGAATTAGTCTGAAAATATCTTTCCATCAAAAGGACCCTGTTTCTTTGCAAGCATGAGGGGGCAGGTCAGCGTTGAGATAATATTTGGTCCAGATAAGCTTTACCCATAGGAGCTCGTGCTTGTTGAAGAATTTGTCAAGATGTTTCATTAGAAGAGTAATGTTTTGGTATTCAAGGTCAATGACTCCCAGAACTCCTCCTTTATTCTTGGGTTTGCATACCATGTCCCAAGCTGCCAGGGACTGAGGTTAATTAATTATTAGTTAAAATAACTTTAAAATAAATTAATACTATAATTTTTCAGAATATTTTTTATAATTATTTTGAGAAAGCACACTTACTATTTAGTACTATGAGTCTTAATGGGCGCATGAAAAACGAGGAAATAGAAAATTTTAAAAGGGCCTCTCGAACGTAAGGGGCATCACAAATTAATCCCCACCATCCGAGCTCTATATAAACTGCAGAAACCTCCTACCAAATTCCAAAGCAACTGAAGCTACAAATTAATATGGCTTCTTCCTCCTCCTGTGCTTGGTGTCTGGTGGTGTTGGCGGTGGCCATGGCGGCGGCGGCGGCGCCGTCGTCGCCGGCGGCGGCCGACCCGACGGACGGCTTCACGGCGGTGAGGCTGGGCGAGAGGAACTTCCAGCTGCAGTGGCCGTACGACGTGAAGAACAGCTCGAGGTACAGCTTCGACGGAACGGTGAGGCGGCTGTGGGTCTTCTCCGACGACAAGCCCCACACGCCGCGGAGCAAAACCAAACCAAGGACGGAGATCAGGATGACGGTGCGTGCGCTCGTTGCTAGTTGATTAATTACGATGACGTGCTTGATTAATTAGTTAGTTAATTAAATCAATAAATTACGGAGTAAATGCTTAATTAATCACTCGATCTACTGCTTGCTGCTAGTAATTTACTCCCGCCGTCCCATTTTAAATGCAACCATGATTTTTTGTGTACAACTTTGATTGTCCATCTTATTTAAAAAATTTTTGAAAAATTTAAAAAACATAAGTCACATATAAAGTTCATATTTTATCACCTCATAACAGTAAAAATACTAATTATGAAAAAACTTAAAATAAGACGGACGATTAAAGTTGGACACGTAAATTTATGGTTGCAATTAAAATGGGACGGAGGGAGTATAATGCTCCATATATCAGTCAGTTATCGAACAAATCGCTAAATCGCTAAAGATAACGATGTGACATGTTTATGTTATTATTTTATAAAAATAATGGGTTATATCTTACTCCCCCCGTTCAGTTTGGACAGATGTGAAATTTTAGAGTAGATTTATAGTTCTTGGAAATATCTCCTCTATGCAAAATCCTTTATATTTTACGACGGCGGGCATACAAGGTATCGATACCAACTCGATGACAATGATTTGCAACAAACATATATTTATGGGAACTAAATCTAATTTTATAATTTTATGCGAGAGCATAATTTTCAATTTGTGTTGACGAAAAAATCGAACACACCGGCCTGAGAGATCTGCTTAGCTCCTGTGCAGGTCCAAATCTTGATGAGATGCAGGCATACCAGTCAGTTTGATCCTGCAACTGACAAGATATACAAATAGTAGATCAAAACAGCCGATCGGCTGACAAGCCGATGGAGTAGTTCCAGCCGATAGCCGATGCCGATACCAGCCGGTAGCGATAGGGTTTTGAGCAATCGGCTATACGTCCAATGTAGATAATGATATAAAGGTAATCGACTGATGATGATGTAATAAAATAATGATATGATAAATAATCATCGATCCGAAGGTTAAAGCACACATCGGCTGTGTCGAGGAGTGATCCTCTCTAGCGAGAGGTCGTGAGACCCCCCTTTGTGAGTTCGGCCGGGGGAGCGGGTGAGATCTAAGGTTTTCCGAGACAAAAGAGACCTAAGGGATTTATATAGGTTCGGGCCGCTATGAAGCGTAATACCCTACTCCTGTGTGTATGATGATTCTTCTATGCTTGCAAAGCCTCTTAATCTCCCAAGTACAAGCTAGGGTTAGAGAAGCTTTAGTTTGGGGATCCAGAATCCGATCCCCTCTCTCGCTAGGCATGGTCCTCCTTTTATACTCTAAGGGGATCCCACATATGCTGCGAGTGCTACCTAGGGAGAAGGGAAAATAATCTCTATCTTAATTACATGTCTTGTGCCTTAGCCCAGAAGCTATCTGCGCGTCGGCTGCTGCGTGGGGTCTATCAGATCATGCGGGGCGTCCTTGTCATTCGCCGTTTAATGGTTGAGGACTTCCAGGTTCCTGTTCACACCAGGAAACAGATACCCGGGTCAGTTCAGAGTGGTTGGACCAGCTCTGACCGGGATAAGAGGCTGTGAAGCCCCTCATCATAATGATGGGATAGGATGGAGCACGTTGCGCGCCGCCTGACACACTGACAGGGCGATGGTATATAGTCACCGTCCCATCGGTCATTCGACCGGTTAGATGCGCAGCACACCGCATTAAATGCGGCATGGCGTGGCTGCATAGACCGCTTTAAATGTGGTTAGGTGGGCGTTAAGCGCACCCACCTAACCCTGTACACGTGGGCTGATACGTGGAGGGGGTCGGGACAGCTCGACCCCAAGCAGGGAGGGGGCAGCCGCCGCTTCACCCTGGGCTCGACCCCCCTCGGGGGGAGCCACGTGGGTTTGAGGGCGGCCTCCTCCCTCTAGCTGGGATACCCCCGGGCCCATATCACCGACAGGCTGGAGGTCCGATGTCATGAAATTCACAAGATTAGATTAAACAGTGAAACCTTTGTTGTCATCGGCTAAATCCAACTTATATGTATACGCAATCCTTATGAGCCGATGCAACGTCCAGATAACTCACCGGCTGAAACCCCAATGAAACCCTTATTGGCAATCAAGAAGCAGGCTAGATATTATGGGTTCTAAGCATGACTTAGTAGATCAAACTTAACTGATGTAGCACTAAGTATAAAAAGAAACATAATATCTAGACAATAAAGCCGTTGACTGAGTTTTCAGGGTGGTAGATGTCTAATCTAATCTAATCTAGCAACGCGATTTAGTCGATACCGGCAGAAACCCTAAAACGAGAAGCAGCCGATAGAGCTAAATTGATATTCTAATACTAGATTAACAAAGACATATGATAAATAGGTAGGCAATATATCATCCAAACCAGAGCAATCCAAGAGGTCGAATGTACTGATGCAGCCTTGAACGACGCCGACGTAAACGATACTATTGCCTGGGCCGGCGGAACATTGGACTTACCCCTTAGCCGGAGATCGAACACCGATGCAGCCTCGCGTCAGGTGCCAAGTTCCCCCGGACGATAAAATAAAGTAGAAAAGGTAAAAGGTGGCGATGCGCCGAATTGTATTGATTGTGAAGATAGATTACATAGACCCCGGGTGTACATATTTATACACATGGGTTGATACAAGTCTTTATCGGACAAGAAAGAAACTTTCTTAAAGATAAAAGGAAAACATAAAGTACTTATAGGACACTAAACACACTTTCCTACTAACAAACTATTCCTAATTAATAGATACAACTGCCTTCTTCGGACTCGATCCGCACGTGGCAATCATCATGAAGCATATCAACTCAATCCGACAATGATTCCAATATCACCTTGCCGGAATGAACTACATCGGCTTGCCTTATCCGATTCAGTAACTGCCGATGCACACTGTAGCAGATGCGGTTCCGAAGCCGAATCATACCCTGTTTCCATTAACGATTTCCTCCCAAATCCGCTTCGGCCTTAACTCCAAATCCGACATAAATTTATCAAATTTGGTCGTTAACAATTTGTCAATTATGGACCGTCTAAATGATAATGTTGGTCAAATTCAAAAGTCAGCCCGTAAATACGTACACTTCACAAAAATGATGATACGACATGTTAACAATTTTTTTTATATGACGTAGTAGATTGCAACTTGTGGTAAAGATACCGACCCAATGATAATTATTTGTAGCAAACATATATTTACGAAAAGTAAATCTAATTTTATAATTTTATGCTAGAGTATATCCTTTATTTGTTAATTATGAACCGTCAGCCTGATTTGTTTTAGCTTGGATTATTATAGTCTATATTATTATCCGTAATCAGAAATAAACATGTAGATTATTATGATAGATTATTATAATCTATAAGCCAGATTAGTATAATCTGGCAATCTCCTCTAAACATGCTTTTTTCAGATTATTGGGTGGTTAAAGACCCACCACCCCTAAAAATTTTATACAAATTACCAACTAGCGCCATCAAACCCAACAGGTCGAGCACATCCGCTTCCTCTCTCCCTCAAGCGCACGCACATCTGCTTCCTCTCTCCCCAGTCACGTGCGAATCCTTCCCCAAGCCCCCCACCCCACCCCACCCCACGCGTGAATCCTTCCCCAAGCTCCAACCCTATACTCTCTTGGCTAAGAGATAATAATTTTGTGTTCAGCCTATTGTAAAAAAAATATGCATGAATGTTTTATTTATTAATATATGGTAATATTTTTTAGCTATTTCAAATTATGTATTTGTTGTATATGGTGACAAAAGGATGATCAAGGCATCCAAAATAGCTGAGGTCATTATAGACATTAGCTTTTCAAAACCCAATAATCCATGTCTCCAATAATCCAGAGAAACAAATACCTCATACTTATTATACGATATCTTATTATAATACAACTTATAGTAATTTGACTAAATAATCTAAACTATAATAGTTTTTAAGTTGAAACAAAGAGGCTAAGATATAGTGTTGGTCAAATTCAAAAGTCTCGTAAGTACACATCACGCGGTGGCTAGCTGTATTTTTGGAAAATGAGTACTACTATATATATATATACATATATATGTATATATATATATATACATATATATGTATATATATATACATATATATATATACATATACATACATATACATATACATATATACATATATATACATATACATATATATACATACATACATATGAATCAAATAATTCAAATTGAAAGTAACGGGGTTAACGACGAACATCATATCGTGGACGACCGGCGCCGACAGTGGTGACGAACCTCGCCGACGACTGGTGATGGCGGTGCATGGCGACGAAGCACACGATGACAAGGCTGCGCGATCGTGGATGACCGATGCCGGCGGCGGTGACGACGAATCTCAAAGACGACCGGCGGCGGCGAGCCGCGCGTGGCGACGAAGCTACGTACAACACGGAAGCGCGACAGAACATATGTTACGCTCCCAGATCAGTAAAATACCTTTGAAAACGAAAAATCATCGATACATACATAAGGTACCTTAAAAAATTTTCATGGCGAGGAACGAGCTTGAGAGTCACGGACGATCGGCGGCGCAAAAAAAAAAGCAACAGATTGGCGTCGGAGACCTGGTTGTGTGTTGACGAATCTCGCAAACGACCAGCAGCCCGCTACGAATTAAGAAGATGTCGGCCACGTCAGGCCGGTGGTGCAATAGCTTGGCGACGAATAAGCTCGCCGACGTCCGGCCATCGGTGTAGTAGCATTGAGTCGACTGGAGTGTGTCATCTCCATCATTTTATATGTACACAAAAAATGGAAAGTACTAATCGGTATGATGGAAATAATTAAATCAATTACAACGCAATTAGTGGATTTACATCGAAATTTGTGGATCAATTCAATGTTATCTCAAATATGGAAATAAATAATCACGCAATCATATGGAAACAAATTATCATGCAATCACCAGAAAATTAGTACATGCATGTTTTTTTTTTGAGAGGTAGTACATGCATGTTTGCTCTTATATGGAAAGGGATTCTCATCGTGTCGTGCACACGCTGCATGCAAATCATGAGGATACAAAGGTCTAATCGGGTTTAACCCGTTACTATGTCTAACACTCCGGTTTCAAGTAGCACGGATCTCAAAGCATCGTACACGGTGGATTCTGTTGGAGCCTATACTCCATGTAGCACCAGTTAATTTATCTATATATATATATACATATACATATACATATACATATACATATACATATACATATATATATATATACATACATACATCAATTCATTTTCATGTGCCATAAATCATGAGCAATTTTGCCATCCAACACTTTGTCGTACCTCGAGATACCAAATGTTGAATGGTAAAAAGGCTCATAAATCATACATAGGAGATGCTCTGTTGCAATTTATACATTGGATTTACTCATATTTATCTCATACAAAAGCTTTTGCATTATTTTTCTTTTTGGATCGCAACATTCAAATGTGCTAACTGTTAAGTTATGTCTTGATACAAATGTTGCAGCTTGATGGTTGTGATGCCAGCTATGCAAAATTACTGACAAGTTAATCAGACTTTACATTCAAATCATACAATATCCTACGGCTCTGCACGTGTTATTCCATCTTTACTTCCGAAGGTAAATTCCTTCTTAAACACAGTCAAATCTTACAAGCAATATCCTTGCCATGAATATTACCTTTAATATCATGGTTTCCATTTCCACAATGATCCACAGATGAAAAAAAAAGAGCATCTCATATACATGTTGACATTCTATTTGTTTGTAAATGATCTATTGCTCTATTCAAGGATGAAATTATCATTCATAAAAGTACATATTGCCCTTCATATATGACATTTCTTATTCTAAATTCATCTGATGCTTTAGTTCACGAAGAATCATGTGAAGATGCTCTTTATTTGTATTATACACCATATCAAAAACAAATCATTAAGATTAATTCTTATATTTGTCGATTATTCAGAGTGTGCTGGCTACAAATTGATGTCAGTGATGATGAGTTTGCAAGAAATCTGATCTGTCTTTTAACTCAACGTCACATAGTAAGAGAGTCAATACTGGTAATAAAATCATAGATGGAATCAAGCTACCTAGGTTAACAGCCAATTGAGCATAGATAGTCCATTGTTCATCATAGACTTGCAGCCAATCACCTGTATTTGTCATACTTTGTCATGTTTGTACTTCCAATTAAAATCATGTCACCTCCATGTTTTTTCTACTTAGGTATTTATCTTCTAGGTTTATAGGATGGAATATTTCTCGAATACACTTTTGTCTATGTAAATTATAGGTGTTCTGTATAGAAAAATTTTCCCATCAGAAATCTTTATGTTTGTTCATATGTTAAATATTTTGTTTTGCTTAAGCTCCCCGCGGCAACGCGTGGGGTTCTGACTAGTATAATAAGGTAGTTCTGCCACTGATGAAGCGCTGCCTGCTCCTGGGCCGTCGTCACCGGGCTTGCGAACCACAATTGTTAAGGATGATGAAGGTTTGGCATTCTTGCCTGTGCCTAACTTGCAGTGACTGATCAACACCAAAACAATATTCAGATTGTCTACCCATCAACGAACCATCCTTTCACCTCTGGCTCTGTGGAAGCCGGATGAAATTGAGAGAGCAACATCGCCGGGGCTTTGACACCATTGCAACGCTGGTGGCCTGGTCGATTTGGAAGGAGCGAAATAAACGGATCTTCAATCAGCAGTCCAAGTCTTGGATCGAAGTAGCGAAAGTAATGGTGGAAGAAGCCGTACTTTGGAAGTCGGCAAATGCAGGGGTCCCTTCCATATTATCTCTGCGAGGTCGTGGTAGCCAAATCTAGCGCGAGATATCCCGTTAGATCGCTAGTCTCCAGTATCAGTCCCGTGCTTGTTTTTCATTTTTCATTGTAAATAACTTTTATTTCTCTTAATGAAAAAAAATGCGCTCCTTGCGTATTCCTAAAAAAACAATATTCAGAAATTGTTCGACAGGCAGGTACAGCATTTCGTGGTTCAGAAATTCAGAGAAATGGGCTATACCGTTTTGGCGCCAGAAGCTTTCCTGTCATGTTTCATAGGCTACCTCAGCCTGTACTACGGGTTCGTATCATCTGCCATTCCAACTGGAATGGCATAGGGCTACAGTGATCCATGCCATTAGCCACTTACATCCGTCGGATCAAGCGTGGACGTACGAGATCAATCGATACAGTAATTCCAATAAAATAACCGAACAGTGATTTTTACTGTTCGGTACTGTAGCAATGGCAAAACACTGTAGCGCTACTCACGTTTTACTGTTCCCCTCTGCCATTTACCTCCTAATGGCAGAGGATGCGAACCCCTGTACTACCGTCTTCTGCAAAAACAATTAAACAAAACGAATAAGGGCTCAGGTGGTTAGGGCCTGTTTGGTAGAGTTTAACTCCTAAATTTAACTACAGGAGTTAGGTATAGAGTGGAGTTATGGAATAGTTTGGGTCTATTTGGTACAACTCCAATTAGCCCAGCCAAAAAATTTCAGTTCCACATGAAACACGAGCGGAGTTAGGTTGCTACTCTACTCCAGTCCAAGCTCCTGAAGCGAGTTGGAGATTTACCGAACATGCCCTAAAGCGTATAAGCACAGCTCGCAAGCAGTAGGCCCACTGGAATCACGGCCCAACGAACCAGCCACCAGAAAACGACCGGCCCACACAAAAGGGCCCAAACACAGACGGCCCACAAGAAGCAGAGCCGAACAGGCGGCGGCTGGCAACCGCAAATCGCTCGCCGCCCATGTCTCTTCGCCTCCGCGGCCTCCTCCTCCTCCCTCTCCTCCGCCGCCGCAGCTGCTCCCCTCTCCTCCTCCGCCGCCGCCGCCTCCTTCGCGGTTGGCCTCCGCCGCTCGTCTCAGCGATCCCATCTAGAGCCTTCGGTTCCTCCGGCTTACCCGCCCGAGCCTGCGCTTCCTCCGGCTTCTCGGGCATGGCGGCGGTGTCTCCGCCGACGCCGCAGCAGCAGCAGCAGCGGTGCGTGGTGGAGGTGAGGGAGGGCGTGGAGCTGACGGAGAAGGAGGAGCGGATCTTCCGTCGCCTGCTCGATGTCGTCCGCCACTTCGGCCTCGGCACCCAGCTCCGCGTCGCCGGCGGCTGGGTCAGGGACAAGGTGAGTTCCCCCCCCTTCCCTTTTTTTTTTTGAGAAAAGGTGGACACATCTCCTTTTCCGCATTGTCAGTAGAGTACATGGAGAACAGTACGAGAAGTAGTGATTGTATCAAACCATTTTGGAGAAAAAAAATCTTGGGAAACTTGGTTTAGGGCTTTTGGGGTTTGTGGCCCTTCGAATTTTAACTTTGAAGAGCTCGATACTAGTTTGTTTAGGTACTGGAATGTGTGCTTTGTCATGTAAGTTTTAGGGGTTTTTTCCTGGGCATTTTGAAGACATTGTTTTGCTATGTCATTGACATTTTTTTTATAAAAAAAAATCAGTGGATTTTTGGCTGTTATAGTTTCAAATTAGTGTTTCCTGTGGAGAGTTCCTTGTATGGCTATGTTTAGGGTTCCTGACAGGAGAAATTAGGTGACTGCCTGTGAATTGTGGGGATTGTCAGGCTGATGGGCTCAGGGAATGGCTCAATCAACTTGTTTTGTTGGTCTTGGCTTCTTCTAGTCTGTAAGCGGGAGACATGTGCTTCCACTGCATTTAGTTGGAAATTTTAGATGCAAATAGTGCACCTGCACATGGCATAGTGTAATTTACAGGCATCTTCCTTTAAGAGCAGAGAAGTGAATATTTCCTTGTTGATATGCATAATTTGGGTCTTATTGGATGTGTGCTATGTGAATGTTGTATTACACATTCAAGGTTTGCATGATGGATATTGGATACTGCATTGTATGACAAACAGTCAAAGGAGATGCAGGTAGATCCCTGCTTTGAAAAACAAGGATTTGCACTACTGTTGTCATTTGCAGCTCATCTCTAATAAGAATATATTGTTGAGTAGTTTTGCTGACTCAACCTTTCTCTTTTCATATAATCGTCAGCTATTGGGGAAAGACTCCACTGACATTGATATTGCACTTGATAATATGACGGGCCAGAATTTCTGCGAGAAAGTAAATGAGTATTCAGAATTATTGGGTGAGGAACAGAAAGGAATTGGCGTTATTCAGTGGTATGCAATCTTTATAATTTTATTCCCAGCGAGTATATCCTATTACTGTTATCTCAGTTTGTTTTTATCACTTATTTGGTCAAGCTCAGCAGCAGCAATTAATTCACTGAGATCACAGAGCACATCAGCACACAGTTTATCAAATAAATTCCACGACCTTTTTGCCATTATAAGTTTCATGTTGGTTTGAGTTAGTCCTACAAAATATTCTCAGTTGAATTTGTGAAACAAATAACCTTCTCATAGAGTATCATGACCTTTAGTGCAAGAAAATTATGAATACTTTCTGTACCTTAAGTTTATCATGCTTTGTCATATTGGCATTTGTATAATGCCAGATGCATGCTGTCATGGGATCGTGATGTTTCGTAATTTCTTTCAGCAATCCTGATCAATCAAAGCACTTGGAAACTGCAAGGATGCTTATATTCGACATTTGGATTGACTTTGTCAACTTGAGGTCTGAAAAATATGCTGAAAACAGTCGGATTCCTACCGTGGTATGCACACATATCAAGCATTGTTTTTTTTTCCAGAATTGTGTATATGCTGTTATGTTCATATTTCCATTATATATTTGCATGTACTGACTATCTGAGTTTTTAGTTAAATTTGCATTGACATGTGTCTTTTTGGTGTGGCTTTATATGGGTATAGTACTAGGGAATGGTACATTTGTTGACTCAGATGTCCTAAATAACCATTAGCATTTTTGGGAGCAATCTATAATTCTTTCTTGCTTATTCTGTTATTCATGTTTTTAACTCTGATCTCCCTCTTAGCTATGACATTTTTTTCAATACGCAGGAGATTGGTACAGCCAAAGAAGATGCATTCCGTAGGGACCTAACAATAAATAGGTATTTGTTTTCAGATCAGTTCTGCTCTGCATTTAAAGTAATGCTTTTATTGCTACAATGTTGAGTTGTCTAGTAAACTCTTTCTATATTCAAACTTGGACAGTTTATTCTTCAATATCAACACTAACACAGTGGAAGATTTAACCGGAAGAGGTGAGCTTGGTTGTTGGATCCTAACATAGAAGCTTTTAGATATACATAACCTTTTTCAAATGTTCATGCTGTTTGTAATCATGTTGATTTCATATTCCATGAAGGTATTGAAGATCTGAAAAAGGGTCTTATTGTTACTCCTTTACCTGCCAAAGCTACCTTCTTGGATGACCCCCTTAGAGTTCTTCGAGCAATCCGATTTGGTAAAACATCCTTTTAATTGATATACAATATTTCCATTGCTAATTTTATGCTAAGCTATACCATTGTTGTTGGCTTTTTAGGACTTGATGGTGTTATCATCATTATCATCACAAATATACTTTCAGATTACAGATTTATTCATGACAAGTTTATTTTCCTAAAAGTAAATAACATCTCATATTTAATTGCATTCGTACTGGGCAAATTGGCCGCTGAAAACTCCAGAATTGCTTTTCTGTTTCAAGTTAGATACTCTTTGCTGAATGTTCATCAATAGCCAGTTTAGATTCACTTTATATGCTTATGTTATCATGTGCACGAATCATGATATTTGAATTTTCTTTGCATATAAGAGCTTGATAATTATAGGCATGATATCAGTAGACATGTAATTGTCTACTGATAATTGAACTGGATACCTTGTTTATAGATTTATCATTGAATAGCGTGCATGGAACATTGCATTTCTTTTGCATATACTAATGCATATCTCTCACAGCTGCTAGATTCAACTTTACATTAACTGAAGATTTGAAAGATGCTGCTTCTGATGAAAAGGTGAAGTCTGAACTTGGTAGCAAGATTAGCAAAGAGCGCATCGGTCATGAGGTTTGGTTTTGGTCCTACTTATAGCCAACCTACAATTCCTCTTTTCTTTCTTCATGAACGTAAAACTAACCAGACATCATCATTCAATATGTATTGAGTAACATAATAGAACGCCCATTATCACCAATTTAATCTGCTTGTATTTCGTGCAGGTAGATCTTATGATGTCAGACAAACATCCTGTTAATGCAATGTGTTATATTCGTGATTTGGGGTTATTTTATGTTGTCTTTGCTTTTCCTGAGAAGCCCGACCCTCCAGTTCCTGACAAATGTGACCGGTGTGTTCTTGCTATAACATATATCTACTATATGTTTTGAATTCATTCTACTAAAGGGCCACACAATTACATTTCAGACATCTGTACCTGTAGAGCTTCTTCTAGTTATTTCCATTAGCATGTGTGCTTCACTTGACAGTTTTATCTCCTAATCTTATATTTGTATGCAGGCTTTGTGTTTCACATATTGAAGTTGCATGGAATCTTGCTCATTCTATTGGCTGCTCTGTGTTCAGTGGTGGTTCTGATTCCAAGTCACAGGTGTGAGAAACTTCAGAATGTGTCCTTTTCTTTGTTAAGCACACACCATTAAGTCAAACAACCTCTCTCTCTCTCTCTCTCTCTCTCTCTCACACACACACACACACACACACACAAAAATTGCTTTATGGTCAAAATGGTACTTCAATAACTTCACTGCAAATAATTAACAAACCATAGTCACCCTTAATCTTTGGTGGAATAAATGACGTAGAGAACTTACAGAAATTTGTACACCTGATTGAACCATTAAGTTTTGGAGTAAAAAATAATAGTTATTATTATTCAGAGGACCTATGACACTAAACTTTTCACTATAGTCCCATCTTATTTCTGTGATTGGTTCCTATGTTACACTTTCCATGTTATGGCTAAACCGAATTAAACAATTTGCTATACATTGGTGTATCTTTGCTTTCCTAACATTAAGATCTGTGATTGTGTTTAGGATGAGCACCGAAGGCTTTGCTTTTATAGTGCACTATTCACTCCTGTTCGGAATACAATATATTTGGATAAAAAGTCGAAGAAGGTAATGTCTAAATTCTTACTCATGCATCCTCCACACTTTTCTCCTATGTAAATGCTTTTAACTTTTTAAGCAGGTAAATTATGTCAGCTTAATCTACTTTGGTTAAACAAATCATCTCCCTTTTCTACAAGGATGTTATAGCTAGACTTGCTTCCTACTAGGTTAGCAGGAGAGATGGGGCGAACCCAGCATTTCTCCAGGCCTCGGGCAACCCATGGTGTATATTGGCCCCCACAGTGAATACATGGTGAAATTACATAGGCTTCCATGGGCTTTAGACTTAGGCCACCCAGGCCATGGCCCAGGTGGCCTGGGACCTGGGTTGTCTGCCCCTGTAGGAGAGTGCAGGCTAGATGCATCATGGCCATATTTTTTTGTACAGACTGAACAGTAAGTTCATCAAGTTCGTTCATTTTTGTACTAGCAAAATTTTTTTTCAACTTTTAGTTTACTTGTGGGTGCACTTGTATTTTGCAGTGTGAAGTACTAGAATTTCTTGAGAGCAGTTTTTGTGCATCATGGTTAAGATTTTTTTTAGGTATTAGCTAAATGCCTGTGCTTTGCTACAATCGAAAACATTTTATAATATTTTATAAAATAAATAAAAGTATATTGTTCATGAAATTTCGTACCTTCCTTTTTTTATAGGGAAGACTGGCCTTACTTTAATTTATATGTGGTTATCCATTTAGATTTAGCTGTTATATAATATCAAGAAGTTCAAAGGGTAATATGTAAAAGTTCAATGGGAGTAGGTGGAATGGCAGATTCACTGCCACCACCATTGGAGTCTTTTTAAAGGAGTATAGAAGTATAGATGCTGAATATTATGAGGTAGTGCTTAGATTTGCCTGGAAGTCCATCCTAAGTTTTGATAAGATGTCAGGTTGTTTGTGTGGCTGTCAAAGAGTGAAGAGAGTATATTGTGACCATTTAGATACATATGTAGCCATAGTTTTGTTTCTACGGACTGAGCTGAATATGTAGAGTAGTTCTTAGATTAATTTCTGTACAATTGTACAATGCCAGCATTGGTTACCTATGACTGTTAATTTATGTTCTCCAGTAAAACCAGTTGGCAAATTGTAGATTTAACTGGTTTGTAGCATCTAGATAATCAGATCTTATTTCAAATGCCACATATCCCTGAGTTTTCTGTTAATTAGCTTTACTGTGCTTGAAATTCTTTTGAGGTTGGTTGCTGACGAACCGTGGCTATTAAACAATATCTTTGTGTGAGGAAATAGCTGGTGCTTGTTTTAACTGCCACAGCTATATTCAACTTAATGTAAAAAATGGGCTAGAAGATCAGAACAGAGCCTACAACAATTATTAGCAGTGAACCATTTTACTAACCAAACAACTATTTAATCACCACTTTCTTTTGTATTGTATTGTTTTGTAGCAAGTATCCTGACAAGATTGTTGCATCATCTACAGATTCCTGTCACTAACTATATTATTCGTGACTCTCTGAAGTTAAAAGCTAGTGATGCTGACACGGTACAATTTCCTGAGCAGGCCTCATCGTCCTTTTTAGCTTATTACTGCTATTTTTTTCCTCGAATATTATTCCCGTTACTTTGTACGGTGAGAAAATAAATCAACTTATAATCTGTTCTGCACTTGAAGGTTGTCAACGTACATGCTGCAAGTGAAAAGTTTGCTGAATTAATTAATCTCCTTGAGTCGAATGAAAATCTGACAACTGTGAAAGAGAAATTGGATGATGAATACCTTGAGATCCCAACAGACTCAGTTAAACGTGTTTTGGCAGGTCAGCAGAGAGTTTGATTTTAAAATTTGAAAATAATTTATATTGGTTAGTATTTACTGTCTATTTTTGTGTGCCAGTTGCTTAATTTGGGAATTTAATTTGCCTAGTAATCTAAAAATTGTGACTTCGAGAGTTACAGGGCTTATACTTCGGGAGATAAAGGACTTTTGGCGTGTGGCACTGTTTATCTGCACTCTTACCTACCCGGAGGTTAGCAGTGGTGGTGATTCTCTCGGCCAGCCAGACGAATTACATCAAAGGAAAGAAAAATACACAAGAGCTGAACGTTTAATAACTGAACTGGGTAAAGAATCAACTGATGACTGCCGACTTCCTTATGACTTTCTACATGATGTTGTATTACTGTCTGAACACCTCAATGTGAAAACCAACTTATTCATATCCTTGTTAAGATTTTCTGATTTATATCTTACTACCTCTTCTCCAGAGCTTGATGGCGTATGGAAGATGAAACCGTTGCTTGATGGGAAGGCCATTATGGGGATTATGCAGGTCAAGGGAGGTCCACTTATCGGAAAATGGGTATACCTGACACTAATCGACTATGTCTGAATTGTTCTAGTTCCTGAACACATTTTAACACATTTTTCCTTCGTTCTGGTAGCAACAACGACTGTTGAAGTGGCAGCTTGCTTATCCAAGGGGAACCACGGAGGAGTGCATCGAGTGGATGAAGCAGTCGCAGTCGAAACGGCAAAAAGTATAGCGCAACACCTGAGAATCTTCTGCCACATCAACATTTTGCTGGAGCATTGGCAGTCTTCAGAATTCTGATAGGGCACAAACTTAACTTCCCAAGTTCCTAGGAGTGCAGCGTTATCTTGCGTGACATGTAACAGCGCGTTGTTAGGAGTATAGCTTTATCTTGGCCGTCTTCTCTTCCGGGTATCCATGGTTGAAATTTGCAAAATTTTGTGGTCGAATATACTGTACTGTTATACCCTATGATGAAAGAGGAAAATACTTAGTGTATTAGAGGAGCAAACTTCTGATCGTGTGTTTGCATGTCTTCGGCTATACTTGTAAAATGGGTTTGCACGGGCCAAATTAACCCAGATTTTCTCAGGCTTCACATTGGTCTGGCCCTTATAAGCTCTATCAAGCCTCGCATTCGGTTTCTGTTGATCTGTTCCTTTGATCCCATCTCATCTTCATGCCCATATTAATATGCATCTCAATTTTCCTAAGTTTATGTGTGGAAGTTTGATTTCTTCACTTGGTTGCTATGCTTCCTCGTGCAGTGCAGATCGTCCTCTGCTATGCTGTACCGACCCCGCATCCATCTCCAACATCGGTGGTGTTTAAATCTCCAACATCCAGATGGAGATTGTTTCACGTAAAATGAGGTGATAATAACGTGTGATTAATTGAGTTTTAATTATTACAAACTTAAAAAATAGATTAATTTGATATTTTAGAATAACTTTCATATAGAAAGTTTTTACACAAAGTTTTTACACAAAATGTACCGTTTAGCAGTTTGAAAAGCGTACCAAAAGTATCAAATTTGTATCCAGTTTTTATAGAGGAAACGAATGGGACTGATCGTCTAATCTTCTAAAGATAAAGATTAAAAGCAGGCATGCAAAACGAGAAAGTTATTATCACATGATTAATTAAGTTTTAATTATTACAAATTTGAAAAAGTGTTATGTTGTTATTTTAAAACAACTTTTATATAGAAAGTTTTCATACAAAACGATGTTTTGTAGTTGGAAAAGCGTGCTAATGGAAACCAAATGGAAACCAAGGTAAAATCTTTATCTTTATGAGAAAAAAGAACAGGTAGTATTCTCTTCTATTTAAATTTCTCTCACCTTTTGCTTTCTGAACAATAGACATGTATGTTTTTTTTTAAAAAAAAATGATATATACCCCTGACTGTTGTAGCATGTGTCTTTGATGGGCTAAAGAAAAACTACATATAAAGAAAATGTGAAAAAAAAGGAGTAGTAGTTTCCGAATGTGTATAAAATTTGGAATATCTCAAGAATGCGTACATGATTTGAACGTGTATTAGAAAAATTTGAGATACGACCTAAATGTACGTACACAATTTGTGATGTGTCCATATATAATAATTTGAGATATGTAATGTGATGATGAAAAGTTTTTGAGATATGTACACAAATCAAAATGTCCAAATCAACAACCGAATTTTATTTTATTCTTTATTTTTTGACAAATTCTATCCGTACTTCATCGATTTTTTGTTAGTTTATCAATGGATCCAATGATACTGGTCGTGAGCGGATTTTGATCTAGTATCGGGATTGTGAACCTGGGTTGAGGTAGCCTCTGCGCGCGCAACTTGCATTGCACCCAAGCAGGTGAGCATCATCAGGGCTATGCCTCACCTTGATAATTGGAGGTCACTTCATGGTCGGTGCTTCCCTTCCATAGATGTGTTACACTAACTTCCTATGGTAATGAGTAAATTGCATCGGCGGTACATGAATTTGTCAGGTGGGTGTAATCTAGTACATGAACTTGTAAAACGCTCGTTTTGGTGCATGAACTTGGTGCGTGCGAACAAGGTCAACATCGCACTATAAGGTTAATTTTGCTGATTCTGTTGTTGATTTAAACTCTGTGTAAACATTAGTCTAAGAAGGATAAATATATAATAAGACATAATGATTGCATAAAAAAACCGAGTAATAATGCAAGGGATAGAAATAAAGAAAGATAAAATGGTATCTAAGTTTACAAATATAACATTTCTACTACGTACACGTTAGTCATCTACTAATTTGTAATTTATAATGGTCAACATAGAAAAATCAATCTTATCGTGCCATTTTAGTCTTAGTTTGCACGTACCAAACAAGTTCATGCACCAAAATAAGCATTTTACAAATTCATACACTAAATTACACGCACCTGACAAGTTTATGTACCGTTAATGCAATTTACTCGTAATAAAAATAGCAAATGAATTCTTAATTAGTAATATTAGTGAATGTGTGGGCATTATCATGTGCTCTAAATTAAGTCCGAACTAATTAAGGTAAGCTAGAGGTGATTGTCACTTGTTTAGCTTTTTAGAATCTGAACTAAAAACCGAACTGTTTAGAGAAATTTATGACTGTGAAAGAAGCTGCAGCAGCTAGAAACTCTCTTAAATAGGATCTAAACCCAGTTTGTACTTCTGTACCGTGCACTGCGGATGCTTATTTTGGACCGTGTTAATTTTTTGAGCGAAAGCACTGTGATGATAATGAATGGTGAAATGTGGACTCTTGTTGATAGTGAAAAGGTTGGACCATTGACGTGTGTGATCGTGATTTAGTTTCTCCTTAATTTGGGGTGTGCATTATATTATTGCAGCACCTCCCACTCTGCACCTCTGTTTCTGCAAAACAAGAACAAATGTTGAAATGATTCCCCTTCTCATTTCGGAATGCTGTCAGGAAACAAGAAATCTGAAATAGCTTGTTGGGAGGAGCACGGCTAACTGTGAAACTACGTTCAGACATTGCTTCTGTTTTCTCACAATCAAAAAATTATATTTCTACCATCGAAAAAGAAAGATTCGCTACGGTACCATAACTTAAGTATGCTTCAGAAAATACCACACTCAACCAAAACGACTTCGCAAGAATACCCTGGCTCCTCTTCTTCCTCCTTCATGCGCCGAAGATGCTCGACGGCAACGATCGGTGGACGGCAACAACTGCACGTCATGGGCACCAGCAATTAAAAAAAATAGCAAAATCATCCAAGATTAATCTCCTTTGTCATCGTCCCAATTAGCAGTGATGAATGCAAATTACATGGCATGAATCAACGGAAATTGATTCCGGCGAAAGAGGAATCAATCTCAGGAGGGATGACAGAAAAAAATCGATCCAGCCGGATGATACAATCATACGAATCAAATTGTCAGCAACAAATAGAGGAGTTCCATGTAGCAAACTTTCCCTCTGGTTGCCTTCTGTCTGCCCCCAAGAGGAACTGCCGCCTACGCTTGCCGCTCGTTTTGTTGCCTAGTACAGGAATCGCCACCGCCGCCACCTGATGCTCGCATTCGCGAATCCAATCTTTTGCGATGGTAGATATGCAATTAGATCACTCCATAACTTTGATAAATCTTCTATAATAGCCAACTAAACCAGAAAGCCTCTCAACTGAGTGACATTAGTGAGTTCTGGTCAAAGTTATACAGCTTCGATTAATAGCTAATAATGTAGCCCCGGTATTCTACTTGCTGTTGACTGAACACACATTTACTTGATTATGCAAAAAAAAAAACCCTAGTTAGACCTTAAAATGTCCAAAATGCATGTATCACATGTTCTTCTATGGTCTTAGAATGTCATCAAAAGATACTAGCATATCTTTTCTCAAGATAGGAGCCAACACCTTATTCATGAGAACATGAGATGTTGCTGGGGCTTTGTGAGACCAAAAGGCATTACTATGGAGTTTATCTAGCAGGTCTTTTTATAATAAGAATGAGTATTTGTTCTTAGCATTTAATTGCCTATAATGAATGCATAGTCTCCTATTCCTATCTTTTTCTTTACCAAGATAGTATCAGATGAATATCGACTCCTATCTTTTTCTTCACCTGATTTGCTCTTTTGGAGATGCTCTTTAGTAAGAACCCAGAGTCACACCAATCTGGCTTAGTCAAAGCAGTACTACTAGTACACAATACACACAATTACGCAAGGACTTAAACTGGCGCTACATCTATGGAAGTAACGACCAGGCGATGATGATCGACAGCTTACAAAACCCAAGCATGAAGTAACTTTGGCTCCTTGATGTCTTTCTAGCACAGAAGATTTCTTCCTTAACAACAGCCGTGTCATCGCCACCGTGATCTGTAGCCTCCATCCGGAGAATCAGCTTCCCTGTCCCTTCAACAGAAACAACACGTCGCCGGAGCACGACGAACCCATCATCATCGACCACCACCTTAGGCCCTGTTTAGTTCCCAAACAAAGAATTTTCACCCAGTTACATCGAATATTTGGACATATACATGGAGTATTAAATATAGAAAAAAAATAATTACACAGATTGCGTGTAAATTGCGAGACGAATCTTTTAAGCCTAATTGCGCCATGATTTGACAATGTGGTGCTACAGTAAACATTTGCTAATGACGGATTAATTAGGCTTAATAAATTCGTCTCGCAGTTTCCAGGCGAAATCTGTAATTTGTTTTTGTTATTAGTCTACGTTAAATAATTCAAATGTGTGTCCGTATATCCGATGTGACACGCAAAAAATTTCAGTTCGCGAACTAAAGAGGCCCTTACCATCCTGAAAGTCAAGAAGCAACACATCCTCATCAATCCCAGCAGTTCGAGCAGTAAAACGAGCCCTGAAATCAGGCGATCCTTCAACGACTCCAACCGTGATGGTGGCCTCCACTGCACTCTGCAGATGTGCAAACACAAACTCCATCGTGCTGTCCTCTGTTGATTCCAGCTGTCTATGAGGAAAGCCAGGTTTAATCCTATGACCAGTGTGGTTGTGAACAAAAGCATGCTCGCTTAAAACCTTGTCTTCAGATGGGGGTCCTCTGCTGCCCTTCACTTTCAAGTCAACCTCAACAACTACAGGGTTCACTATTACAATAGCTCGACTAGGACGTGTAAGTCTCAAACATGAATCCTGCACGCATGGGCGACAGAAAGAGGGGCAATCAGATCAACATGTTTCATAATCTTTGATAGGCTGTGTCACCTGCAAAGATACTGCGCATGACTTCAATCCAACGGTTTGTAAGAAACATGTCACCATGCAGCAAGATGGGTAGTAAAAACTGTAGTTGTTAATGTGGACTGAAGTAATGATTGCATCTCTTTCCAAAAAAGAATAACTCATGGCTGTAACTCATTGCTGCTAAGTGCTAGGTTAAGGATGAGATCATCCCCAAAATTTCATAACAGGAACAGTAAGAAAGCTTTGGAAAACATGGGTTCCCTCTATTTAGCTTTTGGTAGCAGTAAATTGGTTAACTACCAATGATAATGCACCCACTTGATTCATGACTGACGACAAATAAAACTAAAACAAAATGAAATGGACCAGAAATAATGAAGGGCTACACAATGCACATACCTGTGGTGAGGCAAGGGTCTGGCAGTGCTCTCTATCACAACGAAACAAGAAGTTCCTCTTGTTATCTTGTGAGTCACGCGTAGCAACGATACCATAGACGTGGAGTGGCCATTGGAGACCTCCCATGATCTCGATCACCTTCACTGAGAAGAATTGCATCATGCTAATTGGCAGATAATATGGTGGCACTGGCCTATCCGTGTTCCTCATTGGAGAAGCATCCGCTGGACACACAAATTCATCGAGTGATTATTGGACTGGAGCAGAAATTGACAACCAAATGACAAATGTGAGTAAGAAAATATACATATGAGTTAACTTCTTTTTTTTTTTTACAATCTGCTTCCTTCCAATGGCTCCTGGTTCCCAAAATTCACTCTGTTCTTATAACTGTCCATGGCCACCCTTCAAGCCTTCAAACCCAAGACCCAGGAAAGAAATGCAAATTGCAAAATATGACTGCCCCAACTAGGTTTGTGTGGTTGGGCATCCCAATACATTGAAAAGTGTTCATCTATAAGATTAATATATGTGCGTGCAGTGCATCTACAACATACAAGATTGCTAAGTCCGTTCATTATTTCTGTCAAATGATTGTGTCAAAAATCACAAATGAGAGGGCGGTGCACAATGAAGATAGAAGAAATTAGATTGATTTTGAATCAGGCTAGCGAATCCAAAGAGCCAAAGAGAGAATATATACATACATACATATATATATATACACATATATATACATACATATATATATATATATATATATATATCAGAGAAATCCACTTACTCTCGTCCTCGAAGGCACCGAATTTGCCGTACATCGTTTCCCAATTCTGCCGCGAGCATATGAGCCCATTAGGTAGCGGTGTGCAGTCCTCCTCCTCCTCATCGTAGCCGCCGGCGAGCGCTTCCTCCTTGGCAGTCTCCACCACCGTACTCGTGTGGCCGTGGCTAGCCCCGTCACCAGACTGGCCGGACTCCATCACCGCCGCCGCCGCCGGAAAAGTAGGGTTTGCCGGTTGGGAAGGGGAGTGAGGTGTCCGAGGATCTGCTTCTTCACCTTCTCCTATATCAATTATTTCCTCCGTTTCAAAAATAGAGAAAATTCAATGCATACTTTTTCCTTATTAGAAAAAAAATTCAATGTATACTTAATACCGTCATTTAGGCTGGTTCGGTTTGGAGGGAATTGAAAAGGATTGGAAGGAATTAAGAGGGAATAATTTCACACCATAATAGGTGTTGAATAAATCTCCTTTAGTCCCTCCCTCATGGGGATTAACCGATCAAGAACTTACTAAGTGCAGCATTGCTCGGTCTATGGGACCCACATGTCAGTGAGTAGTGCAGTACTGCAGAAGACCTCCACTCAGTCTTTTTGGTACTAAACATCTACACGGCACAAACCCGCGTTAATTTCTTCCTTTTCGGTCCATGAGTTAGTGCCGTTAGCTTTTAGTTTGTGAGATTTGGGAAGCGAGGCGAGGCGAAGCCTCCCCATTTCCTTCCCCAATCACCGCCAACCACAGCCCACCGCCTTTAAGCTCATCACACCCCGACTCGCCCCGCCGGCCTCCTGCGATAGCGAGAAGAGCAAAGAAATAGAACTCGAGAGAAATAGAGAGATGAGAGACTTGACATGTGAGTCTAGGGGTATTTCCGAACTTTCACACGGTTTCTCTCTACTATTCAATCATAAATGAATATTAGGATAGGTGTAGTGTTCATGAGCTGATTTACAAAGTGCATTTCCCTTGTGCAGTGTTCTATAGAAAAACCGCAAAGTCATGATACTACCTCATTTTTTAAATGTATGATGTCGTTGACTTTTTTCATAATGTTTAATCATTTGTTTAATTTAAAAATTGAATACAAATATATAAAAGTATAAGTTAAGATTATAGTTTATTTGATAACAACAAAATAAATAATATTTATATATTTTTAATAAGACGAATGGTCGAATGTTACGCAAGAAGTCAGCGGCGCCATACATCTTGAAATGGAGGGAGATATGGGATTAAAAATGAAAGTTAAAGCCATGTTTTTTTTGGTAGACAAAGTTTTGGTTTTTATTTTTTCCTAATTTTCACCGGTTTTCTAAAGGAATGGTTTTGTTAGGTGGGTGGGGCGTATGATCGTTTTCCTCCACTAATTTTGTTTGCATACATGTAGGCGTACAATGTGCGGTGAGGACTCCCATTGCTTGTGGTTAGTGTCCAAACATCCGATATGACAAGGACTAAAGTTCAGTCCCTGGATCCAAACACCCCCTAATCCCAAGGGACAGAGGCCGCTTCCCATCCAAGGTTGGGTTGGGTTGCGTAGCTTGGGGTTGCCTACTAATCCCCCCGTCCAAAAAAACTTAACCTAATACGTGGATGAGACATAATCTACAACAAATCTAGACAGAGGTTAAGTTTTTTTTTTTTTGACAGAAGGAGTATCCGAGTAAGTTATGGCCGCCTGTTGCAGCTTGGGTTGCCTAGTTTGCGGGCTCCTCGGTGCAGCTCTTTTCCTGGGTTGCTTGGAACCAGAGGGGTTGCCACTTGGCCGTCTACTCGATCGGCGGGTCGCTTACGCGAACCTGCTGACCGACGAGCTCGAGTACTCGGATTTGAAAGCAGAAACATCAGGCAATGAACATTTCAATGCTCAAGTACTCTCTATCTTGCTCGCACTCGCACATCTGCAAGGTGTTCTAATCCTAATTGTGTAGTGATTCGATTGCAAGCAAATTTACCCATTTCCTCCTATCCACGTGTTAATTAACATTGCATTTTGGATTTTACTGATCAAACTCATATGAACTACAGCATTGGAACTCACAGGTCCTAGCCGTGCAATTCTTCTATTGGATAACCCCTTATTTGAGATTGACCTCAAAGTGAAGGGTCAAGGATCACCATCTGAAGACAAGGCTTTAAGCTACTATGTGTTTCCATCGGAATGTCATCGCCATCGATTCTCCATCTGCACAGGTTTTCAAGAAACGAAAAACGATGATGAGCCAACACTCTGGCATGGATATTCAGTAAGTACATGTAGACTGTACTCTGAAACAAGAGCAAGCGGCGGGCGAGCGCGCGGTCGGCGGAGCGGAGCGGCGGCGTGCGGCTGGAGCAAGCGGGCGAGCACGTGGCGGACGGCGGCGGGTGAGCGTGTGGCCGGCGGAGTGGAGTGGGCAGTGGCCGGGCCATCTGCCGCCAGCCGCCGGCTGCGGTTCAGCGTCGAGAAGATTGGAGAGGAAAAGAGAAGAGAAGATAGAAAAGAAAAGGGAAAAAACGAGAAGAAATAAGATATGTGGATCTCTTTTTTTTTTTCATCACACTTACATGTGGACTTTTTTTTCTCGACTAGAATGCCACGTCAGTCAAGCCACCTATATATACTGCTATAGGACCTTGATTGTACGGTTTGTATGAGTTTAGAGGTATACATTTCTCGTTTTATGGTTAAGTAAACTCAAAAAATCCTAATTTGTAAAATTTGTAAAAAAAATTAAATTTTGTTGAGGGACCTCCAATGAACTTATTCCTTAATAAATTTTGTAAAAATCTTGAAATAAGTCTATTTTTCCTCCCTCAACTCTTGCTCTTGGTTGAATCACATCCCTCAACCTCAAAACCGGGTATAACATGTCCCCCAACTTTAAAAACTGGTACAAATTAACTCCTTTAGTGGTTTTTGAACCGGCTTTTGCTGATGTGGCAAGTTGATTTGATCTAAGTGTGCTGACGTGGCACCTAGTCATTAAAGGAGTTGAAAATAGAAAACGGTCCCACATGTAAGTGATAATGGTAGAAATAAAAAACAGTAGGCCCTACCTGTCAACCATCTTAACCTTCTCTTCTTCCTTATCTCTTTCTCTGGTAGGTCTGGGGTGGACAGCCACGTGCTTGGGCGCTGCAAACGGTACCACGGCCGAGGGGGATCACGGTGGCCGGCCGACGACTCCTCTTCGCGTGCGCGGCTAGCTGGGAAATCATCTCCCTGCGCGGCGCCAGTTGGCGAGCTCCTTCCCCGCCGCGTGGCCGGCCGACGACACCTCTCCCCGGGCGTGACCGGCAATCGAGCTGCTCCCCCCACGCATGGTTGGCCAACAACTATCTCCCCGTGCACGGCTGGCCAGCGAGCTCCTCTCCCGCGCGTGGCCGGCCGGGACCTCCTCCTCAGCACACGGCCGGTCGGCGAGCTCCCCCCCCTCCCCACCCCCGTGTGGCCGGCGGGCGAGCAACTCCGCCGCGCGCAACCGGTCAACGACTCCTCTCCATATGCACGGCCGGCCGGGAGCTTCTCTCCCCGCGCGGTGCTGGATGGCAAGCTCCTTCCCTGCGCATGGCCAGCCGACGACTCTTCTCCCCACGCACGACTCGCTGGGAGCTCCTTCATGTGTGCGAACGTACGGTTGCGATCTCCTCCTCATGTGCACCCCTGCCGGCCAGGTCCTCTCCACGGGCACGACCGGCCGACGAGCTCCTCCTTCCATGTGCGGCTGTCTGGCAAGCTCCTCTCCCTCGCGCCGCAAAGCTTGGTACCGTCGCCGCCGCCCGGTCTATTGCTGATGGAAGGTGAGAGAGAGGACGAAAGAGATGAGAGAGGGGGGAGAGGTGTGAGAGAAGATGGGATGAGGTAGAGGCCGCTCATAAGTGGGTTCAGCGTATCAATTTGCCACGTCGGACGAAACCGCTTCCCAATCCAATAAATGAGACAATTTTCACCGGTTTTGATATACGAGAGGGAGACGTTATACCCGGTTCTGTGGTCGAGGGATGCGATTCGACAAGGAGCAAAAGAGAGGGAGGCAAAATAAACTTGTTCCAAAAATCTTTGATTCGGCTTCGGCTGGGTGGGCTTAAGCCAAAGCCCGTCAACTTTAGGAGGCCCAAAAAAGAAAAAGAAAGAGAAAACAAGGAAGCAGAGTGAGGAGTGAGGACGAGACAAACCCTAAACCCGCCGGCGGCGTGCGGCGGCGGCGGTAATGGAGGTGGATATGGAAGCGGAGGGTGCGAGCGGCGAGCTCGGCCACAAGAGGGCGGATCTGGAGAAGCCCACGGAGGAGGAGAGAGCTTCTAACGGCGGCGGCGACGCCGCCAAGACGCCGTCGGAGGATCACCACGACAGTGCCCGCCGCCGCGCCATGGCGATGGAGAATGACGACGACGACGACGAGTACTACGACGAACCCCTTCCGAATCCCTTGGACGCCTACCGCCAGAGCTGGGCCCGTTCCTACGGCACCAATGGCGCCACCTTCGAGGACGAGAGTATGCCTCTTCTTGAATTCTCTGCTTGAATTGAATTTCTTGGCGACTTGATGCGATTAGTTCCAAAAAAAACTTGATGCGATTAGTTCAACCGTGGAGCAAATTGATTGATTTTTTGTTTGTTTTGTGGGGGGAAAAATTGGGCAGCGGATCTCCCTCCTATGCCAAACACAGACATTCCAGTGCTGCCCCCTTCTGCGCAGCCTATGGAAACAATGCAGGTCTTCACGGTGAAGGTGACCCAGATCACCGGCGGCCTCCGGTGGCCGCTCGGCGTCTACGGCGTGGTCGCCGTGCGAGACTCCATGGACCACAAGCGCAACGTCCTCTTCCGCCGCGGCAGGAACGAATGCCAGACCCTAACTTCGCTGCAGGCATGTGCAAATTGTTCCTACCCCATTATCTTATAAAAGTTGCTCGGTATCAAAATTTACGACTTAAACATGTTGCGTTGGAATATATGTCTTAGAAATATAAGTTAATTGTTTGTTTGGAATCACAGTAAAAGATATTCATTTGGATGTTAACGTGATATTCGATTAAAGTTAACATTAACATTCAGGGGTTTGTCCGCCGCTGACTAGTGGTGGTTTACAGGCCGCCAGTTCGACGACAGCTACATAGTTTATCCCCATACATTGTACTTATGTGATTACGATGAATAAGAGTAACACTGACTTCGGCCAACAGGAGTAGGGCTATTAACTATAAGATAAGAGGTCCGAACCTGTACAAAAATCCTTGTCTCTATCTTTTTACCTCAATCTCGCATATATCTGGTACTAACGATCCCTATACTATGCAAATACCGTAGTCGCGATATCAAATGTCGATTGATACGGATAATAATTTGGATATGCGATGAGCAGTGCTATTCGGATATCCGCAGAAGCCATGAGACATACCCTATTTCTTTATAACTCTATAACCTTCAATATATATTTTTTTTGATTTTAATAGTAGTTTATCTCTTAACACTAGTCCACACGATTAATATTATTTAAATTTTAAAAAAAATATTTATAAATTATACGGCATTTATATAAAATAAGCTAATTATATATGTTCATATTTGTTTCTATTAGAAGTTGAGTTAGTTTTCGTATTAAAAAAAACTTGTTTCCGTATTCATGTCCGATTATATTCGATACTTATTCGTATTTGAGATAATCCGTATTTGTTTTTTATCCGGTAAAAAAACATGAAATGAATATGGTACGAGCATTATCTGTTCGTATCCGCTCCGCTTTCGGCCCTGTTTGATTCAGCTTAGGATTATTATAATATAGCTTATTAGGAGTAAGCTGAAACAAACAAGTATATTATTATAGTAGATTATTATAATCTATAAGCCAGATTATTATAATCTGATAAGCTGCTCTAGAGGAGCTTTTTTCAGATTATTAAGTGGCTAAAGACCCACTACCCCTAAATACTTGAGAAAAATTACCCACCTATGCCATCAACCGAACAGATAGCTGAGGACATTATAGACTTTAGCCATTCAAACCCAATAATCCATGTCTTCAATAATCCAGACAAATAAACAACTCACAGCTTATTCCATGCCAGCTTATAGTAATCTGGCTTATTAATCTAGATTATAATAATCATAAGTTGAAACAAAAAGGGCCTTCATCCCTACCTAAGGCTCAATACAGTATCACGTTATGCAGTATTTATCCGCTCCGCTTTCATCCCTACCTAAGGCTCAATACAGTATCACGTTATGCAGTATTTATCCGCTCCGCTTTCATCCCTACCTAAGGCTCAATACAGTATCACGTTATGCAGTATTTTTCTCTCGCTATGCTATTTAATTTCACTTACGTGTGGCTTCCAATGTTTTTTTTTCATTATTGTGTCACGTCAGCTCCATATCAGTCAAAGCCGTATTCAATCCTGCCTTAGAACTATATTAGCATCCGTTTTGAAATACTCGGTTTTACGATTTAGGATGTAATTTAAACTCATGGGGTGTTTAGATCAAGGGTGTAAAGTTTTAGCGTGCCGTATCAGATATACGGACACATATTTAAAGTATAAAACATATACTAATAATAATAAAGCAAATTACAAAATCCGCCGGTAAACTATGAGACGAATTTATCAAGTCTAATTAATCCGTCATTAGCAAATATTTACTGTAGCACCACATTGTCAAATCATGAAATAATTAGGCTTAAAAAATTCGTCTCGCAATTTACACGTAAACTGTGTATTAGTTATTTTTTATCTATATTTAATATTTCATACATGTGTTCAAACGTTCAATGTGACATGCTGTAAAATTTTTGCCAGCATCTAAACAGGGCCTCAGCATCAAGATGAGGGACCTAAAGTGAACTTACTCGACATTTATATCTGCCCTAGCAAGTTTCCGGGCTGGCCCAACCTGTGACCACTCATCACGGCCTGGCCCGTCTAGCGCCCTGTCTATAAATTCGACGATGGGAAACCGTAGCTTAGGGTCCTGCTTCCGCCGTCACTTCCCAAAACCTCTCGTTCCAGATTTATTATCTTCACCTCGTCGACCCGATGCCTACGCAGCCATTTCCCTGGTCCGGCGACAAGCCTTCCTCGTAGATCGAGATCCCCAAACCTACCTGTGTAGGTAAACATCCCTCCCTCCCTCCCACATCTTCCTCTTTTTTTTTTTTCATTTTCTCGTTTTGTCTGTGCCAGGCGGAGAGGAGGGCGATTTCTGTCGTCATCGCTGGATTCCACTCGCCGTCTCCGTCGCCCTGATTCCACTCACTCGCCACCGCACTTTTTCTGGAGCCACTTCGTCCATTTGAGCGAGGTTTTTTCCCATGCTTTTTTATGTCACTATTTTGAATCCCTCGGTGTGTACTGTGCTGTCTCATTTTATATGTTGGTTTTTGTCATTTTATATGTTGATTTTTGGCAACGGAGCACCTAGTGTCGTGGATCAATAGAGTAGCAAAGATGAATCTGTACAGTAGCATGGGCATGAGCCTTTTTGTGGTGATTTGAGTTCTCGTACGAATTTAGAATCCGCGGGTTCAGATGTGTGTATTGCGGCGTTCTTTACTCGGCATGTGGTTCATTGGTGGGATTCGGTTGCAGATTTGCAACACTTCAGTGCTTGATCGATAGGGGATGTTTTCCTGTTCATGAATTTGTATTGGATGGAGCAGATGCAACGAACATAATATCATTACATCATAGAAAGGGGATTAGAGAAACAGCTTTTCCAGACCGTAACCACCTGTCGTTCCTGTGTTTTCATTCTCTCTGCCCAGAGCGTAGCGTCCTCAACAGAGTCGAAGCACCCGTTGTAGCGATGGTGCTTCCTCCCTGAACATGACAACATTGCGGTGGGCATTTTGCTTTGATTCTGGTGTCTGTAACTTTATTTGAATGCTCCATTTCATTTCAGAGATGAATGGGCTGATATGTTAGTTTGAATCTGATCCCATGGTATGCTGTCTGTAGTTTGGTTGATTAATTGCCGAACTTCCTGCATGTGGCTGAAATATTTTGGATTTGAAGCATTTCATCTCATATATGCATGTTGACTGATCCTCCTTGTATTTCTGATATACCTTCTTTTCACATCTGAAGTATTTCGCTTCACAGATGTATGAACTGTTCTCCCAGTGCGTTCTGAGATGTTTGGTTCAATTAAACCCGATTCCCTGCACGTTATGTTTTCTTCTGGATCATGCTGATGGTATCCTGCCGTCTTGTTTGGTTTATAAAATCTCTGTGCGTGTTATGAATTCTTCAGTGTTGATCCTAATGAGTTAGCAACAAACCAATACCTGAACTTGGCTCCTGTTGGCTGTTGCTTTGAGAAATTATGGGCTGTTGGTTGCACCTGTTGCTTTATCCTGTTCTGTCTTTGTGCGTTCCTTATTAATTTCTGCACAATTGTAAATCTGTTTGAACTGGCATTATTTCTGAATTTTGGGAACAGAGAATTGCACAAATTCATTTGACACGCACGATTCTTACAATCTGAGACTGATTTTGGAAGGCAAGCTGCAGATAATTTTTATGCTGGGATTCTGGTGTGAATTGAATAGAGAAAGGAAATCGCTGTTGCAACTCTATCTCAATGCTGCATTTTGTTTGAGAGATGCATGGACTGATCCGTTAGTACTGATCACTTCGTATCTGTTATTTGGTTAACTAACATAACTCCCTGCATGTCTCTGAGCTCTTCTGCATCTGAAGCATATTGTTTTCAAAACGCATTTGGATTGATCCCCTAGTTTGTTTCTAACTTGCATTCTTCTACATCTAAAGCTTCATTTCGTTTCAGAGATTTATCATTTATGGACTTATCTCCCACTATGTTCTGAGTTGTTTGGTTAAGTTAACCCAGCCTCCTATGTGTTTTGCTTTCTTCCCCATCATGTAGTCATCAAGTGGCTGAGCCTTGGGATGTTGCCTCAGTTTTTTTTTCCTTGTGTTGATCTTGAATTTGTGTATCTATGCTTTGACATCTGCTTACTGGCCTACAACAGGTTGGTTTATCTGGATACTACATGATAGCTGATTTCTTATATATGTGAGCCTTTTGTAGCTGATGACCACATAGTACAAATTATCCCTTCTATTAAAAGTAGCAGTTGTTTTTGTAGGTAATACATGATTTATCCTTTCGGTAGGCTTTTTTAATAATAGATTCATGACTAATGTTGATAGGAAGAAGATAACCTATGCAAGTCATGTTGGATTGTTTAGTGACAGATAGCTAATATCTGTAGTGTATATTCTCTATCTGTGATTTTCCCATTTCACTTCTATTGGTTCATAAAATATGGGGACGGTCATAGGTAGCAACTAGGTTGCATTTTAGTGCTGTTGTTTTCATGTCCATGCTTTCTTTTCAGGCTTGTAGGTTTTCTGCCATTATTGAGCTTTTCCATGGCCACTGCAAACAATCCAGGTCCCCTTGACTTGGTTCCAGGTTTTTCACCTGAAGACATGGACAACCCCATTCATAATGGTAATTGCCTTTGCATTTTCCCTGTCCTTTTAGGTTGTCAAAACATTGAAGTAATGTTTGCTTTCTTTTCTTTTTCACAGCTGCCTTATCCTACGTGTCATATGATAGATATGTGTTAGATACCTCTGAAGTGTATTTTGATGATTGCATCCCATTGGAGTCTTATCTGAATATTAGACCAATGGTGACTTCTGATTCGTATCAGTTTCGTTCATTTGGGGAAACTAATCCAAGTGTGACTTATCTGGTTGCAACAGAGTCATGTAAGAAAGTAATCAGAACTATGCTGAAAGGACTAAGGACAAATGAGTTGAGAAATTTGTGTTTTTTGGATTTAAACATTTCAAACATCTTTGTGAGTCCCACGGGAAAAGTTAAGTTCAAGAACATTTCACGTGTATAGTTAGAGATGGACCTTCTAAGAAACAACTATTTGTGTGCTCATCAGATTATCAGGAATCTCTTTCTATCTGAAGACGGAAGTGTGCCTGAAGATATACAGCACCTGCTAAACTTGATCCTTCATGAGTTTGACAAGAGAGAGATATTTCATTTTCATGGGTCATTGGTATCCCTAGCTAATGTGTCACTGTTTTTCAAGTCAATGTATGACCATATCAGATTTGTGATGCCACCAGATGATCTTAGGGCTATCCTAACAAACCTTCCATATGCCGATGTTTGGGAGAGTAAAGTCAAGACCAACCGTATCCTCAAAAAGCCTTATGATTTCAACCCTGACGGCCGTATTGTACCAGCTGACAAACCATCTCAGACATGCCTCAACAAACGTCAGAGGGAATTCTTACATGCACTGGGTCTAACTCCTATTCGAGGACAGAAATCGCTTACCCCTGATCAGATCGCCTTAATTGAAACTCTGTTCTTCTTTGATTTTCTGAGAAATAGGACATCTCACAGGATGGATCCATGGAGGAGCCTGATTTTGGGCTATAATGCTGTGGACTCAGAGTATGCATGTCATGTCCGGTTCCCATTGGTTGTCCCGTATCTGCAGTTGGAGCTGTATAACAGGGGTCAACTGCAGGCACTTCAGTTGGGACATTTATTCTAACTTCTAAGCTATCCAAGTTCCTCAATTTATGAGGTATATTACTGTTTTTATCAATCACCTACTTTTTAATTGCATTTTTGCTGATTATATGTTCGTTGCCGCATCTATGGAACGCTAAAGTCTAGTTTCATGAAATGATATACACAAAATCGTCTCTATGTTATTACTGTTTTTATCTATCACCTACTTTTTAGATGCATTTTTGCTGGTTGTAAGTTCATTGCCGCATCTATGGAACCTAAAAGTCTAGTATATTTAATTTCATGGAATGATATACAGAAAATCGTCTCTATTTTGCAGCGGAAGTCCTTATCAAGCCATTGCTGGACATGATGCAACTTCAATGCAAGAAGATTGGCTGGCTAGGGCCTAACTTTTGGTTAATTTTGCTTCTGTTCTAGTTTCCTTCCTGAACCCCTAGAGGTTGATGATGTCCCAGGGTGTATGTATCCCCTGTGTTTTTTGTCGCTGTAAAACTACACATGCTTGAATTTCTGTCAGCAGAAAAAAGCTACATCTGACTGCAGTTGACAGTTTTATTTCATGTTTATGGGACGCAACTCCATTATTGCTGTTATTTTTTTTTTCTCTTTACATGGTAGTTATAACACATTTAAGCTATATATGCCTGTATCTTTTGTTAACTGTTCTGAATGCCTATGAAGCTATATGCCTGTATCACAATACATGTTTTCTCTGGGTGCTCTTTAGCTGTCAACTGTTGAATGAATATTATTTTCCTGTGTTCTTTAGCTGACTATATGCGTATAAAAACTATGAGCTGTGAATTTGAAGCTATAGAGGATTAAGCTTTTTGTGCTGTAAGATACTGTATTTCTTAGTTGTGGAGCATAAGAACTTGACTAATAGGCTGTTGATTTTTTTTAGAGTGAAAATACTTGTCTGAAACAAGCATGGTGATTCATCTTTGTATTCCTAGTGCATTTGTACAATTGCTGAGTTTTACTCTTAACTCTTTTCATAGTTTCATTGCTTCAATTTCATATCCCTTTTCTATGGTGCCTCCAAAAGCCCTTGAAACTATTAACAACATGAACGATAGCAGCTAAAGATGAGGCGCTTACTATTTTCCTGTCTATACATTGTATTGTGGTAACAGTGCTTACTTATATCGTGTATTGTGGTAACAGTACTTACGTCGTGTCCGATGATGCTTGCAATCTTCAGTTGAGAAGCATCATAATATACTAGTTGGCAATTGTGCCACTCAGTAATCGTTATTATACCTTGAAATCTCTTCCAAGGGGAAATGAGATGAATTTAGGCTTACTGTTAAGCATCCTTCTATTGGACCACCAAGCTTAACTGCTGGGATGGTTTGTACATGCACACATGTCAAGTCATGAATATAATTAATATTACCATAAATGATTATACAGAATAAGCAAGTGTGCCATGCTGATTCTCTGATACGATCGAGCACAAATTGAACTGAGTCTGATGATTTGCTAACATGAGCTTGCTACAAGTCTGCATATGAATTTGCTATGATTGTCTTTCTATGATGCGGCTGTGAAGGAATTGAAGCAGCGCAGCCAACAAGAAGAAGCAATAGCAGCATTTAGTCGTGTGAAATCAAGGCGATATATTTGATTGTTTATATGGCTTATTGATAAAAAAAACCCCCAAGGATTAAGCCATTAAGGGCCTGCATGGGAGTATATTTGTAATTCTTTTCCGGTTGCTTTAAGATTGGTGGGATGGGCTGAAAAGGCTTGAAAACGGTTGTGGGCTGACACGAGTTGGGTCGTTGGCCGTTCCTTCCGATCCGCTTGCCGCCATTGTTGCCTGCCTGTTTTCTTCTTCTTGAAGAGAACTGCCTCCATCGCGCGCGGGCGATGGCGGCCAGGAACAAGGAGGAAGTCTTCTTCGATCCCGTGTGAGGGTAGTGAGGTCCTCAAGAAGGAGGCCTCTCTGGGTGTCGAGGAATGTCCCGGGGTCCATGGAGTGCTGGTTGGAGGAGTCTGGGAAGAAGGTGGTCAAGTACAAGATGCCTAATGTTGTTATCAAACAAATGATGAGCTACCCCTACACCTACCCGGAGTACGCCTACACCGAGGAGGAGCTGGCCCAACGTTCTGCCTCAAACTCAGAAAGTTCATCGATGAAAAGATGAACGCCTACGAGCAGAACCTCATCGACCAGTACCTCAAACATGGCTATGCGTTCGACGAGGAGCACAAGTAGCAACCTGTCTGTGTTGTGCTGCAAGATCCATGCATCGTGTCCCTGTGTCTGTGTGTGATCCACCTATCCTAATTCCTTCCTAAGTGTAAGTGTCTGCTCACCAATGACTATATTCTAGATGATGGGCCTGCACACAAATTTTGTAATCCATTGTTTACATGGTTTAATAACGTGCAATAATCAGAAATGTGTGCTAAACCAAAATCATATAGATACAAAACCCTGAGTATCGATGATAAAGCATATGGTGTCGGTTTTGAACCCTCCATCTACATGCCAGCCAGTGTCCCTGACCATTTGACCAAACACAAGTAAAATGACAACCGGTCAGCAAAACATTATATTTTCCATAGATGCCTTCTCAAATAGCTTGCAAAAGAGTCAGTTTCTCCAAATTAATTGCTAGACTGATTGACTTCATTTTTCTTTTCATAAGGAGCAATTGTAAAGTCCATCTTGAAGCATCCCAGATATCCTATGCTAATACCTACACTCCCCCTGAAAGGCATGCATGAATATGGTAACTCTGAGATCACACAATTATAACTTAATATTTCTGCATGATTATCTCTAAGTCTCTTAGCGTGATTAGAAGATCTTTACTTGTTCCTTGGAAACCTCATGAACAGGTGTGCAACATTCTGTTTAATTTGAATCAGGCAATGTGCTCTGGAACTAAACACTCGGAATGAACACTGAAATGCAGCCAAGGAGCTAACTAATCAACACAATACGCACAACACGTCTATGATAATCTGAAACAACAGCATAAATTCACAAGAAATTCCTTCGAGTGACGTATATTTATAACCTGTCACCTAACATCTTCCCTAAAAAAATGTTATATCTTCCCTGAAAAAATAATCCAGTTTCCACACCAAAAACTTTCAAAAAGGTTTAGACGAATTTCCCCTCTATTGATTTTGCATATCAATTTAGACACTGTACTTATTTGAACCCAACCAAACAACTCCCACGGGTCCTCGAGCAGTACAACTATCTAAAAACTTCAACTGTTATATTATTATGCCATGGTATATTGAATGGAAATTAAAAATAATGTGAAAAATCATAATCCCTTCATGTTGAAATGCATTTTTGACCCTAAGATATAAATGCTGGGATAATTCAATATGGTTAGAGGTAAAGGCAAGCTTCACATGGTGTGGCAAGAAAGCTGGGTTGTAAGCCATGGAATCTAGTTTCAGCTTCCAAGCCACGTGTATTGAACACGTTAATTGACTGCAAAACCACGCAGATTTGTACAATATAACAAATCACATGTACTACCAAATCATGATTTGATGACTAAAAATCATTTTGCGGTGAATAATATGTAGACACAGACACATTAACTCAAGTTGAATGATACCATGGAATTAACAAGAACAAATTATAGTCAAGCATATCTAGTTATTAGAAAAGGCTAGAAAATCATGTACAACAATTCAGCATCAACCCAAGTGGGCTCCATAACATCAGATCACATGAATAAAAAATATTTTGTGGTAGCAAATGTTTGTATTCAACAACAGCAATTGGTAGTAGCAAGGTGGAAGAGAACAACACTTACCTTTTTGTTAATGGGATTTTTTTGGCCCAATGGTACACATCTATGTAGCTTTCATATCTGCAACAAAGCAATTATATCCTTGTAACATCCCGGCCTAGGGCTTAATAGGATTAATAGAATACTCATATAAACAAGTTGCAACTTCTTTTCCGGAAGCCAATCTCCAAAGAACTCCAGGGTTAAGCGTGCTTGGCCTGGAGCAATTTGGGATGGGTGATCGACCGGAAAATTCTTCCCGGGTGCACACGAGTGAGGACAAAAGTGTGCAGAAAAGACATGTTCACGAGTGAGGACAAAAGTGTGCAGAAAAGACATATGTTGGCCCTGTGAGGGCAGTCTATGACCTATAAAAATTATCAGATGTAAGTGGGCCTGGTCTGGGGGAGGCGGGACGTTACAATCTTCTCATCAGGCCTTCCTTCCAGCGCTTGTCCACTTGACGGTGTCGACCACTATGGTCTAGGTACTACGGTAGTGTTTATAGCAACCATAAGTAAATTACTTCAACTATCACGGTTTTTCAAAAGAAAACTGAAGAAATTTAAGTAAAAAGAAAAAGAAAAATCAATAAACCTATAAAAATGAGAACAAAACTAACTATTACTCATAATAACATGAATCACTATAATAAATCATATCGAACAATTCATCAATATTTAATCAATCATGTATTAAAGCTTTTAAGTAAAGGCATCCCCTTTTGAAAAAAAAAAATAAAGAGCGCCCTTCACGTTCCCAATCTACTGAAATGTGGCTTGCAAATCTTAGGCTAATTAAAGTTACCAGCTTCTGGTCAACTGATGAAAATACATTTGAATTTTCTCTGTTCTTTTAGTTGTTATGGCAGCACAAACAACATTTTTCTAAAAGTATGTAAGTTCTTTTTTCTCCAGAACTTTTTTCAAGTTTCTTGAACATTAGTTTTCTCATGTACTACAATTTTCTAAATGAGATGACTGTCCCGAAGATTTCCTTACTTTTTTAACAAGTTTTCTTCAAGCACTAGGTCAACTGATGAAAACACATTTGAATTTTCTCTTTTCTTTTAATTGTTATGGCAGCAGTATAGTAACAAAGTTCCTGGGTCGATGGGATCGAGAAACGGGGTCGAGGAACGTGATACGCTACTTGAGAGAGTTTTTTACAAGGTGGGGACGAAAATGACCCCATGTTTTCGGGACGGGGACGGCGTTCCCGGGTCGAGGATCGCTGCCACCGACCCCGTTTCCTGTGACTATTAAAAGAAACTGGATAATTTGAATCTGGATAAATCTAATCTTGGACCTAAAAGTGAATACTTTGAATCTGAATTTATTTCAAGTCCTAGGTATGCAGCATTACCTGCACTTTACATTTCAAAGATTGCTTGACCATATAAAAAATGCTTACCAAAAGGCATAATTTACTTTGCAAAACATCAAAATTAATGGTGCTACTTCATTCTAAGTACAAAAGGCTGAAAACTTGTTTTGGAGAAGTATATACATTAAAGCTGCCATATCTTCAAGATGTAGCCTTAATCATTTTATATGCCTAGGAAGATAAAAAATTGGATCATGTATAATTTTATTGATTACATATATATACTATATTGGCATCATGTGTAACATCGAAGGAAAAAATATACAAACAAATTTTAGAACTCATCTCAAGAGGGTGAATACCTAAATAGGTAACGAAAATACATCTTAAGCTTGAAACAGAGTAGGGGAACATTTACCTTGTGAAGAGGTGTTGTGCTAATTTTTTCACAATTTTTTTCTATTTTCACTTTATGCAACTGTACAATAAGAAATGCCATATCCCAATTTTTTTAGCACATTCTAGGCCCAACAGACAGTGCATGTACATGGATATGTTATTGTTAGTGAAATATAGGGAAAAGGTATGATAACCCCTCTTAGAAAAATGCGATAACATCAAATGACAAACCTCTAGCCAGATGCGAAAATTTTAAGTATAGCTGAAGCAAATAAGGGAATATCTGCAACCTATCCTTCATTATCCTGAAGCATCCCAGATATCTTATGCAAATAGCTACATTTTGATGGAATCTAGCTGAGGAAAAGGAAATAGTCATATTGATAACTATATATCTTTATTTTTCTGTTCAAAAGTGGCATCCCTGTGTGAAACTGAAATAAGATGTTCTATCTATATGACTTCTATTAATGGTTAGATTAGATTCTTAGCCTATGCAAAGAATCTATCAAGTACAAATCTACTATCTACTACTACTACTTAAAAATACTTAAAAAGTATAAGATGTTTCCTTCGTCCGTTAATAAAAAAAAGCGATAAAAAAAGTTCGATTGTAATTAAGAAAGTCCGGCCCCAAAAAAGAAGGCGCAGAAAAAAAAAACTGACCGATTCCTATCCGTGCTAAAAAAGCGGACAAAAAAAGGCAGAAAAAAAACGATTGTAAAAAAATGCCCGGCACGGCAAGAAAAAATATAGAAAAGGACAAAAATTAATTTTTATCCGTTTCCTTTTTTCGTTTTATTTTCTTGTCGCTATTTTTTTCACCGTTTTTCCCGGTTTTTTCGTCCGTAAAACGATTGTAAAAAAAAAGCCCGGCACGGCAAGAAAAAATATAGAAAAGGACAAATTAATTTTTATCCGTTTCCTTTTTTTCGTTTTATTTTCTTGTCGCTATTTTTTCACCGTTTTTCCTGGTTTTTTTGTCCGTTTTATTTTATTTTTCCGTTTTATTTTCTTTACGTTGTTTTTTTCTTTTTTTTCTTTCACCGTTTTTCCAGTTTTAACAAAATCCAACACGCTATTTTTTCGGTGGTTTTTTTTTGTCGGGCCGAACCCTAGCGCCGCCACTATATCGATTTGCCTCTCCATGCGTTTCCTCATCCCTTTAGTTTGTCATTTTTTATTCCGAGTTTTGCGGATTGCTTCGACTTTGATTAAAAAAATCGAAAAAGGAGATCGAGTGAATCAAAATCTCTAACAATTTTGGAGATCGAGAAAGATTCGGCCGCTTTTGACAGAGGATCGACTCCGTCATCGTACGTGCACGTAGGGGTGAAAACGGTACGGAAACGGATGGAAACAATCTTTATCGTTTTCGTTTTCATTTTTTTTTTTGGAATCGGAATCGGAAACCCCGAAAACGAAAACGGAAACGAATATTATTGAAACCGAAAACGGAGCGAAAATGAACCGGCGCGGATACGGTAACGAAAATTTATCGGAATACAAAAACCCCTCAAACTGAGCTTAAAACTTTTGCCAAGTCCAATTCTCAAGTCTCAACAGTCAACAATTCATCATAAAACACAATTATATGAAATCGTCTCAACAGCAAAATATATTCTTCTATAACTTCATATAATTTGCATAACAAATATTCTAAAAAAAATACAGCAAAAGACCATGGTATAAGGTATACAGTATACACTATTATTCAGTGCTATACTGCTAATCTGCTATGAGCTATCACTCCATCATCAGTACATAGTTCATCAATCATTAGTCATCACAAAACAGCAACACACATCAGTCCATTAGTACAGTACTTAGTTCAATCACAAAATAGCTACTTGCATTTGATGATTCCATCATAAATCTGCAGCACAAAAGAAATCAAATCAATGGTTTAGGCTCGTCGGCTCGTCGCTGGGCTGCTGGCTGCTGCCGCTGGGCTGTTGGCTGCTGCCGCTGGGCTGCTGGCTGCTGTCGAGTCGCAGAGGCGAGGCGTCGTCGGCTCGTCGGTGTGGCTGTGGCGTCGTCGTCAGTGGTGGTAGCGGCGGCGAAACGGCGGGACGGCGCTGCCGCCGCGAGACGGCGCCGCGAAACGGCTGGACAGCGCCGCGAGATGGCGGCGGTACGAGACAGCGAAGATGGTGGGGGCGAGGTCGCGAGGAGCCGAGGACGGCGGACCAGGGGTGGCGCGGGGCGCTGGCGGTGGGTGGAGCGTGATGCTCTGCCACCGCTCGCGGTCTCGCGATGCCGTGTGTCTGTCTCTCTCCTCTATAGGGTTAGCCACTATTTGGGTAGATGCCGCGATTTGGGTTGGGCTGGAAACTTGGGGACGAATTATAGACTATTGATTTCATGGGCCTTTTTAACTTCGGAAATTCCGACAAATTTTCCGGAATTTTTCCGACCGATTCCGAGTTCCGACGGAAACTGCTATTATCATATTCGATTCCGTTTCCGAGAAAATATTTCCGTTTTCGATTCCGTTTTCGAGAAATTCCGAAAAAAATTTCGATCGGCTGATTCCGTTTCCAAAAACAGGCCTGGAATCCGGAAAGTTTCCGTACCGTTTTCACCCCTACGGTACGGGCACGAGACTGTTCGAGATGGGCCTACAGCTACACTTACGGGCTGAGCCGAAGAGAGGTAGGCCAAGCACAGGACTGTTCGAGCTGGGCCTACAGCTCCACTTGCGGGCTGAGCCAAAGAGAGGTAGGGCAGGCACAGGACTGTTCGAGCTGGTCAATTACCGGATTTGGTGGGAGGATCGGCTCCGTCATGCGGGCACGAGACTGTTCGAGATGTTACAGGCTGAGCCGAAGAGAAGGCCAGGCACAGGACTGTTCGAGCTGGGCCTACAGCTCCACTTGCGGGCTGAGCCAAAGAGAGGTAGGCCAGGCACAGGACTGTTCGAGCTGGGCCTACAGCTTCACTTGTGGGCTGAGCCGAAGGGAGATAGGCCAAGCAAAGGACTGTTCGAGCTGGGCCTACAGCTCCACTTGTGGGCTGAGCCGAAGAGAGAGGCCAAGCAGATAGAAGCAGCGGACTGCTCTAGGACTAAATCTGAAAATGAGGGAAAGAATGAACGTTCGGTCCAAAAACAAGAAAGCATTCGGTCTAAAAACAAGGGAGTATAATGTATAGTATAAAAAACGTTTTTACCCGTTGCAACGCACGGGGATTTTTTCTAGTAAATTAATAATAACAGAAAGTTGAGCCCAAAACCAGTTAGAATATGTGTTGTTGCACCCAGATTAAAGCACTGCAAGAAACAGGGCACATTTGTTCAATGGTAGCTCTAAGTTCCTCAATAATTTGAGGCCAGAAAACTTTTAGTAAAGTGATATATACAGGCTCATAAGAAACATACCTGGCTTTTCTGTCTTCTGTGATGTATAACCGGAAAATATATAGTGCATGCTACCAACACGGTGGAATTCGATTGCCATCATGCTATGATCACCACCTGTGAAAGAAATGTAATGTAAACCACTCAGCGAAACAGTTCATAGGAGAACTTAACAACACATTCAACAGAAGTGCATGTGCATGTGAAAGTGAAACATCTAACGCATGAATATAAATTTCGGACATTACACAGTATAGTATTTTAAGCACAATAAATATTTTAAACAATATGTGACTTTCCCTGTTGTATCAATAGTAACAGCATCGGAAATAAAACACCTAAGAGCATAATGAGCAGGAGATGCTTCCAGGTTCAAGCACTCCCATCCTTTCCTAAACCACATATTAGATCCTTCCAGAGCCTGGTAATCATAGAAGAACGTAGAATCAAAATTCCATACTCACAACGATTCATCAACTCAAAAATCTCCGTTATAATATGCACTTAGAAGGTGAGTGTTATGGCAATCCACAATATCTGCACTTGAACCATAATATGAAAAAAAATATTTTAAGTGCAGTGTTATCCTGTGTGAACAAAATGGACCAACTTGATGTACCATAAGATGTCCCCCCCCCCCCTTATGTTTCAAATAGGCCTGGTCAATGAAATTGGGGACTTCACAGAATGCCTAAACTCCAACCATCTAAATTGTGTCAATTCTGCATATATTATTGCGCAGCACTCCAGTTAAATGTTTTCATTCACCTTGATTCAGGTTATACACCTGACTCAAATGTGGCTTAATTAATATGGCTAGAATGGACTATTGTTTTCTAGTTAATAAAGGTAGCTAACCTAGACAGTATAGCAATTCATAAGATCAGATCACTAAAGTTATGCCTTAGGTCAAGAAAAAAAAATATTCATAAAAATATGGTGCTCTGGACAAATTCTAATTTTAATTAAAATGCTATTAGTTCACATATATCTTGATCTATAATAAGCTCCACAAGTATACCAAATAACCAATGCAGATTACCTTGTTTGTTTGGTGGATCATGTACAAAATTCAAAAAACCACCACAGTTTTTTGTACACAGTGAACATTAATGGTGTGCCCATTCAGCTATAATTTTTAAGCCAACCATAAATTCCTGCACGTCTGGAAAAGAAAAGGGATTGCGTAATTACTTTAAAAGACTATTAACAATTGAGCACTTAATTTTTTGTGTTGAATCGAACCGAGGCACTAAATGAAACAGAACATGAGATAGGTCAGAATGCATGGAAGCAACACCGAAGCCATATCACACAGTCAATTCATCATATGGATCAACCACCAGGGTAACAATGAAGGCCAGCTTGCAAAAAATAAAATAAAATGGTACCAGGGAGAGAAGCAGATGGAGACCAGCACCCACTTCATGCTTCATGTAGCAGGAGCCTTCAGTAATCTCAGAGGCCGATAGGGATGAAATGGGAGGCGCTTATGAGAAGATAAGCATGGCGTAGACGTCGAGCAACTGCATATTCAGTTGATGGCGTTAAGGAAGAGGAAATAGTCTGATGACCGTGGACGCAAGCGGCCACCGATATTAGGGAATGCACATAATTCCTTCTCACAGGCATGAAAAAGAGCTAATCTAACAAACTGAAACTTTCCACTCAAATAAGTTTTAACTAAATTTGGGAATTCCTAATCAAATTGTTTTGCAGGTTAATCTGAATTTCGAACCTCTTTATGCATGGAGCAAATCAGTATCAAATGTCGCACTAACCAATCACAAAACCATAATCACACACTGCAATTCAAATCTTTATTATGTGAGGATTTAGGAAGAGAGGACATCACCTTAACCTGTAGTTTCTGCTCTGTTGCTCTATGATCAGCACAGTGGCCACAGCTCACTCATCACAGCGTCGCATAGTGCCCTAACCCACCAGATACTATGTATGTCAATTGCTTGTAATGTTTCAGATAACCTGCTTCTATAAATGACCCCAGACTACCTGAATCATGTCTGCCTAGCAAACATCCATACTGCACTACATAAAAGTGCACTACCTGAATCATGCCTGCCTAGTAAGCATCCTGCTAAAATAATCCTAAACAAAACATTGGCGTATCACCAGGCTGTTATTATAGCAGGCTTGTTGTTGACCCCATAAAAAAACATTTGGAAACAGGGTCTCTCAATTCCCATCCCAACAAACTAAAATGTTGTTTATAACAATGCGAGCAGCACCAATCAGTGATTATATAGAAGCTCATTCCTCATGCAGAGTGAGAGAAGTTATAATAAGTATGACTATGCATTCCGGATAGTCTTAACAAACCTAACAACCTTGACTAACCTGGCATAGAGCTCATGTGTGTGCAATCCTGAGAAAGGTACTAAATCATCACATGTGAATCAATAGAAGAGATCGTATAGATACTTGTGATGAGCCCCTGTAATATGTCCACAGGCAAAATAAGTTCAGAGACTTGCATAAAGCACAATAAAAACCAAATCGTGTAAATACAAGCACCAAACTTCTGTTCTGCTTTTTTTTACTTTCTATACAACCTCTTAATGGGAATAAACTAAGCATGTTCTTATTGATTTAGTTGATTGACTTGAATGATTCACTGAAATATTTGTTAAATCTAAATTACTTTCCACTGGAAACATAATAACAAATCCAAGGAAGGAGGTTTCTGCATATAGACCCACTAAAACGATAATTCACAGAAACGTACTCGGATTTTAGTAGTACCTCAAGACATTTCATCGAGCAGTTCATGAGCACCAAAGAACTCTAATGCTTTCCTCCTCTTCCTTGTTCCCTCTGTATTCTTCTATTCTCTGGCCATAGCAGTAGTACATGGCAGCACATACATCAGCAGGATGTCAGCGCAGAGCAGAAGTAAATCCACAGCAAATCGTCAAGAGCAAGGCGGCAGCAGCAACATACCAGAAACAACAATATTGTTTCAAAATAATATCTTCCTAACATTATTGTTACAGGCAAAGTCAGGCACTTAGGACTGGTAAATCTTAGTGGTGGCTGTTTTTTATGCTTTTACAATCAAAATCCACGATCTTCCTCCAGTTCTCAAAAATCACCAACTTCCCGTAACATAATAAGAAACGGGTGTAAGCAATAGAAAAATTGGCATATTATAGACACAGAGAAGGCACGCGAATTACACATCACTATACTATTGAATTTGTTTATGTTGTCCAGTGTTATGTTGTCCAATGCAGTGACCCATAAGGATACTTATGGGAAAAAGGGAGATCTGAATTTGAGTTTATAATAAGAGAGATTAAGTGTCTCTTGTTCAGGAACAGAGAGGTTGTACTGACGAAAATCAATCGTAATCAGAACAGCGTCAGTCGTGCTCTAGCTAGCAGAGGTCGTCGAGAATCCTTAACGGCCTTTTGGCCAGATGATTCTTGTAATTTTATTTCGCACTTGGTTTGTAATGACTATAGCTGAGTAATGCATCTATGTTCCCCGCAAAAAAAAAAAAGCTTACTTTATAGAGTAGGGATTGCTAGCAATGTTATTAGGAGCTTTCTGTTACCCTAAGGAAGAAGATGGCACGGTAAAAAAAAGAAACAAAGAGGAAAAATTAATTTGTTTACAGGATGTGTATTACTACCAGTCAATTATATTACCAAGAGAATCCAGCTCCCAAAGAAATATATAAACCACAGTTTTACAGGTAACGCAAAGATCCATGGACCACACAAAATAGCACTTGGCTTGATTAAAAGAATTAAGAACTACATGCCTTATAAATATAGAACTATCTATTCCATGATAGTTTTGTGTCTTTCTGCAGAATAATGTAATTACACTGAAATAGATGATGGTCTGAGTTCTGAAATGCAGTCCAAAATATTTTTACCAAGCAAAGGAAAGCATCTTGATTCTACTATAATTCCCATGCTATGTTTAAAAGAGGACAATATTATCTAGCATCCCAGCAACTTCTGCTTATGACGTGTTAAAGCACCTTATTGTAACGGTCATGTACTGTTCGTTCATGAGCTATGGGTTATTATTTTGGGAGTAGCTATATTTATGGCGCCATATTTTTCACCGAAAAATAGTCGGCGTGTATTTACATTGTAAGTCCCTAAATTACATATGTAATTTTAGTGTATTTATAATGTAATTCCTAAAATTACATATGTAAATCCTAAAATTACATACTAATTACATATGTAAGTGGTATATAAGTGAGGTGTAACTACTATAGTTACATAGGAATTACACGTGTAACTATAGTACAATTACACTCTAATTATATATATAACTGCAGTGTAATTAAAAACAAACATTGACGGTGAGCTCCCTATCTTCCCTGGCTTCTCCTTTTTGGTTCCCATCGTTTGGCATATTCATATGCTAATCAGCCTAAGTTTGAATTTTCAACGTTAAATTTGAAGCTGATTTTGGGGTTTTTTCATTAAAGTTTATTTTCAGCCTTTGCTTTTAGATCGCTAAGAACACATATGTAAAAGTTTTATTTACAAATTAATTTTCGTTTGCAAATATGCCGTTTGGCTTATTCCACCAATATGCCGAATGATGAGGCCCTTCTTGTCCTTTTGCCTGCCATCTGTGCATGGAATCTTGGTTTTTACTCCGTAACAATTAGAGATTTGAGATTAGTATCAGCAATAGTAGTTACGATGGCATTAGAGTCTCGAACATGCACGAATCTCTGAACTAATTGCACAGTGAAAAATCGACTGTAAACTGGAAAGAAATATGGCGCCATATTTCTAGCAATTCCGATTATTTTTGCATGGTATGTGCAGAACAAAATTTAGATCATCAGAGTTGCATGGATACTCATAGTTTTGCATATGATTAGTTGATTTTTTTTTGGCCAGCCATGCACTGCCTACACAATATAAAAGGGAAATTAACTTCTTAAGTTAAAAATTGACATGTTGAAGCAAAACGGTGTAATATGCGACAGGTTGATAATCCATCTCCTAAGAAGGAAACGAAAGCTGGAGCCACACATCATGTTAACATCAAATAACTAACCGGCACTTCATTAGGTTGATATATAATCGAGAGATATGATAGTAGAAAGAGGCAATGGCATTCATAGGGCTTTCAAGTAAAGCATGAAGTCACAAAAAAAAAAAAGAGGACAATTGTTATGCATGTCTTCCAAATGATTTCCTAGGGAAAAAAAATAGCGTTTTACTCAAAATTCCATGATGGCAGTAACCTTAGACCTACCTCATGCAAGAATCCGAAATTTTAGCTGAACTATGTCAAAAAATAAAACCTGCAACACACAGAAAAATTACAACCTATCAATTTCAATGGGGTTTATAGGGTTTTCAAGTAAAGCAGGAAACCAGAAAATAAAAGAACACACGCAATCACTGTGCTGTAAATAATCTCGCAGGGGAAAATTTACTGCCTTAGTACAAACAATCCCTGTGTTTCTGTATATTTTCGGAAACTTCCGAAAAAAAATTCGGAACTTCCGAAAATATCCAGAAGCGTGCTCAGTGGTTCTGTAAATCCGAAAATTTTCGGAAACTTCCGAAAATTCTCGGGGGTATAAAACTCTCCTCCAACCCATGGACTCTTCTTCTCTCTCTTTGCTATCCTTTTCCCCACGGGTTCCTCTCCCCCATCCACTCCTCCCCGGCGACCACCTCCTCTCCGCCGACTCTCCGACGCTCTCCTCCACTTCATCCTCGTGGGAGCACGTTTGGGGACCTTGTGGGCACTTACATCGTTGATCTTCACCGCGTTCTTCACTCGTTCTTCGCGTTCTTGAGGTATTTCTTCAAATCAAATCTAGTGATTCCTCGAGTTAAATCTTGCGATTCCCTTCGGTGGAGATGTTCCTCTAGTGCCCTAGGACTTGCAGATTCAGTTTCACAAGTTTTGGTTGGTGGATTTGTACAGGATCTGAGTTTTAGGGTTCGGCCAGGAATTTTCGGAAGTTTCCGAAAATTTTCGGAATTATTTTCAAAAGTTCTGAAAATCCCTGCCTGAGCCCTCCAACCTTGGTTTCGCCTAATTCTTGCATCCATTTGCTTGTACATCATATCTTTGGCTTCCTCTTACTTGTGTCCATTCCCTTTCTTGTTTATAGGATGCCACCTCGCAAGTCCATCTCGCGCAGGGGCAAGCGCCTCCAGGATCGTTCCCCCACTCCTTCCCCATCCTCCTCGGAGGGCTCGGACAGTGAATGGTCTGGGGAAGGGTACGCGGGGACCGGTCCCCAAGTGACGCAAGTACCTCGGGGTTCCACCCTCCCTCCTCGGCGGTCTACTCAAGCCGGTGAGGGCTCCACCCGGCAACCTCGTGCGATCCTCGCCGAGTTCCCCGTGACTCGCACCAAAAGTCTGAGGTTGTGGCACCTCAGAGGAATGAGGATCCTCGACCTCTTCGTTGCTCTGCTACCGATAACAGGTTCTGGACTCTTTTCAGCAAGATTTCTATGAAACCGTTATCTTTCCCATAACCGATCCCATTGTTCCTATGCAATGGATCAATTGGGAGGACTTGTAGGCACATGATGACCCCACCCTCAACTCTATGATTGCCATGTGTGAGGAGATGTGTGTCCACAATTTTATGACCCTCCATCAACCTTGGTGCAAGGAGGTTATTGCCCAATTTTATGCCACCGTTTTCTTTGACAGCCGGCGGGGCATACATTGGATGACTCAGGGGGAGTGGTACTCCATTACCTATGAGGCTCTTGCCACTCTTTGGGGTTTTGATGAAAACTGGATGAGGTACTTTGCTAACCTCCATGACTATTCCATTCCTATGCATCATGAGCGGCATCCCCTGTATCTTGATGGCGGCAAGTTGGGCACAACTGAGGGTTTCAAGCCTTTCCATGTCTACCTCAACCGTATCCTGAGAAGGACCCTCACTCCCAAAGATGGTAATGCTAGCAACATCAACCATCACTCTCGTAATGTGCTCCTCGGGTTTAATCCTACTGGCAATCCCTTTCATGCTTACAACTTTGTGTTGGAGGAGATCCGCATGGCCTCGATTCAGTACAGGAGGGCGCTTCCTTTTGCCCCTCACCTGATGCGGATGATCGAGCATGTCACTCAAACCCAGTTTATTTGTGAGGAGTCCCATTCCTATCTCACTCTGCGAGTGCCCAAGGCTTGCTCTGCGGCTCCTGACATACCCACCTCATCCTCTTGGCCGCCTACTCGGGACATCCCGTCTTCCTCCACTCAGCCTCCTCCTGAGCGTGCGCAACCCTCTCCTGTGGCTCATCGCTAGCCTTCGGCTTTGTTTCGCATCTTGCGAAGTTTGTTCGGTCTTTGCTCTGCAGAGGCCAAACAGAATCGCAGGGCGCGAAACAAAATCAAGAAGGCATCCCGGCGAGCAAAGCAAACACAGGCGCACCTCTACTCTCGGTTTCAGTTGGGTGCTCCACCGTCCCCACCAGGCTATGAGGCTGAGCCCGATGGGCCTGAGGATGACATCGAGGATCCCTTTGTTGATCTTCCTCCGGAGTACGACTTCTTTGGTGGGTTTGGCCATGGCTACCCTCCTCCTCCACCTCCCGAGGATCCACCTCAGGCCCCGTTCGTGTGAGCCATCTTCGCTTCATCCTCTCTTTTTGGTGCTTCGATGCCAAAGGGGGAGAATATCTATCTCTTTTTCATTTTAGCTTGTGGTCGAACATTGTTGGTGTTTCAGTGTATGAGACTATGTGTGATTTTAAGTCATTTGTGTAATAGCTATTACTATTGTGAGACTTTAATGCTTTATTATGGATGATTGGGATGTAATGACTTATATGCTTTATATTATGATCTTGCAATGTTCTTATTCCCTTTATAATTGTGCTTGTCATGAATGAGATATGAAATGTGATGAATGTACTATGAATTGATTCATATCTTTTTGAGCTTCAATGTGGATGCAAAGATTTAGGGGGAGCTCTCCACTTGCCTTAATGCACACTTTTAGGGGGAGCTTTCACTAAACCTTTGCACCAAATCAATCTATTATATTCATTCTCTCTTGTGATCTAATTGTATTGTCACCAATTACTAAAAAGGGGGAGATTGAAAGTGCATCTAGGCCCCTAATTGTTTTGATGATTGATTACAATACGATTAGAGATGACTAACAATTTTCATGAAAGCAAATGTGAAGGATGTTACGTCCTCGATGTGTTGTAATGCGATGCATACCCCTTTGAATGTGACATCACGATGAATTTATGGCATGAGCAAATGGTATATTGTATATCTTACTTTCTTTACGTCTTAGGAATGTCGTACTATTAAGGGGGATGATGCATAGACATAGACATATAAGGAGTGATGTGTGTGCTCACAATCAATTTTTGGAAGCATTTTCTCCTTGGCCGTGTGTTCTGGAAATTTTCGGAAATTTCGAAAAGGATTTTCGGAAGTTCCAAAAATTCACATAACTAAAATTTCACTTCTGGATATTTTTGGAAGTTTCCGAAAATAATTTTCGAAAGTTCCGAAAATTTGCAAAAGGTTGTTTTGGGTTCTGGATATTTTTCGGAAATATCTGAAAATATTTTTCGGAAGTTCCAAAAAGGTGCGTTGACTTCGAGTTTTCAGATCTGGAAATTTTTGGAAGTTCCGAAAATGATTTTCAGAAGTTCTGAAAATCGCAATTATTATGCACCAACGGGCAGATATGAGGCTGTGGCTATAAATAGCCCCCATCCCCCCTCTTGTAAGTGTTGCTGGTGACATTGCAATTATTTGAGCCCTTGGCTTGCTTCTCTCTCTACTCATTTGAGCCTTGCTTTCTCGATTCCTCTCTCCACCCGGGTTTGATTCGGATTTGGCGTGTGTGTGAGTGTGGATTCGAGTTTGTGTGAATGCTTCTTGTGGTTTTCGTGAAGATTTGTGAGCACTTGCATCATCTCCAAGAGTTCTTCGCATCATCTTTTACTCTTGGAGATTGAGGACTCCTAGACAGCTAGGTGTCACTCCCGAGCCACCGATCTACTTGTGGTTGGCCGTGGGAAGTTTGTGAAGGCCGGATCTCGCCTCCGCAAGGAAAGAGATACCCCTTAGTGGAAAGAGGAGTGCTTTGTGCAACCTCTTGAGGAAAGAGTTAGCTAAGACCCGGCTCTTTTTGAGCTCCTCAACGGAGAGTAGAATCCCTCAAGGATTTGAACTCCGGTAAAAACTTCGTGAGCTTCATTTTGGGTGATATTCCTCCTTCCCATCCTCTAGATTTATTTGCTTGAGCCGCTATAGGTCTAGTTGTTGTATGTTCCTTGATTTACTTGTGGTAGCCCTCTAGATCTAGACTTTTACTGCATTGTTCAACTGTTCTGCCTATTTTCGAAAGTTTCGAAAATTCCTGCTTCCGCATTTGTTTAGTTTGTTAAATTAGCCTATTCACCCCCCCTCTAGGCCTAATTGACCCTTTCAATGGTGAAATATATTTTTCCAAGAATGTGTCCCATTCCTCTGCTAATAAAATTCTCATGTCAAGAGTTACTTTGAAACCAAAGAAACTACTAATCAAAAACAAGATAGATATTTCCAGTTCACTCATGCACCTCTTTAACATTTTAGCAGATTGCTCCCGACATTTGACATCAACTTCCCAGTCAATTGAGCTATTGTCTTCCCCGCAAAAAAAAAAAAAATTGAGCTATTGTCCTTTCCCTCAACAGCTCCTCCCTTTGCTATATACGCCTTCATTATATATGTCTGATAAAATAACACCAAACAGAAGGGAAAAATTTATGAACGTCCATGCTAGTTGGTTATTTTACAATCTTGAAAAGCAATATTTTGCTATCAGTCCAACTAATTTGAGAAAAAAAATTCTGAATGAGATACATGAAGAGCAGTTGTGAGGCTGAATTGTTCAGGGATATATGAAAAGCATGCTTAGGATTGACGCAACAAATATGTATATATGTAAGATTGCTGGAGTATGGATTCTGAGCGATAGCAGTAGACAATTCAATCAATATTTTATCACCTAAAGATCATTCATAATAGTTCGACGAAACAACGATAGTCGGCAGATACACACCTTCATGATGCATTGCAGGTGAGGAGACGGACGGGACATTTCGCTGAGCACCCCGTGTTCGTCGTACTGTGCGGAAGAGCGCTTCGGGCATGGTGGCAGCGGTCGTACTGGAGGATGGGGTGATGCAGACTAAACCTTTCTCCACAGAATTTAAAAGGAAAAAAACTAAAGGTAGTGAGATGAGTTTAATTATGGGGAATTGCTAAGCAAGAACCACAACGCTTGCCAGCATTGGATTGTTGAAGAGAAAGTTACCTGAGCATTTTGGTAGCTCCTGCTTTGGATTTTAGAATCACCATCAGCTCCAACCACGAAACAAACAACATCAATCAAAGTTATCACCTAAACAAAAACAGATCTAGAAAACTTTGAAACAAAACACAATGTCGTACTTAGAACCGAGCTACCACCATCGCCACCGGAGTTGTGCAGCCGCACCCAGTCATCCCCTATTTCCTTCCATTTCCTTCAGAGGGAACACAACTAAATCACTACTTGATGCACAAGACATAGTCATGTCAGAAAAGTTTGCTTGTTTATCACTTGACGAGCAGCTTCACAGCGACGAGGAGGAGGAAGAGGAGGAGGAGGAGGAGGAAGAAGTTGAGGAAGAGGAGGATATTGAGGAGGAAGAGGTTGTGGAGGAGGAAGAAGAGGAGATTGAGGAGGAAGAGGTTAAGGAGGAGGAAGAGGAACTTAGAGAACAAGTTCAGGAGGCCGGGGAGGAGGTCAACGAGGAGCAGCAAGGAGCCGATGGAGTAGTTCAGTCCATGCTGATGCCAACCGATATCAATAGTGTTTTGAGCTATCGGTTATATATCCAATATAGATAATGATATAAAGACAATCGACTGATGATGATAAATAACAATATAATCCAGTAGAAATCAATCAACTAATAATAATATGATAGAATAAACAATGATCCGAAGGTTAAAGCATACATCGGCTGGAGGACCGATGTCATGAAATCCAAACGATTAGATAAACAATGAAATCTTTGTCACAATCGGCTAAATCCATCTTGTATATAATCCTTATAAGCCGATGCAACGTCCAGATAACTCATCGGCTGAAACCCCGATGAAACCCTTATTGAAAATCAAAAAGCATGCTAGAGATTATGGTTCTAAGCACGACTAAGGCTGATGCAGTGCAAAGTATGAAAAGAAACATATTATGTAGACAATCAAGCCTTTAACTGGTTTTTAGGGTGGTGGATACCTTATTTAATCTAATCTAGCAAGATAATTTAGCCGATACCAGCATAAACCCTAAAACGAATCTCATCCGATATGATCAAATTAAGATGCTAAACTAGATAAACTAAGATATATGATAAATAGGTGCATACATTGACAAGATCAAAGTGTCAAAGCCCTAGCTCTGCCGATGTAAACAACCATAGCAAGTTTTACTCATCGTCGGAGATCAAAGCCAATGCCCTAACTTGAAGCAGGAACTTGTCGAAAAAGTAGAAAAGTAAAAAGGGTGGAGATGCGCCGAATTTTATTGATCTATAGAGATAGTTTACAATAACTCCGGGTGTACATATTTATACCCATGGGTAAACACTAGTCCTTCTTGGACAAGAAAAACTTTCCTAAAGTACCCATGGGTAGACACTAGTCCTTCTTGGACAAGAAAAACTTTCCTAAAGTTAAAAAGAAAACATAAAGTTTTTATCGGATACTAAACACACTTTTCTAAAGATAGAAGGAAACTAACAGACTCTTCCTAATTAATAGATAAACTGTCATGCCGCATCCTCCTTGAACTTGGTCTCTTCTAGATAAATTTTCTTAACTGGATATATCAAGAATCCGACTGCTGGCGACTTGACAAATCCCATCGGCCGATTCCATAACTCTGAAGCCGATACTGACTCTGGGCCGATGATGACTTCGGGGCTTACCAAATTTTGGCATTAACAGGACTCTGAACCGTAAGGGATAGTCTTGCATTGTAATGCTAGCTCTTCAGACTATCTAAAGAAGGGTTAGATGCCTCTTGGGGCATAATCACACATAAGATCATCAGATCGATAACACAATCGGCGGAATATTTCCCCAGACATGAGTAGGGTATTATTTCTTATCGAGAATGCCTGAACCTGTAAAAATTTCCTTGTATCATAACCCATCCACTTTTCTGCTTGTTCGCTACCCACTTTAGATTAGCCAAAATCTAGTTTTGACATTTATCGTTTAAATTGGTGGGAGTTTTTATCAATTATAAAAGTTGTCTTCATCTGTTACAACGCGCAATAGTATATCTATAACTAATATAAATATTTGTATTTTTCCAATCATCACAGTATTTTTGGGTCCGTCAATCCGACCTAGCGCAGTTAGGTCAGTACAATGGCCAAAGAAAAAAAAAACAAGAGTTTGATACAAAATCATCTACAAATTAAACCAACAGACTCAGAATCGAACTCAATAAAATCAGCTGGGATGATCAACGGGATAGAAAGTTTGAAATCAATGGAATCAAGCAAATTAATCACAAAGCAACCTCGATTTATCGTTTTGACGATGGCGACAAGCTCGTCATCCGACGAGAGGATGGGCGGTGGTGGCGAAGGAAGATGGGGAGGAGAGGCGAGCGCCAGCGCCTCGAGACGCGCCGTCGTCGAGGCCGCTCCGCCGACCCGCAGGACACCGCTGCCACCGGATCTACCCATCGGAGGACGCCGCCGCGGCCGCTCGCGGTGGAGAAGGCCGTCGTCGCCGTCGCTAGCGGTGGGAGAGGGCACCGCCGTGGCCGCACACGATGGGGGAGGGCGTCGCCATCGCCACCGCTGCTCGTGATGAGGAAGGTAGCCGCTGCCCCGCGTCAGTCGCGAGATCACCGGCCGCCGCTGAGGAAGATGGGGATCGCGGTAGGGAGGTAGCCATCGCTATCGCTGCCGTCGCCGCCGTTGCTCGCGGTAGGGCAAGTAGCCGCCGCCCCGCCTCCGCCGCGAGATCGCCGGTCGCCGCCGCCGCCGCTAGCAATGGAGGAGGGCACCATCCTGGCCGCTCACGACGGGGGAGGACGCCGCCGTCGCTGCCGCTGCTCGCGGTAGGGAGGTAGCTGCCGTAGCTCGTGGTTGGGAGGTAGCCACTGCCGTCGCCGCCACCATCGTCGTCGCTGCTCGTGGTAGGGCAGGTAGCCGCCGCCTCGCCTTGGACGCGTCGCCACCGCCGCCGCGCCACTCGCGGTTGGAGAGGGAGGATAATGAGTTTAGGGTTAGGGTTTCAACATGGAATGTTATATATATATATATATATATATATATATATATATATATATATATATATATATATATATATATATATATATATATATATATATATATATATATATATATATATATATATATATATATATATATATATATATATATATATATATCGAGCGATCCTAACCGTTCGATTGAATCCGACGGCTCTCAGCGTATTTAAGCCGACTTGGGCCACATGGGTTATGTGCACTTAACAGGCCAAGTTGTGGAAGACATTCGGCCCATCCTTATGGGCCTAATTGAGTTTTATCTATTCTGAGTTGATTTAAACTATTTCTCCATTAACAAACTTAATATAAGCATTATTTTGAGCCATTAAAAATTGATGAGATTTGATATAGTTTTTATTTCTTCATGTTAAATTATTTATATCTAAATGGAGTCAACAAAAAATGTAATTGTATATTTTTCATGATATAGAATTTAAATTTGGACTAAAATAAATAATATTAATTATTTTTTATGTGGACTATAGCCTCTATTGGAGAATATTACTCTCTTCCAATATTATTTATTTTATAATTCATATTTTTTTATTCCAAAATACAAAAAGAAAACCAAAATACACAAAAAAAAGTTTTGCAGTACAGGAGTTCAGTTAGCTTTTCTTTCCCTTTTCGTCCAGGAGTGTGGGTCTGCCCCGCTTTTCTTTCTGCTATTTTTAGCGCTCCCACTAATATGATTTTACAGATTTCTGTTGCACACTATATTTAACCTAAAACAAAATTCAGCTCTCACAAGTACAATGCATAGAAAATCGAGTATATTCTCACAATTACATTATATGGATTACAAGAAAATATAATTTCCGCATGACTTATATTCAGATGTGTCCTTTGGTCAATTCCATTCATTTTTCATTAGGATTATGTACTTTAAAAATATTGATTTTTCTATAGATCGCTCAAATTTTCATCAATCACTTTCTATGCAAAAACAATCACTTTAATTGTTCATCATTTGTTCCTCCCTTGCTATAATCGTTAGGCCCATGCGTCAGAAGCGTCATCCACATCACGCAAATATAAATTAGATTAATTGTGAAAAACAAACATGGTTTGTTTATCACTCTACATATAGCCGATGTTTATAATCATACTATGATATTTTGGTAAATCATTAATATCTAACTTCAGTCACGCACAGGTATTTTGCTAGTCTACTACTACTTAAAAAATAAGAGGTGCTTCTATCGTCCGTAAAAAAAACCGGGTGAAAAAAAACCGGGCAGAAAAAACCAAGTTTGTCCGATCAAAAAACCGGACGAAAAAAAAAGTCCGATCCAAAAAAAAAGTGAAAAAAAAAACGGGCGAAAAAAACACCCGTCCCTGGCAAAAAAAACACCCGATCCCTTAAAAAGGGAAAAAAAGTCCCAGAGACAAACCGTTTAATGAATAAAAAAAGCGAAAAAAAAGAGTCCGATTCCCTGGAGAAAAAAAATCTGATTTCCCTAGAAGAGATCCGATCTGTATTGGATTGGAGAAAAGAAAAAAAAACACTTCTCTAGGTGCTTAACACTTCTCTAGGTGCTTCTATCGTCCGTCAAAAAACGGGAGAAAAAAACCGAGCGAAAAAAAAAGAAAAGTCCGATAAAAAAACCTGGCGAAAAAAAACCGGGCGGAAAAAAAACAAATATGTCCGACAAAAAAAAAGGAAAAAAAAGGAAAAAATACCGAAACGAATCCGACTACATCGACGCGGTAAAAAGAGTTTAAAAAAATAAAAAGAAAACGGTCCTATTCCAAAGAAAAATGAATTATATGTATCGTGGAGCAAAAAAAAAAAAGAAAAGTCCGATAAAAAAACCTGGGCGGAAAAAAACCGGGTGGAAAAAAAACAAATCTGTCCGACAAAAAAGAAAGCAAAAAAAGGAAAAAAATCGAAACGAATCCGACTACATCGACGCGGTAAAAAGAGTTTAAAAAAATAAAAAGAAAACTGTCCTATTCCAAAGAAAAAGGAATTATATATATCGTGGTAAAAAAATCGACCGGGCGAAAAAAGAAAAAAATAGTCCGATCCGAAAAAAACAGGAGAAAAAAAAATGGGCGAAAAAAAAATTTGTCCGATAAAAGAAAAGGAAAAAGCTGAAAAGAATCTGACTCCATCGATGCGGTAAAAAAAGGCGAAAAAAAACTTTCCGATAAAGAAAAAGGAATTATATGTGACACGGTAAAAAAAATAAAAAAACCAGGCGAAAAAAAAGATAAAAGTCCGATAAAAAAACGGGGCGAAAAAAAAACAAATCGGTCCTATCCAAAAAAAGCCAAAAAGGGGAAAAATCAAAACGAATCCGACTCCGTCGACGTGGTGAAAACAGGGCGAAAAAATTCCAAAGTAAAGGGAGAAAAAAAATCAAAACGAATCCGACTCCGTCGACGCGGTAAAAAAAGGGCGAAAAAAATCCAAAGTAAAAGGAATTATATGTGACGCGGTAAAAAAAATCGATCGGGTGAAATAAACCGGGCAAAAAAAAATCTGTCCGATCCAATAAAAGGGAAAAAATCAAAACGATTCCGACTCCGTTGACGCGATAAAAAAGGGCGAAAAAATTGTCTGTTTCTAAAGAAAAAGGAATTATACGTGATGCGGTAAAAAAAATCGAATCCTATTATATCTAGAAAGGTTTGACACTATGTGAAAGTGGTGAAAAAAACCCTTCGTAAAAGAAATGTACGAGAAAAAAAATTAAAAAGACGGAAAAAAGCGCGGAGGAAAAAAGTCAAATTTATATTCGTCGTTTTTTAGTCCATTTATATATCTTCTTTATCTCTAATCTAATCTAATCTAACTATAAAATGTCACGAGAAAATAAAAACGGTTTAAAAAAACACGTGAGGGAAAAATGTCAGAAAAAAGCACAAAAGAAAACGCGCTAGAAAATAAAGTTTCGTTGTTCTAATTTTCTGATTGTTATCGACATGGTTATGCATGAAAAACGTATATTATCATTACGTTTTTTCACCCGTTGCAACGCACGGGCATATTTGCTAGTATAGTTAAAAAGATGTAAATAGAATTCGAGTCATAGTTGGGGGACCAAGGTGGACTTATTCATAACTTGTCCATCTTACGTGTGTGACGGAAGAGCCCAATTGCATATGGCTTCGTATAAAAGCGGTACCTATCAACTCCTAACCCTGGCAACATATCCTATACACACAGGCCCTCACGTGTACACACGTGCACACCAACTAAAAAATATCACTAAAAAATCTAAAAAAAACTATACACATACTTTCAATTGTATTATACCTAGTGTTAAAATCTTAACGTCAAATTCATTATATTTTAGCTGTAACAAAAAAACAAAAAATCTAACAGTTTTAAGGTTGCAATTTTGTCAGAATTTTATCTTTTTTGTTATTCTCTATGTAGAATGAATTTGAAGATGCGACTTTGCACGTAGATGTAATACTATTGAAAGTATATGTATAAATTTTCCTAGAATTTTTTATGATAATTTTTAGTTGGTGTACACGCGAGAGCATGTGTGCATAGGATACGCTCCCCCTGACCCTAAATCTCTCTCTTTATTCCTGAATCGCTCGGCCGCACCCGCACGCCTCTCGCCAAGTCCTCTCGGCCGATTCGTCTTCTTCAGTACGCGCCGGCCGCCGGCTCTCTCTCCTCGGTAAGGCATCTCACCTGCAAATCCCCTGATTCGTACTCACAGCGAGCGATTCCCCTTGGTGCCATAATTTCCAATCTAGTGTGTTAAAGGTCGCCATGTGCGCCGCCCGGTCGTTCCCCAACTGGGTGATGCTAGAGCGCTTCATCTTCCGCGTGGACGACGACAAGGAGTTCCCCGACGACGTCATCAGGGCGTCAGGCCTCACCTCTCAGGAGAATCCCTTCCACGTCGCCTTCCGCCTCTCCAATCCCCCAGGCATCTCTCGCATCTACGTGCAGTTGCCAGGCTTTCCAAATTCAAGGAATGTCTTGCCGTTCTCCGTCGTGGCGACCCACCGTCACCTCGTCCTGTTTTCCCTCATCTCCACCGTCAAAGATCAAATTGACGTGCAGGACTTAGTCATCTATGACGCCTCTGCCACCTTGCAGACGCTCCCTCCTTGTACCGAGCTGGACAATGTCCTCCTGAGAATGATCGCCGCATGGTGATGCTCCGATCCACGGGCCTCTTGTACCTAGGCAACCAAGATCAGTTCGAGGTGGTAGAGCTGAATCTTTACCTATCCAGGCCCCAGGTGGTCCTAGCTCAACTCTGTTTGCTGCGGTCGCACATATCAAAGGTAGCGAGCAGCGGTTGGCGCACCATCCGTCTGCCGATCCACGTCCATGGCAACCCCGATGATGTGCATCAGCTCTACTCCTGGAAGACCGACACTGTGATCCCCTTCGACAACCAGCTGTGCTGGATTGACTACATGCGAGGCATCCTCTTTTATGACCCTGCCGCGATTGTCGTCTCTTTCCTTCCGTTCCCTGTGGATCATGAGACTCCTCGTCGCAACAAGGAATGCTTCTGGTTGTACCGTGGTGTGTCTGTCCTTGATGCCAGCGGTGTGCTCAAATTCATCGACGTCGCCCGCGATGATGGACTTGGCTTTGAGTCTCTCAGGCGTGATGCTGGTTTTACTGTCACCTGCTACAGCCTCGTGTTGGGAGAACATAAGAAGAAGAAGAAGAAACACAGGAGAACCATGGAGTGGAGGGAGGACTACAAGATCACCTCCAATGAGCTCTGGTCTATCAACAGCCTTGACTGCCTCCCACGCACCTTACTCATGTTCCCTCAAGTGGACATTGACAGGCCACATATAGTGCACTTCCTTGCCCCTGAATTACGGTATGTCATCAAGAAGATGTGGGTCGTCGCCATTGACATGAACACCAAGATCGTGGAGTCATCTTCTCTGTATATCAATGGGAAGGAGGACCTTCAAACTGAGGACGCTGGCCTGACCCGTGCAAAGTCGCGCTTTCCGCAGTCCTTCCTCCCATCTGACTTCTCCAAGTTCATCACTTTCTCAAGGTATATATATTGCTAGTTTTTATGTATCCATATCCTACTTATATGCATGTTGATTGCTGCGTACCTGCAATTGTTAGCCTCCTGTCAGTAGCCTCTTCCTCCAAACATTTAAACATAAATATTTAAATATACTCCCTCCGTACCTAAATATTTGACGCCATTGACTTTTTAAAACATGTTTGAGTGTTCGTCTTATTCAAAAAATTTAAGTAATTATTAATTTTTTCCTATCATTTGATTTATTGTTAAATATACTTTTATTTGTACATATTAGTTTTACATATTTCACAAAAGTTTTTTGAATAAGATTTATGGTTAAATATGTGCTAAAAAGTCAACGGGGTCAAATATTTAGGGACGGATGGAGTATATTGTTGGAAACTTTTAGCATTTGTAAGTGAAGTATGCTTATTTCTTAAGTAGTGGCTGTTTTTGCCAATTCTTTCTAAAATTAATTATAGCACAACTGGAGTAGTTTACAAAGCATCTTTGCATGCTAGCCTTATCTTGCTAATGGACGCAAGTTTAATTGGAACACCATCCATCTAAATCATTTGTGTTGGTGGACATTTCAGATATTGTATGCAAGGAAATTCACGATTTATGTATTGCAGGACGAGGAACAATATGGAATGAATCACATCTGTCAACTTCATCGATCCTACTTATAGTACATCTTCCTGCCCAGCTACCATTTTGCTTTCTTCTAAATATGCTATGGTTCCTGGAGAGGATTCTGTCGTTTCTCGACATTGGTTGAAGGAGCTATTTCATGTTGTGGTCTACTTTTATGCTGTGTGAACGGATAAGCTGGTAGTTTGGGGTGTGTTCACCTATTTAATTAGTACAATCTTTAACAGTGTCATTTTGTCCAAGTTTGTACGTGAAATCCCCTTTTAATTTTGTTCCGTTTTCATGTATTTGCAACACGTTCAGTGGCATGCATAGGCGTAACGTGTCCCCACTTGAGAGAATTTCATTACGTGGCCGGATAATTAATTGGCTTGCTGCTGCTAAAAATTTAGGAGTATATGCCAATGCGCTGCTGCTGCTCAGAATGCCAGCAACAGATAATTAATCAAATCTTAATTGCATTATATATGGAGCTCGCAGTAAACAGAGACTTAAACACCCGGACCTTAAAATCACTAGACGATGGGGTGCGTCGCCGTCTCCTTTTGTACAATTTGTTTTATCTATCTTTTTACCAGGATTTATACATGTATCAGTGATTGTATAAGACTAATGTAAACTAGAAGTGGACGCGCGGCACGTACGGAGTTACTAGTATTGTGTATAAAATACATGATTTTACAGAACTTGTAAACGTTGAGAATCGCTCAAGTCATTTGTGGAAAAGATTCAATAAGCGAGAAGAACAATAAATTCTTACATGTGAGTCCTATCAATTCATGGTTCGCCCAACTGCTTTCTTAACAAAATGTGTCTGGGTTTAAATGTACAAAAAAATTAATAACACTGATATTTTATTTTTATTTTTATTTTGCGGGGAACACTGATATGGTATTAGAACGCCAACTATTGATATCGGAGGATAATTTGACTGCTGCCATATGCAGTTGAGATTATATTGTACAGGTTGGGAAACCTTGCAAGCTTGTTTGTTACACCATAGCAAATTCTCTTGTAGCGATCACATCATGCGCATTCTCCTCTTGCAATTGCCTAGCTAAAGCTTCATCAGATGCCAACCGGGCCTCAATCCTGTGGGTTTCTGAGGAGATATGGACTGAATAGGTATCTGGAGTGGCCACTGATGAACCTGCAACTATTTGCTAATTAACACCGACAATAAATCAAGTAAACCAAACATTACAGAACCTGTCTAAAAAACCATCTTAATTTAGAAGAACTCAGATTAGTAGTGTTCATGCTTCCACCAGGAGCAGGTATGTGCAACCTGCACTTCCTGTCGTTTCCATGCTGATCCAGGAAAGACAATTTCCCCTGTGGCTGATGCACTATTAGAACACATCCTCCATGCAGATGCATCTGTTCTTTTTTTTTTTTTTTGGGGGAGGGGGGGTGGGTGGGGGGGCGGGGGAGATCAGGTAATTTTACTTACCCAACCTGAAAACCCAGGCCCAAAACGATACATAGTCTGGAAATGCGTCTAAATTTGACTCTTAAAGTGGGCAACTACGATTTTTAAATTGTCGAACAGTGTTCAAATTTATAAATAGTTTCCCAAATTCAGATCCTATCATTCCCGAATGTGCACATCTACTACAGTACCACCCAGTTTCATCTGAACAGGACTGACTGACAGAAATGTGTGAAAAAGGGACGTCATTCCCAAATATAATCCTCCGTCAGAAACATTCATTTGATTGTACTCGGAGAGATACAACTCGCAAGCACACGACATTCTTCTGCCTTTCCAATTGCCACAAGCCCAACATGTCACATGACCAGCCAAAAAGAGAATTTTTCTTTGCACAATCAAAAAGTGACACAAAGGTGCGATCTTTCTTCTCTCTCCCACTTTCCAATCAAGAAACGAAGCGCACAAACCAACCAAGAACAACCAAGGAAGGAGAAATAAGAGATGAGCCCAGAGCAAGACCGCATAATCATCTTCCCAGAACTAACGAAAGGAGAGAACTGAGATGTCTGCTTGCCCGGCCGCTTTCTCCGGAGTAGCAGCAGAGGAGAGCGCCTTCCGAACATATCAGCATACAAATGAGCGATTCCAACAACAGCAACTTCCCATTCATATTCCGCCACATAAGTCTCAGTGCAAGAAAAATAAAAAATGACGAGCGAAAGCCAGGTACCTATTGCCAAAATATTTTGCTCCAAGGAACAGATGATGATTGCTTGAACCGCTTGCTTTATTTGAAGATACTACATTGTTAACAGATCAAAGAGAGAGAGAGAGAGAGCAGTTCACAGTTCACACCAGGCGATAATTAGAAGGGCTCTGTAACAATAATATGAATAAATAATTTACAGACTTTTTAGATACTAATAAAACACAAGAAAACACCACCAGGTAAGTGGCATCCATTATCCTCCCATCACTAGTCGGCTCGCTGAAAAGTACGAAACACATACGGTGAAATTGTACATTTTATCTTGGACTATATGTATCTCTGTACAGGAGAATACCCCATTATTCCATTGAGCCACACAAATGGCAACACTGGCATATCTGGCCACGCAAAATGAGCGGCTCCATCACCAGCAAGAGTTCCTCCCACCCCCTTCCCAAAATCACGGTGTTAGTAAGAAACATGACCACCGATGATCAATTAACCAGATTACCAGAGCAATGTGCCCACCAGAACACTTTTGTCATGTGAAGACAACAGCTGAAGATTGCTTGAAGCTGGAACCGGTTGCTTTATTTGAAGTTGTGATCACCCTATCCTTTGAAACAGGGTTACCTAAAACTAACTCCGAAGAGTTTGACTGATGATTGTTTTCGTTCTGATCAGGTCTTACCCAGATTTTGATCAGTCCCTCACGACAAATAGTGAGAATTGATTCGTTAGTGAACACCAGACCTGAGAGTGGATCCACATGTACTCGGTGGGCAACAAGGGGTGAGAGCTTTGGCACATCTCGCATTCTTGGAGAAGGTTGAAGAACACCTGTTGGGAGACATGCATTGTCCCAATGTGCAGAAGGGCTGCCGCTACTAAAAGTTGGTGAGCCACTGGAAGGATGTCGTAGTGGGACAGCAATCTCATCCAATGCCAGGTCCCACAGAAGCAGTTGTGTGTCCTAGGAGCATGAAACAGTGAAAAGTTATGCCAGCGATAGAACATGTAAAAAGAATTGCCAAATAACTTGCCCAAATGAATCTCATCACTATAACTAACCATATGAGCAAGAATCGATATTAATAACTAACCAAGTTGATTAACATAAACAGAAAACATTGTCATAGATTGTACAGCGAGAAAATAGCACGAGTATGATAAGAAGTTAGCACATCCTGCTACATACATAGTTTGATCAGTTTAAAGCCAAACAACAGCATAAGAGTGGACGGAGAAATAAGCATCTTATGATTGCTTATTAACATTGATTACTACACTTCTCAAAAAGAAACTTTGATACTACATGAGTTAAACATTAAGGACATGTCATAAAAGCACAGACTGCATACTATATCTCCAGCTATATAAATTTGTGATACCTGACCAACAGAACCAAAACGATACACGGTATTTTCTCCTGTTCCATCAGAATTCGGAGGAGACCAATACGAATCAAAAGAAACTCCACTGACCTGTCAACATAAAATTGACCTTGTCCTCAATTACAACTATTGACAGGAAACATCGTGGCATTGACAATTTTTTAGGCAAGTTAAGTTGTACCCAGGAATTATGCCCTTCGCCCCACGCGACTATCTTTCTGTCATCCATGCTCCATACCTGCACAAGATCATCTTCACCACCAGTCAACAGATATTTGCCATCCGAGCTGTAAAAACAGACCATGATAAAATAAGGTAAGAGGAACTAATTTGTGGAAGATAATCCAGTGGTAAACACAAATAGTTGCTGATAATTCAAAGTCGCATAAACTAGTGATAAACAATTAGCAGATAAAATGCCACGGAGCAGAAACCTGATGACATGGTAGAGACCAGGCCAGAGATGTGCCTCAACGTGTGCCGTGCTAGAAACTAGTGGCGCCAAAAACTGTGTTGTTAATTTGTTACCCCAAATACAGGGGAATAGGCATAGTACACCGTAATGTTATGCAAACCAAAAAAGTTCCTCACATGTAACAAGCAGCCTGGCAGAAAGGCAGGCAACCGGCAAAATTAGTTAAGGTTGGCATGCTATTCAACCTAAACTTACAAACAGAAACATTTTTTTCCGGAATGGCTCATAAATCAGCAGAATTATTAAGTTTGGCATGCTGTTCATCCCAAGCTGGGTGTAGAGTTAAAAAACTAAAACTAACAGAAACACGTTTCAGGATTGCCTCATAAAGCTCTTCGGTCTCAAAATGTAGCAAGTTTTTGAGTTCATTTTGTCCCAAATGTAGCAACCTAGGACATGTAAAAGGTAACTTTTGCCACTAAACTACCCATACTACCCCTACTATCCTTGTCTCTATTGTAGTCCAGGCGACCAGGCCTATACCTCACCCATCCTGAGAAGGCAAACAAGTCTTTCTACCCCTATCCTTAATACATGTGTCATCCTCTAAAAAATGCTATATTTTGGGACAGGACAGCCAAACAGTGGGAATAGATAAATCATAGAACTAACTAGCAAAGATAGGGCAAATGTAAAAGTGGAGATTCCAATTACCTCCATGTGCAACACAATAGTGCACCATAATAACTTTTCCCACCAAATATTAGTTGCTCCTTCGAAAAGTCAAACACTCTCAAATAACCTAAATAAGGTTTTATAGTGTTATTTTAATAAGCAATACAGAATCAGTGGGTTCTATAAGGAATAAAGAACCATCTACTATTGGGACAAAGGAAGTACCATCTCGCCCAACAGTTGCTAAATATGCTCCATCTGGTGAAAAGGAGATGGCGTTGATTGAACCTTGGCAAACATGCCATCTAGCAATTGGGTTGCTCTGAAATGATTTTGAGATGAATCCAAAGTTAATTATGGCACCTTCATACGAACTCCTCTAACCACATGTTTTGCAACAAAAAAACATATTTCTAAGATAGTAGAAAATATAGGATAATGGAGTTACTTGCCAACATTCACTTTATATGATGTACGCTATTTGGAATATACTATCGGGTGGTTGGCATTTGCCAGTAAAGTTCTTGTTGTAAAATACCAGTCACGAAACTTAGCATTGTACATAACTGGAGGCCAGAACAAGTGCATAATTGTTGGAACCAACTGCCATGATAGCCTTTTCTATTAAAAATTTAATTACTGCATAATCAAACTATCAAAAGCGAGCATGAGCAAAAACCATCATTTTTAAAGGACTATTAAACATTTCTATAAGTGCACTTAAGCATGAATATAGGTGCAGAACTTGGTAGTTATCACTGTTTGCAATGCTATTTCCATGCTCTACATGGCGCGATAAATAAGTATGTTCATTGATTTAAGAAATATGTTCAAGGTTCAGAATACTAGACTACCCTGTAGACATCCATGTTAACAAAGGGGGGAATATACCTCTATACTAAAGCATACTTAACTAAAATAATTCTTGAAGTGCTTAACATACCTTGCTGGACTTTGCATGTGAAATCATTAACTGAGCCGGATCCTTTATAGCTGGGAATGTACACTCAGTGTTTCCATCTTTGCACTGAATATAAATAGTACATCAATATACATCAGTTCAATCATCCACCAAACAGAAACCAGATTTTAAAATACCAAATCCGATAACCAACATCTGCTCACTTTATCGTACACATACAGATTTCCATCAGAATGGCTAACAACAAAGATTCCTTCACGCTCCGGTACCCATGCAACAGAAGTGCATCGGCTGCCAAAAAAAGGTAGTACCCACAAGTTAATTAGAGAATTCAATTCCCTAATTAGAGAATTCAATTCACTAATAAGAGAAAGATAAGCATCTGCAAGGATGACTATGTAAACAGCATTCTGTTTTGAACAATAGTGTCTAGAGGTTAATTAAATAACAAGAAGAAGTTAGGCATCTTGATGACAACTGCCCATACAATGATCCATGTAGCTGTATTACAAAATCATTAATATGTAGCAGTTCCATCCTATCGATTAATGACTTAAAATATAATGATATTGTTCTTAGACTAAGAGAAGAAAAGTTCATCAGCAATGCAAGATTTACTTTCCTTTATTTATCGCTTCTATGAATTGATAGCATGTAAACAGGTGCCATGCAACAGCAGATGGCAATAACAAAATGAAATAAGGTTATCCTTCTTTCTCCATAATATGTTGGCTTCGTACAGGAGAGAGAGCTCAGAATTGATAGCACACGAACTAACAGAGAGCAGATTTAAATAACAAAAGCTCGTTACTACCATAGATTGATCAACTGAAAGAATCAGCTCAGCATTAGATTCAAAGCATCGCAATGATTTATTCCAATGTCCCAAATAAGAACTCTATGGTACTTCTTTAGAATGATTTGGGAGTCCTTCTGACCGCAAATAAATTTGCTACCTTTCAAATTTTGCTGTCCATCTGATACTTCAAAGCAATGTACGTCTATATCACATGAGCATGAGTATTTATGTGTTGTACTTGCATTTATGCCAACTTGACCCCCAAAAAAAAGTCTTATGTGCTAAACTGTCAAAACCTCAACAATTAAAGATAAGTTACGTTTTGGACATCAACACAGTTCCCCAAACACAACACTACCAGTTTTTATCATAGCGCATATACTACAGGATGTACAAATATTTTGGTCTTCCAGGAAGACCTCCCAATGTTATTTCCACATCTTATCTTAATGTTCATGACAATTTTGATGACCAAAGTTAAAGTTTGACCATGTATATTCAAAGATGCCACTTGGTTTTCACTGCAGGAAGGGAGGGAAACATGCAGCCAAAATATTTAACAGGCAATGGTGATACAAATCTACTCCCTCCATCCCAAAATATAAGAACCTAGGACCGGATGGGACATTTCCTAGTACTGTCCAGATTCGTAGTACTAGGAAATGTCCCATCTGGTCCTAGGTTCTTATATTTTGGGATGGAGGGAGTAAGTGCAAACAAAGTCAAGCAATCATATCTGACACCTAAATGAAAAGTGAAAAATTTAAACATGCCTGCCAGTGCTTGTTCCATCTTTATCACCCTTGTTGTAATGTTGGGCCGCAACAGGCTTCCTTCCAGAATCTTGCAATTGTTGCCTCAGTGACATTGAATAGACTGCAGAATGGGCAAATATAAAACTCGTGATTATACAAAATACACTTCAAAAAATGGAGTGATTCAAGCTAATAACGATACTAACCATCCCCTGACCCCATACCAATGATCAGGTCATGTCCCTCCTTGGCCTCTGGGTCGAATGCATGGCATAGTGGGTTCGAGTTGCTGAAATGGATGGACTTTATTGGATCCTGGTGCAGTTATCAGGCTTATCAGCAGACAATAAACACTAGAAACTACATTTCACACTAAACCATTATAAAAGGTACAGACCTTGTCTTGAGAATTGAGGTCACTGATGAATAGTGTATCAGCGGTGTTGAAAATGATGTATGTACCCTTGCCATCGTAATTTGCCACAGCTTGTGAACTACCAATGCCTCCGGATGTACCAAGGCCACCCCCAATGCGGCTGCTCCCAGACACAGCCCGGCTTACACCATTTCCCCCAACAAAGCTAAGCGTCCGGTTACCATTCCCAGAGCCAAGAAGCCTCGCTGCTGCAGAACGCATCCCGCTGCTGGAGCTTGGCGTGGAAGGCGTGGAGCCCTGTCCGGCAGGCTTCTCCTTGAGATACGCTACCGTCAACTGCAATAACTAGAACCATCAACAACAGCACTTACAACGCCACAAAAACTATTTTCAGGAATAACACATATAGGCCACACAGCACAACTAAGCATTACACAAGCTGAGACACTACTACCACATGATCGAGAGAGATCTACCGATTGAACTTGCAACCTTATCAACTCAACGAATCGCTAAAATCTAACGAATAAGATCTCTATAAGGCTAGCAGCGACGTAAGTTGTTCATGAAATAAATTAGCGCCATCTAAAATCTGCACCAGCGACCTAAAAACTTGGACTACCTAAAAAAATGTTCCTCTAGAACCCGCCTCGAAGCCAATCGAGATCCCACTAACACACTGCAAAAACCGCGGAAACCCTCGACGCGAGTCCGACGCCACCCCAATCTAGATCCCCTCCCGGAGACGAGCGAGCTCACCTGCGAGACGGTCTTCCCGCCGTGGTTGTAGTGAAGCACGGCGGCGGAGTGCGTCTTCTCGTACTGCAGCTTGTACCTCCCCTCGGGGGTCTTGAAGTAGGTCTTGAGCCCGGCCGCCGCCGCGGAGCCGCCGCCGGCCCCCGCCGCGGAGGCCGAGGAATTCGCCGCTGCCGCCATGCCCGGCGCCACCGCTGGCCCCCACACACACCCGCTTCACGGCGATCGCCCGCCGAATGCCTCTGCTACCCTAACCACCACCACCACCGCACCGCTTCCCACCCCCCAATCGCGAGGCCAACCGGTCATACCACCATGGAAGCGCGGGTCTAGGGTTTCGGCGGCGAGGGGATGAGATGGATCCACGCGGCGGCGAGGAGGGCGGCGGAGGCGGAGGAGGAGGCGGCTTCGATTTGGGAGAGGAGAGGAGAGGAGACCGAGGCGAGGAGGAGGAAAATGAAATGGGCTCATGGTTGGGCGGAAATATGACGTAATAATAGCGGGATTGTTACTTTCTTCTCTCCTTTTTTTTTCCTTATTAAAATGATTAAAATGGCTCCCACACGCGTGCACATTTCTTTTTAAGATAATAGCACGCGTGCACATATAGGCACAGCACTGACAACTCGTAATTTTATTTTGGTCTAACTTAAGTTTTTAGCCGGCTAATCTTGCTTTTCTTTTAACCACACCAATGCTCTTATCAAGCATATAAATGATTTTGATTACGTCAGTTATTCGTCTCTAAACTCCCATAACTATATCTAGAATATTTCTTTGATGTATTAAAAGAACATATAGATAGATAAAAGTGTTGAGGGTGGTCAAAGTGTCATCATGTAAAATTGTTTGGTCTAGAATGAAAATATTAATTAAAGAGTTGTCCAAAACGGGATTGAAAGTGTTCCAAAGTGAAAATAACTTAAATAAATAATAAATCTAACTTAAACAGTTGCTACCTTATGATAACTATCCAATGGCTATAAGTAATATTGATGCACTTAATATGGAAATGGGGTATCTGTTGGGTGTTGGTAGCTATGATTTGAACCATATCTGATGTTGGCGATGAATTGGATCAACCTCTGCGGAGCAAGAATATGCTTAATTTGAGACCTAAAATTACTTGTTTGGCCTATACACAATACACTTATCAACTGTAAATAGAACACATGCACATGCCGTTTGAGTACCCGTGGGTTTTCCATTTATGCAATATATGCAATTATAGATATTGAACATGGCATACCATAGCTAGAAAAATAGTCAAAGGCAATGTCACACTCATCCGAGAAAATATAAGTAATAAACCAAATCCATAATCGCAATTAGAGTAGAGAATTGTTTATATTTATTTGCTTTGAACCATATAGACATATCAACTATAGTACTCTAGCGTTTTGAAATCTACTTCCTCTATTTCATATTATAAGACTTCCTAGCATTGCTCACATTTATATATATGTTAATGAATCTAGATATATATATAAGAAATCTTATAATATGAAATGAAGGAAGTACATGATTTTATAATGCATGAATGTTCCTAAGTGTTTTTTTTAATGTTCCCTAGATTTTAAAGAAGCTTATATATTGTAATCTATTATTGTAGGATATATTACATTTGGGTTATCGGTTAATATAAAAACGATGTATTTATTTACATTACAACTATATTCATGACTCCCGCCTAAACATGAATATATTATAGGCAGAACTCCAAATAGTAAACACGAAGGTAGTGACCAATAGTCAATACATATACACTCAATACTGCTATACGTGGAAAGTTGGCCGAGTTAATTTTTAAGAATTTATTAAATGGTTGAAAAATATTCTATCATATCTTTGATGTAGATGAGCGGACCAAGAATCCTCTGAACATGGCAATAAAATCGTCCGGGGTACAACTGCAATTGAGGGGTCCTGGTGAAATCTGCTGGTCATCTTTGGTGGATGGGCTATGTTCAACTTCAGCGGCCTAGCTACAAGATATTCTTCTTTGGCCATGTCCATTGTACTATACTTTTCTGAATGTGTATTGTTTGTCACAGATTATTTACTCTACGTCTCTACAGATAGTTCTCATAAAAGAACATTCTTTTGTTGCATTGTTTAGACTTAATTTTATTTTTTAAATCATTTAACTTATCCCTATAATGAAGTTGATAATCCAATCGATAATCTATCTCAAACAAGGAATCTGCCATTCATCTCTTCTTCTTCAGCTGCAAATGTGTCAATTGCCAAATACGGCTACTTTGAAAGGAACGAAATGCTCAGATCATCCCTTGGGTGTTTTTCCTTGTGCGTCATAGTGTAGACTGGTTTATTAGGCTGTGTTCTTTGGATAACATTTCTAACTTCACTTCCTCATTTTTTCACGTACACGGTGCCATAGACTGATCCTATGATACTTTGGGTTTGTTCAGATTGTAGCCAAAATAAACCTTACCAATTTTTGGTATTGCCAAATTTTTATCAATTTAGCAATATTGCCAAGTTTTGGCAGGATTTCTTTTTTTTACTAGAGTTTGGTAAGAAACTAAATGGATGCACATATTTGGCAACTTTACCAAAAAAAAGGTATGATTTGAAATGACATCAATCTGAACAAGCCCAAAGAGAAAACTCACCATTGCCTTCAAACCTGAATAAATTACAACCATAGCGTGTGCTCTTCCTCTTCAGTGATGCAAATTCCATATATCCCCATCACTGAAACCCCACAGATTCTGGAGATATCCTGTATTACCAAGCAACCCTTTGACGCTCTCAATGATTTTCCGTTGTTGCCTAGGATTTTTTTAAAAGTTTCTATATTAAAGTTGTTTTAAAAATCATATCAATTCATTTTTCAAGTTTTTCAAGCTAATGCTTAGTTAATCATGCGCTAATAAGGTATCTCGTTTTCTGTGTGAAGGAAATTAGTTCCCAACACAAGGGAACAGACACAGCCTGAGGATGGTGCTTCAACAAACTTAAGGCCAAGTTTGAAACAAATTTTTTTATGGATTGTTGTTGTGGATAATCTACTTGACTATAAGGATAAATTAAATATTTTGATAAATAAACTAAAAGAATAGCTTAAAACAATTGGTCCAAGTAACAGAATAGAAGAAAGTTTTCTGAAAGAAATGTCTTTTGTGAAGTGTGGAGCAAATAATCCGTTTCAATAATCGGATAAATATTCTGAAAAAAAAATAAATACTTAGGATACGTTATTTTCGACATATGATTTGCACGCAAAACGAGAAACATGATTAGCATATGATTAATATTAATTATTAAAAATTTAAAAATGAATTTATTTTATTTTTTAAATCATCTATATAGAAAGTTTTCATATGAAATATACAGTCTTAGTGGTTTTAAAAAACATACAAATAGAAAACGAGGAGTAGCTAAACTCAATTAGCTCTTCTGAAAAGGGCCTTAATTGTTGCCCTGACGTTTCTCAGCATTCCTTGGCCGGCCCATCGAAAAAACAGAACATGGCCCATTCTGAACCCAGCCATCATCCGTAGTATCAGCTAAGACCAATCTGAACTTTTGAAAGAATGTTGTCTCTCTTGCTCTTTTGTTTATTTCAGAGCCAAAGACATGGCATCCAAACGTAGTTTTATACTCAAAACACAGCTTGGACTGTTGGACACATCAACTTTACTCTGCAGACATTCAAGAATATGTTGCGGCATCAGAATCTTAATAAATTCAGTATATACTTCTGTATTAGAGAGTCCATCTTGCCAGTTTTTCTTCTGAATTCAGGACTTCAGTTGCAAAAATATACTCCCTCCTTCCTGTTTTATTTGACGTTTCCGACCAGTTCGACAGGATTAAGGAAGCAATGAAGTTACGATTTTGCCCTTATTTGTTCATGTCTCGTACATACTGCTGTCTCCGCCGGCTCGGCGACGAGGCGGCCGTCTGCCTCGCCGCCTTGATGCCGCACGAGGCCTCCAGCTCGTCGTCTCGATTTTGTCTTGCATGTCGTCTCCCCACGCCGTCGCCGCCACACAAGAGCAGGAACCCACAGCATTGCTGTTGTTGCTGGTCTGAAATGGTGCTCGTGCTGCTGTTGCTGCGTTCTGATCTGAACTTGATGCTGCTGGGTGCTGGTCTGAAATATTCAGAAATCAGCTTCTCCTAATCTTGAAAAAAGTCGGTCCTCACATGAAAATGTGAACCATAAACCATTGGCAGGGTAGAGATAAAAAACCCACAACTACAACCAATGACTGTATTCCAATTACGGCTCAGAAATCGAAATCCACAACTGCAACCAAGGATTGAATTCCAATTACGGCTCAGAAATCGATTCTTTTGATTCCTCAAACACAAATTCATCAATAGAATTAACACTCAATCTGAGTTGCTTACCTCTCTCGTGCATATCGAATTCTACACAAGCACCATATGGTGTTCGTCGTCGGGCACCGGCCTCGACGTCCGCCATGCCGCCGCCGCCGCCGGCGATGGCTTACGGCACCGAGGCAGAGGACGAGGCCATCGTCGGCGAGCAGCGACATCATCACCTCTTCGATAGCAAGCAGTAGCGGGGGGGACGGCATGAGGGAGTTGTGGATGCAGCCGTAGGGAAGCGCATCCCAGCTCCATGCTCGATCTCCTGGCGCGGCAGTGGCATCAGTTCGCCCTGCCGCCTCCCACTGGCGCGGCAGCGGCATCACGGTGTTGGAGGACAAGGGCAAAGACGGAATGCTTCAATTGATTTGGCTTACGGCGTCAAACATTGTGACACTAATTTTTTTGACTTGCGGCGTCAAATAAAACGGGAAGGAGGGAGTGTGTATATCTACTTCTACTTCTACTACTACTTTTAAAAAATAAGAGGTGCTTCCATCGTCCGTCAAAAAAACCGGGTGAAAAAAAACCGGGCAGAAAAAACCAAGTTTGTCCGATAAAAAAAACCGGACGAAAAAAAAGTCCGATCCAAAAAAAAAGTGAAAAAAAAAACCGGGCGAAAAAAACACCCGTCCCTGGCAAAAAAACACCCGATCCCTTAAAAAGGGAAAAAAAAGTCCGAGAGACAAACCGTTTAATGAATAAAAAAAGCGAAAAAAAAAGAGTCCGATCCTGGAGAAAAAAAATCTGATTTCCCTGGAAGAGATCCGATCTGTATTGGATTGGAGAAAAGAAAAAAAAACACTTCTCTATGTGCTTCTGTCGTCTGTCAAAAAACGGGAGAAAAAAACCGAGCGAAAAAAAAAGAAAAGTCTGATAAAAAAAACCTGGCGAAAAAAACCGGGCGGAAAAAAAACAAATATGTCCGACAAAAAAAAGGAAAAAAAAGGAAAAAATACCGAAACGAATCCGACTACATCGATGCGGTAAAAAGAGTTTAAAAAAATAAAAAGAAAACTGTCCTATTCCAAAGAAAAATGAATTATATGTATCGTGGAGAAAAAAAAAAGAAAAGTCCGATAAAAAAACCTGGGCGGAAAAAAACCGGGTGGAAAAAAAACAAATCTGTCCGACAAAAAAGAAAGCAAAAAAAGGAAAAAAATCGAAACGAATCCGACTACATCGACGCGGTAAAAAGAGTTTAAAAAAATAAAAAGAAAACTGTCCTATTCCAAAGAAAAAGGAATTATATATATCGTGGTAAAAAAATCGACCGGGCGAAAAAAGAAAAAAATAGTCCGATCCGAAAAAAACAGGAGAAAAAAAAATGGGCGAAAAAAAAATTTGTCCAATAAAAGAAAAGGAAAAAGCTGAAAAGAATCTGACTCCATCGACGCGGTAAAAAAAGGCGAAAAAAAACTTTCCGATAAAGAAAAAGGAATTATATGTGACGCGGTAAAAAAATAAAAAAACCAGGCGAAAAAAAAGATAAAAGTCCGATAAAAAAACGGGGCGAAAAAAAAACAAATCTGTCCTATCCAAAAAAAGCCAAAAAGGGGAAAAATCAAAACGAATCCGACTCCGTCGACGTGGTGAAAACAGGGCGAAAAAATTCCAAAGTAAAGGGAGAAAAAAAATCAAAACGAATCCGACTCCGTCGACGCGGTAAAAAAAGGGCGAAAAAAATCCAAAGTAAAAGGAATTATATGTGACGCGGTAAAAAAATCGATCGGGCGAAATAAACCGGGCAAAAAAAAATCTGTCCGATCCAAAAAAAGGGAAAAAATCAAAACGATTCCGACTCCGTTGACGCGATAAAAAAGGGCGAAAAAATTGTCTGTTTCTAAAGAAAAAGGAATTATACGTGATGCGGTAAAAAAAATCGAATCCTATTATATCTAGAAAGGTTTGACACTATGTGAAAGTGGTGAAAAAAACCCTTCGTAAAAGAAATGCACGAGAAAAAAAATTAAAAGGACGGAAAAAAGCGCGGAGGAAAAAAGTCAAATTTATATTCGTCGTTTTTTAGTCCATTTATATATCTTCTTTATCTCTAATCTAATCTAATCTAACTATAAAAAGAGAAGTTTCTACAGTATATTAAAAAAGGAAAAAATGCGCGAGAAAATAAAAACGGTTTAAAAAAACACGTGAGGGAAAAATGTCAGAAAAAAGCACAAAAGAAAACGCGCTAGAAAATAAAGTTTCGTAGTTCTAATTTTCTGATTGTTATCGACATGGTTATGCATGAAAAACGTATATTATCATTACGTTTTTTCACCCGTTGCAACGCACGGGCATATTTGCTAGTATATATATATATATCTGAAACCATGTCGTGATTATTTTGGATTCTACTTTTGATGTTGTGTTTCGAGTTTAACATCTACCACCTTCTTATTGTAGATTGCATCGTTGCTGGTTCAATCAAACAGGACCTTTTTCAGGACATTTTCTGCAAGAACTACAAATATCGTAACCAAACATCGTATGCATAGTATTTTTGCATTTTTCTGCTACTTCTTTTTGGGCTGAAGTTCGAGCTAGGAGTACATTTTTTCTTACGACTGAAGTCTCTGATACTCAAACATGCTCCAGAAAAACATGAATTCTGACTAGCACTATGCGGTTGCAGTGCAGGCAAATAGATGATGTTGATCCTCTATGCTGCACTGAACACTATGGTTTATCACTGCAATTTTTTTTTCTTGTTCATCTATTTTAGATTGTCCTTTCTAATTCAAGCATATATTCCAACTTCATATCCTGTGATCTTGGGGACAATATTCCCTATTATGCTCCAAAACTATTATACTACTGCTTACTAGTGCCAGACAACCAAAGTTTCAAGGTAACACATGAAGTAGATTCAGGATTTGAAGGAAAAGAAAAGGAAAGAACAACTGTATGATGCATTAGCTCAATGAGCAGACATTAATGCAAACATATGCACAAAGGGAGAAACATCCTTAATCCAGATTACATGAGAAACACGATGATCAACAAGTTTGTAGTCCATGCTCCATCTCACTGTCGAATGACTGATGGGTGATATCTGAATGAACTTTCATCACTGAATCAGTCTTTTTTCGCGAACGCGCAAAAGGATTGCACGTCAATATATTAGAAGAAAAGAGTTATTACACCACGCAATCGGCCAGACCGGCCTATGCCAGGGGAAAGGAGAAAAAGCAAAATAAAAAAAACTGAGGCTTAGAAAAAGAAAACTACGGAGGCTAAACAAAAACTCTAAAACAGCGGGAAGGGGCTGAGCCGCGCTATACTCCCAACAGGTCCCCAAAAGCGGCAACGCCAGCTAACGACCACAGACGGCCCTCCGAATGGATGGAATCCAGAACCACTGAGACAGAAGAGAGGTCAGAGTCGAAGACCCTAGCGTTCTGCTCCTAATGGTGCTGAATCAGTCTGAATGGATCAACTAATGGTGCTGAATTTGAGTACATGTTGGGAACAAAAGAGCTGTGAAGCAGCTGAATATATTGATAGAAAAACATAGCCCTGTTCAAACGATCAGACCAAATCACTGCCTCTGAACCTGATGAAGAGGAAGCTGCATCAGTGCAGGAAGAATGAAGATGTGCTAAGACAAAAAACAAAGAAAAAGAAGCTAAACTCTCATAAAATCTCTGTTTTATACTTTTATGACGCTGTGTGTGATGACCGAAGAACAGTCGACAGTGCAGCAGCTACCTACACTGTGAATTCTAGAGCAGCAGACGTGTGAATTCTTCAAGGCTAGCTGATGAGTCATGTTATCTTGTCCTGGTGAAATTCTTGGCTGGGAGATGAATCCAACACGGCAAGCAGGCAAGCAATCAGGCACGCCATGGTCCCAAAAATTGCAGCTCTGATTTGCATATTCAGAGCTCACATGCTGCAGAGACAGAGACAGAGAGACAGAGAGAGAGGTGCTCATCGCGACATGCATTTCTGGCAATTGCATCACTCCGTCAGTTCTTCGTACCTTCAGGATTCAGAAATGTAATTGCTTTCAGACTTTCAGTTTGCCTCTTCATCACATAGCTAAACTTAGCTCTTGAAATTTACTCAGAACATTACTCATTTTCTACCGATCATTTCTCTTCAATATTGTATAATAATTCAGTAGTGAATTTTGGCACGGGTTGGATGAGGAATTAAAAGGAAAAAAAAATCGAACAGGTATGAGACAGGTGAGACTGTGTGGCTGACCAATTGAGACCAAGAGAGGGAGCATGTCTGCACCCGCGAATTAACATCAGTTTTAATGATTTTGTACCTCGCGTAACAGCCATCGGTCCCAAACAATCATGAGTCCCACTCCGGTGCTTTCTACTAGGAGTAGAAAATAATTTGAACCGTTAATTGTATATGATTGAACGGCTCAGATCTATTTCTACTCCCACCACATTTAATGGTAGTAGAATTGTGGAGGGATATTTTTGTCCCAGAAAAATTATTTGTGGAGAGGTATTTGTCCTTTTCACTTTCTAAACCTAGCTACACTCACTCGTCTCTCGTTCTGATCCGGCACGCATTTGCAATTGGATAAGCAAAAGCTCCGCCGTCTCTGGCCCAAGTCCGGCGACGACTACCTCCTCGGCTCCTCTTCTGGTATTCTCACGTACACCCGTCGCCGCCATGCACACACCCTCTCTCGAGCTGCTCGTCTACTACTACGTGTACACGTATAAGTGTACTGATGCACGTATAATATACGCGGTGACGTCATGGAGGAGTTCCACAAGGAGATGCGGCGGCTAGCCGACGAGCTGCTGGAGTTGTTCCTCAGGGTGGGCGCTAGGTCTCACTGGCGTTGAGGCGGAGAGGAGGATCGCCAAGACGATGACGGCGACGATGCACTGGTACCAGAGGTGCCCGGACCTGCGGCGAGCTCTGGGACTCATCGCACACACCGACTCCGGCTTATGCTCCAGAGCATTGTGTCAGGGCTGTAGCTATTCCGGCGAGGACTAGACCGGTGGGTGGCGGTGCCGGCGATCGTTCCGGGCAACTTCGTCCTCAACGTCGGCGACCTCTCTTCCACATGCATACTCACCAACGGCCGCTTCCACAGCGTATACCACCGCGCCGTCGTCAACCGCGACCGTGACAGGATATCGCTCGGATACTTCCTCGGCCCGCCTGCCGGACGTCAAGGTGGCGCCGTTGACGGACGCCGTGTCGCCCGGCCGGAGCGCCGCCTACCGCGCCGTCACGTGGCCGGGGTACAAGGCCGTCCGCAAGAAGGCCTTCACCACCGGCGGCTCCGCCCTCAAGATGATCTCCACCGCCGCCGCCACCGACGATCGAACACAACGACGTAACCGACGTTGCCGTGATGTCAAATTTACCCCTAATCTGTCTTAGTACTTTACTATTGTACCCTTAAGAATAAACGGTTCAGATTAGTTCTACTTGTAGTATAATACTTTCAGAAACAACAGTAATTTTATTATTACAACAATCAACCAAATAGAGATCATAGAATATTAGATTCTATTAGAGGTAGTCCAATTGGTCCAATGGCATTCACTTTGTCAGGACAGGGTATGGTATTAGAGCAAGTTTAATAGTATAGTCAACTACTAGCTTTAATTTATCTATAGTCAATTTAATAGCTTATTCATACAATAGTTACATACTACACTATTAATACCTAGTCCCACATGTCATAAACACACTGCGTCTTGGAGTCCATGCCACAGCTGGCTACAAATATGTAGCCTGCTACTCTTCTCTCTCCTCATTTATCTTCTTAAAATATGTTTGCAGTTGGCTTATAGCCTACTATTGTACCTGCTCTTAGAGGTACTCATTACTCACTCAGTCCTAAAATATAAACATTTTTTACTTGGACACGGTTTTCAAGATGTTATTTTAACCAATAATATCTATAAAAATAAGATGTTTTAAATAAAAAAAAGTTATATATTATGATAGTTTGCTTAATGATGAATCTAGTAATGTCAATTTTACATGATCGATATTTTTAAATTTTTTGCTATTAATAGCCAGAGTTAAAAATGTTTAACTTGATACTATGCTAAAAATGCTTATATTTTGAGACGGATGGAATAGGAACGATTGGCTTGCAAGAGAAGAAATCTGATTAAGGCATGATTAATTAAATATTAACTATTAAAAATATTAAAAATGGATTTGTTTGAATTTTTTAGTGACTTTTATGTAGAAAGGTTTTCTTTTTATAAAAAAGTTGTATTTTTTAGTGGTTTATGAAGCGTGTCCGCAATAATCTATTAGCTAATTATAGGTGGAAAAGAACATTGGAGAAGTGATTAGTTGTTACCTTGAAATGTATTCTACTTTTCATAATATAAAAACGTAAAACTATGCGTATAAAAGTAGAGTATATTCTAAGTATGATCAATCAAAAACTAAAAAACCAAAAGGGTTTACACATACTTTCTCCATCCAAAGAAAATTCAATTCTAAAGATGAGTCCAAACTTATAGCATATCCAAACTTTTTTTAAGAGAATTAGCACGAGAATATGCTATTTCATTTAAAATAAAATAGAGGAAAACAGTATATCCAGATTCATTCTAAGGATTAGTTTTTTTTTACATAGGAGTATAGCCTAAATACCGTTGCTCCGTGCCGACTGTCCTTCAATCTGTACCCTCTCTTGCTTGCTAAGAGTAGGTACAATAGCAGCCTATAAGATAGCTATAAGCATATTTTAAAGAGATAAAGAAAATGAGAGAAGAGCAGCGGGCTACAGATCTATAGCCAGCTGCAGCACGGACTTCAAGACGTAATGTGTGTATGATATGTGGGACCAGGTATTAATAGTATAGTAAGCAACTATTGTATGAATTGGCTATTACATTGACTATAGATGATTTAAAGTTAGCAGTGGGCTATACTAAAAAACTTGCTCTAATCCACTGATCATCGACTCGATCCTAGATCGCCACGTGGCGGTGATGGAATTGAAGGGACCAGATCTTGCGATGACACTACACCCGGCTAGCGTGAAAAACGTGATGCTGACACGCACTGCCATGTCACTATATATGCTGACACGACTGGATAAGGGACCAAGCAAAAGCAGCAGAGAGAGTGGAGTATATGAGTTCTAGTACTAGTATTCTGCGTTTGAGCCATGCATAAAGAGTGACATTTCTTTTCGTTCTCTGCATATAAGCTTCCTAAACCAGTGTTTTTTAAAAAAATTTAAAAAAATCATATTGATTCATTTTCAAATTTAAAATAATTAATACTTAATTAATCATACGTTAATGACTTATCTTTTTTCAGGACTTGGGCGAGAGTAGCGTAGTTTTATATAGTACTATGTAGAATAAATTAGACGTACGTGGATCCGTGGGTAATAGTGGATCCATTTTACTTCGGATAAATGAACTAAATCTTATTCTTAGACTTGTAAAAAGTAAAAATTAGTTTATTTAGTTGAAGCATAATGAGCATCTGTGCCTTTATATTCTCAACAGCGATTGCTAATGCAGAACACGAGCGTGTGCCTTAGATTCGGACAAAGTGAGTTGAACGCATATAATACAAGCATCGCAAAAACTGCATGAAAAAAGGAGTTAATTTTCCAACCCTTTCAACGAAAATTTAGATTTATCCTAGCCAAAAATCCATGCGTTGCAACGGAAAACAAATTGAGTTTCTAGAAAAGTCAATTAAGCATATATTTAGTCCAAATAATACTTATATGATTTTCCTTATTAAACAAGTTGGTGATTTTGAAATTTGGAAAGATGGACGGGTGTTCTGACAGAACGGACACCACCACTACTAATATTTTAAGTACTACAAAATATATAGATATTTTGACCACACCATAGTGAATGATGTGATAACATTTTCTTATCCCTATTATGAGGATAATGAAGGTTTGTTTTCAAAATAAATTATAAAAAAATGTTTCAGAAAAGTATTTAAGTAGCTACATAGTATAAGCAATCTCTTAACAAAGCTCTAACTAAACCATGACCGGTGGCAATCCTACCCGGTTTTACTTCCTCCATACTAAAAAATAAACCAACCTAAGCAAGAATAAAATATAACCTAGTACAACAAATATAGACATAAGCTTATGACAATGAATTTAGACATGTTTATGTCCATATTAGTTATTTTGAATAGAGGGAGTATTTTGGAAGATGTGGTATCCTGGGCTGTCTAGCCATGTCTCTCTACTACTAACCCAAATTCCCTACTCGCCCTTCAGAACTTATACGATTATGATACATTAGAATTGCTAGCTAAAAAAATTTTATGTGGTTTAACACTAGTCAATAATAAAGGGGAGTTGGGGATTTGTCCCATCACCTTATTTCTTATTTTGATTTACTTTTATCTTACCTTTTTATTACTATTAAATTTATGACTGTGTGTCTTATGATAGAAGCCGGAGATGTAATCCATTTCCATTATCTAAAAAATACGATTATGATACATGAGGATTAAACTGATACAAAATGAAAATGAATAGATGGATAAACAAATTATAAAAAATAGATTGGTGGAGAATAAAGAATTATCTCCGAATCACCAAACCCTTTATAAAGAAGTAAACTACAAATAAAGTGAAGTGCTCTTTTCGTCAAAACAAAAAAACCTAAGTGAGAATTAGACACCATCTGGAACAATGAATATAGACAATTCTTGTCCAAATTTGTTGTCCTCTATGGTGTTAAATCTCCACCTAGATTACTCTCTCCGTCCCAAAATAGTTGTCTATCTGGACTTCAAATTTTGTTCCACAATACTTGTTACTTGAGAGCAGTGGAGGAGCTAGAAATTTTCTAAACCTAGAGCTCAATTAGTTGAATTTATATGATTTTGCCTTTATCTTCTAGTTTTTGAAATTTAGAAACGGAATTTCAATGAATTTTTAGGATCCAGAGTAGGGCTGCAGCCCTAGCTGCCCTACTCCTGTCTCCACCCTTGCTTGAGAGTACTCCCTTTGTCCATAAAAAACCAACCTAGTAACAGATGTGACATATCCTTGTACTACAAATTTAGATATATATCTATCCAGATTTATAGTACTAGGATGGGTCATATCCGATTCTAAATTCGTTTTTATAGAATGGATGGAGTACTACTTATCACATCAGTTACCTCCGATTCAATTTCTACCTATTCTATCCTCACTACTATTCTCTTGCTTCCAATCAAATAAGGGGTAATGTAGTTTTACTTTTCAAACATTAATTTATGCTAAAAGGTGTGTTTAGTTCACGCCAAAATTGAAAGTTTGTTTGGATTGAAAAGATGTGACGGAAGTTGGAAGATTGTGTATAGGAAAATTTTGATGTGATGAAAAAGTTGAAAGTTTAAAAAAAATTAGAACTAAACTCGGCCTAAATAACCTACTCCCTCTGTTCAATAATATGGAGTAAGATATTTTATCCCTTCTACAAGTCATACAATATACACATCCATCAACTCTAATTTGAATCTCTACCTATTTTAACCTCCAACTACCCACTCACCATAACCAAAAATACATTTAATAGGGGTACTGTGGTATTTTGTCTTCATCCTTAATCTTTCTCAAAATAAAATAATCCGTTATATTATGAGATTGGAGGAAGGTACTATCTCCGTCGCAAAATAAGTGTAGCCATGGTTTTCCGCGCCCAACTTTGACCGTTCGTCTTATTTAAAATTTTTCAAAAAAAAATTGAAAACATAAGTCACGAGTAAAAGTACTATTCATGTTTTATCATCTCATAGCAACAAAAAATGTTAATTATAAAAAATTTTTAAATAAAATAGATGATCAAAGTTAGACGGGGAAACTCATGGCTGCACTTATTTTGAGACGAGACGGAGGTAGTAGGTTTTTTTAATAGAAGGAGCACCTGTAGTCTGTCCCGTCAAATCTTGTACACCAGCAGAGTACTCCTATCTGACGGAGTAAAATTCAGATGATCGATGGAGAGGAGTTGAGGTGACCCCGGGCGATCACGTCGACCGGCGGCTGGCCGGGACGGCACGCAACGCAACGCAACGCCTTCACGTAAACACCAAATGAACGCAGGGTGTGTTTTAGTACCACGCTAAAACTAGAATAGAATTTTACTAGTTTGAAGAAAAAAAAGTTAGAAGTTCACGTAGTATGTAGAAAAGTTTGGATGTGATTAAAAAGTTGGAAGTTCAAATAAAAAAAAGTTAGTAACTAAACCAGGCTAGGCCGTAGTATACTCCTGTGCTGTATATTATACGTACATACGCCTGTACTGTACTTACGTACATATACACCCTCGATCTGTGGGAACATATGCATGCATGCATTCCCAACAAATTTTCATGTCCTTTTACGTACAGTTAAAGAGATAAAAACAAAACCATAAGGATTTAGGAATTATTTGGACTAATTTAATTTAGACGAGAAATATTCATAGTTTTTGCGTACTTATGGAATTACGTATGCGTCCAAATGAATGGAATTAGGGGATCTAAAAACTTGGCCCAGTACAAGATCGAGGATGGACTGATGCATAGTATGGCCTGGAAATGGGAACAATATTTTAACTAACCTAAAAGTATACTCCCTCCATCCTATAAAAAAATAAATCTAAAATTAGATTAAGTCACACTCAATAGTGGATTTGTTTTTCTTACGGAGGGACTACTATGTAGTAGTCATGTTTTTTTTACTCTTAATGAGTGATGAAGTATTGATAATTTTGTCCTGTTGTTCAAGTTTAATATAATTCAAGTAGAATTCAATTATGAATTCCACAAAAAATAATTCAATCATGAATATACTTAGATACTGGTAAAATTAATGGAGCTAACCAGTAGTTACTCCCTCCCGTCGTAAATATTCTATGCTTAGGATAAGATTTGGACCATAGGGTTTATATTAAAATAATTTCATAATATCCAGCGAATTTATGATATTGTATTTTTCAAGATAAATATATGAATACATTTTTTGTGTAAGCTAAATATTTGGAAGTTATTGATGGTGGAGAATTTTAAAAGTTTGAACGAATCATGTCTTAAACATTAAATATTTATGGGAGTCTTACCTGCCGTGATATTTAGGTGGGCAAGTTGTAAATCGTATTGGTGTGTGATGATTTTCATGCCGACCATTGCCCATAAACCGGAGGATCGAGGCTGTCAAAAAAAAACCTGGAAAATTGCGGTTGTTGATTGAGTTAATTTTGCCAAAATTCATACACGACAATCTGTTTTAAAACTACTGACACCACCGCCGGTGATACAATGCTGCCCTCTGGTGGTCCGAGGACAGCCGGCCTAACAGTAATAGCCATTCTAGTAAGCTAGTATCAACAAATTTCCATTCCCAGGAGGGTATGTTTTATGTAGGGTGTGTTTAGTTCACGCTAAAATTGAAAGTTTGGTTGAAATTGCAACGATGTGATGGAAAAGTTGGAAGTTTATGTGTGTAGAAAAGTTTTGATGTGATGGAAAAATTGAAAGTTTAAAGAAAAAGTTTGGAACTAAATAAGACCTTAGTCAAAGACAAATTAAGCAGAAAGTTATACTATACCATGTTTCTTATTAATGTATTGAGAAAACAAGAGAGTGTACTACTGGTTTGGTTTGATACTAAAACAAGAAGAAAATACTAAAATACAAGTAGTACATTACTAGTACAGTAGTACCTCTGTTTCAAAATAGTTATCTTTTTAGGTTACTCAGTAAAGATTAATACTCCCTCCGTTTTACAATGTAAATCATTCTAACATTTTCCACATTCATATTAATGTTAATGAATCTAGACATATATATCTATCTAGATTCATTAAATCAATATGAATGTGAGAAATGTTAGAATGACTTACATTGTGAAACGGATGAAGTAAGTTTTATGAAAAAATAACAATAGTGTCTTCTTTAAATGATGTATGGTTTAGTGTGGAAAGGTAGTTGGAGCCTTGGAGGTAGAATGAAGAAAATTTTAAATTGAATTATACTCCAAAATGATAAGTTCTTTTTGAACTTTGAATCTTAAACTACATCTATCTTGGGATAGCGAGAGTAGACGATATTGTACTACGGATTTACCTCTATCATTCGTTAATTTGCGAGCAAACGAAGACGACGACGACATCATTTTCATCTCAACAGTACTACGTGCGGAATACATAGTAGTATTCTCTCATTCCTGAAATATGATAACCTAAGACTGGATTAGACAGATCCTAATCCAACGATGCTGATCAGACTCTTGCTTAAACTCATTGTATTAGAATATGCCACATCTGTTTTTATTTTAGAGTGTATTAGCTAAATTAATCCCTCTGTTAACGTCGTTCATTTTTTACATACCACTAACAAATTGTCTTATCTAAAAGTATTAGTGTAAATGTAAAAAGTATAAGTCAGACTTAGAATACATTGATAAAACAAACCATCACAAAATAAAAATAAAGGAAAAGTACGAATTACCCCCCGAACTATTGCGGTCGTCTGAATTATCTCCCCGAACCACAAAACCGGGCATTCTTCACCCTCAACTATACAAACCGGACAAATTACCCCCCTCGACCTAATCCACGGTGGTTTTGGTCCACGTGGCGTACGCGTGGCAGTCCAGTTAGCACTCTATTTTAAAAAAAATTGTGGGGCCCACCTGTCATCTCCTCATCCTCTCATCCTCTCTCTTCTCTCTCTCACTCTTCCTCTCTCTCTCAAACAGGAGGACGCGGCGGCATAGGGGGGAGGACGCGGGCACGCGACGGCGGGCGGGCGGTGGCGGAGCGCCGGGGAGGACACGGCGGCGACAGGCGGCGCCAACGAGGGGGGATGAGGAGGACGACGACGAGGATGGAGCGCACGGCGGCGGCGACGGGGGATGACGAGAACGACGACGAGGATGGCGATGGAGGTGCGCCGTCCCCGCTATGCCCGTTGTCCCGACGGCGCCACACAGAGAGAGAGAGGGGGGAGGGGGGAAGCAGCGCCGAGCGGCCGCCTCCTCATTCCCCGCCCCCGGCGCTCCGCCACCTCCTCGGCACCGCCCGACGCCGCCGCATCCTCCCTGTGCTCCGTCTCTCCGCCATGGCTGCCGCAGCCAACGTCCTCCACTCCTCCGTCGCCATCCTCGTCGTCGTCCTCGTCATCCCCCTCCGTCGCCGCCTCCGCGTCACCCGCCGCCGGCCCGACGGCGCGCGCTCTATCCACGTCACCCGACGCCGCCTCCGCGTCCTCCCCGGCCCGCCGCCACCGCCCGCCCGCCGCCGCCGCGTGCCCGCGTCCTCCCCGGCCCGCCGCCACCGCCCGCCCGCCGCCGCCGCGTGCCCGCGTCCTCCCGTTTGAGAGAGAGAGGAAGAGTGAGAGAGAGATGAGAGAGGATGAGAGGATGAGATGACAGGTGGGTCCCACAATTTTTTTTAAATAGAGTGCTGACTGGACTGCCACACGTATGCCACGTGGACCAAAACCACCGCGGATTAGGTCGAGGGGGGTAATTTGTCCGGTTTGTATAGTTGAGGGTGAAGAATGCTCGGTTTTGTGGTTCGGGAGGGTAATTCAGATGACCGTGATAGTTCGGGGGGTAATTCGTACTTTTTCCCAAAATAAATGACCTAAAGAACACGAATGGTTAGTGTATACAAAAATCTGCGTCATCGTATATTAAGAAACTGATTACTATGTAATTGATATCTTCGTTCTAAAATATAGCACTTTTAAAAATTATGTAAAAGAAATATTAAATGTGCTTGGTAAATTCAAGCATGTACAGGTGTGCTAGCTGATTTGTGGTGACCACATGTACGGATCCAGGTTTCCGGCCACAGAGGATCCGGATTGACCGAGCAGATGGTCGTTGACTGGTCCGAATTAATGGAGGAGGTGGTTAGTAACCAGATCGGGTCAACAGAGGGGTTGGGTGTTTAATTGTTCATCCTCAAATAGTCAAGCTCATACTACCGGACATCAAAGCTGAGTTCCGTACCAGTTTGGTTAGAGTTACCGCCCTAATAAAAAATTTGAATTTGAATTTTAACCGCCAAAATTTATGGTTACTTTGATTCATATGATAAGCAATGATTTTTTTTCGTAGGAGTCAAACCTCCTATGGATTTTTTCCCTCTTTAGGGCCTGTTTGGTATAGCTCCAACTCCTAAATATAACTTCAGGAGTTGAGGCTGGAGTGGAGTTGTGGAGCTGCCTAAACCCAGCTCCACAACTCTAGTACATTTTGTGAGAGAGCTCCACCCAACTCTACTCCCAGTTTTGGAGGAGCTGAAACTGTTTGGCTGAGCTCCAGCTCCAGGAGGGGTGGAGCTGGAGCTAGAGCTGTGCCAAACAGGCCCAGTTCCCTTTATATATAAAGGAAGGAAACTTTTCATATGATTGTATTTATATCTTTTACACTTTATAGGAAAATAACAAGAGGTATGAGCTCGTTTTGCGGGCCCATTCAAAAGTGCTTTGGATGAAAGATTAAGTATGAACACGCAAAACAAGAAAGTTATTAGTACATGATAAATTAAGTTTTAATTATTTTTTAAAAAATAACAATTTATCAGATATTTTAAAACAACTATATATATATATATATATATAAAGTTTTTGTACGTATACACCATTTGATCGTTTAAAAAGCATGTTAATGAAAACCAAGGTAGAATTTGTGTCTCAATATTTTCTTGGCTTTTCCTATGGCACAATTGAAGGGTTCATATCTTGTTTCTTGTGATCTTTTGTTACTATGGGATTTAAAAATCACACATTTTATTTAATACATTTTTCTATTTATACCTTTTACTATCCCGCGAGTCAAAGGGAGCCTCAAAACTTAATCTTTGGTCGGCAAAAGTTCGTGTTTGACGAAAGACATTATCTAAGACGACAAATACTCGTCTCGTAGCAGCATAGAGTGGTATGTAAACTTTGTATAGTACTCCGTTATTTTCAAAATATATAATATTGTTGACTTTTATAGGTAAAACTTTTTTATATATATTCTTAGTGATTTAAACGCTAATGCTGAAAAATAAACTTTTGATAAAAAAATTCAAATTTAAATTTTAAAATTTAAATTTTGGCATTGGTTGATGCTGAAGATTAAAACAATCATATCAATAGCACGACTTAACATTTGTAGTTTTCCTGGTTAGCAATCAAATACAAAAATCATGACTCTAGCCCCCAACAAGTATTTACAACAGATTCTGTGATACTTACCATCTCAAATATTAATGACGACCTCACCTGTCGAAAAGTAAGTATATACTGCTCAACATAGGCCATGTTTAGTTTCCAAAATTTTTTTTCCAAAAACATCACATCGAATTTTCGACACATGCATGAAGAATTAAATATAGATAAAAACAAAAACTAATTGCACAGTTAGGGGGAAAATTGCGAGACGAATCTTTTAAGCCTAATTAGTCCATGATTAGCCATAAGTACTACAGTAACCCACATGTGCTAATGACGGATTAATTAGGCTCAAAAGATTCGTCTCGCGGTTTCCAGGCGAGTTATGAAATTAGTTTTTTCATTTATGTCCGAAAAACCCTTCCGACATCTAGTCAAACGTCCGATGTGACACCCAAAAATTTTCATTTCGCGAACTAAACGGGGCCATAGATGAATGAGTATAGCAGCATGAATCCAACGAGTAACCAATAGTAATATCTATATACATTGTGAAGAGAAAAATAGTTATAGTCTATATGTGTGAGTCCCATCTATATAGATTACTTTTGCTATATATATTGTCGTTACCCTGATACTAGTTGAGTAGTGATGCATGATATGGGTTGGGATTGGATGGATCGATCACGTGTGTAGCCAGTGATGGTTATCAGTCACTTGCCAATTGCAGGGAGGACCAGGTGCTACTGCTAGCTCGATCCCTGAATTTCCCACCCAGCCACCAGGTGAAACGCGACATGAGATAGATGCTGAATTTACTGGAAAAGCTTTGTAATTTTCTCTCTCTCTCTCTTTACTGCTGCGCCATTTCTCTTTACCAACAGGTCCTTGCAATGTGCTCAGCTGTGAAACCAATAATTTCTAGAGCCTGAACAAATCTAACCACGATGAAGGTTGAATTCAAATTCGCTGATGCTGGACTGCTGGTGGCTTCTCCTTGTGTTTCGTGTAAAATGATTTTATATAGAAGTTTTATAAAAATTTAAATAAATCAATTTTTCAAATTTTTAATCATTAATACTTAATTAATCATTCACTAATAACTTATCTTATTTTCTATACTGATGATAATATTCATCCTTACGCTTACTTGAACGAGACCTGAGTATATAGTATGAAAATTTTATTTTTAATCCCTACATGTTCGCAGGGTTTAACTTACCGCCACCGCGGTTACCGGGCTTACCGCGGGGGTACGGTAATATAAATACCGCGGTAACCTCCTTAAATACAAATAAATTTAAAAAATAATTTGAATTTTTGATAAATTTTGTATGGTTTTGTACGGTTTTTCACGGTTACCGCGGTTACCGCGCGGTAACCGCCGGGGCGGGTAAACCCTGCATGTTCGTCGATGAGTTGCGCTGCCGTCCAGGGTTGTCAGGTGGTGGCTCCCACTAGACACCAATTGTGTCAGTATCTAGCTAGGTTTGTAGTTAGGATCTCTTCTTTTTTTAACATAGTAGTAGTATGTTTTTTCAATCTATTTTATTTGAGTATAACGTTAAATTACCGTCTCACGTTACCAAATTAATACAAGATACAGTTTTTTCATAGATGTTCTCGATCATGTGTGGCACTGATTTTCTTTTTGGTGCTGTTACAATTTTTGTCCCTGATCAGCATTGTTTTTCTAATTCAGAAGATTTTTAGATAAAGAATTATAAATTAACCTGGCCTCTACACCTTTTAAGGTGTACACAGCCAACATTCAGAAGATCCAGATGTTAGTCATTTAGGCCATGTACAACACGTGACCTGGCCTGTGGTCTTGCAGGTCCACGTCGTAGCCGAGCCGAGCTGGCACGAGTTTGGGTGGTCTCGCAGGCTGTCAGTGAGCTTGCAGAGGAACCGGTGCAAGCGCCACGCCTAGGTTCGGGAACCGCGAAGCCACAAGCCGAAGCCTCGCGTTGGAGGAGTCGGCGCCCCGCGCATTTCCTCGTCCGGTCTCCTCATGTCGTGGTCGTCGTCGCCTCACCAAATCCGCCTGTAACACCCTGAAAATTCGACCGACAAAATATCAAAACTCTAAAAATACGGATTTTCAAAAACTTTTTAAATAAATTGCATCATGCCGATTTTATTCGATTATTTTATTGGAGTTGGGTTTGGAGTTTATAAATCGCGAATAATGGATAATTGGTTAGGAATAAACCCAAAAAAAAAATAAATGGACAAAGTAAATAATTAAAGTGCAATTTAAAATAAGATTTGGTGTGGACAGTAATAAATAAAATATTATCACGATCATATTTGTATCAATTCAATTTAAAAATGTAGGAATAAGAATTAACTCTAATTAAATTCAAGAAAATTATATAAAAATAAAATATGGGTAAAATTAATCAGGGGTGGATCCATTGGTTGGGATAATACACATATTGAGTAAAATGCATATATGTAAAATTAGGAATTATAGAATCAAATTTATATGGGAAATAAATTAAAATCGGGATCAATAGGAAAAGTCACTATTCATTGCCCGCTAGGTGCTCGAGTGCGTCCCCTAGCTCTGCCCCCTCTGTCCCGTCGCCGTCGCGCCCGCGCGCCGCGCGCCCGGCGCCCTAGCCGGCCTTGCGCCCCGCGCCGCCGCCGCCCGTCGCGTCGCCGCTGCCGCGCCGCGCGCCGTCACGTCGCCTCGCACCCCGAGCCGCCGCGCGCCGTCACTTCGCCGCTGCCGCGCCGCGCAGCCATCTCGTCGCCCCGCGCGCCCACGCGCCCCGCCGCCGCCCGTCGCGTCGTCGTCCGCGCGTCGCCGTCGTCCCGAGCCCCGTGCGCCGCTGTCGCATCGCCATTAAGCCGCCGCGCGCCGTCCCATCGCCATCGCCGCCTGGCCGTCGTGTCGCCGCGCCCGCGCCCCGCGCCTCGCGCCGCGCACCACCGCTGCCGCGCCGTCCCGTCGCCGCGCCGCCGTGCCATCGCCGTCGCGTCGCCGCTGCTGCGCCGCGCAGATGTCGCGTCGCCGCCTCGCGCCGCGCGCCTGCGCCTCGCGCCCCGCGCGCCGCGTCGAGCCTCGTGCCGCTACCCCGCCGCGCGGTACGCCGTCGCGTCGCCGCTTCGAGCCCCGCGCCCCGCTCGCCGCTCGCCTCTCGTGCCGCTACCCCGCCGCGCGGTACGCCGTCGCGTCGCCGCTTCGAGCCCCGCGCCCCGCTCGCCGCTCGCCTCTCGTGCCGCTGCCCCGCCGCGCGGTACGCCGTCGCGTCGCCGCCTCGCGCCCCGCGCCCTGCCGCGCCGCGTCGTCGTCACATCGCCGCGTCGAGCCCCGCGCCGCGCCACCCCGCCAACGCCATGAGGCCGCCGCCCCTCTCCCGCGCCCTATATAAGCCCTCCCTCCATCCCCAAGCCTCCCCACACACACTTCCCCCATCTTCCCCTCCCCTTTCCCTTTCCCCATGTGCCGCCGTCGCCGTGCCGCCGCGCCGCCACCTTAGAGCCGCCACGCCGCGCCGCGACTCGCGCCGCTGTCGCCGCCGTCGACGCCGCCGCTGTCGCAGCCGCCGCCGTAGGTAAGCCGCCCCCTCCTCGCGTCTATTGCCGTCGTCGCCGGGAGAGCCAGAGCCGAGAGAGGAAGAAGAAGGGGGGGAGCCGGGAGGAGGAAGAAGAAAAGAAAAGAGAGAGGGAGAGAAAAGAGAGAAAAGAAAAGAAAATAGAGGGAGAGAAAAGAAAAGAAAAGAAAAGAGAAAGAGAGAAAAGAAAGGGAAAATTTAAGGGGGAAATTTAAAATATTTGCAAATATTAGAATTTAATTATAGGATTAATGAATATAGTTAGATGAATTCTTACTAATTAAATACCAAAAATACTAGCATTTAAATATAGGATTAATGAAAATATAATTGGATGAATTCCTATAGATTATAGATTATTTTTAGTAATCTCCCTAAGAAATCAATTTCGCGGTAATAATTTACATGTGATTAAGAACTCAATAATTCGATGAGTCTTAGGACATGACTATAAATTACAAAATATCTTAGGGAGAAAAATAATTCCACCTCGCGAATTAAGTAGCCTATATAGAATTCATCTCCCGCGCTCGTTTTTCAATTCGGTTATTATTTGGATTTTGTTTGAATTCTAATCGAATTCAAATTGTTCTTACGCACGTAACTATAGAGACCGAGGGAGCCGCGGATCCAAGTGAAGGCCAAGACTCACAAGACCTCGAGCAAGGCAAGTCATCACTATTCTTTGAACATGTTGATCCCAATTGCGAAATTGTTTTGTTTACAAATAAAATTGCATGCAATTATGAACATCCTACTTGTGATTATACCATGCCTTGATTATTGTTCACCTTTAAATCTTTGTAACCATAGATACGTACGAGTCCCTAGTCAACTATGACACTTGCTTAGAAATGCTATTTTAGATTCATGCATACTCATATTTATCAAATGCTATATGCTTGGGCAATTACCTTTGGGAAGGTAATTGAGATGCGGCATGTGGAGACATGAGCGCCACATTGCCATGATATTGATGACATGATTTGTGAAAGGAAAATAAAGTAAAACAACTGTTTTCGACTGGGGCGGCTGGAGGACTTGGGTGGTGTCCGGAAAAGGCTAGTGCCGTCCCTGGTCAATTAAGGACCGAGCCATGAAGTTAAGCATGAAATGACCCCCGTATAACCGCACTTCTCGTATGGGTATAGACCTAGCGGAGTAGATAGCTGAGCGGAGGCAGTATCTATGCATAGTGGTTTCTTGATGTGTGAGGCAGGGGCTCTACGGTGGGGCAGCCATTGGTAGGACCGCGAGGCGGGTGTCTACAGTGGTGTCGCCATCGGTAGGACTGCCATGTGAGAATCTAAAACATAATTATAACTTAATGCATGTGTGAGTCTTCCCTTCCCGGGTGCGCCAGAACTCCTCTCACTGCTAGAAACCGTGTACGCCTAGAGTGCATGAGGATGAAAAGTTCATGGAGCGGGTACTGCCAATGCGAGGTTATCGAAAAGCTTTGCCGTGACGCGTCTCATGTGTTGGGACGAGGCTCATGTGTTGGGCAGTCGCGGAGTGCGGGTAAAGTGTACATCCACTGCAGTGTGAGTAAACCAAATCTATTCGAATAGCCGTGCTCGCGGTTATTGAGCACCGGGACATGTATTACACTTGGCTAGACTCTAAATTCTTAACTTGTGTGGGAGGGGATATTGCATGATCAATTTTATGCTGTTGGAGCCACTTCCTGAGAGGCAGGAAGGTGGACGTCCTCAGAAAACCATGACGAATCAATGGCGGGAAGCTATCCTTGGGATCACAATGGATGGTGGACAGAACCGTCGTTGTTTAAATACAAACTCTGGTACTAAAATTTGATCAGTCAATGCTAGGTCTTAGGCTTGTGAAAAGAATTACAAAACTTGCTTTGCGCAAAAGAACTATGGCCATCCTTTGAACTCCCCCTTTCATATGCATTGTTGCTGTGGTGGCTTGCTGAGTACGGTTGGTACTCATCCTTGCAAATATAAAATTTATCAGAAGCGGGAGATGAAGCCTCGGAGGATCCCTATGCCTACTATCAGGAGGGAGATGAAGACGATGGCGTCCAGTAGGTCTTAGTACGGTCGTTGCCTGTGGCAATGGCATGCCGCAGCCTGAATTCCGCTGCCTTATCTATTTCTGCTTTTGGATGTATTCCGGACCTCTCGGTCCGATGATTTAAGACTATGCCTGCGGGCCTATGATGTAATAATTCGTATTAGACACTCGTGTATGTGCACTTGATATTCCAGCTATGAATTCGTGTGTACCAAACTACTTGATCCAGGGAAATGGTACTGTTTACACGATTGATTCCTGTTATAAAAACGGGGGTCCACACCGCCGCAGCCGCCGTGGTCGTCGTCGCTGCTCCCCAGCCACCGCCCCTAGATCCGCCGCGCCGCTTCGCCGTCTTCGCTGCTCGCCGCCGCCGGATCCGCCGCCGCCGCTTCCCCGTCGTCGCTGCTCCCTGCCGCCAGATCCGGCGAGCCCACGCCTCGATTCGGCGAGCCCGCCGCCACCAAGCTCGCCACGCCGTCGGCGAGCTCGTTCGCACCGTCGTGGGGGGAGGAGGACGGCGGCGTCAAGGAACCACAGTCGCGTTGTGGCCGCCACCGCCAGATCCGGCGAGCCCGCCGCCACCACTGCCTCCTGCCGCCGCCAGATCCGCCGCCGCCGCCACCGATGCTCCCCGTCTTCGCTAGATCCATCGCCGCCAGAGCTCGATCGGCGCCGATCTGCCGCCGGAGGCAGAGGGAGGGGAGAGGAGAAGAGAGCAGCGAGGGGAGGGGAGAAGCCGACGAGGAGGGAGGGGAGAGGAGAAGAGAACCGAGCGACGCTGTTGGTGCCTCGTTGGAGAAGAAATCGAAGAGAGAGAGAGGGGAATAAAAAAGAGAATGGATGGGAAGAGGCTGACAGTGGGTCCCAAGTTATTTAGGGGTGTACATATACTTTTTTTTACTATAGGGTTCAAAATATAAAGTTTCAATAGGTTTGATAATACAAGGGCTGACATAAAAAAAGTTTTAGAGTGGTTTCCACTGTGGGTAGTGTGACCTTTCTGTGATTCTATCCTACGTGGCGTCTCGAGACCACAATTACTTGTGGCTACCATTATACATGCCCTTAGCAACCCGGGTCAACAAGAGAGTGTGTTCGTTCATACTGGGAAGCTTGGCCAACACTGCTATGTCTGGTGAGACGTGTACCATGTACCAGTGCAATGTGGACGTTGACCTCCTCTTTGACTGGCTAGCCTGGCTTGGATCATCAACTCAGCTGTGCTGGCATTTATGCAGTAATTAAAAAAGGGAAATAAGGTACCCATCTGTCCTGAAATAATTACATTGGGGTTCTTTTCTGAATAAGATGCATATATTATCTTAGTTTATATTGATTGATATGCTTTCAAATCGCTAAACAATATATTCCGTGCGAAAACTTTTTATATAAAAATTGCTTTCAAATATTAAGATAAATCTAACTTTAAGTTTAAACTTAAACTAATAACATCTCCGTTTTGCGTGTCTGTATTTAATCTCCATCTTCAGTGAACTCAAACGGGTTCTGAGTGTCAATTGTAAACTTTGACATCTTATCTTTTCAAAGGAAGTTTGGAATAATTAAAAATGTGGTATATTATCGTAGTTTATAGTGTAATAAATAGACCATACACTTTATTCATCATAATATAATCATTTAAAAGTAAACTATATTTAAAGTGAAACGGTGTAGTCTATTGTGCTGATTATTCGAAAATAGATAGAGTAATTGGCTAAACCTTCTCTTTAGTATGCCTACGAGCGTTTGTTTAGATGTGACTTTATAATTAATTTTAAGTAAATTTCATAAAACTACAGATATATTACTCAAACTATCGCAAAACTATAAATTTAAGATGAAGTATCACAAAACTATAGACTTAACACTAAATTTATCATATGTATACAAATTTAAATTGGAGTATCGTAAAACTATAGGTTTAGTAACAAAGTTATAGTAAAACTAAGTGTTTAGTGCCAAATTAAGCACAAAACTTGAATGTTGATAACTCAAACATTAGTGCTCATGATTTAAACCCTAAAATCTGTAGTTTTATGATAGTTTTATTATTAAATCTGTAGTTATAAGATACGTAGCTTAAATTTATAGTTTTGGGATAATTTTTCAAACTTAATTTTAAAGTTGATTTTAAAATATTTTCAATGCAATTTGTTTTTAGCATTGGTTTTTAAGTTGCTAGAAACACGTATATTAAAGTTTTGCCTAGAAATAAATTTTTCTTATCTAATATATTGTTTTAGCTTATTAAAAAATATGGATAACCGACGAAGGTGCAAGACACTGCCTGCAGCTAGGAATGAATGATCAGTCCCACTTTGGTGTAGCATGGGGTGGATAATCACCTCTCACATTGCATACCCAATTCCATACTGTTACCCTAATCATGGCAATTTGGGAAGACGCCAAGCTGACACTCTGTGTATGAAACTGCTGATCAGTTAAGTATATTTTTCAGTTTTTTTTTAAAAAAATATCTCTCCTTTTGGAACCAACATGGAATTATTATTTAATTTGAAGGAGGCTGGTGGGCCAGCCTGGAGTTGACTGGCAGGAGACCTTTCCCCTACCTGTCCCAGCTCTTTGTTTAATTGGAATTCCATTTCTTTTATCTGCCTCATGGGTGGATTTTTAAAATATATATTCCCTGCAATTTTATATTCTGCCATGTTATGTGCAGGTAAAAGACATTCTGTGTGATCAGTTTCTTTATCATTATATTGCATAAAGTGTATAGATACTTGAGATAACCCTGTTATACTCACTGGTCACAGATGTTCCTTTCTCTGGCTACTAGTATTATTTTTAATTTTTTCCCAGTGCACAACCAGTGGTTATGCAAATTGAGGCCTTTATTTTTAGGGATAATTGGTGATTTTGTCCATGATAAATTATTGGATGGGATTATTTATTGTGATAAATGGATGCTGTAGGCTGTAGAGTAGAGGAGTACAGGCAGCAAGAGCCAAGAAGAGAGGAGAGAGAAAGGGGGGAAAAGGAGAGGGAGAGAGAGGCCATGGTTGGTGCTGTTGGGATGCTCCCCTCTCTGACACCCTCCACCTGCAGTGTCTCCCTTGGCTTCACTTCCCCCCTCATTCCTACACAAGAAAACACCCCCACTCAATCATGCAAAAGTTACAAAAAGCCACCCCCTCCATCTAAGTGCCACTTATTGGTCCATGCTTTCAACTCTTAGCTTTACATGATTCAATTATAATTCAAAAGGCAAACAATGCTAATAGTGCAACATTGTAGTAGTTTTAAAATACTTAGGCTCTAACGCCGTGTGCATTGTAAGATCTGGATATTTTAGGTTACTGAACTGTATATAAAACAGCAAGGTCACACCCACATGATTGTCATAGCTTGCTATTGGTAAAAAGAGAGCCCACATAAAAACGAAAAATCCATTATACGAAGCTTAAAACCCAATTATCTCATCATTATTATAGACCACTTCGCAGCAAGAAAGAAAAAAAAAACCAATCCAGTAGCACATATAATAACTAATGAATCATTGATAATAAGCCTCGTGCAAAAAAATGACAGACCATCGCTATTACTCGATGGCTATAATAACACATGCTTCACAACCATATTTCCCATTATTACATTCCTATATTTGTGACCAATCATTATGATAAAAAAAAGGACAACCTGTTTCAACATCCAATCACAAACAAAATAAGGCAAAAAATAAATCACCATGCACCCCTGTTCAATTTTGTGTTGAAATTTCCCTCAAAAGAAAAATTTGTGTTGAAATTCAATGAAATATGGGGGTGGTATGTGCAGTGTTGGGCGCATGTGGGGTTTCTTTTGCAGAGGCTTTTCGCGCTCTCTCGTCTTTGGGTTCGTCCATCATTCCGAGGACCCACGAGTGGCCTACTTCTCTGCCGCTCTCTTCTCTCCAAATAATTAGAAAAGGACCCCTTCAAAAAAAAGTTGAAAAAGAGAGGGACGAAAAAGTGACACTGCCACCACACCCAATACACCCATTGGAATTTCAAAAAAAATTCTTTGAGATGGATTATATTTACACGTGTGGATGTTTTGGTTTTAAGACAAGATGCTGTCAGTTTGGCAACATTTAGGTTGACACTTGGTATTATGCTATGACACCCATCTTTTTTTTAATTATATCCTTTTTAGTGTTTAGTAGGTAATTGTTGGTGTCTGTCTGGATATGAGTTAAGAGAAACTTGTTTATAAGGGGTGTGATGGATCCAACAGGAGATCGGAGTGAATGTGATGTTGAATTCAAGTGGATATAGTAGGTTATTGTTGCTGCCAATCTGGTTATATGGTAGAAGGAATTTATTCAAGGAGCATTATGCATCGAACTCGAGATCAAGATGGATGAGATCTCAAATTCATGTTGATAGCTTCTAAAAGCAAACGATTGAAATCGTTTTACTCTGTACATGATTGATCATGGAGACAAAGCATATACTTGTAATGAAATGGCATATTCATATATAGTGCTTCGCTTCGAGTTCTTTTCATCAAGCCATGTCAAAAGAACAACGAGTAATTTTGTGATAGATTTTTTTTTAAATTACAAAGTACAACGCAGACACTCACAACACACGCACACTCAACCCTATGAGCATCTTCGAAGACTGGATCGGCAAATCCTTAAGATTGACGAAGTCACCACATGTGCCTCGCTGTCGACGAATACGTCGCCTACCACTGAAAGGTTAAATCATAAATTTGCTCCTGTAGGAAGTCGAACCCACGACCTAAAATGTACTTAGGCTTTTATAACCACTATACTACATGCCATTTCGTATTTTGTGATAGAATTTAATGTCCCGCATGAGACATTTGTAGCTTGGGATAATTATTGTTACTGAATTATATGTTTCATCTTACCATTAAAATCAATGGAACAGATCGCTTCCGCGTAGATGTCTTCTCCGGTCGTATTGATCCGCCCTCAAGTTAATACGTCGTCATCTACGTCGATACGCCAATAATCTACCAGATGACATTTCGATAAGCTCAAGCATTTTTTTTCAAAATTCCATTTGCATGATGATCTTCACCAATGTTTATTCAACATCAGAACTTTCTAGCAGTTTTGCTCACCCCAATCAAAGGGAAAACTTGAAATTTTTGTGAGGCAACAAAAGTGGAAAGTGAAAAGGAGAGGGGACGCTACACTAGCAGGGTGCCCAATATCTTCTCTAGCGTTTATGGAATTTGCATATATAGGTTGTGTTTAGATCCAAGATGAAAAATTTCGGCGTGTTATATCGGATATACATATACACATTTAAAGTATTAAACATAAACTAATAACAAAATAAAATTACAAATTCTGCCTATTATCTGCTAGACGAATTTATTAAGCCTAATTAATCCGTTATTAGCAAATGTTTACTATAGCACCACATTGTCAGATTGTGGAGTAATTAGGCTTAAAAGATTTGAATCACAAATTACAAATAATCTGTGTAATTAATTTTTCGTCTATATTTAATACTCTATGTATATGACCAAACATTCGATGTGATAGGGTGAAAATTTTTACTGGAGATCTATAAATAAAACATGCCCATATATACAGAGAGTGTGTAAAAAAATGAAGAAAAGAAATGGCTCCATAAATAAAACAATAACCATAGGTGAGTAAGTAGGCAACCCCACCTCTCCCTGTCTCTCTCTCTTTCTCTCTCCTCCCTCCTCTCCTCTCCAACCCCACCGGCGGCCACCACCACCCCCCCCCCCCAGCCCCATCTCCGGCCACCACCACCGTGTCCTCCACGTGTTCCCGGAGGCCTCCAACTCCGGCGACCACTCGGACCACCCGTGCGGCGGAAGGACTCGCCGTATTTTCCACTTGCGGGCTTGGGTGGCGGCGGTTTCTTGGTTTCTTGGGAGGATGGACCATGGCGGCGGCGGCGGTGGTGGGGGAGCGGCGCCGTCGAGCAGTAATATTGGTGGAGGGAGCGGCGGCGGTGGTGGTGGTGGTGGCAGGGAGAACCACCCGCACCACCCGTTCTACTACTCCGGTCCGGCTGCCGCCGCCGCGGCGGCGGCGGCGGCGCAGCAGCAGCAGCAGACGTTCATGGGCGCGCTGGCGATAACGCCGGTGGTCGCTGAGCAGCCGCAGGGGTCGTCTGGTGGTGGGGAGAAGAAGGTGGTGGCGCCGACGACCCCGGCGGCGGCGGGGGCGGCGGCGACGACGACGCTGGCGAAGCGGCCGTCGAAGGACCGGCACACGAAGGTGGATGGGAGGGGGAGGAGGATACGGATGCCGGCGCTGTGCGCGGCGCGGGTGTTCCAGCTGACGCGGGAGCTGGGGCACAAGTCCGACGGCGAGACCATCGAGTGGCTGCTGCAGCAGGCGGAGCCGGCCATCATCGCGGCGACCGGCACGGGCACCATCCCGGCCAACTTCTCCTCTCTCAACATCTCCATCCGCTCCGGCGCCGCCTCCGCCTCCTCCGCCTCCAACCCCAACCGCGCCTCCCCCTTCCCGGCGCTGGCTCTTCACCCGCACCACCAGCAGCACGACGTGTCCGCCATGCTCGGCTACCACCACCACCTCCTCCCGCCGCCGCAGCAGCAGCAGGAGTCGCCCCAGGATCCCGGCGGCGCGGGCGCGTTCATGAGGAAGCGATACAGGGAGGACCTCTTCAAGGAGGACGACGACCGCCAAGATCCCAGCGCGCCCAAGGCGCGCGAGCAGCAGCCGACGACGCCGCAGGCGGCGGCGGCCGCCGCCGCGGCGGCGGCAATGTGGGCCGTCGCGCCGAACACCGCGGCGCCCGGCGGCGCGTTCTGGATGCTGCCGGTGTCCGCCAGCTCGGCCGCTGCCGCGCGCCCCACCGAGCAGCCCATGTGGTCCTTCGCCGGCGGCGGCGGCGGCGCCGCCACGGTGCAGGCGCCGCTCCAGTTCATGTCGACGCGTGTCAACTACCCCGGCAGCGCCGGCGCCGGCATGTCGGACACCAACCTCGGCATGCTCGCCGCGCTCAATGCGTACAACCGCGGCGGCGCCGGAGACCAGCAGCCGCAGCAGCAACCGGAGATGGACCAGCAGGGCCGCAACGACGACGACGACGATGACGGCGACGACAGCGGCGACGAAGACAACGGCGGCGCAAACAACAACAACAACAACAGCTCGCAGTAAGCTCGCACCATCACCATCACCTCTGAATTCGCCATGATCGTCCATTCATATCTTGGTAATGGTGCTAGTGGTTTAGAAGCAAGCATCACCTTAGGGTTTAGAACTTCTTTTGCTGCCATTGGATTGGGCAAAGGAGGAATCAATCAAGAAAATGGATCACTACACTAGTGTCAATTTGTGCAAGAAGCAGAGCAAGACAAAGCTTATGTTGAGCAAAGCCAAGAGAAGCCAATGCAATGCAATGCAAGAGCAACACTTCTTGCTAGTTCAATTAGCCTTGTTAATTAAATTTTTTTGGGGGTATTGTTTTTATTTTTGTATTGTTTGTTTTTTTTTTTGGATTGATCTATCAAGATTCAAGAACCATTTGTCTTGTTGAGACGGGTGTTTGATGATGATTAGTAGTGGGTCCAAATTAGGAGGGCCAAGAAAAAAGGAGTTTGAGAGAGAAGGGGAGGATTTGTACAGTTGATCATCTTGATTTATGCTGTTGCACTGTTAATTAATTCTAGTTTATTTTTCATTCTTTCCATGTGTGTTCTACTAGTACTAGTGTATATCTCTCTCTCTCTCTTAATTTTATTTTTTCAGTGTGCCTGTGGCTGTGTTTATGTTTAGATCCAAAATTTGGATCCAAACTTTGGTCCTTTTTCATCACATCAACCTATCATACACACACAACTTTTCAGTCATATCATCTCCAATTTCAATTAAAATCTAAACTAAACTTTACGCTGAACTAAACACAACCGTGTTGCTCTACATGGCAATGATCTTGTGCTTATCACCTTGGGATCTACTACTCCTTTGTCTTGTGATGTCACTGTTTAGTATTACTACTCCTATCTTGTATGGCAGCAAACATTATCAGCAATTTCCATTCTTTTCTGTGGTTACTGAAACAATATTTGCATGTACTACTATCTCAATATCTTTGTTTAATTGTAGTTCACCTGGTGGATTTTTATCCCAGCTACTATAACATTTTTTTAGGGTTTGTTCACTTTGTAGCCAAATCAACCTTGTCAAATTTTGATAGCGTTGAATGTATTTAGTTTGACGCCTTTGTAAAATTTGATAGCACTTTTATGAGAGAAAAGTTCCGGAACTATGGCATTGCTAAGATCATATTTAGTTTATTTGCATGCTGAAAAGGATAATAAAGTGAATAAGCTTTTAAAAATATTACCAAAGGGTGTTTTACAAGACTTGATTACCTTGTTTGGTGCGCCGGAATTTCACAAAAACTATAAATTCCGAGATATGAACAAAGAGAGAACATTGTGGATAATGTCCCCCTTGTCCTAGCACCTCTGTTAGTAGAATGAGATGAGCTAATTTAGGGCTTTTATGGGTTGGCCAAATAGAAATGATTCATTTTGCTATTCCTATTCATGCATTGGAGATGATGGATCTCTTTCACACAAGTAGACACACTCCCAAAGTTTTTCAGGGCTTGGTCATCACATCTCTACTTGAATCATGAATGGCAAACCCCACACACAAGATATTACTAAAAAGGATACCAAATTAATCAAAATAAAAAAAGGGTGGAAAAGCAAGCAAACCTAATGAAGAGATCAGCAAAGCATGTCAGTGAAGATAATTCGGTGGTGATGCAATGGTACAGAGACAAAAGAGCTTTTAAAAAATGGGTGAGAAAATCAGAAAATTATTTATAGTACTAGGACTAGTATAATGTACTCCCTCACTCCTCTAATATAAGGGATTTTGATATTTTGCTTGCTGTTTGACCACTCGTTTTATTTAAAAATTTATATAAATATAAAAATAAAAAGTTGTGTTTAAAGTACTTTGGATAATAAGTCACAAATAATAATTCTAAAATTTTTTTGAACAAGACAATGGCAAAACAATATAAGCAAAATATCAAAATCACACTTATTAAGAGATGGAGGGTGTACTGTACTATTTCATTAGAGAGAGAGATGGCGTTTTCACGGGTGATTGGATTAATTAACAGAGGAAAGGGCGTCGTTATCTGGAATGGGTGGTAACACAAGTTGGTTTATCCCTTTAATTATTGCCTGTCGCGTCAGCTTTCAGTTTGCTGCTGCTCTGCTCTCTCTGTTGCTGCTACTGTGCTATACTGCTGCCGCGTGGATCTCGAGGCATATCCAATGGCGTAGCCTGTTTGTTGGCCCAGATATTTGTTTGGTTTTGCTACAGAAAATTACTTTTTTTATTTTTCATTTTGTTAGTATGGTTTTAGGATGAGTATTTTGCGTCTACACCGTCGATGACAGCAACCAGCTGATTGCTTATCCCATAATTGAGATCTCTTTCAGACACTGTCCAAGCTGGTTTGTAACGCTGCACTGTCTTTGCTGACTTCTTTCAGTATAGTGAAAAATTTTATACCCTTTCCTTTCTACAAATTACTTTTAAATGTTTAGATTACGATGGATGGAAGGTATATGGGTCTATCTGTGATAGTACACACTTTAATAATATACGTAGCATATTTTATAGTTTTTTTCTTAAAAAAACATGGACCAAAGTTTAAATTTAAATAGTGATGGTATGAGTTATTTGAGAACGGAGGAAGTTGCTTTAGAATGAATTGACTAGCGGTTGGATATAAGTATGCAACTCTATGATATGATATAAGTATGCAACTCTATGATATCGAGAGAGTATCTAGGGTAGACAATTGGGTTTACCTTAGCATGCGACAAGGGGTTATCGTACCCTAGTGATAATCCCGAATCCCGACGGGTTATCGTACCCTAGCGGTAATCCCGATAAACACGGTAACCATACAGTTACCGTAGTGGACAATGAGAAAATGGGATGAAATCTATCAAAAAAAGTATATATCAGATTATGTTTAAATTCTTTTAAACTTGACATGGTTATCAGGCCCTACCTACCATTTACCCTAAGTCCTGATATGGTGGTGCTTTTTTTTTAAGATGAAGATTAAGTTTTTTGCGCAAAATGAGGTGGTATTAACGTATGATTGATTGAATTTTAATTATTACAGACTTGAAAAATATATTAATATGGTATTTTAGAGCAACTTTCATATAGAAAGTTTTCACACGAAACGTACTGTTTAACAGTTTAAAAAGCGTGCCACGAAAATTTTAATCTTCATTCAAATCTTGTTGGAGAAAAGAACAGGACCATAATTGAAACCGCGAACGGTAAGGAAACCTACTCGACAGCGACTACTAAGGACTACTTTGTAGAGCCAGACTTTCTTCAACTAAATCCAAACATTTGATTTTAAAGGCTACTAAAAATTATTAATTCATGGGAAGAAAAACCTATTATTTTACCAACCTCTATGCAAAGAGAAAACCAATTACTTAAAAGAGATCAGCAAGGAGAGTCAAAATTGTTGGCCTGTCCAAATGCGCGTGTGGAAATTAAAATCAAAGAATGAATGAATGGATGCAGTGGTCTTATCATTGAAAAGTGATTCGATTCTGGGAGACCCACACCCACACACACAAAAACAAACGCAAATACGCATTGCATTGCATGCAAAGGTGGATTTCCTGCGTGGCCCATTGGCTAGCAGCTACTACCACTGCCACTGCTGCAACCTCTGCAACTCATATCCACATCAAATTATCAATATATCATCACTGCCGCATTGCCTCCATCCTGCTGCTACAGCCAAATATTTCGGGGGTGTTTAGACGAGGGTGTAAAGTTTTTTTTTTCATATCACATCAGTTATTATATAGGGTGTCGTATGGTGTGTTTGGGCATTAATAAAAAAGCTAATTACAGAATTCGTCAGTAAACAGCGAGAAGAATTTATTAAGCTTAAGTAATCTGTCATTAGCAAATATTTACTATAGCAACACATTGTCAAATATTATGGAGCAATTAGGTTTAAAAGATTCGTCTCGCAAATTAGTCGTAATATGTGCAATTGGTTATTTTTTTAGCCTATATTTAATACTTCATACAGGTATTCAAACGTTCGATGTGACATGATTTAAAATTTTTGTGTGAAAACTTAACAAAGACCTTCATTCTGGTCCAGGAGGCGACAGGAAAGAGTGTATATTACGAAAAAAAAATTTTGTAAAAAATTATAAATCTTACGATACTAAACTATACGGATTTATAAAAATTGATGGTCAAATATAGATATATTTAAGTTAAAACAAACCGATAACAAAACTATTTTAAAATCAAGGGAGTACATATCATAATAATCTCCATAAATGCTGAAAAATGTACATAATTAAATTACTAGCGATTTGGTTCAGAGAATCACATATTCATATAATGTAAATTCTAGCAAATAGAGTTTAACAAGAGCAGAAAATGTGTAACAACCTCGTATCTTGCTTAATCAAGAGCCTCCCTACGTTTTCTTAGGCTGAGTTCGCTTCAGTGCTTATAATTTTCGCCGGCACGTGAAACGAGGCAAACCATTAGCCTATAATTAATCGACTATTAATTATTACTATTTAAAAAATAGATTTATTTGATTTTTTAAAAGAAACTTCTATACAAAATTTTTTTCATGAAAAATGAGAAAGTAACTGGTCCAAAATGCTGAAACGAACTCACCCTAATCTCTAGGGCATAAGTAGCTTGTAACCATATAGAATAAGTCTATTGACCCTGTTTAGATGGGACTAAAACTTTTAAGTCCCTATCACATCGGATGTTTGGACACTAATTATAAATATTAAGCGTAGACTATTAATAAAACCCATCCATAATCTTGGACTAATTCACGAGACGAATCTATAAGCCTAATTAATCTATGATTAGCCTATGTGATGCTACAGTAAACATTCTCTAATTATGGATTAATTAGGCTTAAAAAATTTGTCTCGCAAGTTAGCTTTCATTTATGTAATTAGTTTTGTAGGTAGTCTATATTTAATACTCTAAATTAGTATCTAAATACAGAGATTAAAGTTAAGTCCCTGAATCCAAACACCACCAAATCTGAAATAGAGATTTTCTTTCGAGTTCATATCCTTGTAGCTAGTAAACACGCTGGATTTTGGACCATGGTCCCAATCATGTAAACATTGGCCAGCATCAGCTATTCAACTTATCAGCTACTCATTCAATTCCTCACATTATTCAGCTCCTCCATGAATTCAGCAAATGAGTCAACCTGTCTCAATCTTATTCTGTTGAGCCCGTCCTTTTACTATGCACATATCTCATATGCCAGATCCTCATTTTCCCCCTTCATTTGAACTGTATATATGGCACCAAGGAAGGCCTCTTTCAGTCATTTGTCTTGAGGTCAGCTACTTGTCAGTCACGAGGTGAGATTGAAACACCCCATATGTTGTGTAATGAAAGTATTTTGTCTATTTCATATGTTGTGTAATGAAAGTAGTAGCCAGATACAATTCGAATCGGAGCGAATTTGAAAAACCCTTCTCGGCCCAAGCCTAAATGCCTTTTGAGAGAGTTTAAGATACAAGAGCTGATTGGTAGTCAGCTTCTGAAAATTTGAATAAACTAGGTTTTCTACCTTATTTAGATTTTTGAAAAATTGGATTCTACAACTACAACTTTTCAGAATCTTAACGAAAAGTTAGATTGTTCAGGGAAGATTCTGATTCTGAGAAAATCTACCGCTGCCAAAAGTTTCTCCAACCAGGTCCTAAGTCGACTAAATAACCTTATGCCCTGTTTGGACTGGCGAAAAAAAAAAGAATTCTTGATAATTTGATCATGTTTCCATAGCACGAGTCACATATATACAATTTTCTTTTTGTCAAAGGCATATGTACAATTTGATAATGTTGGTGTCAGTATCGGATTACGTACACGTCAGCGATCCTGTGGCACCAAATAAAAAGGTAGCTTGAAAACTATATTCAGTTGAGCTCACACCGTTTGTTTGATATATCTGGGTGTACTAAACCAAAGGAAAATCAGCACCAATCAGCCATCACTAAATAGTGCCAGAAAGCGACCACCCAATTAACACGACGACAATACCCCCACAGCGGATAAGATCTGTAACGCGTGTCCTCCACGCTGACGTGGACCGGGGGTATATGCACGTCACATGTTCCAACGTGGATAGTTGCTCCTTACTCTCTTTTGAGTAATAAACTGCGTCTACGGTATATAAACTTAGTATGTGGGTGTAATCTAGTGAAAAACTTAAAAATGAGTATATAGATGTAAAAACTTGGCTAGTGCGTGCATTTTGGTTAAAAGATCAAAATATTCCACACCATACCTTTTATGCCATCTTGATAAAGATCTACATGTATTATATGTATTGCTTTTAATTGGTTAGTTGTAATAATAAATAATCTATCGATTTGAAACCAAAAGATATATGATTATCAAAAGTAAGTGCATGCAAATAACATAATTTTTGAGCAATTTGACTAATCAACATATTAATTGTCTCAGGTTATGAACATGGCGAAACACGAAATTGAATCCATGAGCCAACAATCTAGTAGTTATGCTTATAATATCAGGATTAATGAAAGACATATATCAGTGTTTTTTTTTTGACTAAAATGCACGTGATTGTTAAGTTCATGTACCGGTTTACTTATTTCTTGCACTAAATCGCACCCACTTACGGTGGGCGCAATTTACTCTTCTCTTTTTATTCCTTTATTTATTTTGTGAATTGGGTAAAATAAAAAAACACCCTTAATGGGCTGGGCCCAACTGGACTGTAGTGGGCTAAGGCACGGCACGTGTACAATAGCAACGGTGCAGCACGATATGTCCGAAGCATGAGCACGGCACAAACATGGCTCAAACAAACACCTATAGCTTCCCTCTTTTGTTTTTACCGTTATGTTCATACGTTGCAACGGGTAAAAACCATATAATTAGAGATGTGTTAGGAGGGTGATTGAGAAACATTGGATCTGGTAGTTACGTAATCAGAGTGGACACGCCGCGTGCAATTGGAGGGGATGGAAGAAGATGATTCGCTTTTTTTTTCCTTCCCCCGTTCATTTTCTTTCATTATAACCATTTTCTTTAATAAAAAAGATTAACATAGGCTCATCAAAGTCTTGGGTCATGTTTGGGCTTCTTGATCGACATGTGGGCCGGTACAACATGACCCGTTTCGCTAGCCGTGCTTAACAAGTCATACCCTAATGGGTGCTGTCCTGTTGCATATTCTATCCGTTCTATAAAAAAATGTCTTAGTTCAAATCTACTCTCTTCATTTCAAAATAAGCCAAGATCGTACCGGTATATCTAGATTCATTGTGCTACGATGCATTACATCTGGTAGTCATTGATGTATAGAAATTAAAGAAAACAACCATACAATGCGTGTAACCATACAAAAGCTTCAGGCCCAGTAGTGTATATGATAGGTGCATATGATATGGTAGTGTATCGGTACGAGATTGGTTTATTTTGGGATACAGGAGTAGAAGTTTATTTTTTATGGCACAAGTCTCGTTCACATTTGTTTTCATATATTTCCAAAATAAAAAATGTCTTGGAAGCTCGTTATCGAACATAACGGAGCGAATACCACCAATAGCAAAATTCTCACATATGAGAATGAAAAAAAAACAATATTTTTGGCGACTTAAATTGCTGTGCTATATACGCGATGAGAAAAGGTGACTTGGTCGCATGAATGAAACTTATAAAAAGAAAAAAAAACATAACGATGTGTTTTTCACACATATTTATAAGCGCCTGCGTTTCACTGTGTTTTTTTAATTAAAAAGTAAAAATAAAATAAAAAGCATATCGATTTCAGGACTCCCCCCCCCCCCCCCCCCACCAATTCCCTCCCCTTCCCCGTTTCATCTGCTGCGGCCGGACTCCCTCCACGAATCCTCCTCCGCCGCCGTCGCCGCCGCCGCCGCCGCAAGGTACGGTGTATGCTGGGTGCCCTCTCCTCCGCTCTCCTCCTACGGATCTGCTCGCTTCCGCCTTCTCTCTGCTCGTTCTGGGAGGACGTGTGATCTGATGGATGTTTATGGATGGTTGGGAGCCGAGGGCGATCTGTTCTTGCCATGTTAGATCTCTGACGCGTGGTGCGTAGCGACGTGTTATGTTAGATCCCGAGCCTTTTTTTTTTGTTTTTTTTGGTCTGAGATTTATGGGGGCGGTGATCTTCCTTCCGCCTCGTTCATGAACGGTTTGGATCTCTGATCTGTTCGTTCTTGTTGTTACTACTTGAATTCCTGATCCGCGTTACTGCGTGCGTATCGTATCCCCGCGATAATTCAGCTCTTCTTCTTTGTCTCTGTGATCTCTTGCATATGGTGCTACAACTACAAGTGAAGCATCGCATAAGGCTCATTTGTAGATTTGTTCATGTCTCTGTTGCCTGTTGATAGTGTCATCCAAGTGGTGTTCGTTTCTAATGAAGATGAAGATGAAGATGAAGTTGAGTTTTAATTATGACAAACTTAAAAGTTGGATTTGTTTGATATTACAAAGCAACTTATATGTACGTACGAAACGTGTTGTTTAGTAGTTTGAAAGACGTGATGATGGGGATTGAGGTAAAATAGAAACGAAAACCACCTAAGTCTCACAGTGTCGATTCAATTAGAAGATGCAGTTTAGCTAGTCTATTAGAAAACTGTTTATTGGTCTCATGTCCTTTGGGGACTGAGTAGATTCTACTTCTTATATTCAGCCTTTTGCCATTGTTATCCTTTCCTATCTGTCGTCTGCAATTTGTGCTTCCATCATATGATGGGTGCCTGTACTTCTGAATTTCTTGTTGAACTTATTGATGCAACATGTTTGATTATTGAACTTTGCATTGTGTGTATACCACTAGTGCTGTCATTCTAATCTTTGAAGCCTGTATTGCCCTTGCAGAGAGCTAAAACAAGATGCCGGCTAATGGCGATGGCCCTGCCAGAGGGAGCGCAGCAGCTGCCGCAAGCTTGCGCAGGCGCAGAACCACTGGCGGTGCCGGTGCCGGTGCTAGAGGTGGCACCAGCACAATGCTTCAGTTCTACACTGAAGAGGCTGCTGGGTGCAAGATGTCCCCCAATGCTGTTCTGATCATGAGCATCGGGTTTTTCGCGGTCGTTGCCCTTCTCCATGTTTTCGGCAAGCTATACCGTACCTCCTCCAACTAGGTTGACAATGCTATTATCCATGACTAGCAGATTCAGTCAACAGAGGATTTCGTTTGTAGAGTTCCTTCAATGCATAGCAAATTGCTATTCGATTATGAAAAGTTTTCTGTTATCATCATAGAATGTCACATACCTTTCAGTGGAGATGTTTATGGTTGAATTCTTAAATGCGTCATTTGTTGATCATTAATTTGCTGTTGTGGTTATTCTCGCGAATGTTTGTTTCTGCAATGAAGTATGTCCTGATTATCTGACATCCTAGATTGATTTTGGCTATCTTCAGTCTGATCCTTTTGTATCTCGCCCTTTACATTAAGCAATGGAGCATTGTGCAACAGTACAGTACATCCATGGCAATTTCACTATTAGGGATTTTCTCCAGTAGAAAACAATGAATCCCATACATACGGATTTGGGTTCACCTGCAGTCAGTCATTATGTTATAATGTATTGGCTGCCTATGCATGTGCATCTGAAATGCTCAAAGCTGTAGCTGGCAGTGTAATATGGATTCAGAAATGCTCTTAGTTGAACTGGCTTAGTCTCCCTGTCCCTAAGCCCTCATTAAGTCATTATTCAGACATTGACAGCAAAGCAACACTGTTACTTGGCATCAAATCTGGCAGAAAGTATTACAACTCCGTCTAGTTATCCTGTCAAAAACACTATCGTATTCCCGGTTGGGTATTTGCTGCTGTGCTTGTTCTGAAGAATCTGCAGTTGATCACGTACCTGGATACATATGAGTCGCCAATGAAGCTGCAAAGCAAAAATAACTAAACTCATGTGCAACATAACTATAGTTGGGTATCTTTATGTCACCAATTTTATTGTGAAAGCTCTCTATCATAACATTGTTAATTACTCCAATATAGATGAGGACATGAAACAAAATGCACTGCACTACATGTGAAATGTTACTGGTAACAGGAATGCACATCTAGTGCAGCTTAAATCGTCGACGAGCTCAACAAAGCAATGTATCGAGCTAGGCAGCTAACTGGATTTGATATCTGGACTCAAGCATTATGATTGTTTGGGTGCCCAAAAAAAAGTTATTTGCTACACAAAATTGTTAGTACATCACTTGGGTTGCTGTTGCTATTCAGGTCATGGAATGAAGAATAGTCATGGTCTTTTCAGACAGAGAATCGTATCAACCGATAATAAAACCTCCCCTAAAAAAGATAAAATCGAGAGAGGTCCATGAAGATTAGGCATTTCTGTATTTCTCCACCTTCCATTTCCTCTTGAATAAATTGCCTTCTCTTTTGTGAGTGTACTCTCCCTCCAATAGCTTTTATATGACGTTTAGGAACAAAAAAAAAGTGAGTGATTTAGTGCAATTTTTCTTGTCTGAAACTCCAAATAATTTTGACCGGAGGGAGTACAAGATTGTTACGACGCAGCCATCCGTTGGGAAAAAAACGTTCTGAAGATAGTTGAATGCAAAGTTCAAAGTCATCATTTATAACGTTCTTCTGGTAACCATCTTCCAACAGAGAGATTTTTTTTTCTAGTAATGCAATGATCAACATGATAAATAGTCGGGGTATTGCCCATGCCACAAACCTGACAACGATCTGGAATTCTACCAAGATGCATTTTTCTGCCTTCAAAACATTTGTTTCTAACCTTTAGGAATCATCCAGCTGTGGAGGTATATAAGTAGTTAAATCACCCTCGAAATATTTAGTCTTAACAATTTGTGGCCATAATAATCCTTGTTCACATTCTAATTTCCACCAACACTTGCAAAGCAAATTGATATTTGAAAGTCTAAAGGATTTGATACGCGGACCATCTTAATGCTTGGGTTTGCAAACACCTTTTCCCATTTCACTGAAAATGCCATATTTTCTTTAGGGTGACCACCCTCTCAAAGAAAAGCCAGAAGCTTAGTCAATTAAAGATTTATAAGCAAAAGGATCATTAACATGTGTTACATTGGAATGCTAGTCAAGCATGAATGAATTAATTGAAGTTATTCTTCCTCCAACAGAAACATCACTTCAATAAGATAAATCTAGCCTTTTGGCAATTTTTCCGACTTGAGAATTCCGAATCACAAACTTTCACCCTGGAGAATTCAGCAGGCACTCCCAACTAACCCAAACACACCATCAACTCAAGAAAAATTATTTTAAGCCCAGATAATTACTTTACATATAACAATTTTTCATATTTCTTCTTTCTACCACATCACCATCCTTTTGCCAGATGACACTGTCATCTGCATCCGGTAAAATAGCCACTCCTCAGATGAGGAACTGAACCACGCGCTAGATTGTTTAACTTGTTAAGTCTAATCAGTTCTCAAAAATTCAAACCAGAAACAAACATGGTTTCATTTCTCAAATAGCAATCACCCACTATCGAAGTAATGTATAGGGATGAAAACGGATCGGAAACGGATGGAAACTAGCTTTATCATATTCGTTTTCATATTTTTTTTCGGAATCGGAATCGGAATCGAAAACTCGGATACGGAAATGAAATCGAATATTATCGAATATAGATACGGAGCGAATACGAGACGGAACGAATACGGTAGCGAATATTTACCGATATATAAAAAGCCCCTCAAATTGAGTTTCTTGATAAAGGAAGAGATATCACTTATTATTTTAGTTAAACATCGCTAACAATTATATCATCAATTTTGTAGACGGTCTCACAACCGTATGTGAAAAATCGATTTTTATTGTTGTTCCTCTAAGAGATCCATATGCAAATATGATTATCATTTTCTATTCTCAAGACCTTTTACTATATGTATAACTTACTTGCCATTGTATAAATTGGAGATGTTATTTATTTTACTTCACATCCTCGAAACTTGCAATATTTGTTTTATGCTTTAAATGCTTTCAAATACAAATGTTATAAACTACAAAGTGGTAGATCCCGTTGAGCTCTACAACTTTGATATGGAACACATCTCCATCAGATATCGTTTGAATTGTAAATCTGAGATTTTGTAAAAATTAATATGGTATATTATAATGAATATTTAGACCCTTAAATAACCTCAAATAATAAAATAGTCAATATGAAAGTTGTAGATCTCATCGAGCTCTACAATGTTGATATAAAGTTTGTCTTCATCTGATTCCGTATGAAAAAGTTATGTATATATACATGTTTTTTCTAAAATTTACTCAATGTCTGCGGATATCCGAAAAAAATTCCAGATAGTTTCCGACCGTTTTCCGATTCCGACGGATAGTACCCATACTGTATTCGTTTTCGTTTCCGAGAAAAAAAATCCGAATTCGTTTCCGAATCCGAGAATTTTCGGATAGTTCCGACCGAAACTATCCGAATCCGAAAAAAGGTCCGGACGGACGGAACTATCCGAACCAGTTTCATCCCTAGTAATGTAGAGTATTCATCTCTATTTGTGGGATTCAGATATAGTAGAATTGGTTCTCGGAATCGCCAATACGACTAGGAAATGAGAAACTACATACACTTTGTTACTGATCACACTGATCTAGCTCCTAAAAAAAATCTTAACACCTCATAGTTAATGTACGCCTGAAAAAAATTGCACTGCAAACAACAAATGGATTAACTGAAATTGCCACACAAATGCCAACAAAGGTATATCAACCGGCTGGTCACAACTTCACAAGTACAAAAGAAACCATCGGCACCATCACATCACATCACATCTAGCTTAATTAGTTCAAAGCAGTACTTGCAATTTGACAGAGGCTTAAAATTAGTACTAAGTGTCATCCTCATAAAGGTAGTAGTTAGCCATGGATTAGTCAAGCATTGAATGCACATGAGACATGAATTAAGGTAGCACTGACCAGGCGATCATGACCGACATCCTGCAGAACCCAAGATTGAATCCACACCTGCTTCTCAACGCATGCCTAGGCCTGATGTCCACCTGTCTCGTCACAATCTCTTCGCTGCCAATCTCTGCAGCCTCCACACCAAGGATCAGGCTTCCCTTCTCCTCCACCACCACGACGCGCCGCTGCAGCACGACGAGTGGGCCACTGTCGTCATCGTCATTGACCACCGCCACCTTGCCGTCACCGGAGTCGAGCAGCACCACGTCTTCATCGATGCCAGCGGTGCGAGCGGTGAGACGGGCCCTGAAATCGGTTGAGCCTTCGATGACACGAACTGCGATGGTGGCCTCCACGGCGAATATCAGGTGTGCGAAGACGAACTCCATTGTGGAGTGCTCCGTCGACTCGACGGATCTCCGGGCGAAGCCAGTGTTGTTCATGTGAGCTACGCCGTCGTAGAAGAAGGCGTTGTAGCTTAGCACCTTATCGTCCTCTTCAGATTCAGACAACGGCAAGCCACTATTGTTGTGGGTGATCACCTTGAGGTCAACCTCGAACATGACAGGGTTGATCAGCACGACGGCACGGCTAGGGCCAGTGAGCGTCAGAGATGAATCCTGTATATATACATGCATAAACACACATAAATATATATGCACAGTAAGCAATATACAGATCATGTCTGGATTCTGATCTTACACATTGATCTTCAGTTCAAAAAATATAAGCAACAACTGTGATCCAGGATGCAAACCCCGAATTTCAGACCGATAAAACCATACTAACTATTACCTCCATTTTAAAAAGGATGCCAGACTGATAAAACTAAATACTCCATGCGTTTACAAATATAAATACTTTGGACTTAGACACGGTTTCCAATGTGCTACTTTGACCTGTATCTATAAAAATAAATTATTCCAAATAAAAAGAGTCTTATGATAATTTGTTTAACGATAAACCTAGCAACATCTTTCTTACGTGATCCATCATTATGTTCTCTTTAACAATTTGGCAGTCAAAACTAAAAAGGTTTGGCTTGTTCTAAAAGTGCTTATATTTATGATCAAAGAGAGGAGTAAGCTAGTACTAGTATAAATCATGGGAAAGATAAATACGTTGAATGTGATGCTTGCCTGTGGCGAGGTGAGGGTCTGGCAGTCGTCCCTGTCGCGGCGGAAGAGGACGTTCCTCTTGTGATCCAGCGAGTCACGGACAGCAACGATGCCGTAGACACGCAGTGGCCACTCAAGGTTCCCCATGACCTCTGTCACCTTGACTGAAAATATTTGTAGCACGTCCATTGGCCACGAGGATATCGGCAGCACAGGTCCATCAGTGTGCTGCATGGGCCGGATTGCAGCTGTAGGCATATAGATATAGCACTAGTTGAATCATTATTGAATACATGGAATGGAATTTCAGTGTTCTAAAAGTCCACTGTGATTTTGTGTTTGAATGTGCACTAGGCAGCTGTCCTGTCTGGTTATATTGATATAATTCTACTTTCTTTTTGGAAAAAAGAAGGCTTGTTAATTGCTTGGAAAGCGCTAGACAGGTTTGTTATAAGAGTTTAGCCCTATGGACCACCTTGCGTCTAGCACCTTCTCGAACCATGTGGAATTTCATAGTGAAATTCTGTCGTGCGACCTCATTCCTCCTGACACATCCAGTGCAGACCAGGACTGTTTGTGTACGCTCAGATTAACTTACAGCAGAGTGGTCAATGGTGGTGTTTGAATCTCCTGAAGATGAATATTAAATTTTTCACGCAAAACGAGGTGGTAATAACGTGTGATTAATTGAGTTTTAATTATTTCAAACTTGAAAAATGTATTAATCTGATATTTTAGAACAACTTTTATATAGAAAGTTTTCGCACGAAACGCACCGTTTAGCAGTTTGAAAAGCGTGTCACGAATATCTAAAACTTAATCCACTTTTTTAAGTGGAAACGAACGGAGCCATTTGCCTAATAAAATTTAGAGTGAATTACGCTTTGGGCCACATTTTATTACCTAAGTTTCACTTTGAACCACCCTTAAACATATATTTTCACTTTGGACCAGATGACTTTGCCATTATTGCGATTTGGACCACCATGAACGATTTTTTTTTCAGTACAATCAGCGACCTTAAACACATCAGCTTTAGTACACGGCCGAACTCCTCTATGTATAGCTCATATGTTTGCCGAAAGGGAAGTTAGACATGATGAGAAAAAGTTGTTTATGGTAGTCCAAACCGCAACAATGGTAAATTTACCCGGTCCAAATTAAAAAGATAGGTTTAAGGGTGGTCCAAATTGAAACTTAGGTAATAAAAGGTGGACCAAAGTACAATTTACTTTAAAATTTATCTTACTAGTATGCCCAAAAAAGAAGGGAAAAAAAACTAGTTTGCACATGAGCAAATTGATGGCCATATATCGAAATCTTGTCCTTAAGATTAAGATGACGCCTGTAAAGAAATTGTTTGGGCTTCTTGTCCTTAAGATTGTCCTTAAGATTAAGATGATGAGATGTGATTGGTGCGCAATGAATTGTCCTTAAGATTAAGATGATGAGATGTGATTGGTGCGCAATGAAGAAGAAGAAGTGGGGGTTACTCACTCTCGTCCTCAAAGGAGGATCCGTCGTTTTTGCCGTAGTTGGTGGCCCAGGTGGTACGGTAGGAGTCGAGGAAATTGGAGTCGTCGTTGTAGTAGTCGTTGTCCTCGTCCTCGTCTTCTTGGCAGGTGGTGGTGGTGTTGCGGCCGCCCTCCTCGCGCGACCTCTTCGCGTCTCCGCCGGCGGGGATCTCCTCGTCGGGGCCAGCGATCTGGCCGTGGCCGGTCCCGTTCCGACCCGAATCCACCTCCATCCCCTGTCGCTCGCCTCGCCGCCAAGATCGATCGCTAGGGTTTTTTCTTTTTTCTTTTTCTTTCCCCGGATAAGAAAGCTAGGGCTTTTGCTCGGCTCGATGGGAAGTGTCGGGGAAATATAGGGATGATGAAGAAGCACGTCACTGGTGAGATGGGAAGGGAAGTGGGCCGGGCCGGAGACAAATGAGCCTCAAATGAAGCCCACTTGGCCATGGGGGCGGTTACCGATTGGAATAAGTTCACCGGAGGTCCTCAACTTAACAGCGAGATTTTTTGAAATCCCTTAACCACAAAACCATAAATGTGTACCCCTAATCTCACACAAACCGTGCACTCAGGGTCCTATGGCAGTATATATGGGTGGTTTTGCGGACGTGGCATCCTAGTCAGTAAAAAAATTAAGAAAAGTACGTGGGGCCCACATATCAGCCGTTATCTCCTCTTTTCTTCTCCTTCTCTTCTCTTTTCTCTCTTCTCTCTTCTCTTCTTCGGTGAAGGAACCGGTGGCGGGTGGAGCGGCGATCGGCGAGCGCGATGTGGGTGGCGGGTGGCGGGCGGAGCGACGGTGGGTGAGCGCGGGAGCGAAGCACGCGATGGTCGAGCGCGGCGACGGGTGCCAAGAGCGCGGGAGCGGAGCGGCGGTGGCAGCGGTTGGCGAGTGCCGGGCGAAGCAGTTTGGGAGGGAGGGGGAGGCGGGTGGCGAGCCCGTCTGAGCTCGCCCGGCCTGCGCGTGAGTCCGCCCCCGCCGTAGCTTGGTGTGCTAGTGGAGGTGTGCCGCCAGCGGACGGCATACGAGGACGAGGACGACGACGACAACGACGACGACGAGGAAAAGGGGAGAGAGGAACCGACGACCGACGACAACGGAGGCGGGCGAGCGCGGCGCCTGGCTGCTCACGCTTGCCGACTAGGCGACCGGGCCCCCCGCTCTAGCGAACTCGCCCGCGGCCCTCCGCCCACTGCTGCTCTGCCTGCCGCGCTCATGGAGGAGGTCGACCAACACGATGACGACGCCGGCGGTGAAGAGCTGGAGCATGACGAGCACCGCCGCTCTCGCCCGCTGCCCATGACCAGCTTCGCTCGCCCATCACTTCGCCGCCACCCCACCCATTGCTCCCGCCGTCCCGACCGCCTCTCTCCCCCTCTCCCGCAGCCACTGCCGCGCCCGTGCTCGCCTCCTCTCCCCCTCTCCCCATTCTTCCCCACGCGTCGCCATGCCCGCATTAGCCCGTCTGCTGGTGACAAGCAATGAGAGCCGGCCTCCTCTCCCTATCTCCCACTTCTTCCCCGCGCGTCTCCACACCCGCATCCACCCGCCTACCGCGCTCGCTTGCCACCCGCAGCAAGCCTCCCTCCCTGAAGAAGAGAAGAGAGAAGAGAGAAAAGAGAAGAGAAGGAGAAGAAAAGAGAATGTGTAGCTGACATGTGGGCCCCACGTACTTTTTAAATTTTTTTGCTGACTAGGATGCCACGTCAACTAAACCACCCATATATATTGCCATAGGACCGTGAGTGCACGGTTTGTGTGAGTTTAGGGGTACACATTTCTGATTTTGTGGTTAAGGGACCTTAAAAAATCTCACTGTTAAGTTGAGGGACCCCCGGTGAACTTATTCCTTACCGATTTGGAATGTTATGAGTATAATTCAGGGCTTTTTTACTTTGTTTCCAAAACAACAAACTAAATGAGACTTTATTGTTACAATCTTGTCAATCCCTACAAACTTTATAATTCTAGAAACTTCTACTCACAAAACTATACCAAAATTTGGTAAGGTATCAAACAAAACACCACCTCCACATTGTGATCTTCCCAAAAATTTGGCATTACTAAATTTTGGATTACCAACAAATGGTAAGGTTTTCTTTTTTCTGGCAATGAACTGAACAACCCCTTAATTTTACTTTTTTTTAAGCCATGGTAACAGTTTGCTACAGTAGTGATGACACTCACTCTCTCCCGTGGCCCATTTTTTGGTAATGGGATAACTCTCACTTTGATTGAATATGATGTTTGCGACATGGCTACCAACCAGAACAAGTTCATGACATCGTGCAATCACTATGCCACAAACGATATCGTACCAACCATGACGCGTGGTTGACGTTCCCTGCAATGCAAATCAGAGAACACTACAAGAACAAGATAAGATGCAATCTAAATATTGCGAATAGGTAATTAAGCACAAATATATAGTTGCGATTGAAGTGATAGATCTAATCGATCCGACAAATCAACACATCAACAGTTGGGGGCTCTGAATCTATAGTCGTCAACTAATCGAACGAGAACTAGAGACAAGGTGAATGACTCTTGGCAAAATTCAACTAAACAAAACCCAATTGTTCTTTTTAGGGCGTACAAAGCTATTTATAAAGGAAAATAAAGCTAGGATTAGTGCTGGTTCGTGGAGGTGGAGAGAGGCACTTCCGAGATGGGCCTAATCTATTACAAGGCCCAAAGCCCAAATTCAGTTTCAAACTGTCTTGTTTTGAAATTCCTGTTGACTCGAGATGAATTTTGATATGAGACCAGAAGCATTTAAAAGGTGACGACGCACCGCTTTCCAACAAGTACAAGATCATCCAAACCGGAGTTGACATGAAGGCGCTAGGTCCATTTGAAGTTGTTGGACTTGAATATCTTGTAGATCTTCCATTCATCCAATATATTATTTGACAATGTTTTATATTTCTCGTGCTTGGGTGGAAACTTTTTGGCCGCTTGTGACCTTACGTCCCCGTTTGAATATGCCAATATGGGGCTCCGACCACTTGACTCATAGGTGACGAAAATCATCCCGCCGTCCCGGCTCCATAAGAGCATCACAACAGCACATCCAAATTTTATCTTCCATATTCCCATTTGGATGCTCATCCAAAAAGATTCCCTCTCCATATTTCCTTTCACTTCAACAGATCATCTATACTAAATTGTCCATATTATATCATCCTTTATTTTACTAATATCTTTCAACTACCATACATTTTATATTAATTTCTCACTAACTCTTCCTCTCTTCTACTTCATATATAGGACGGGGAGGACAAGAAGGGCTGACGGACGGTTCGAAGGCGACGGGGTTGCGAGCCGTGCTGGTGCGGCACGGTCGCCGGGTGGAGGAGTAGCGCTGCGGGAGGGGGAGGTGCGAAGGAAGGCACGGGCGAAAGGGAGGTATGGTGGAAAGGCGTGGGTGGCCAGGTGGGGAGGTGGCGGGAGCGGCGGTGGAAGGCCGAGTCAGCATCGGAAGGGGACTACTTCTTCTTCAAACTCCCTAGATCTTGTTGGTGCCACCTCTCTACCTCCCTTCTCCGACAACCGGAGCCAATCCAACTAGAGCTGCAACTCATCCTCCCTCTCCTCCTCTATTTGCCGCTGGCGCAGATGCTGTGGGAGGTTGATCCGGAACTCTGTATGGGAGCAGGAGTTTGATCGAAATGTGGCGGTTGCGTATGGTGTGAGGAGAGAAGAACGCCAATTTTGACGTTCCTCTCTCCTATTTAGCACACGCGCTATTTTTGGCGTAGCCGATGGTGTATCAGTTGTTGGCTGATTTTTCACCCCCATATGCTAATTTTCAGATGGAGCATCTGCTGAGGATGCTCTAAGATTTTGTCCCTATTACCGATAGGGAAATCATCACCCTTAGCAGTATATACTAGTAAGGGCATGTCCAACATCATGACCTTAGGTTGTACCATGGTTTCAAGCTTCAGCTAGGCTCGGATGCCACGATGGAGGGGAGTAGTGGCTTCTAGGGTGCCAGAGTGACCTACAAAATCCATGGGTAGCTTGGGGAGAAAAGGTGAGGAAGTAATTGATTGAAAATATGGTTAAATGTGTGTAGAAATTAGGTATAATTGGAAGAATATGTAGAATACTTACAAATCTAACTTTTGAGTGTAAAATACAAAAATCCGGCATAACCTTTTCTATATTATGGACTTCGAAGCAATTCAACATTTCATAGCATAATAATTCAACAACCTCACATTTCAAAGCATTATGAAGTCCACACAAAACTGAAACAATAGAGTTCACAATATAATGTCCATGACTACAAATAAGGTAGTTCATATGACAAGCAACACGAATATAGAATGTTGTAGTTTGAAACAAAGGATATAAATGACATAGCTAGGTGTTCCATTGATTACATGTTGTACTCTTCTGTGGACATGAGCATCAAAGCCGTGAGAGTGTAGCAACCCAGCCTTGTATTCCTGCCAAGTGGGTTTGAAGACAAATAAACAAAACAACAGACTTTCTTGCAAAAAAGGCTAGAGAGAATACTTCAACTAATGTTGTTCCAATAGCCAGTCAAAGAATATCTCATTTGTGCTATCAAACATAAGGTAGCTTTGGAATCATCTCCAGTTATGGAGAATGTATATCTAGTGTAGTTCATTGACTGTGCTTATAATGATCAATAAACTTTGTTATCGAAAAAAAAACAGAATCCAGCAGGGCTCAGGCTCCCTCCGCTAGCACATCGGCGCTGAGTAAGGCCTATGGCTTGGGTTTTTTTCAAAAAACCCTATGGCCTGGCGTGGTCGTTGGGGGAGTCACGCGCCTCCCTCTGCCCGCGCTACGCGCCCTCCTGGCCCTATCCACGAGCGCGTCCATGCGCCGGCGAGCTGTGTGCTGGGTTTCCTCCACGCCTGCGCTTAGGGCACTTACAGTGCAAGTCACTCAAACAAGAAACCACAAGATACCACATAGGCTAAATACACGGGTCCTAATTTTGATATTCCCGCAGTGCAAAGGGCCTCATGAATAACTTTAATTTTTCATTTCAGCCCTTGCCCCTTTCAATTTCATCCACATATTTTTTTTTGATTTACAAAGAAGTCCAAATTTTACACTAACCACCCCTAAAATTGAGAGAAGAATATAAATCCCACCCCAAACCCACCACCGGATCCACCCCCACAACCCCTCCTATCCCCCCACACACCCCCACCTCGGCAAGTTCACCGGCGACGAACTCGCCTCCGGTGTCCCCCCACTCCCCCACCTCTACGATGAACTCCCGCTGCCGGCGGCCTCTCCCCTCTCCCCGTTGGCGCCTCTCCACTTCCGAACGCCGTTCTACCTCTCCCATCTTCCCTGACCCAGCTACGAGCTCGGCGTTGAGCGGAGCAGCGACGGCGACAACGTCCTCTCTCCCCTTCCACGGCCACGAGCTCCGTGACAAACCGTGTGAATCGAGCGACCAGATCGACGCCATCCTCGACGCCTCTCTCCTCTAAGGCTTCTAGAGTGGACGGATGCGAAGCTTGACGGTGTCGCCGGATCTGGTGTGGTGCTGAGCGACGTGGGCAGAGGTGGATCTTGGCGGTGTAAATTGGGTCGGCGAGCTCCTCGGCGGCAGTGTGGAGTGGGAGGCCACAGTCGCCTGGCTTGAGGCGGCGGGGGCGGAGATTGATGTCAGCGGCGCAAATCGAGTCGACGAGCTCCCCGCTGCAACCGTCGTCGAGCTCATCCGATGGTCATGGAGGCCTCCGTTGTCGAGCTCATGTGCAGTGGTTGTATGTGGCGAGAGACTAGGCATGGCAAACGGCTTTGTGCGCTTTGTCTGTGCCTTTTCCTCGCCTCTTCGTTGAGGAACGAAAAGCTTTGTGGAGGTGTGAGGGACCACACCCTCTCTCCTCCATGGCATCACACAGTCTACGTGGTGGGATGAAGAAACGCTCCAACATGGAGCACTGTGAAGGGCCTTAGCTCCCATCAGACCGTCCTTGCCTCCGCCTCTGCCGACCGAGTCTGCAATCCCTAGGGCATGTGGGTCCAAGGCTCCAAGACGAGAGGGACGAGGATAAGATATGGTGCGTGTATTTCTCTCCAGGGGTATTTAGGTCTTTATCATTTTCTAAATGTATTTTTTAAAATATATTTGTAACACTAGTTAGAATATAGCCAAACAACATGTTCATTCTTTAAAAAGAGGGTTAAATAAGCGAAGTTAATAATTTAGGGTTAAATTGATAGTTAGCTTTCCGTATGTGCAATGGTTCCTTCTATAAAAGGCTTGGATGTCCTGTCATGTCCTAAGTACCCCCATCATCCTACCGGGTCATGTGCACAATTTTCAATAAAAAGAGTTGGATGTCCTGTCACCTATTCATGTCTCACGTATGTCTCGCTTAGAGTAAGGCTAATAATACAGACGATTTGTTGGCTATAAGGTTCTCTGCAGACTTCTCTTAGCCCACACGTATAATAGTTAGCTATTTACAATTAATACAGTGTCTCTCTCACATAATTTCATGGTTCTTGTGTCCAAGCCAGCTGTAAGTTTATAGCCCGCTTCTCCTCTCTCTCTTCTCTCCTCTCCTCCACCTTAGCATTTAGCCGACTTACAACCTCTTATTATACTTGCTCTTAGGGATAGCAGTTTTACCTACGGGTCGGGTACCCGCAGATACCCGACCCGATGGGCATGGGTATGGGTGTAATATTTTATCCGTGGGCATGTCCGCCCGATACCCGAACATATAGTGGGTAGCAGCCGGGTTTTATTTTTTACCCGTGGATAACCCATGCCCGACCCGATACATATACATATTAGCTATATTTGGCCCATCTCTTAATTCCCATGGCCTTCTTCTTAGCCCATTTAGCCCATTAACTGAGACATATATATACTCACTCAATGAAACCTAACCTAATTCCTCATTTCCCCACCCCATCTTTCCCGGATGCCTCTCTCCTCTCCATAATCCAAAGCGGCGGCGCGTGCAGGCAGCGGCGGCGGCAAGGGAACGGCGGCGGTGCTGTGCGTGCAGGTGGGGGAGCGGCGGCGCGCAGGCGGGGCGGCGGCAGGGGAACGGCGGCGGCGGCGCACGTGCAGGCAGGGGCTGCGGCAGGGGAACAAGAGGCCGCGGTGCGTGTGCAGGTGGGCGGGCGGCGGCAGTGGAACAAGCGGCGGCTGCGCGCGTGCAGGAGGGTGCGGCGGCGACGGCGCGTGCAGTGTGGCGGTAGGGGGACAAGCGGCGACAGCGGCGCCTGCAGGTGGTGGCAACAACAAGGGAACAAACGGGAGCGGCGGTCACCATGGTAGGCAATAGCGACTTCGTCGTCTCCATTGCGCATGACCACAATCTTCGTCAACCGCCGCCGCTCACCTGACCCAGTCTTCGTCACTGCGCATGACCCAGTGGATATCCGTCGGCGGGCATGGGCACGGGCACGGGCATGGGGTTTTGCCCGATTGGCTTTGCGGGCATGGGTCGGGCGTGGGCACGTGGGTCTTGGGTCAGGCATGGATTCACTCTGCTCGTGCCCGACCCGACCCATTGCCATCCCTACTTGCTCTTATGCGACCTTGATACGGGTGCATCCGTAAGATATGTATACAAGTCATTTTTACGTAATATGCCCATGAACTAATAAATGTCATCAAGAAAATTATAAAAATACGTATCATCTTCAAATTCATTATAATAGGAAGAAAAGAAGACAAAATCTATCATACTTATACTCTTAAAACTGTTAAAATTTTTATCTTTTTGTTATGGTTAAAATAATGCATTGAGGTTAAGACTTTACATAGCAGTGTAATACTACTGAAAATACATGCATATTTTTCTAGAATTTTTTTGGTAAAATTTATAATATTAGAATATGTCTCATCTTTTATTAGATTGGTTTATTTTGGTACAAAAGTAGTAGGTAACAAGATGTAACAAGTAGCGGGTAGTAAGATGGGGGCCATGATACAATAGAAAAAAAGACAGATAGATATTGGAGGGAAGATGAACGTCCGCGGAGGAATGGAGAATTAAGGGAAGAGAGTTTTTAAGTATTTGTTTAGTTTTTAATATTTTAAGTATTTGTTTAGTTTTTAATATCCGGTCTATGGCTAGATGATATTACGCGCCTCAGCCAAAGCATCTGGCCATACGACGAGGCCATACGACATATTTGGTTGGTAACTAATGTTGCCACACATTCTTAACTAAGGTGGCTAAGTTTAGTCTTGTCACGCTTTTGTGGAACAAAATGACAAACTAAAGCTTAGACAGTAACAAAAGTGTATAACATGTGGGCCAAATGACTAGTTAGACAAAATAGAGTTGTGATAAGAATCAAATACTGCCTATCAAAATTGTGGCTTATCTAAGGATAGACATGGCAAATTTAATTGCTAATCAAACATGTCCTACTATCTGCTTTATTGCCAACCTCACAATAATGAACCAGGTAATATAGTTTTTTACGGTGCCCTAAGTTTTATTTTTTCTTAATAGAATCTAGAATTAAAATATTGTACATATTTCTAGTAATGAATTAGCGCAGTTAATGCGACGCAAAGTGTACATCCTGTCGGCCCGGTCTTATTGATTTTGTTCTTGGTTGAACGGCAGCACAATAAATGAAATATTACTGTTTATTGTTGAAACATACAGCTAGCTCGCTGATTAATACTACCTCCGTCCCATATTACTTGTCTTTTTGAGTTTTTGTTTGTCAATGTTTGATCATTCGTCTTATTCAAAAAATTTTAAAATTATTATTTATTTTATTTATCATTTGCTTTATTATCAAAAGTACTTTACATATGACTTATCTTTTTTTATATTTGCACTAATTTTTCAAATAAAACGAATGGTCAAACGTTGCAAATAAAAAGTCAAAAACATCACCTATTATGGGACGGAGGGAGTAATATACACTTACATGTGTGAATAGCCACTTAAGATTAAAATTTTCATGTGATACTTGCTTAAAGGGGATGTGTTAACTAAGGATAATTTGTCAAGGCGTAACTCGAATGGCAGCTTGAGGTGTTCTTTTTGTTTGAAGAATGAGTCTATTCAACATCTCTTTATAAATTGTCATTTTGCAAAGTTCATATAGAGAGCAGTTCAGTTCTCTTTTGGTTTTAATCTTCCAGTTACTATATCTCATATTTTTAATGAGTGGCTTTTGGGAATTGATAAGAAAAAAAGCAAACTGATACTTTGGAGCTTCTGCCATTTGTTGGGCAATATGGCTAAGTAGGAACGATATGGTTTTTGATAAATCACCATCATTTTCCTATATGCAGGTCATTTTTAGGGCAACTCATTGGCTTCGATTTTGGGCACAACTACAAAGGTGTGATGAAGATGAAGAGTTTCATGTCGAAAGTTGGAGACTACGGTTATGCAACTTTTTGCCAATTATGATTGGAGATTTACAAATAGACTTCAATAATTGTGATCTCTTTATGTTAGGCTGAATTCTTTGTTATTCTCTATGGTGTGTTCTATTCATTTAAATTTACACTTTGTTCTTGAGTGCTACTATGTAATAATTGGCTGTAGTTATTTTGAGTAAAGGCCGGGATGTTTATTCCATTATAAAAAGAACGTGTGTGAAGAGCCCCTCTTACGCGGTGAAAAAGTAGAGGAAAAGAAAAGAGAGAAAGTGAAAAATCAAAATCGAAAGCGAACCCTACCAAACCCCTAACCCCGACCCCCACAGCGCCGCGCCGCCATTCCCCCATCCTTTCTTCCCCAACCATCCCAGCGAGTCGACACCTGGTGCCCTTGTGTCCTCTTGGCACGCGACGCGACCGAGGTCTTCGTGCTAGCTACTACCACTCGCTACCGACGAGGAGGACAGCGATGGCACTGGCGGTGGATCCCCTCGCGGTGCGATCGCTACCCCACCCCACCCCTCCTCCTCCTCCTCCTCCTCAACCTCTTCCTCCCCAATCATTCAACGGCATTTGATTCTTCGTGAGGCGAGCGAGGAGTTAAGAGTACAAGCGGTCAATTGTGTCGGGACGGGACCAGATCAGGCTAGTTGGGCAAGCATCCGGACGACACGCGCCGAAATTACTGCGGTTAGGGTACGAAATCAATGCGGTTGAGGCGGTGATTAGGTTAGTTAAGTTTGGTATAATTAGAACCGCGAGGCCCCAGGTGGATACGGCAGATTTTTTTTTTTTGTTTTTGGTGTGTGTGCGCTTTTAGATCCACTTATGATTGGTGGGGTATTGAATACTGTTGCTGCGATCGGGCGGCACGAAAGCTACGCTTTAGAAAGGGAAGTTTTGTGGATGCATTCGTTGCGGATAATTAGTTATATATGACTAATTTGTCTGGTACTAGCAGTCTATAAATTGTTGTGAGATCAGATTCGTCCATATTCTACCTATTGGCATGACAGATCCCAAAAATCACTCACCTGACTACATGGCTAGTGGATTTATTGGACATATATAATAGCGGCAAGTTGGTTGGACGACCTAAACACGTTTAGGAGATAGAGTTTTTAAGAGAGGATAATATCATTCACTGTATTTAAATGCTTTGTTCATTGTCGGGGCCCCTTCATTGTCACTATCAACACTACCAAATTTTGACATATTTTAATGTTACCAAAATTTTTGGTAGTATAACAATGATAATGATATGAATAGCTTTTTGTCTTTTTCGTATTTTGATATAGTTAAAAGTGGTAACAAAATAGACAAGCCCTAATTTTAACTTGCATGTGTTGTCTGCAAGTTCTTGTTTTCTTTTGCAAATAATATTGTTGCTTGTGGATTGGTTGTCGCTAGGCCGCCTCATGCACCAAATGCGTCTATTATAATATTCTATGATACTGATGTGTGAGATGAGGTTGTACATATTTAAGTATATACTCCCTTTGGTCACAATAAATTGTGTTTTGGACATCATATGGCTTTAAGATGCGATTTTCGACGCTAATTTATTTTGCTAAATATTAAAAAAACTGATAGGTTATAATATTATGAAAGGAAATTTCAAGGCCAATATCACTTTGATGGCTTCTTTAATTTAGTAATATATCACGACATGGTTAACCAAGAGGCATTTCCCATTTTGCCCTATGTGAAACTCATATGAAACTTTGTTAGTAAAGGCAGTTAGAACTCATAAATTGTTCTTTCAAACAAGAAAAAGAAAACATGCCCCCACATAGGGGCATTTTTTGTCATTTAAGTGGAAAGTTGAATAGATAGGTGTATGTGCCATGTTCAATAGTGAGAGGTAAATGAAAAACTAGACAAATTCTTTTTGGCTCTTTATAGTGTTATACGAGTACACATTTGAAAAGAGAAGCTTCCATTTTTGCTACTTCCATTTTTCAAGTATAGTAGCTGGCCGTTTCCATACTTTCTAACAAAGTGATTATCAGTTACTATCACTATTAATGATATTGATTTTTATACCACAATATTCACTGTTTCTGTTTATGAATGCAAAAACCTTTGCAAATAAACCAAATAAAATGTATCAAGATGTTTGGAACTTACATATTTAAAAAGCTTGGTTACCATTTGGGTCTGTGTACATTATTGAACACAATTTTATCCAGTTGTATTTAGCACAACTTTTTGATATGGCTGCTTGGCACATAGGTACACATTGTCAAGTCTGCTGTCTATTACTTGTGTTTGTCAGTGACCTACTATACTTATGAACTTGAGTGCATATTGCATTTTCCAACCTAATTTTTATATTAGAAGTTCTTCAGATTTTATTCCATACAACTTGGTACATGAACCAAAGATATTTCTATGTATGATGTGAGAAATCCTCTTGTTTTGGTGCTTTGAGTACTCATTTCAATACAATATACTTATTGTGTATTTATCCTTTTTGCATATTTATATAGGATTTGTCGATAGCTTCAGTCATGATTCTTTAGGTTATCAAAGGGTCACTTATGTTATATTCCAAATATATGTGATAATTCTCTGAACTTGCATAGAGCAATGTTATATTGTTATGGACAGTGCTATACATGCATGAGACCATCTAAGAATACACTACTCAATTCTTATTACTATAGATCTAACGTATTGTATACAAAAATTATTTACATCTATTTTTAATAAAAATGAATTTCCAGTTTTTATTAATCTTAACTAGGCTTTGTTTCTTTGAGATCCCAGCTTGAATATATATTTGTTGTGGATACATAAATCCATCCATTTGTGCACTTTATAATTTCCATTAATTGTAAATTATGTTAGGAGAACATTTGCAAAAATGCCTCTCTGGTACAATTTTCGAGAATGTATAGTAAAACATACCAATTAATTATAGGAAATATAAATATCTTGCAACCTGTGTTTAAGATTAACAATGTACGTACTAGCTGGTACCCATATAGCATAGGTGATACCATTTCTCTTTGTCAAGAAGTCTTGCTGTTATTTCTTGGACTTGTTTTGCATTATTTGAGTAAAGAAAAATAGACATTTCAGCAGGATCTAGCTCAAGACTGCTCAAATGAAGCACGAGCAGGCCACATAACCAAATATGAATATTTTGTATTAGTATTTTGTACTAGTGTATAGCTACTTCAGGGCGCCTTCACGATGTCGCTGCTTGTCTCTGGTTGCGTCCTAGAGAGTCGGTGCCTCCTCCGCAAGCGCAATCACCATTAGGGCATGTTCAATGGTAGAGACGAGTATGATCTCTTAAACAATAAAAGATTATTTAGAGACCGTGTCTTTACAATAGTTGGGACGACAAAGACTCAATCATTAACTCAAAAAATATTCCTTTTGTTAATATTCTTTCCATTTTTTTACCCTTATGTAACTATATTTCTATATTTTAGTGATTAAGAGTCGTTGTTATGCATAACAACGATGTTTTGTCTCTCCTCTTTCTATTTCTTCCATGTCAACAAGTATTCCTAATTAGCAACGCTAAGAGACCACTATTGACAAACCATTGTGTATGCCTTTACTAGATAGGACAGACAAGTGGGAGCATAGGATGGCATGGAATACACTTTATGAAAATGCAGAGATGCTACTGGTGTGATCATTGAAGTCAGTGACAGTGTGCGGATGATAGATTGGCATTTTTGGATGTCTATATATATATATATATATATATATATATAAGTTCACCTAGAAATGTGCTTTAGACTTGTGTTTTGCAGAAGTATTATGAGGTTTTTGTTTGTCAGTTGGGAACTATATTGCAAGTAAAGCTGTGTATACACATTAGTAGCAAATTGGCAATATGTGATGTGTGGATATTTTGTTTTGATTATAAATCAAACCTGCTTGAGCAGCTGTGTTTTTTTTGTTCTGCAAATTGAACTAAATTGGTGACAGGAAAGCACACATCCTAGGTCTTGTTTAATCTGGTATGGGTTGCTTCTTTCTCTTATGTGACTTTGTCTAATGCTGTTCAGGACATATATACTAGGTCAAGTTTATGAATTTCCATATAATGTTTCAACTTCCAGCTTAATTGTCCTTATTGGTAGGCATTTTCGGTAGTATGGAATGCATGTTTTAATTAACTTGAAGTATTCTGGTTTGATGATCTGATGGCAACTTGGTTTGTGAAAAACATACTTTTGCTTTTATACCTGAAAAACAATCTTTTGCCGTCATGCTATTATTGTCTTTGCATCTTATTACTTTGAGTTATTTAAATATGTGGAATAGCTAATGACAATCATTCATGATATTGCAGGGCCTTCATCACATAGATATCGATGTTACTGATCCAACTCAGGGAGGATACACGACGGCGCTTAATTCCATTCGAGAACGGGATCAAGAACGTGCTGGGCAGAATACTTTTCATGGAGTAGCGATCACTTCACTGAACAAACAATGGCGTCGCATCAACCTCGTTCATCAGGACAGGCCTACCGTTTCACTGCTGATAGATGAATCGAATGGATATCTGGTTGGATTTCGCAGAGGAGATGGAACCTGGATGCATTTTAACGACCAAGAGCTGCCAAATGTGCCTGGCACAGAGCAGAGGGTGCCAGGCATACCAATCCAATTAAGCTCCTCGTATATGAATTTGATTAAGGATAATGAAAGGTTTATAATAAAATTCTTCTTATTTTAATGAAAAAGTTACTACCTAAGGATTCTTACATGCAAAGTTCTTATAAGTTTCTTCTTTTCAGGCCTTACTTTTCAGTGGGGAGACAGAGTTTACGCCACTCTTACTTTGTGCTGCTCAATTATGATGCGGAGGTGGACTTGAGGAGTGCAATGATGAAGAGACAAAGGAAGGCGTTGACACAGTTGATAATCCTTTTCTGTGAGGCGGCACGGATAAGGCCAGTTCTGGAGTTCATTTCTGAGGCCATGTCAACCGAGGACACCACACCACTGGACGAGACACTCTGGACATGGATCAAGAACTGGTCCACCCTGTCCCGTTTCGCACTCCACTGCAGAAGATGTGAGCGTGATGCTACTCCACTTGACCCCAACGAAATCAAGCACGTCTCCCCCTACGGCATCACCAGCAGGGAGCAAGTTCTGGAGGTGCTACTCCTCATCCTGTCCCGACCTTTGTCCCAACCTTGATCGTATGGTGGTCAGCTGGTGATATGTACATATTTTTTTTCCTAGAAACTTACTAGTCAGACGACCAACCTGGTGATAAGTTTGTCGACAGCACCATCTTGAGATGTTTACCTTTGTGAGTTCTGTGAAGCCCTGGTTTAGCACCTCAAGTGGAGAATCCTAATGGAACGAGTGAGAGTTTCTGAAGCCCTTTTAGCACCCTCATACTTCTATGGTACCGTGCCCCGTCATCTTGGCCGATGACAAGCTGGAAAGTTGGGTGGAACTGTGAGTACTTGATTAGCCCATGGCTGTTACTTCTGCTGTCTGCGCGACTGCGCCTTGAGTTCGTCAAGTTTTCAGGCTAGCTAGCCTATGCCCCTAAGTGACAACTGTGCTTTTTTTCTGAAGGTTGTTGCAAGAGGGATTTTGTTCATAGTATGTGTTTGCTGCGGCTTAACGTGGAATACTTTTTCTGTAAGTTGTATACTTGCTTTGGTTCTGTTAGCTGGCAAGATCTAGATGCTTTATTTGCCCCCGATGATGAGGCACTTCTTTTTCCCTTCTAAATTTTGACATCTGGAATTGCATCATGGATTTGCATGGCGAATATTCAAACTCAAGGATTATTTACTGCTGTATATTGCCAGTCACACGAGTTTTGTTTCTATTTGTTGTTCACTCAGATTCATAATTAGGTAATGAAATGGCAATATATTCCATTACATCAAAGTTGCATGAGAAGGCCTTACTACATCTGAATGTGCGAATTCCTTTGTTGATTGATTGTCGAGCTATGTATATCCCTTTGTTGTATATCAATCGTCAACATTGCAATCTGGAACAATATGATCACAGCATACACATGTCTTTTCATCCATCAGCAATTGTGACCTCCATATCAGTCTGCTGTATATCAATGATGTTGTGACCTTGGCTTATCTTCTGCCAACAGGAAACAAATCCTCTACCGTACCACCCTCTAGCATACGGATCCGCATATCCATCTGTCCTATAATATAAGAAGTTTTAGGGTTGGATACGGTTATTAAGAAAGTATATACTCCTTTCGTTCCAAAATATAATAAGTTTTAGAGTTTGACACGATTACTTAAAAAAAGTAGGTAGAAGTGAATGATGGAAAATTGTGATTGGATGAGTAGTGAATGTAGGTGAGAAAAATGAATGGTGGGGGGTTGTAATTGGTTGAGAAGAGAATGTTGGTTGATAAGTTGTTATATTTTGGGATAAATCCTAAGGGCTAAACGTTGTTATATTTTGGGACGGAGGGAGTACGTCAGGTTAAATGCATCAGAAGAGACTCAGGATTACTGATGCACTGTAAATATCAGGTTAAGTGCATCAGTAATATGACATTCTTTTTTTTTTTTGAGAAACATAGTACAAACGTGCGCACACTCACCCCTATGAACGCACACACGCACACCCTACCCCTATGAGCACCTCCGAAAGACTGGGCCGGCAGTAATATGACATTCTGATCAACTGATTTGAGAGTTTACAGTGCTGATCGATGTATGCACACTGCAGATGCTTCTTTTCAACTCCCTGATGATTTTTGAGCGAAAGAAGTGTGATGATAATGGATGTGATCGATGTGGGGAAAATGTGGTGTTCTTGATGATACTGAAGCTGATCCATTGACTTGTGATGACGAATCCTTAATTTATTTTTGATTTGCGGGTGCATGGCTTGTGATGATGCCACTCTGCATTTGTTGCAGTAATAAGGAACAAATGTTGAAATGGTCGTGGCTTCGTTTCTGAATGTTGTAGGGTTATTAGAAATCTGGAACAATATTCAGGGGAATTGTTGCTACACAAGTTACTGCATACGGAGTACGAGTTAACCCGTTAGCACTACTACAACTAAAAGCAACGATCAGATGATTCGTATGACAACGCCGATAGTATTACCACTGAATGAATACTAACAAGATACAAAAACGAGCATGTGTGCATAAAGAATCTAACCATTTAAATTAAGCTCACATCGTGTCAACTCAAATTTTTGTTACTCGAAATTCAAATAGTAACATCAAACTTCATGGAAATTTGGTATTCATCTGTTTCATATGATAAGATGCTTTAAAATTTTCAATTTAAAAACATAGTAACACTATCAACATAAAATAAACGTACTATTAAAATATTTTCAATGTTGAATTTAGTGAAACTAATCTGACGTTATAAATGTTGTTAACTTTTTTATAAAGTCAAAGCGTATTATAGTATGAAATGGTTAAAATAACATACAACTGAGTACTACTTGAGAAGTTATTGATTTTAAAGTTTTCAATTTTTTTTATCAAATACTATCACTGTAGACATCAATATTTATAACCAAATTGAACGGTTGTCAAATGAGAAACACTCAAGAATCTTCCGGCTAGCTCCACAAGGTAGTGGACTAGAAAATCTGAGTTCGAAGACTCACCTCTTCTAATTTTTGATATTAGGCCATTCTTTTATATTCGCGTTTTTTAACGGCCGTTAAAAAGGATAAAATAATCCCTTGCTTTCTTATTATAGGGCTGTAATTCGTAAAAAGTCTGTGCATAAACAGCAAAGTAGGCCCAGCCAAAGCCCAAAGCCCTTGAGGGCCCACCACTGCACCCTAAATTGCCATCCCAACCGCCGCCGCCGAACCCCATGCACCCTCTCCCCCCACTCCCCTCGCCGCCGCCGCCGCCGACGCCGCCGCCGTCGCCGTCGAATCGAAACCACCGCCATCCCGCATCCCGCGTCGGAGCAGCGCGGGGTGGGCCCAGATCTGACCCAGCCACACCCATCCCTGTGTCGCCGCGCGTCTCCGTCATGCGGCGGGGAGGCGGCGGCGGCGGCGGAGGAGGAGGAGGAGGAGGAGGAGGAGGAGGTGGTCGTGGAGGTAGGGGAGGCCACGCCCGCCGGGACGCGCGGCCGCGTGATGACAGGGGCAGGGACGGCCCCCGTGACGATAGGGTTAGGCACGGCGACCGCCGCCCCCACGACTACCGCCCCCGCCGCACCCCGTCGCCGGGCCGCGACCACCGCATCCGCCGCACCCCGTCGCCGTATCGTGACCGCCGCCGCATCCCGGACTACCACCCGCGCCGCACCCCGTCGCCGCACCGCGACCGTGACCGTGACCGCCACGCGGCGGGACGCCCGAGGGGCCGAGGCGACGACGACCGGGACCGCGACCCGCCCCGCGGGAGGTCGCCGCCGCCGTATCGCGGCGATGATCGCGGGAGGTATGACGGGCCGCCAGACTACATGCTCCCTGACCACCCGTCATCCCTGCGTCCTGCGAGGAAGGACGGTGAGTTCTTCGGGGAACCCGGCATGACACTCCGGGTTTGTTCGACGGAGATGGGAAGGACCAGCTCGCTGTATCTGGACAGGAGGTCGCCGCCGCTGCCACCACGGCCGCCACCTCCACCAGTGCGAGTGGCGTCGCCACCGCTGTACACCTTAGTGCCACCTGCAGAGACTGGATTCCTGACAGGGGGATCCGCGATGAAGGCCGGCGAGAACTTTGGCACGGGAAGTAGCAGGTCGCTGCTTGACGGCGGTGGCGAGTTTCAGTACCGTGACCGTTTGGATGACCCGTATGTTGAGAGGAGTAGAGAAAGAGAGATCGACAGGCTCTATGCTGGTAGAAGCCTGCATCTGGAAAGGGATGGAGAAATGGATAGGCTTTACCCTAGCAAGGGTGTACTTGGTGCTGACCTTGCGCCATCTGCATATGCTGGTTCTTCCTCATCTTTGCTTGCCAAGGAGCGGCCTTACAGACTGCATGATGGAACTAGTTATGAGCCAACCAATGGATACGCCATGGAGGAACTTGGCAGGCTTTCTCATGACACCCTGGGACATGTAAGTGGCCATGCTCACAGATTCTCAGGAAGTCCATTAGAGCATGGCAGTGGTCGTGATGGCAAGATATTGTTGGACATTACAAGACAGAAACACTCGAATCATTCTCCAAGAGATGCGTCCATGGAATATGTAAGAAGGGATCCGGTAAATGCATATCTTCCACCAGAGAACTTACATGGAAATGGCCCACAGGTTTCAAGTCCTAGTGTCAGGCGCATGTTTGGCTCATCATCTTTGACTGGCCGCAAGGATGAAAGGATTGACCACCAAGTGAGGCTGCCACTTAGGATGGCAGAAGATGAGGATACCTTCCAAGGCATGCATGATGGGATGGAGCGTGATGTGCAGCACTCTTACCGTGGAGATGCACTAACACGTCATCGCAGGACAAGGAATTCTGATGTGCGCTACTCACGTTCTCCTGAATCTGAGCGTATTAAACTTGGAAGACACCCAGTTCAACATGGGTATTCTTCATTTGATGATACCCATGAGTTTAGTGACCAAGAAGTTTCTCCTGTGGTTTCTAGAGGAAGACCCCGGAAGGCTATGTATCGTGATCATGTGACAGAACACTACCAAACTGATGATAGCCCTCTAGGACGGGAGTATTATGATGATGATGTGGATTCATATGACCTATCACCTCAGAGAATGGCAGAGCCTTATGATATGGTTGATGACCAAGACAAATATGATGCAAGATATGATTTACCAAACAATCGTAATGTTTTCTCAAGGATTACTTTGCGAGATGACAACAATGATGGGTGGGCTGATGAAGATCAGGAAAACAATCATCAATCGAACTCAATAACCTATGGGCATTCACAAAACAAGCCTATATCTCAGAGGCTGTCCAGACCCACTGGCCACTCACAATTTGGGGGATTTCCCATGCATGGAAGAGGAAGAGGAAAAAGTGCAAAAAAGAGATTAAGATCTGCTCTTCCTCAATTCCATGTTGGATCTACACAAGGGGGAGATGGATTTGTTAGGCCAAATAAACGTTTCAAGCTGACAGAAGTTAATCATGATGACCCTGAAATGAGCCATGAGGATGCCCCAGAGGACGAGGACATTTCTATGCAGAAAGATCCTCCTGAAGGCTCAGAAGAATTCACTAAGCAAGTTCACCAGGCCTTTCTTAAGTACACAAAGCTATTAAATGAGAGCCCGACCGTGCAGAAGAGATATCGTGAGGCAGCAAAAGGATCTTTGTCTTGCTGTGTATGTGGCAGGTTTGTATTTCTTCATCTGTGCTAACATTCTACCACCTAAACAGTTCCTCCTATGACTGGAATGGAGGACTCCTTGAAAACTCTATAACTTTATCGTACCTTGGACCTAGATGTTGCCTAGTCATGTTTATCATACCTGGCCCTCGATCTTGTAGTTTAGGTTACAATAGCTAAATCATATTATGAATTTTATGGTACTTGACTTCCACATGGTTCTACGAGAAACTTTAGGTGCCCTCCACACAGCGCATAGAAGTTAACCTTCTAGTTTAATTATAGGTCAAGTTATTTCTTGTATATGGTACTGTTAGGGTGAAATCGGACGATAGGGTAGTATGTGGCGGGATGATTTTGAGGAAATTTCATGTAGAGTTACTGCCAAGATTGTCTGTTCATGGTTCAATCAAGAGTCAGGCAATAAACTACCGCATGTTGGCATTTTTTATCAGCTTCAGGCACTGAGAGATAGATGCCAAAGATTTTGATCAGTGCAGCAATGGTCTGTTATATGAGTTGACCATTTGACAATCTTCCCTAATGCCACAGCCAATAGTGATGTACATTCTGTGGACTAATGCATTGCAAGGATTTATCAGGACAAGATGACATGAAGAGTGTACAAGTGAAATATGGTTCTGTTGACTGATTGTTGCTTTTGGTTGCTAGTATCTGGGTCTGGGGCAGCCAAGTTTGTATCCTGTTGAGGTCAGGAGCATACAAACCAAATTGCTGTTATGATTCTTTGGATTACCATAATCAAACACATGGAAGGCACAAAAACTTGTGTTTCCTTAATCAGGCAGAATTGTTATGTCTTTTTTCAAGGGCATTCAACGCTTGCCAAGTCGTTAAGGCTGATGGATAACATGTGTTAGTTTGCGAACTAAGACACAAACCAATAGCATCGGCTCTTGCAGTATTACAGCATGTCACTTTTTTATATTCTGGCTAGAGAGTAGAGACTGTAGGTTGAACCAATTGCTGCATTTGATGTTGGGTATTTCGGGTACACAGTACATGCTGCATATTTTGTTATCTTCTATTTTGCTCTTTCCATCCTGGTGAGTAATTTATGCTTGAAAATTCACTTTTGCATTTGCATTAGTCAATTCCTACTGTTTACAATATGAGCATTAGTATAGCGCTGATAAGCTTCATATGGATTGGGATTTCATTTCATATCTGTAGCCTTTGGTAGGTATCAGAAATTGCCATTATTTATGCCTTGACATCTTCCTAGTCCTAATTAAATTGGAATCTCTATATTGAATATTACTTTTTATTGAAGTACCAATTACTACAGAAGTTTTTGCCAGTTAAGTGACTTAATGTTTATTTTTTTTAACTTTTAGCTTTGTTTCAACTTTGTTTTATTACTCTTCTGGTTGCTAAGCATACAACAAACCTTAAACACTTGGTTTATTTTTCTTGTTCAAATCAGATATCGTTGATCTTTGCTTTCTTGGAGTTTGTTATGTGTCATCCTTTTTTGGTTTATTTTAAGCTTTAGACTTCTATTAAAATTTATTGCATGAAGCAACAGTTTGTTTTTGCTGGGTGCATGAATCAACAGTACTGCATTTCATTTCTTGAGATAGCTGAAGGTAAAGTATCTTCAATTCTGTATAGTTTTCCACCTTTACCATCTTAGTTGCAACAATTTGTTTGGCTGATGTTTTTGCTGTTCCTAACCATTTATTTTGTTTAGGGATACTAAATATTTGGAATATTTGCATTGCTATTTCTTATATACTCTTTTCTTTTCCACTATGTTTTCGTCTGCTGCACAGAAGCCACAGCCATGTTCTGCATAAACCCTTCTGAATTCATTACAATTTGTCATACATTATACTGCACTCAAAAGCATAATGGATACCATATTTCTTGTGTCGTAGAATTCTGATTTCATTGAACATTTACATTGGATGTCTAACCTGAAGAACTGCTTTGTTTATTTGTTTTCTTTTTTGTTCACTTCTTTCGCATAACAGTGTCCCAAGGAAGTTTCCGGACATCGATGCCTTGATATCACATGCTTATGATACATGCAAAATGGGTTTGAAGACAAAACATTTGGGGTTTCACAAGGCACTCTGTGTTATGATGGGATGGAATTGGCATGTTGCTCCTGACACTACCAAAACCTATCATTCCATGCCAGATGAGGAAGTAAATGCCATGAAGGATGATCTCATGTTGTGGCCACCAGTTGTCATAATACATAACAGCTCCATTGCAACCAAGGCAAAGGCTACCGATGCAAAGATTGTGTCGAAAGAAGAAATTGAAGGTGTGCTGACAGGTTAGTAATTCATTTAGTCCCAATATAATTTACATTCTATCAGTCCCCCTTTTATTTGTTTGTCCCTGGAGATATTCAACCTAAGGATCGTGGCTATCTAGCTCGAACAAACCATTTTTTTGGTCGCACGCTTCCTTGAACTAGTATGCATCTTCATTTATGGCTATAATCTGTTAGAATTTTTTATAAGATCAGCTGATACAGTGTGAAATCATGTAACTGCTTTTCCCTTCTAGATATAATCTGTTAGTACTTTTGGATAAGAGGAATGCTTGGTGTTGTATATCTGCAGTTTCTGGCACAAAATATAATGTTGAGTTTTGAAAATGCCCTCATGCGTTATTCTTAGTGTCCCTTAAGTTGATATTTTCTTCTGTATCCAGAAATTGGGGTTGCATGTGACAAGGCAAAGATTAGCCATGGCAGACCAGCCAATCAGAGCGTGTTCCTAGTGAAGTTTCTTCCAACGATATCTGGATTTCAGGAGGCGATGAGAATCCACGAGCATTTCACCGTCAAAAGCCACGGGAAGGAAGAGTTCCAGCATATCAAAGGTGGCAAAGGTAAGAAGGATGCTCCTGTTGATGAACTCGAGGAGTTGCTATATGCGCATATTGCAGTCGCCGAAGACTTGGGCTACCTGGATGAGGAAACAAAGAAGAGATGCCTGGTCAGGAGCAAGAATGACATTGAGGCTAAAGCAGATGCTACACTGAACTTGGATTCGTGAAGTAACAGCAACAAATTAATCTAGGCTAGGTTTACTGCGGCTAGTTGAACAGATCAAGTTATCCTACTTTTTGCTTAAATTGTATCGCTGCTCGACCACGTGGCTGCAACCTTGGAATCCATTATACTGCTACGGTTGAACCTTAATGCAATTTATCCAAGCCCTTGAGCTTTTATATTCTAGTTTTCTGTCATTTAATCGTTTTCTTTCTCCTGCACCTTCAAATTGGAGTTGTGATATTTTCCAGATGATGCGTGATCAAATGAATGCCACATGCACACATGATTCTTATGTTAAGTCTCCGTGATATCATTTTTGTTTGGAAGTGTTGGGATGGAAAATGATGGAATGAAAATGGTTGATTACTGGCCAGAGATGTGCTCTCACTGAAAGAGCATCTGAAGGCCACAAAGTTGTGAAACTTGTGCCTCATTACTGTTGCTAATATGTACTAAGAGTTTAAGACCATCTTTTAACACTGTTGGGCATCAGAACAGAGTGCGGTTAATAGGGGTGTTACACTGTTACTGTATTGGTAATCTAAGATTGCAGCATGAAAATGCTTCCTGCCAATTTCCATGCCTGAAAATTGACATCTATCATGGCATAGAAATTTGCTAAGCTGGAACTGGATTGTTATGGTAGTACTTCTATTTTGTCTGTCCCCAGCTGTGTCAGTACCAGAATAATCTGTGCCTTGAATGTGCAGAAACAACCAACCCCTTTTGCTATTTCTACGCAATACGAATTTCTGTTGCTGCTACAATAACACTGTTCTGTAATAGTTGCCATTCTCGTGTGCTGCTGCCATTGATGAGATTAAGTGGAGAAGAGTAGTACAGTAGATGGCATCAACCAAGCAACCAAAGCTTTGAATTGTTGTTTGCACCGGTGCACTGCAGTGCCAGCCACTGACAGGCTTTTCGAGCAACGGTTGCCTCTTGGCCCGAGAGGACTAGGCACGGGTATTCATGGCAAACGTCTTCTTTTTTCCTTCTCTTCTTCCCCTTCAAAGCTAGGGTGGGTGCCACTTTCTTTGTACACATTCACTAGTTCAAGATCGATAAGTATAATATTGTACTACTCCCTCTGTCCCAAAAAAAAAAGACAAACCCTGGTTTCCATGTCCAATGTTTGACCGTCCGTCTTATTTAAAAAAATTATGAAAAAAATTAAAAAGATAAGTCACGCATAAAGTATTCATCATGTTTTATCATCTAACAACAATGAAAATACTAATTATAAAAAAATTTCATATAAGACGGACAGTCAAACGTTGGCACGCAAACCGCGGGTTTGCCTTTTTTTTTGGGACGGAGGGAGTATGTAGTAGGGTTATCGTCAATGTCAAGTAGTACTTCGTGATTAATAAATAATATTAATCCCTGTTCGAATGTTTATGAGCCGATGAAGATTATCCATGGCATGTTTCCTAAGCTTATAAATAATGTGATTTTTTTGTTACAACTTTTTGCTTCTATACCAAATATATATCTATAACCGGATGAGACAAATTATTGTACTACGAATCTGGACTAGGGCTTGTTCAGATTCATTTCTATCTAAATTTATAGTACTAGATTTTTTTTAAAGATAATAGTACTATAATGTTTCATCAAATTCTAGATTACTATATTTTAGGACGGAGCGAATAACTTTATAACAATTACTCCCTTTGTTCTTTTTATATGACGTTGGTTAGTTCACGTTATATATTCAGGGATGGAGGTAGTAATTCATTCGTTGGTACCCTTAAATATTATCACAAAATCAGGTAATCCGTCATCCGTTCATAAGTTTAAAAAGTAGTTCAGTGCATATGTAGTTATGTATGTATAACATGTTTTACTTCTTGGCTTCCATAGTTCAGTTGGAGAATGTATAAAGCCTTCCCATCCAGCAACTTTTTCCCCCTTAAAACTTTTGTATAAAAAACACGAATATTAAGGAATGACATAATATCAAATAATTAGAAGGGGCGAAGCTTCGAACCCACGTCGTCTAGCCCACCACCTTGTGAAGCTAGCCAGAAAACCCTTGTTTGGCAACTTGAGGGAAGGGGATTGGGAGTTTACACGAGGGAATTGATGGTGAGATTAAGATGTGAATTTGATTTTTCATCCCAGTCTCTTGTTTGGTAGAGGTGGTGGAAATTGACAGGGAGTTTAGTTAGAGATTAGGTCATTAATGAAAACGGATGGCTGAGATTTGTTTAGGCGAAGTAAAGGAGGAATTCCCTCCCAATTACCACCCCCACCCGGGTATTGAAAAGGAGGGAGTTCATTCCTCAATTCCCCATCCCCATCCCACCAAAATTTCCATGTCTCCCAACCAAACAAAACAGTTAATAGCCTCATCCCTCTAAACTCTCAATCCCTCCTAAGCCGTAGGTGTTTCTGAAAAAAAAAAGAACTTTTGTATCACATCAAGCTAGTTCGGGGAACCCATGAGAATTGCAACTACTCTGGCTATTAACCCTTTTCAATTAGTACATATTCTTAATTCAGGTTGCGAGACTCGTTGCCTAAAGAGCCGAAAAATGAATAAATAAAACTGGAACCAGATTCTTACCAATTGCAAATTTGCAATATGAGAATTTCTAGTTCCCGGAGAAAAGCCCAGATGAACTCCCAAATCATAGGCCATCCACGTGGCATTCTAATTAAAATGCTGTATACTTCACAATCGCCATGGATGGTGATTGCAGCATCTTAATTTGATTTTTGCTATGATGACACTATTAATTAAGGAAGATGGTTAGCAGTAGCAGAGAGCTTAATTAGTGCTCCCTCCACTCCCCGGTAAGGCGACAATAGGATCGATTTTGACAGTCTGAAGGCCAAACACCACACGGGTCACCCGTAGACCGTTGAAAGTCGCATCATCCAAGTCCAACACAAGTCTCCAAAAATAAAAAATAAAAAAAAACTCCTAGTAATATGTTCTTTGGATTTCCTGTGCCAGTGATCTCTGGATGCTGCTCTGTGCCCAATCTTCAGATCATTTTATTTCAGGATACTATACAGTTTCTATTATTAAAACAAAAAATGGAATTAGTTGTAGCTTTAGGATTTGTATCGGAGTAATGGTGTATTTAAAGAGTCCCATCTTGAGATGCTATATATATGGTGTGTAATTACAAGTTTGCCATGTTTGAAAAACAAAGGGATGGATATAACTTGGTTTGTCAAGGCCTGACATTTATTGCATCATGGGATAAGTAGGTGGGCAGTTTATTAAAGAGGAAATAAACAAGAAAAAAATAATTTCTCATTATAGAAAAATAACTCAGGATTCTTGGCTCTTTTTACCAGTTTCGATCATTTCGATTATGACAACTCCATTGATCACACCATAATTGTTACTAGGTGATTACGTGTTGACGAATTGACTCCAACAGATTGGAAACATGAATATGCATTTCTATAGTGGTATTACAAAAGCAGATAGGGACAGACATGCTTAAATATTAGCCATTGAAATGTGTCTATCCAAAGATACACTCGATTAACATCGTTTCAAAGACAATAAACTTAAATATATAAAAAATGCCTTCTATATATTAATACTCCATATATGATACTACCAAAATGTTCTTTAACTTTACTCCATATCTCTAAAGGTTTTTTTTAAAAAAAGTAGTTACACGAAACTCGTTCGATGGTGCTAACCACAATAGCTATTTCACGAAGCTAGCGCTTGCTATTATAGTTGCTGCCAGCTTAACCATGCGTGCAGAGCCATATACTCTCTCCATCCTTAAATGTTTAACGTTGTTGACTTTTTTAAACATGTTTGACCGTTCGTCTTATTTAAAAAATTTAAGTAATTATTAATTCTTTTTCTATCATTTGATTCATTGTTAAATATACTTTTATGTATACATATAGATTTATATATTTCATAAAAGTTTTTGAATAAAACGAATGGTCAAACATGTATAAAAAAGTCAGCGTCAAACATTTAGGGAATGAGGGAGTATATCATCAATTTATCACCAATCTGAATTTATTTTCCACCTATACTATACCTTTTATCAATCATCATCCTTCAACAAAAAGGGTTGAAATCTTTTTCAATTCTCAAATTTTTTTTCCAAATTTGTGAACGCGTTGCCACTTGCTACTAATTTTGGCAACACAAAAAATCCATATTACAAGCTTTGCTACTCGAATATTATAATAACAGTAGCCACTTGCCCCACACCTCTGCCGGCGGTTACACGCGGTCTCCTCTCCTTAACCCCGTCTTCTCTTCTCCTCCACACGGGAGCTCGCCGCCGCGGCGAGCCACCGCGACCTCCCCTCCCCCTCCCCTTCCCCTTCCCCTTCCCGGCGCGCGCATCGCATGTTCCCGCGACAGCTTCGTGCGCCGAGCTGAGGCGATGTCGGTGGCGCTGTACGCGCGTGGGGGTGGCTGCGGCGCGAAGGCGGCCGCAGCGCGGCGCTCGGGGCGCGGCGGTGGTGGGCGGAGGCGCGCCGCGGTCGTGCTGCTGCTCGCGCTGGCGTACGTGGCGGGGCTGCTCGTGTTCGTGCTTGCGGGAGGCGGTGGTGTTGGAGTTGGAGGGCGCGTGGAGGTGGGGCGAGAGGTGGGGGTGATGACGGTGGCCTCGCTCCGGAGGCGGCGCGCCGCGGCGGCGGCGGCGCCGCAGCCCGGGTCGGTGTACCGCAGCCACCTCGTGTTCGAGCGGCTCTGGCCGGACATCCGCGACGACGCCAGCTCCGCCTCCGCCGCCGCCTCGTCGCTCTCCTCCACTTCTTGGCGTCGCAGCATGGTGAGCGAGCAGAGCAGCCCAACTAGTTCTTGCGATTCTTGATTGTTTCTTGCCTTTGATTTTGGGTTCTCGCGATTCTTGATTGTTTCTTGTGAGAAACATTTCTTTCTTGTCTTTTGATTTTTGTGTTCTTGCTTCTTTGTGCGTTGTAACACGATGGAATAATGAATCAGAAGATAATTTCGGGACCATTTCGTTTATTTTGCTCCGATTCATCACGGGAAAGATGCGCAATCCGTTCTTGTTTCGTGAGATGTGCACTTCTTGATGCTATTCTTCAGAAAAGAGAAGAAACAAGTTCAGTTCTTGATTCCTTTGTGCCGTTCTTTGTTTCTTTCCCCTTTTCTGGTTACAGACGATGGATTTTAGTGAGCTCACATGCCTTGCGCATTATGATTTTACTGTACGGACGCTTCATTCTGCTTTGCTTGCTCATGATTAGATGTAGTACTTTTGTACTTTTGGGTGACAGCATTATGCTTGATGAGCATTTAGTCCATGATTTTAATTCGACCGGTGAATATGTGCTTTCATAGTTAGTGCAAAACCATTCTTAGGATGCTCCAAAATTGGGTCACTAAACCATCCTACTTTTGTTCTTCGTAAGAACCAACTTTTACATTTCAGAAAGATTCCTGGTTCTATCCATTATCATGTAGTACTAATATATGGAAATATTTGTTTGCATTTGTATCGTGCAGTTGATGACATCGCACTATCAGAATCCTGGGGAGCTATGGATGCCTTGTGTCAACAGGAAGCTGATTCGACCAGGTTCCACTTTGTTGAAAACTACCTTTTTCTAGGTCTTGTGCCCCATAATCATAAGCACTGAAAAGGGAGAATTTTACTAACAATGTCGTGTTACGCATCGGTTCTTTGCAGAGTTGCCACCTTCAAATGGTTATCTCATGATCGAAGCGAATGGTGGTCTGAATCAACAGCGTCTTTCGGTGAGTTCTAGGATCATCTTTTATGTTTATTAAAAAAAAAGTACTCATATATGATCATGCCTCTGAGTAGATAACTAGATATGCGATTATCAGTATCTTATTTAAAAGTCTAGTGCCATATGCACCTTTTTAAGCACCACTAAATCTAGTTGGGTAGTCACATTATTGCCACAAGGTGTCACTCAACTGAGATGGCATCTTCAGCAACTTTGTGTTGAAGAAGTGGGATTGTCACTAGACTTGGGTTTGTCCTGGAAAAATGATTTCATTGAGACTCAGAACCTTCTAAATGTTTCTGGCTTTGGATGCTCCAAACAAGCTGCTTAATATCTGTTGGCTAGAACCTGTCCAAACACGCCTGGGGTAGCTATCTTGGCGGTCCTGTAGGACATCTATGATTTATCCAGTGTGTTATACATAGTTTTCTTTTTTCAGCAGGTTATATACTATTTGATTTATTGTTCCTAACATATTTCTTTTCATCCAAAAAGTTTGACAACAATGATGTGTTCTCTACCATTAACTCTTAGCTGTGATACAGATGATCTGACACTTCTGAACTTCTTGGAATCTTTCACATATGCTAAGTAATTATTAACACATATTTTCCAATGCAGATCTGTGATGCAGTTGCTGTGGCCAGTTTGCTTAATGCAACTCTTGTGATCCCAGCATTTCATTTTAATAGTGTTTGGCGTGATCATAGGTAAATATCTATTTTTTTCATCGCTTTGTGTCTTATTATGAATAATGCCTGTCTGTAGCTGTTTTCACTTTGAATTGCAACCACATGTCAATCCTTGGGAAATTTTCTTGTGTGCACAAAGTTCATAATTGTTTAAATATACCAATTTTATTTGACATCCCAACTCAAGAAGCGCTCAGTACTTCTTTTCTTTTATATTCCTTTCTTCCAACAAGTTTTTGTTTTCCAGTGTAAGATTGAAGCACATGTTATTTGACAAGACAAATCACATTCGAATAACACTTGATGGAATGCAAATTTGCCATCTGTCTATAGTGGCATTTGCAATTTCTCATATATGCTATTTTACTTTCCATTTATGCAGTTCTATATATTGTTGTTCTAGCAAAGTAGTAAGCAGTTTCAGGTTGCTGTTGTGTTGACCTGTTCTACTATTTTTCAGCAAATTTGGTGACATCTTTGACGAAGACCATTTTATTGAGACACTCAAAGAACATGTTAGAGTTGTGAAGGAATTACCTGTAGATGTTTTGACGCGCTTCGATCATAATATCAGCAGCATACCAAATATGAGAACTAAGGCCTATTCATCTCCAAATCACTATATGCAGAAGGTGCTTCCGAAATTGCTGGAGTTAGGGTATGGTAAACACTCACCACCCATGATAGAGAGAATTTGATTGAACATTGTTTCATTTTATTTTCTATTCCATTCAGGGCTGTGCGAATTGCCCCATTCTCAAATAGACTGGCACAATCAGTTCCATCAAATCTCCAGGCCTTGAGATGTTTTGTTAACTACCAAGCGTTGAGATTTGCTGAGCCAATAAGAGTTCTCGCAGAGGATATGGTTGAAAGGATGGTAAAACGGAGTACTTTGACTGGTGGGAAGTTTGTATCAGTACATCTTCGCTTCGAAGAGGTTTTGACATTCTCTCTCCTGTAAGTTACCAATTGCATGTTTTCATTCATGCAACTAACCTTTTGTGTACCACTGTATTGTTTAGGATATGGTAGCTTTTTCATGCTGTACATATGATGGTGGCTTGAAGGAGAAAACTGAAATGGAAAATGCTCGTGAAAGAAGCTGGAGAGGAAAGTTTCATCGGCATGGTCGAGTGATCAATCCTGAGGCAAACAGAAGAGATGGAAAATGTCCTCTTACTCCTCTAGAGGTTACCTTTTCCTTTCCCTTCTTCACTTCTCGTTTATTGCATAATGTTAAAAATTGTTGAGTCTAGGTTTGGCCTTTTAGCAGTTTAGGAGACCATCTCATGTGACTGACACAGTTGCACATGTGCACTGAAGCTTGCATTGCACACCATTATCTTAGACTATTTAATACGTGCCGCATCTCCTTTCTATTTTTTATTCATACTGAATTATGTAAGTGTGCTTAGTTGTTGAAACCTCAGGTTATTACCACCATGTGTAATTTAATTACCATCAAGTGAAATGCCTTCTTTTAAAGCACTAAAGATAATGTGCAACTGAATGCACTTGTGCAGGTTGGTATGATGCTGCGGGGCATGGGATTTGACAATACCACCTCCCTCTATGTTGCTTCTGGTAAAATATACAATGCTGAAAAATACATGGCACCGCTTCGACAGATGTTCCCTCTTTTGGCAACAAAGGATACTCTTGCTTTGCCTGAAGAGCTTGCTGAGTTTGAGGTATTGTTTGCCCCCCAGGAACTCTGTTTTCTTTTCAGAATTTTGATTGTATAGGCACTCATGAAACTACTCACCATTTTAACATTTGGGTTTGTTGTGTTTAATACTAGAAGCATTTGTTTAAGTGAATGACATCAATTGGATTATCTCCAATTCACCAACCTATTGTTCTCTGTATTCCACAGGGGCACTCATCTCGATTAGCGGCATTAGATTACTCGGTCTGTCTTCCGAGTGAGGTCTTTGTGACAACTCAAGGTGGGAACTTCCCTCACTTTCTGATGGGGCACAGGCGCTACCTGTTTGGCGGGAATGCAAGGACAATAAAGCCAGACAAACGGAAGCTGGTTTTATCTTTCGATGATCCGAATATCAGGTCAGTTTTGATCTTCCATTTGCACCATCACAATAATAACCCATTAACCTAGCAGGCAATATGTTTTGTGATCAATGAAAGTAGAAATGTCATGGCTGTCACAAATCTTGCAAAATCAGCTTCCATTTTGACATTCTGCTAGAAAGACTCTTCCACACAATTAAAACTGCTTTTAGACAATATATCTGTTGACCGAAGATGGTCGGTGTTTCCTTTCCAACAATGTATATTTGAGTTGACCTTAGCCTAACTTCCTCATTGTCTTGCAAACTAAATACAACACCTTCTTAGTCAGACTTTCACACACACACGCACACACATTATTGAATAATCTCACTTGCTTAATAGCTTTGCAATGTCATAAAATTGGTTTAGGACCAAACTGAAACACCTCTTTTGTACTACTGCAGATGGAATCGGTTCAAGCGCCACATGCAGGATATACTACACCATAGTGACATGAGGGGCACTGCATTGAGGAAACCCAATGATTCCATATACACCTTCCCAATGCCTGAATGTATGTGCCAGCAAGATGGGATGATGTAGGCCTTGTATGATTCATGCACATACGTCGAGGAGGAGGAAATATGCAATTTTGTACACTCTGTAATGATCTGTAGGTAGCCACCACCACCGTACAGAAGCAATCTTTGGCCGGGAATTTGTTGATTTCTGTCTGTAGATTGTAGAGAGAGGAGAGGTGAAAATTGGTTCTGGTTGTAGATATGATGAAACACATGCTGTTGACAAGGGACAGCCTGCCCTGTAAATGTATATGCAGTAAAGAAAGAAACAGAAAAGGCTAACAACTACAGTATTATAAAGAAAGAGAATTTCAAGACATTGTCATCAAGTTACTTTTGTCTATCTTGTACTAGACTAGTTAGTTCATCTTGCTCACACCAAGTTGACCATGAAGTTCACATGGTTTTGTTGCCAAGAACTGAAGCTAATACTCGTAAACAGAACTCCAGTAGTTGGTGTTGCTATAGTGATATGCTGCTGCCGCTGCCGACAGTTGGTGTTGGTACTGAACTTATTATTGAGCATTTGATGCGATGCGAATGGAGGAACGCTGTGAGAAACGGAGATATTCGACCAATGCATAGTGTATTAAATATAAACGAAAGAAACAAATTACACATATTATGTGTAAATTGCAAGACAAATCTTTTAAGTCTGATGGTGCCATGATTTGATAATGTGGTGCTACAATAAACATTTGCAAATGATAGATTAATTAAACTTAATAAATTCGTCTTGCGTTTTACATGCAGATTCTATAATTTATTTTGTTATTAGACTATATTTAATATTTTAAATGTGTATTCGTATATTTGATGAGGTACATCCAAATTTTACAACCTATCTAACCACAGCCATATATGTGTGCGTCAACGCGTCTAATCGAGGAGGATTTGGAGCTGGAGTTGTTGGTGAGGTGGCGCCTCTTCATGCCCCCTCGCCGGCCAACTACTGGACTACGGGAGCAACGCTTTCAGACTTGTGCACTAGGCACTGAGACAGTGACTATTAAATGAAAAGAAAATACTTCCTCCGTATTTTAATGTAACGCCGTTGATTTTTTGATAAACGTTGGACCTTTTATCTTATTTAAAAAAATTATATAATTATAATTTATTTTATTGTGACTTGATTTATCATCAAATGTTATTTAAGCATGACATAAGTATTTTTATATTTGCATAAAATTTTTGAATAAGACAAGTGATCAAACGTTGGTTAAAAAGATAACGGTGTCATACATTAAAATATGGAGGGAGTAATAATGTCAGATTTGGTTTTGCCACGGTGAGAGATTGTGGACAAAGTTGTCACTGTTCGTCACTTGGACCTGGGCTACAACACGACGGGGCCTCGTGAAAAATGTTTCTCTTGTGTTTTTTGTGTGCCCTACTACTCTTCTACTGCTGCCCTGTGCTGCTGTGTGAGCTGGTTACAATAAGCACCATGGATTTTGTTTAGAGAAAAAAGAGTGACTCATGTTTACCTATGGCATTTTATATATTTGAGTGTTTACCGTATAAATCCTAAAATTTCTCTTTAGGTTGTTCAGAACTTCAGATTATGCCATTTTAATCCATACCAATTTTTAATAAAGTTGTTAAAGATGTGCATCCATTTAAATTTTTTTTACCAAATTTTAGATACATAAGAAATCTTGTCAAAACTTGTCAATATTGTCAAGTTGTCAAAGTTTGATAAGGTTTATTTTGGCTATAATCTGAACAACCCCTATGCTCACCAAGGAGATATAATGAAATTAATAATTGAGCGAAATACATTTTTTTCTTACTCTATCTGTCCCTCTAAATATAAGCATGTGTAGGATTCAAATTTTATACGCATCCTTGGAACACTAATTTCAATGCATGTGAATCTAGATATTTTTAGCCATTACGATGGAGGGAGTGGATGTTTGGAGAAGAAATCGAATAAATTGGAACGAAATTATTTTTCCTTAATTTTAATCTTTACTAAATAACCTATAAATACATATACTCCCTCCAATATTCATATTGATAATCATGTAAGTATTTTCACCAAGACCGAGGAATCATTAACTTCCTTATATTTTATTTAATGTAAGTATGTGGTGGGAGAAAAAAAAATCAAGAAACGGTACCTTGAAACTCGAATTAAATTTAAAAATATCCTGTTCATTCTTTTTTCTCAGGAATATTCGAGATGCAAAATATTTACAGAAATATACTGTCGATCTCGCACAATCATTACGCGTGGGTGTGACGTCGCGGGCGGTATCGCACGAGGAAAACACAAGACCGCGGTCTCGTGGAATGGAAGAGCGGGACTGAATGGTCTCGCAAAATCAAACAACGACACTATCCAACGGCTCCATTTGATTAGTGATTAATTACTTAATTAATAATTAACTAATAATAATTAATGATTAATTATCCTAATTAGTGATTAATTTCAGGATAATTAATCGCTAATTAAATCGGCATTGAACCGGTATCGATCATTGCATGAGCAAGAGCGCTCCGCTGCCGCGCGGTCTCGCGCGATACTGCCCGCGACGTCATTTCCACGTCACTTTTGCGCAACGGTTGTACGAGACCGATGGTATATTTTTGTAAAAAATTTTGCATCCCGAATATTCCTGAGAAAAAAAATTGAATGAATAGTATATTTTTAAATTTAATTCCTTGAAACTCTCCTATGCAAGAAACAAGAGGCTTACTATCCCAAATGCCTGCATGCATGCATGCAAACTCAATTTGCATACATAAATGCAATGATGCAGTACATACCAATCGATGGAACTAATCTTATATGATGATCAATTTGAAATATCTCTTTTTAGTTATTATGTAATAATTATTATAAAATAGAGGGAGTATTTAAGTACTCTATCGTATTTTAATGTATGACGCCGTTGATTTTTTTATCACATTTGAACATTTGTCTTATTTAAAAAAAATTATATAATTATCATTTATTTTGTTGTGACTTTATTTATCATCAAATACGGAGGGATTTTTTTTATCTCATATACTACCAGCCAAGGTTATTGTGATATAGGCTGTGTTTAGTTTTTTTAAAACTTCCAAAAATTCCGTCACATCAAATATTTGGACATATACATGGAGCATTAAATGTGGACGAAAAAAAACCAATTGCACAGTTTGCATGTAAATTGCGAGACGAATCTAAACACGACTCTACTACAGGACGCTGACGAAACTTAGGACGAAGCCGGCATCATCGATCAGTACTGTACCCTGACCATCGCATGCACGCAAACGGATGATGATGTTAAAATGGAGAAGCATAATCCCACATGGACGCCACATGTGTCCCTCACATTGGTCGCCGGATAGCTGCAGCATGACACGCAATGCATTGTTTGTCCCCCCAAATCAAATCATCATCACCTCCCAAAAAAACAAATCTCTATTACCATTATCTTAATATGCAACTAATCTCCTGAAAGCATAAACTAAAAAGAAAAGAGTCATCGAACAACAAGCAGTTCCATGTGCAATCAATTAATCTGCTACAATCACTCATCATACAAGCAGTTCAGTTTCATGTACAATTAATTAATTACAAATCAACAAGAGCAAGAAACCGCAAATCAGCAACAAAATTTGCTCGAATTGGACTCCTAATTTCTAATTTAATTGCTTTTTAAATTAATTTCTCATGTTCCTGCAAGCTCAGATCTCTTCCTATCACCATTTACAAGCTACAGATTTCCCAAAAAGAACCCCAAAAAAAGAAAAAGAGAGAGATTTTTTTTCCCTTTCTGGCTACGATTCTACCGGTGGTGGATCGGCGGCGAACTCTCCGACGAGCTCCATCTGATCCTCGAGATACTTCTGCAGCAGCATCCCCCGATCGCCGCCGGAATCCTCCCCCTCCCCCTTCTCCGGCCACCGTCCTCCTCCCCCTCCGCCGCACCGGCGGCGACCACCCGTCGCCGCCGACGACCTCATCATCCTCACCCGCCGGAACCTGAAGACGGCCACCGCGCAGCAGAGCAGCGGCAGCCAGAGCACCGCCAGCGACAGCACCACGGGGACCAGGCACAGCGCCACCCACGCCGCCGCCGCCGCCCTCCACGACGGCAGCAACGGCGCCGCGCCGCCCATCACCGCCTCCGGCGGCGGCGGCGGCAAGAAGGGGATCAAGCTTAATCTGCTCGTCGGATTTGGATTTATTTTCGCGGCAAAAGATTTTTTGCTCCTTCCCTTTTTATGAGCGTTTGGTTCGGTTTGCACCGAAAGCAGGAGAGTCCGATTCGGAAAAGTGGTTAGGGGATTCTTGTCTGAATTAAGCTGAGGGAGGTGAGATGAGAGAAAGGATGGGGCCCTCGACGTTTTATTGCCGCGTCACCGTGGGTCACTTTCGCTTTCTCTTGCTTCTGGGAGAGGATCAGGTTAGGCTATTCTCTACTTTCACTTCAGGCTTCCAGCCATGCCTCACACAGTCACACTTTGATTGATTTTTTTAAAAGAAAAACTGAATTGCTGATATTTTCATGATATTTTCTGTGTCTGTGGCCCACTTAATTACTCACCGCGTTCCATGTTCATATTGTAATTTGTTTTAGTTTTTTCATAAATTGTAGAAAAACACACCAACGTCTGTAACATCCGATTGATTTCATCATTAAATCCATCATGAATATGTCTTGATAGCATATCTATTTGTTACTGTAGAGGTTGATATATTCATTCTTATTAGTGGAGGATTTTCAGCACATGTAAAATGAGAAAAAACTTATTAGCACATGATTAGTTAATTGTTTACTATTATAAACTTAAAAAATAGATTTATTTGATTTTTTAACAAATTTTATATTTATTTATTTTTATTCTAAAAAGACATAATTGAACCATTTGAAATAACTAAAAATGATGAAGGTGAAGTTTGAAGTTGAAGAAAAGAACAAAGCCTAGATATAATTAGAGAAGTTTGATTCAGAGCAAAACTAAAACGACATAAATGGAGGAAATAAAGTAAATAATTTCAAGAAGAAGGTGGTAGGGAAATGAGCATTCTTTTACAGTTGGTCAAATGATATGGTATAGAAGTGGTTACATATTTTAATGTGCGGAATTAAGAGAGAAGATGGGCTTCCGATCTTCATTACTCCTTTCACTTGTCCTTCAAAGTCGTGACCACTGACCACATTATGTTTCTCTGAAAAAAAACTGACCACATTATCAATAATTTTCCTTTTCAAAAGAAGTCCTCCAAAGTAGACCCATTCAGATTTCAGAGTCAACTTTAGTCCTTTTTTGAAACATATTTTTACGTTGATATTAAGACAAATTTACATAACTAACACGATAAATTAATATTTTAAGAAAAAAACTTCCTAGAACAATTAATTTAAACAATATAGCAGAAGATTTTTTTTTGAGAAATCATATTTTTAGAAACATGGAGCAAATAACCCGTGACAAAAATATGAAAAAAAGACATGAAACGTACATGGGCTCAGATTGTGGTGAGTGGATGGTAGCAATAGATTACTCTGATTTTGTGACATTATTTAAGAGTATAAAAGAACTAATTAAACATTGAAAGTTAAAAAATATATTTACAAAGCAAGACATTTCTGCATAAAATATTTTTAATAAAAGTTAGACCGTTTAACGATTTAAGAAAGGTGGGTAGCTAATAAGCTAACTGCTCACACCGGAGTTCGTCGCCGCGGCCGCCGGTGACGACGGCGGCGGCTGCAAGAAACGGCTCGGTTCTTTGCTTGCTTGTTGCTCTGGCCTTGAGGTAGTGAAGCAATAGCAGTCGTAAAAGCTTGCTTGCTTGCTTGTTTACGGCAGTTTACGTTGCTTTTGCTTCTACCAAAAGCGTTCAATTCGTCGCCAGGTTCAGACTGACAGGCGTGCCCATGACGCCATCATTTCTGTTGCCGGCCGGCCGAAGCAAAGAGATGGTTTTTTAATGGGGAAAAAACTTTACCATCACCTTGGCATGTTTTATGCAGTACCCCATGGTTAGCTATATACTACTCCCTCCATTTCACAACGTAACATTAACCACATACATATAGGCCGTGTTTGCATCCCCATGTTCCCAACACATCACCCTCGTTTTCCGCGTGCACATTTTTCAAACTACTAAACGATGCGTTTTTTGCAAAAAGTTTATATGCGAAAGTTGCTTTAAAAAATCAAATTAATCTATTTTTGAAAAAAAATTATTAGCTAATACTTAATTAATCACACGCTAATGGACCGCTCCATTTTCCGTGCGGGAGGGATTAGTTCTCATCACTGGAATCCGAACACAGCCATAGATGTTAATGAATCTAAATACATACATATGTCTAGATTCATTAACATCTAAATAAATATGGGCAATGCTAGAAAGTCTTACATTATGAAACGGAGGAAGTATATCTGTTTTTAATAAACAATATCATTGACTTTTAGACACATGTTTGATCATTCGTTTTATTTAAAAATTTTATACAAATATGTAATATATAAATTGTTCTTAAAATATTTTTAGTGATAAAATATTTCATAGCAAAATAAATGATAATTACATAAATTTTTTTAATAAGATGCATGGTCAAACTTGTACCTAAAAGTTAACGGTGTTATCTATTAAGAAAACGGAGGTAATATGTCATTTTCAATTAAAAAGCTCCGGTTACTCTGTTTTGAGATATATTTCCTTCAAAACAAGACAGTACATATGTGACCAAAGCAACAAATTATCATAAGCGTTATATATATTTCATTACTAAAAAAATAAGCGTTTTATATACCTCTACTTTTAATGGTTTTATAGTAAAATCTGACGAGCGACAAAAGAAAAGGGCCCATTAGTAAGTAAAAGAATCGGGCTTGTTTATTTACTCTCTCGCGGAAAATATATTATTGTAGGTACGCTTCTCAAGCTCATAAACGACACATGATTTCTCAATTAACTTTCTTCATTAGCATGTCTGAGAATTTTCTTTGAAAATCAACTTACTTTATATTATTTAATCCATTCATTTGTGCCCTCAAAGAAATTCAGGGGCGAAGCTAGTATATGTTAGGGGGTGCCCAGGAACCCGGTCAAGAAAATTTTTTAGCTATACCTCATCTATTTTCACCATGTATGCACCCCTTTAATACAAACTTAGACACCCGTATCAGTTTAAACTCGATCTAAAGTAAAATAAATTAAGCAAGTGGCACCACCCTCTATTTCACTCTAGCTCCGCCCCTGCAAAGAATTATCATAAATTTAGTTTTATCCATAATCTATCCTCCACCAACACTTTAGGACACACTACTTTTCAAAATGTAAAAACCGGTTGCTTGCGACATACATATAATATAAGCAAAGAGAAATTTTATGCTTCTTTAGAAAATATCTTGAGTTACCTAAATTTTACACTAAAATTTATAGTATCTCTGAAGATATTAAATTTTACACTAGAAAATATGGTATCTATCGGTAGTTTCTTAAGGATGATAAAATTACCCACAAGCAAAGGATCAAACAAAGCACACCTAGCTATTAGCCAAACATCCACATCACTATAATTAAAATAAAAATAATTTATATAAACTTGTACATAAGTGTACGTGTCTATACATCAACGTGTATGTATATACCTACAAATTTCTATGAGATCCATGCATTAACTGTTACTGTACTAGTTGGCATTGATGGAGCGATGCATCCATACTCTTGTGAAGAGGTACATGTTGGAGGGGCCAGCAAGCACATGGCCATGGAGTAATGCATTCTATTATTTCCTTCTTTTTTTTAAATGTACGACACCATTAATCTTATTATATGTGTTTGGCCATTCATATTATTAAATAAATATATACTAATTATTTATTTTATTATGATTTGATTTATCATCAAATATTATTTAAACATGATTTAAATATTTTTATATCGGCAATAAAAAAAGATAAATGGTTAAACATTGATAAAAAGTTAACAACGTTATACATTTAAAAAGTGAAGGTAGTATTTTTTTTTTCTTTTAAAGAGAAGGGGAGAATATAATAGTGGTACGTTTTAATGTAGTTATGGACAATTTCGTCAGGTAGGGTACGTGCAAATATATTGTCGTGCGTGCAGCGTACGTAGTGACGCAGTTTCATGTGGCGGTTCGTCGGTGGATCACAGCAGTGTCGATCAGGTACCCATAGCTTCGTGTCCACTGCACGCCAATGCTACCACCAGCCTTTTTTTTTTAGAGAAGGGTATTTTTTATCCGGCCTCTATATCCAATTGGATATATACGACCATTGAAATAGGGAACTTAGCCCCGCAAACAACCCAATCTGAAATTCGCTCCATAGGAGATTTGAACTCAGGACCTTGGGGTACTACTTAGGTCACTGTAACCACTACCAGCCTAGAATACCTAGTAGCATGTGGCGTTCTTAGAGCAAGTTTAATAGTATAGCCCACTACTAGATCCACTTCATCTATAGCTAATCTAATAGCCAATTCATACCATAGTTGCTTACTATACTATTAATACCTGGCCCTATCTGTCATACACACATTATGTTTTGGAGTCCGTGCTGCAGCTGGCTACAGATCTGTAGCCCGATGTTCTTCTCTCTCTTTCTTTATCTCTTTAAAATATGTTTATAGCCTGCTATTGTACCTGCTCTTAGCTCTAGGCCTTAATCAATTGACAAAGCTAACCATATTAATAAGTAGTAAGTTAATTTAGTAAAACTGTAACTAATGAAATCATCACAAATGCATTGACTAACCTAATCAAATTATAAATCATCAAACTGTTGAAGCAAAACTTTTCAAATGTATGGTTTTGTGATATAGAGATTCACATGTGGTGATATAACTATGTAGTTTTGGGGTAGCTAGCTTCATCATAGCTAAATATACAATTTTGCAATGTCATGAGACCTAAATCCGTAGTTATTGGATAAATTTGACTTTAGTTTTGTGATATTGGGCCTTCAGTTGTGGTTTTGTCAACTGGCCTGGCCCATAATTGTTTTATCATACCATAAAAAGAAGGGAGTTATTATTATTATTATTATTATTATTTTTTGAAAACAGGGAGTGTATATATGACACTCGATTGTACTATCTCCATATTTTAATGTATGACGCCGTTGACTTTTTTTTCAACGTTTGACCATTCATCTTATTAAAAAAATTATGTAATTATTATTTATTTTATTGTGACTTGATTCATCGTCAAATGTTCTTTAAGCATAACATAAATATTTTCATATTTTCACAAAAAAATTGAATAAAACGAATGGTCAAACGTTGGTCAAAAAGTCAATAGCATCATACATTAAAATACGGAGGGAGTAATAAATTACATAGGTTTCCATCAATTTTGTGGAAATTCTATATATATATCGTTGTGGTGCCAGCCAAGAAAACCTCAAGTTTTATTAATCCTCTGGCAGGCTAGAGAAGAGCTGGCCCATTCAACCTAGACGGCATACGTCTTGGGCCAAATTTCTTAGATCAATTTTCGCACAATCACGAGCGCTTACGTCCATCATCCTGGCCCAATCTCCTCTACCCAAAAAGAAATAGGTGCACTATTCATCCACAGTACAAACGTTGAGTTTCAATCACATCCATCAACTACAATACTGGGTAGTAGGCATCCCTCATCTTCTAGAACCAATGCAAATGTAGTCCCAACACAGTATTGAGTATGGTTTTTGTTGATTTACCATCCACGTGGCAGCCAAGTCACTAAATAAATTAAAAATAGACGTAACCCCACATATAAGTGATAATGGAGGACGAGGGAGCTCAGGTCGGCATCGATGATGCTCCGTCTTCGTTGCAGGGAGAGCAGCCATGTTGGAAAATGTGTTAGAGTATATAGATATGATCGTATTGTATCCAGTTTGTTATGGTAGTATAGGATTAGATTCCATCTCTATCTCTTTGAGTTTACTTAAGATCCAATCTATTTAACCTATATATACCGGCCCCCGAGGCTCAATACAACGTGTCCAATATTCGCAGTATTCTTCTCTCATCTACTATCCAACAAAAGGGAACCACGAAGTGCCACTGTCAAGGTCCCCTAGCGCCATTTCCTCCGTGATCTCCAACTTCTTGAGTGGTGTCGGCAAAATTTTGTGGAGCTCCACAAGCCGGTGACCAGGGAGCAGCGACGGAGGAGATGCAGGTGGCGGCCGGCGTCTTCACAGCCGGTGAGCCTGTCCATGGGAGAGGAGGTGCATGCTGACCCCACAAAAGGAAAGGAGAGAGAGAGAGAGGAGGGAGGGAGGGAGAGAAGGGGCGTGCAAGGTGCCCTGGACGCCGCGTGAACCTCCTCCCCCTCCATTGCTCCCTCATTGATGCAGCCACCGGTGGAGACAGACGATGGGAGAGATAGGGGAAGGGGATTAGAGGAGGAAGAAAGGGGATGCCAATGAGACGTGGGTCTCACAATTTTTTTTCTAATTGTAAGCACCAAATGGGCGCCATTTAGAACAACGACAGGATCAACATGACACGTAGGCACCACATCAGCCAAAATTATTGTCCAAAACATCGAGGGATTACATTTCCATTGGTTTTATAAGTTGAGGGTGCTCTATATCCAGTTTTATCCAGTTTTGCAGTTGAGTGATGCGGTTGAAACTTGACCCCTATTTAAGGGACCTTAAGTGTACCTTTTTCAAATAAAAAAAATATGGTATTAGCTTTTTTCTTCTAGGAAAAAATGCGTTATATTAGTTAATTAAAAAATCAATATATATCCATATTCCTATATTTATTTATTAACTAGCATAATGCACGTGCGTTGCAACGAATTGTAAATAACATTCATTGACAGTCCCAATGAAATAATAAGGGTTTTTAATATATATTTTTTTGCATTTAGATAATTTCTTAAATATGTACTTTGTAACATTAAAATTACTTATTGAGCTCCAAAACTTCTAAGAAAATTTCAGTGTGTTTTCGACCATGGAGAATTTAAGATAAATACTCTCAAGACAAAGTTTATTAATTAAATTTTATACCCACATTGACTTTACTCGTTAATGTTTTGCACTTTAGGGTGTGTTTAGTTCGCGAAATTTTTTTTTTTGATGTCGGAAGGGGTTTTCGGACACGAATGAAAAAACTAATTTCATAATTTGCCTGGAAACCGCGAGACAATTTATTAAGCCAAATTATTCCATCATTAGCAAATGTAGGTTACTGTAGCATTTATGGCTAATCATGGACTAATTAGGTTCAAAAGATTCGTCTTGTAATTTTCATGCAAACTGTGCAATTAGTTTTTTAATTTATCTATATTTAATGCTCCATATATGTGTCAAAGATTCGATGTGACTTTTTAGGAAAGAGTTTTTGGGAACTAGATTGTAGAGGAAATTTATTAATCCACGAAGAATCACGGCGTGACATGCAATACCATACTCAAATTTCGACGTCGTCTCAAATTTCTCTGTACTAATTTCACATGCATTTACTCACGCTTGCCCAAAAATGAATGGATGTCGATCGAGTGCGTGAACGAAAATGCAGCTGATGAGTGCTACAGGGATCCAACCCGATAGAGCTCCAACACCAAACTAATCAATAATTAAATTAAACAGCAGCAGCAACCGATCGATCGACAAATTAAAACGTTGCAAATTGCGTGCGTGCGTACGTGAGAGAGCCCGCGTGCTAGCATCGACCATCATTGCATTCTTGTGTACCATCACGAAAAAGTAGTGGTTAATCTTAGAGAAAACGAAATGGTGGCCGGCACTGCTACGTTGACACACATCCGTATCGATCTCCTACGTATACGGCACCACGCATATACGTATATAATGATAACAAAGAGAAAAAAACATGGTTTTTTTTTTGAATGGTTGAAAAAACATGGCTGTTAATATAAATAATGGAAAGAACCAACAAATTCTAAAAAGTTATTCATAACTTCAAAAGAGAAGTCAATGTTTATCCCTAAACTTTCTCTGTACCGTTGATGTGGTGCTAAAGATAAGTTCTTTTTGGGCTAAATGGTTCAATGGCTGAACAGCTAGCTGAACTTTTTTGTGATAATTAGTTGAGAGTAAAATAAATAAATGAATTAACTATTATAAAGTTAAAATTGTACCCGAGATAGTTTTCTAATAAATTTTATACTAAAAAGCTTTGAAACAAACAGTATTACCGTTTTACTCATGAACGTATGCATTTATCCATCACCACACCAAACATAATAGAAAGGATAAAGAAAACAAACTAACTCTTAATTGTTCTAGGCTTGTCTTGTGAGTACTCTTATTCAATTCTCTCACCTCCTCTTCTTCAACCCCGTGGAGGCATCGAGGTAGGAATGAGTTGCAACAAACTAATTAATTGTTTGTTTATTATTGCAGGGGCTATTCTTTGATCATCAAACAATCTAAATGTGGATTTAGGACTCGGACCGCCTAGACTGGTCCATGACCTAGAATCAAAAGTCGAGTATGTAGTACATGTAACCATGTAAATTCAAGCTTAGTTCATAGTGCAATGGGCTGGCCTGAGCCTTAGGCCAAGGCTGGGTCCCCTGAAACAGTCCAAACTCGATCAAAGATACATGATCAATAACAATCAACATTAATATAATACTCAAGCAAGGATTTCACCTCTAAATTGGCAACGTACATCTCGGAAACAGATCCTCTGGAAAACTGCTGATGCAGTAGCAAATTAGCAATGGTTGAGGACCCACATGTTCGTGTCTGCTACTGCACCAGTAGTACTGCAGACAATCCTCACTAGTTCACTTCACACTACTAAATTGATATAGATGCTTAGAGTTCCACTTATATTATCATATCTTCCTATATAGTTGGTACCCACTAAGAAGCATTTACTCCTATAAAGCAAGATATGCAAGAAGCCACATCATCAACAATTTTAAGCTATTGGATTGCATTAGTATAGAGTTATCAGCCGTTGGATCAAGAAGCTAGCTACTCATCCATCTAAATTAATCATTGATTATTTAATTACTCATCCATTTACCTCCCTTTAGCTCATAATCATGCGTGACATTGTTATCCATTCTGCACATCCAAATCCTCAAAGATGATAATAATCTCTTTTTTTTTTCTAAATACAACTCCAATTATTACATAAGATGTGAGCTTTGTTTTGTTATAAACAATTGGATAACATACAATAATTAGGTATCATTAATCCAAACTCATTTTTGAAACATGCTTGAGATGAAGCAAAGAAGTGCTACACTACCTAATTGTGACGATATCCAAATTGTGCATGAAAATTACTTTCATACATCATAACAATATTCAATGACGTTTCAAAAAATAAAACATGAATTGTATTGTAATAACAGAAGCTATATATGAAGCCATATTTTCATCTATTTTGTATATACCAAGAGTTACATCTAATCATTTAAAACATTGATTTTATTCGATGATAAAACTAGCAAATCCCGCGGCAAGACATGGGGTGCCAACTAGTTTAATAGTACTTGTGTGTGCCGTAAACACTAGTGAGGCAGCAATAATTTGCCACATCACTGGCTATGTCATTGTGACGCGACGCGAATGACATGATATATAGTCCTTGTCACAATATGATGTTCTTCTACTTAATACTTATATACTCCCTCCGTCCCGAAAAAACGAATTAGGACTTGATGTGATATATTCTAGTACAATGAATCTGAACAGAGGTATGTCCAGATTTGTAGTTGTAGTACTAGGATATGTCACATCTAGTACTAGGTTGGTTTTTTATGGAATGGAGGGAGTAATTGTGTATCACTGTAAAACTATCACAACAATAAGAATAAAGAATATACGTGACTTAATTAAAGACATCCTAAAAGTAAGTTTTCAAATGATTTATTTTAAAATTATATTTGGAAGTTTAAATAAAACTGGGGAAATGATGTGACCATCAAGTATATGCATACAACCAAGCATGAGAAATATAAAACATTGCCAAAGAATACATTGGATGAATGGAGGATCTACAAGATATTAAAGTCCAATGAGTTTTGGAATCCAATTCGGTCTTCGGAGACAGCACTGACTTCAAACAGACCTAGCGCCTTCATGCCAACTCCGATTTGGGTGATCTTGGATTTTGTGGAAAGCTTATCTCGCTACCTTTCAAACGCATCCGGTCTCACGTCCAAATTTATCTCAAGTCAACGGGAATCGCCAAAACAAGACAATGCTGTTGCTGAAACCGAACTTGGGCCTTGGGCCTTGTAATAGACTAGGCCCATCTCGGAAGTGTCTCCCTCCACCTCCACGAATTAGCACTTAACCCTAGCTTTATTTTCCTCTATAAGGGCCCCTTTGAATCGCAGGATTGAGAAAACATAGGAATAGGAAAAACGTAGGATTTTGATAGGAATGTAAGTGTAAAACAGAGGATTGCAAAACGCAGGAAAAACACAGGAATGACCGTTTGATTGAACCATAGGAAAAACACAGGAATTGGATGAGAGAGATATACTCAAAGGAAAGTTAGCAAGAGGTTGAAGCTCTTGCTAAATTTCCTCCAAAATCTCTATAGGATTGTCCATTACATAGGAATTTCAAAGGATTGGATAGGATTCAATCCTTTGTTTCAAAGGGCTTCATAGGAAATTTTCCTATAGGATTGAAATCCTCTAAAATTCCTATATTTTTCCTCCAAATCAAAGGGGCCCTAAATAGCTTTGTTCATTCTCAAAAACAATTGGGTTTTGTTTAGTTGAATTTTGCCAAGTGCCATTCACCTTGTCTATAGTTCTATCGCTCGATTAGTCGGCGACTATTGATTCAGAGCCCCCAATAGCTGGTGTGTTGATTTGCCGGGTCGATTAGATCTACCACTTCAATCGCAACTATTCCTTTGTGCTTAATCACCTATTCGCAATATTTAGATTGCATCTTATCTTGTTTTTGTAGTGTTCTCTCGTTTGCATTGCAGGAATCATCAACCGTGCGTCATGGTTGGTACGACATCGTTTGTGGTGTAGCGATTGCACGGTGTCCTGGACTTGTTCTGGTTGGTAGCCACGTCACAAACGTCGCACTCGACCAAAGCGAGAGTTATCCCCTCACCAGAAGATCGGGCCACGAGAGAGCGTCATCAGAAAAAATGGTTTATACCGATCCAGCACCATCCATATATGCTTGCAGACTTACCAACCAAGCTACTCCTACATAATAACATCGAAAACCAAAAAAAAAAAAAGGGTCGATCGTCTACTTGTTGATAGCCGCAGCTTTTAGCTTGTAACCGTTACTCAGTCATACTGGTCGCTGGTTGTTGCTCCACCAAAAACGTTACAGCATAAAGCTGCAGATCGGAGGATTTTGCCTCACGCTAGAGGAGGCACCTGCAACTGCACTTTGCTATACCCAGCTGATCAAGTATATACATACTGAGCATAGTAGAGTGTAGTAGGAAGAAATCCTCAGCAAATAATGCTTCAGCAGTAATGCGGCAGATATGTGGACCCCACTTGCTCAAGGGGCCACATGTCAGTGACTCCTACTGCAGGAGCAACGATGGAGAGGAGCTGGTCAATATGTAGGGTGTAAACTATCTAACGTTATTCTAATGTTATAGTGTTAAGATTGTTGTTCGATTTGTCGGTTACTTGATATTGGACTAGCCGATACCTTTGAATGACTCCGATCGGCTCAAGATTCCTGCAATGATAATAGATACTGCATATAAATAGATCCCCCAATTCATAGTGTACTCCTATTGCTATCTTTTCTTGAGCTTCACTGCTGTGGTGAGAACTTTTGTTGTTGTCCGCCAACTCCTCACTGGTCTCAGTGTCTCACCTGCTGAAAGTTGAAGATGATAGCACGGGTTGTTGGATTATGAATTATATATATATGATGCATTGTCCCCATATTAGCAATTTGGTGAGGTGTATAAGTGTTATTTCCCCAAAAAAAATCTCTCCAATTATTGAGCTTAAAAGGTTTAAATAATGAACCTACAATGTTCTAACCAATTACCACAAAATTAGAGTATCCAATGCCAAATACATGTTTTTAAGTGTTGCCTTATAAATTGCAATGTTATGTAGCAAATTTCGTCTTGTTTTTTCTTGACTTTGTTGCTATATTGGCAAGAATTCTCTCACTTTTATCTGTCAACTCCTTAATGGTCTCGCCTTCTGGATGTTGAAGACGATAGAAAGGGCTGTTGGATTATGAATTATAATGATCAAATGCCCCACATTAGTTGACCATCTTAAATCTCAGTCTTCCAAAGAGTAAAAGCATAATCGTAGAGTACAGCAAATGCACGACTAATTGTATTAAGAGATATACATATACACATACATCGATCGATTGATACATGAAATCAATTAATAAGTCAGTTGGTAGATGATCACAGTCGTACATTCTGCACAAAGAAGAAGAAAAAAACAGATCATTCAGCCAAGAATTTAAAGGCACTGATCGAGAAAGTGCGTGGGAAAACAAGGACGAACATGCGTGAAAAGGAGATGATCGATATGATGCAAAGATGGATGGATACTACTCCAGTCTAGTAGAGAGCAACCTCCATGGACCTACCACTTGGAGGTCCACATGCATGGAGGCAGGAGATGCAGTAGCAACGAACAGCAATATTGCACCAACTGCACGCCCTTTTGATCTGCCATGCACTCTCCTACCAGTGGATCAGTGCTTAATTCATCTATCCATTCATTTCCAAGAAAAAGGAAAAAAAACAACCTATTTAATATCAGTATGATTCCTAAATTAATTTTCCGTGTTTAAGGTTCCGGAGTCGAATAGCACGATAGACGTGGGGTTCTTCGGAGATACTTCCTGCATTCGGTGATATGGTCATACTAACATGTGGAACCTATTACCCATAGACTCACATAATAGACACCCAGAGAATTCTGATCCCACAATGTGACAATGATACATGGGTGCATAGATTAGATTCACTATTGTGCAAAGTTGACTACAAACTAAGGATACATTTATAATTAGATTAGTTGGCTCTACATAAGTGTAGAGTCCAAATGTTTTGATATGTTTATTGAAATATATATTATTTAAAAATTAACTCACGTGCTGATAAAAGTATATTATTATGCATGCCACATAGCTCGGAAATTGGCATAATTATTATATCTACTCCCTTGTCCCACAAAAAACCAACATAGGAGGGGATTGACACATACTAACACAACGAATCTGAATAACTCTGTCCAGATTCGTTATCTTAGAATGTTAGTTCAGATTCGTTGTACTAGAATATTTGACATCCCACCTAGGTTGATTTGTTTTTGGTGCGAAGGGAGTAAGTCGTGGAAAAATTGCCCAACTTAACTGGTATAAGTCGTGCAAGCTAATAATGCAACTATTTATAGCTTTTCTGCCCACAACCCACACATGGTCCATGACTTATTTGTAACACAAGAATTTATATAAATCTCACGTACGTGTGGGCTGATATAATTTTCTTGAAGAAGCTTTTTCAAAATAGTCCTACGTATATGTTATACGACATGACTTCAATTTCAACTCTTTTTGCATGCAATCTTTAAAGGAGCACATCGGGTTCACCAATGATGGAGACATGATGAAGGAAGGTGCAAACTAGCTTTTGGAAGTTAGAGTTTTGCAGTTATTTTCAAAGATGGAATGGACCTTAAGAGCAGGTACAATAGTAGGCTATTAGCCAGCTATAAACATATTTTAATGAGATAAACAATGAGAGAGAAGAGCAGCGGGCTATAGATTTGTAGCCAGCTGCAGCACGGACTCCAAGACGCAATGTGTGTATGACAGGTGGGACCATATATTAATAGTATAGTAAGCTACTATTGTATGAATTGGCTATTAGATCGGCTATAGATGAATTGGAGCTAGTAGTGGGCTATACTATTGAACTTGCTCTAAGGAAAAGACCCCTAGTTTGTTTTCCTTGCTTTTGAGTGTTTGTGTAAGAAGTTGCTTTGAACTTGTAAGGGTTCTGAGTCTAAGTGCTTGTTTAATATTGGTTGAGGTAAACCTTTTGTAATGGAGTCTATGTACTATTGTTTCGTTGTTGACTGTGTACACCCACTTTGGATATAGAGGTCGGGTTTTAACCTTTTTTTTTAAAAAAAACATATGGTTAACTTTGTAGCGATTTCAGATAATTTCATCATCTCGATGTGTGCTCAAATTCTCATGATCTGGCAGATATGGTGGTCATCTTCATTCTTCTATGACGAAGGCGAGCGATTTGGAGCCAGGTTGCAAGACAAACCATACCGTATTTGGGTCTATATATGAAGGGTGATGGCAGATGCTACTAATATTGTTTTGGATACTACCATTGGTGTCTTTGACTACGACTTTATATTAGAAGATAAGTTTAACTACATGGTTTTATTCTTTCTAGCTATAGAGGAGACCATGCTCTGGGGATGCTTATTATTCCTTTTGTCTTCAAATAATTGTCATTAAATATTATTCATTCTTAAACTTTGATCGTTTGTTTTTCTTTCACGAAAATATATAAGAACGACTTAAATTACTTCGTATTAACAAAGTGTGTTGCATCATAATAATAATTCTGTGTACATCACGAGCTAACCATTTAAAATTTATTGATGGTCAAATTTCAAATTATACTGTTAACATTTGAAACCGAATGAAGTACAGTTTTGCTTGGTGGTTTGTTGCTGGACATGTGCTCCTTGTTGTTTGGCTTGGTCCGCTAGTTCCTAACATCATGACAGTATTTTTAAAGACAAGTTTACATGTATTATTTTTATATTTTAAAACTACTATAATTTGACCTCACGCCCTTGAGTTCATTGAGGATCTATGCTACCACCACACCATACAATTTTTACGATAGTTTTATTCCAGTTACATATAAGTTACATACGTCGTATACAGTGTAATTATACTCTAGCTATATACGAGTTACAATATACTTACACTATAGTTACATTTGAAAGTTTTATAACCAAAAAACTTGCGACGGTTTTTTTAGGTAGTCCCTTGTGACAATGTGATCAGATGGAGTACCGCAAACATACCACAGCCCCCCACAAATCACAACTCTTCACCGTCACCAGTATATATTGACGATTTAGTCTCTTTCAAACATGAGGATTAGGTAAGGCTGTACGAGCACGTAAAACAGAAAAAACATTCACGTATGATTAATTGAGTTTTAATTATTATAAAATTTTAAAAATAGATATATTTGATATTTTAGAGTAACTTCTATGTAAAAAAGAATTTCGCACACAACGTACCTTGGCCATTTAAAAATGTGCAACTATAGAAAACGGGGCCAACGTCCGTCTCGTCGCTCAAACCTACAAGTAAACCGCAACTATCCATCCATCCCACTGTCACTCTCTCTGTCTCCCTCCCCCGACGACCTAGGCATGCCACACCCGCTGCCGCCGCCGCCGCCGACGACGACGACGATGCCGCTGCCGCTGCCGCCACCTCCCCTCCCGCTCCCCTCGCCGTCGTCGCCATCATCATCCACCACCATCCCTCGTCGCCGCCACCACCGCCGCCTCGCCTCCTCCTCCTCGACCTCGTCTTCCTCCACCGCCTCCATATTCTCCACGTCGCCGTCGCCTTCCCGCCGTTGTTCGTCGTCCCGCGCCGCCGTGACGAGCGACGTCACCACGACCGCCTCCGTCGTCGTCGTGCCCTTCTCGTGGGAGCTCCACCCGGGCATCCCCAAGAACGGCCTCGCCGCCTCGTCCTCCTCCGCCGCCGGCGAGCCGGCGCTCCCGCTCCCGCCGCCGATCCGCGCGTCCCCACCACCTCGCCGGCGGCGCCAGCACCACCGTCGCCGCCGCTCGGACGGCGTCCCGGCGCGTTCCGGCGCCGGCGACCCCTTCACCGCGGCCATTGCCGAGTGCACCAGGGAGGAGGATAGCGCCGACGATTTGCCCGGACGCCGCCGCTCCGACGCCGCCGCCGCCGCCGCCTCATCCGAGCATCGGTGGCGGTGGCTCGCCGGCGGCAGCGGGTTCGTCGGATTCCTCGACCTCTACGGCTGCAAGAGCGCCATGGCCGTCGCCGACGCCGCCATCTTGGCTCGCCGCCGGCCAGTCGTGGCACGTTCCAAGCCAAGCCGAGCCACCCGGAGAGATAAGTAATTATATTTGATCAAAATTTTAATTACTACTAAGCCGTGTGTATATATGATAATTAACTAAGATTAGATTAGGATGGATTTGATCATTTCTATATCTCTCTCAAAAAAGAGGGAGGATTATATTGCTTATTCTCTGATGCTATTAAGCAATAATCTTGTGTAATTTTGTTTCATTTTGATCATCACCTTATATGTATTATTAATTAGTGCATGCTAGTATGATCAATTTGTTGTGGCATGTGCTGCATTATGTATTCTTCTATGCCTACTATATTGCTGTTGGTGACAGTGGTTAGGCTCTGTTTCTTAATTAAACTAGCACCTAATTATACTTATCTTAATCAAGGTCACTACATATATATATACACAAAGGGGAGCTGGCAATTAATATACAATGTAGTTGTAGAAAACAACATAGTGATGATGTCCCTACCTAGCTAATTAACACTTAGGTGCTACATGCATGTCACCTCATAACTCAACAAATTGATGTGAAAGTATACACTATAGATGTTCAAAAAAAAAAAGAATACAATATAGCACCATGTATGTAAGTGTGTATATGTATGCACCATTTGGCACACAATGTTCCTGTCAAGTGCTACACAATCATGAATACTTTGTAACTAAGCTGTTGGTGCCACTGGATTAATTTCATGATGATGCTCCCTGGCCTTGTATATAGTTAGTAGTCAGTTGTTTTTAAGTCTTAATGGCAGGTTATGTTCATGGCATCTTCCTCCTTGAAAGCACTGTGGATGTATATAAAAAAAGGTGACAAGTGGTCAAAAGACAGCTTGATTGAATCCTGCAGAAAGTGGTTTCATGTGTTTATGCATGTGAGCATCATCTTCTTGGCACATGGTCGACCATTATATTTCTTCATATATGCATGCCACTAGATCTATTTATATATGGAAGAGTGAACTGTCACAACCAGAAGCCGTAGTACTGTCCTAGCTATCTTGCAGACTGATTAATTAGAAGAGTGTTGGTACGAATGAAATTTAAAAAATTCAGGATTTTGTCGATATATCGTATTGCTTCTTCTATTATTGACGTTAAAATACAGTGAATATATCAACTTTGAGCCTTCGAAAAATTAGGAGTGGATATAGACCTTAGACAATGTGGGCCATGACTCGTAGTCTAGGATGGAAGCTAGGCTCATTGAGGACTTTGATTTTTTTTTTCATCATATAAATTTATGTTGAGTCAAAACATCCATGAGGAAGCTCAGGTCTTGGCCTCTTTCTGAATCCGCCCCTGGATAGGATCCTAACCATAGTGAAGCCAGCTGAAAATATCACCGTAGTCATCTCTATTACTTTAACATGGTAAACTTTGAATTAAAATAATGTTTTACATTCGTTCGGGTTGGCTGACCTTAGGTGATGCAGTGGTGCACCCAGTCCAGCGAATTTATATTTTAGATTTGCCACTAATGTATTCCAATTTTAGGAGTATATATATATGCCCATATGTATTTCACATTTAAGGCTAACTCATGGAGTCGTAAGGAAATATCCTTTTGTTTTCTAAAATAGGGCGATTCGATGATCTATCCCAGCTCTAACGACTCCAAGATTTTTTTTTTTTGGAGACACGCATAATTAACTAACTTTTGAAAGAACGTGACATCGTAGCTGTAGCAACTCTTACGCATTAGTTGGAGACCAAATTAAGAGGCGAAGAGGGGATCATTAATTTCTGAACTGAACTGGAACTACAAAGCTGATCAATATAGGGTCAGTTACAAAAGTGCTATTTTAGATAAGCTAAATTTTGCTAGAGGAAATCGTGACTTCACAGTTTTAGCTATAAGACACTACAATAAGTAACTTTTGGCGAAGTCACTATGTAAAACGTGAAAAATTAGCTCATAGACACTACATCCATAGAAATATTCATTTCTACTTGAATAGGACTCTACTAGGAAAACGATTTTCACTAAGCAGGCGGGCATGATTTTCAACACAACATGTCCGCCTGCAATAAGGGAGATGGAAGGCGAGATTGTTGTCTACCTATGAAAATACATCTTCCCAAGCGAACAACTTAAGATTCCCCTACGAAGATATATCTTTGCAGGCGGAGGCTTAAGACGTCCGTTTGGGGAAATAGTGCATTATCCCAGGCGGACATCTCCACAGGTGGCACCTTAAGACGTCTGCGTAGGAAAATATACTTCTTTCTTCCTGAGCCCTGTGCAGTTAACCCGAAGTTTCTCTCTCCAAAAACAAGAAAAATAGGGGGAGGTTTTGAACTCAAAATCTTCGACGGATTTTTCTACAGTGCTTAGATCTATGCATTCCCTCTCTTGTTACAATTTTTTTATTTTTGTAGTCCTTAATTTTGATGGATCTATACATGCAAAAAAGTTAAAGCAGCATGTGTAATTTTTTTTTGCTTTTTATGCCTTTTTATGCATTGATTATGATGGATCTATGTATACATCAAGGTGCCATATTGTCCTCTCATCCCTTATGGTTAAATGTGATGTTTTTATTAGCCAAAATATGTATTATGCCCACTTTTCCAATTCCCTAGATCTAGATAGGAGAGATTAAATAAATATGTATTTTGCCCATTTTCCATCCCCTAGAGGTACATAGTAGAAAACATATGTATTTTGTTTACGTTACTTTTATAGATCACAATTCTACAGTTATTAATATTTCTCTTTCCCATAGCGAGCCAAGTTAAGTATTTTATAAATAGGTATTTTTATGCAATTTAAATTTGTTAATATAATTATAATGAAATATTCTCAGAGATATGGGTAGGCAATGGATGTATCATACGCCAAGATATATGCCATCATATACAAATGAAGTATCAAAATTTACTGATATTATTAAGGCGCGTGCAGCAGCAACAACACAACGGAGATACATTGTTCATATGATAACTGTAAAAATGAAAAAGTAAGAGAGAAATACCACTACTACTTACCTATTTGTAACTATGCCATTGCAATGCCTCTAAAATTGTATCCATGCCATTTTATATGCAGCAGACGTGTTTTTTAATTATTTCTCTACCGTATTTTTAGATGAATCAAAATACCCAATCAGCATGTAAAACCCATCCGTCAGTTTTCCATCTCTCTTCTCCTTCTCCTCCCCTCCACTCTCATGCATGGGGGGCCATGGCTATGTGGCACAATGGCGACCCACGTTGAAAGGGCGAGCGGCAGGGACGGGCAATGGTTGTGCATGGGCAGCGAGAGGGCGAGGTGATGGTGGCGTGCCATGGCTGTGTGAGGGCGAGGTGTCGTTGAGAGGATGAGGCGGCCATGGCATCTCCTTTCCCCGTCGTCGACAAGCTTTTTCGACAGATCCGGTTCCTTCTCGTCCATGGCGCCTACGAGGCCGCTGAGGAGCAGCTCGGCGACGCCTATGAAGTCGGCAAGGAGCAGATTGGGCTCATTGACAGGATGGGAAAAATCTGCTTAGGGAGATTAGGCTTGCCGATGGCTTCATGCTCACGAGGTCACCGTCACTACTAAAAAACCCATTTTCACAGGCGGCCAAAAAGCATTTTCACAAGCGGATAGTTGCTCCGCCTACATGTAATCGACTGTGAAAATCAATCATTTTCGCAGGCGGGGCCTGCGAAATCAATTTTTTAACAAAAAAAAAAACCTCACAAAAGTCGTTCCACCAAATAGCAGCAGAATGGATTAGAAGATTTTTCTTAGATTCACTAACAACAGCCAGCATCACAATGAAAAACAGCAGCAGAATGGTTTAGAGAGGATTTTTCTTAGATTCATCAACAAATGCAGCTAGCATCATGAATTCACAATCACCAACAGCAGCATAATGGTTCAGGGAGGATTTTTCTCAGATTCATCATCAACAACAACTAGCATCACAATCTTTCATCAACAACAACAACTAGCATTCTCAGATCTGGTTCGTATGCGTGCTCACCAGCCGGCGAGCATGCTTGCAGCAGCAACAGCCTCGCACCGCTGCTGTCACGGAACTCATCCCTGTTGTCGTCGCGGTTGTCGTCATTGTCGATGAGGCCCTCCGTCGTCACGGTCGTCGTTGAAGTCACCAAGGCCCCTCCCTTGTTGTCGTCGTCGTCGTCGCCGCCATTGCAGAGCCCGGCCCCTCGCCGCCGCCGCCCCGCGCGTCGTCGTCGCCGCCCGGCGCCCCGCCGGTCACGCACCTCGCCGTCGCCGCCCTCCCCCGGCCGGATCTGGGAGGGCAGCCGCCGCCGCCGCGCGTTGCGTCGTCGTCGCCGCTCCGCCGGCCATGCGCCTCGCCGCCGCCGCCCTCCCCCGGCCTCCCTCCGGCCGGATCTGGGAGGGGAGGGGAGGGTAGCCGCCGCCGCCGCACGGCCGCGCCCCGCCGTCGTCCGCGCCACCGCCGCACGGCCAGATCTGGGAGGGAGGGGCCGGGAGCCGCCGCCGCCGCCGCCTCAACCCCCCTCGCCGCCGTGGTCGGGAGACGCGCTGCCTCGACCTCCTCGCCGCTGCCGCCCTCCACCGCCACCGCCCGCCGCCGCCGCCACCGCCTCAACCCTCCTCGCCGCCGCCGCCGTGTCTGCATACCCTCCCACCGCCCCCCTTCGGCCAGATCTGGGAGGGAGGCGCCGGGAGCCGCGCCGCGCCGCTGCCGCCCTCCGCTGCCTCCGGCCGGTAGCCGGGGAGAGGAGAGATGAGGGGAGGGGAGAGGAGGAGAGGGGAGGGGAGGGGAGGGGAGTGGCCGGCCATGAGAAGTGGAGAGGAGAGGTGAGGGGAGGGGTGAAGTGTGGAGACTTAGAAAAATTCCTGCTATCCCAAGTCTATTTATATTCAAGTCTATTTTCGCAGGCGCACCACTTAAGCGGCGCCGCTTAAGTGGTCTGCTTTCGCAGGCGGACCGTAAATTTCACCCCGATTTATATTTTTGTAAGCGGTCATTTGGCTCTAAGGGTCATGTTCGCCTGCAAAAATAAGACCCTCACGTCGGAAAAAATGCTTTTTCTAGTAGTGCGATTCGCTCCTCAACCGGAGCTTGGCAATGTTGGCGAGGAGCAGCTTGGGCACTCCTCAAACGGTGGAGATGCACGATGCCACCGATTCACCGTGCAAGGGATCGTCGGCATTGAGAGAGATGCGAAACCACCTGCCTCGTCCTTGTTAGCCCTGCTTTCGAGCCCCTTCTCCATCCTCATCGCACCATTCTCGTTGGCTGGGAAGAAGAAGACGATAGCTAAAGGAGAAGTTAAGTATAGGAGCAAATTTGACCATACAAAAGTACAGTACAAAAGAAAATGAGTCCAAATAGGTATGCGCGTACGGTATGGCATGGAACCAATTCATAGTGTATACGAATGGTATGGTTACGAATAGATGAATAGCAGTGGCATTTATGTAAAATGGTACCTTTTGTAATGGCATGGATCAAACTAACCCATCTTCATCTATATATGGGACACAGGCTGAAAGTTGTGAAAGGTCTTGAATGAAAATGAAGTTGATCTTAATTGTATTGGGCCGTGATTTTTGTGCTGTTGGGAAGGATGCCCAACAAGACCTTGACCGGTCAGCGTGCTGCTAGATTGGGCTCTGACAGGTACAAAATTATAGGCCTTGTTAGCAAGGCCTAGCCCAGCCTTCTGCTGGGCCTGGGCTACCTACATATCCAAAAATCGATTAATATCTAGACCCAACAGGTGCAAATTAAAACCAAATTTTTGTATGCATTTTCTTTTAAGAAAACACAATATAGACGTAAGGCTTACCACACATGCACACTCACCCATATAAGTGTGAACACACATTCCCTAGCCCTATGAGCACCTCCGAAAGACTGTACCATCATATCTTAAGATTGACAAAGTTATCACAAACGTCTCACTGTTATCGGGTAAGTTGTATACCACTTATAGAACAAATAGCCGTAAATATTAATACCCGTGTCAAGTTTAGGACTTAACTCGGGTGGAATATTGGTTCCACTAGTTTGTTATCTTGGAAAAACTATTTTGATCTCGCAAGGGTGAAGGGGAAGTCCCTGGTTTATTTGAAAACCACTTAAATAGTTATGAAATGCTCTCAAAATATTTGACAACACTCACACAATATATTTATCACAGTCTACAAAATTTTATATCCAAACTCAACAAATATATTGAGATATTTAAAAAGATAAATTCAACGTATAAATAGCATATACTGTTTATTACACACCGAATTTGTCTCTTTTTTTGCTCTAAGATGTAGGTCGAATTTAATCTCGATTATTTTGGACTCATACATGTTAATATACTCTATACATTGTCATTTCTTTATATTAAATTTTTATAACTATTTGAATTGGATTTAGGAGAAAAGGGTACAGATGGAAACATACCTCGATAAAGTAGAATCCATTCCCGTTCTCTTGTTGTATTCACGTACACTTAAAAGGTACAGTAAGTGATGACAACTAAGGTGGTGTTTGTATCCAGGGACTTAACTTTAGTCTCTGTATTTAGACACTAATTTAAAGTATTAAATATAGATTACTTACAAAACTAATTACATAAATGAAAGCTAATTTGCGAGACAAATTTTTTAAGCCTAATTAATCTATAATTAGAGAATGCTTACTGTAGCATCACATAGGCTAATCATGGATTAATTAAGCTCAATAGATTCGTCTCGCGAATTAGTCCAAGATTATGTATGGGTTTTATTAATAGTCTACGTTTAATATTTATAATTATTATCCAAACATCCGATGTGATAGGGACTTAAAAGTTTTAACCCCGTCTAATTATACCGACTAATGGTAACCAGAAGATAGATCGATGTATATGAGACGTGCTTACAACAAGAATGACTCCTGACGCAACAAAAAAGAAAAGAAAAGAACGAAAAAAAGAATGGTCCTGAATATGCTGATTAAGTCAACAAGCCAGTGGGAGAACCACCAAGACCACACCCCCGGTCGTACGCACGCCCCGCTTTTTGACATATTTTTGGAAGATTATTCGTCTGGTTTAAAATAAGACAAAACATATACTTATTGTTTATTTTATCATAAATGTACTTTAGATATGGATTATATTTTTATATTTTGTAAAAAGTTGAATAAGACATGATTAAATACATTAAAACATTAATGGAGTCAAAAAAAAAAAAAGGAATGGAGGACTTGGACACAATTAGATCAAGTTTTACCGCGGAGGTGACTACCACCTCTAATTTTAACTAGCTATGTCATCTGGTATAAATTAATTAAGAGATAACATGTACCTCTAGCCCACAAACTCCAAAATCTTCTTTAATGGGCTCACTCTCACACTATTTTATTTTTTTTCCACTTTCTTAAAGATTGTGTAGAGATTACTCTTTGCATGAGAGATGGAATTCTATGTGGCATTCCTCTCTCTTCAGTCTTCACTTCATAACTAATTCTATGTGGTATTTTTAGCGGCAAAACATGAGTCTTTATATAGTGCTTGCTCTTACGCAACATGGCACTCTCACATCTTATGATGTGCTCCCTCCGTCTAAATGATGGGCAAGTTAGGACTAGATTTGAACATATCACTACTATAATTCGGTTTTTTCATGCGACCAAAATCTATTTTTGCATGCGAATGGATGGCCCGCGTGCACCTAAAGGTATGCAAAAATCGGTTTTTTTGCATGCGGCGAGTGCAATCGCATGAGAAAATCCGACTTTGGCATAGCGCCCGCACGTGAAAACAAAAAAATACCAAAAAAAATTTCCCAAAAAAGACCTAAGCCTCGCCGCCGCCCGAGCTCACCGCAGCTGCTCCCGTCGTCGCCGTCACCAGCCACCAATGGATCCGCTGACGGCTGACGGATCTGCTGCCCCACGACCTCCGGCCACCGACATCGAAGAAGAAGAGGGAGAGAGGGAGGAGAGGCGACGGAATCCGGGAGGTCGGAGACTGAGCCCGCCATTGCCCGAGCTCGCCACAGCCGTGCCGTCACTCCCACCGTCACCGTCGCCTGAACTCGCTGCCCTCGTTGCTCACCATCATTGCCTGCCGTTGCCGTAGCCACTCTTGAGGGCGGAAGATCCGGCCCTCCCGAGGGTGGCACCGCTGGATCCGCCACCTGTCGTCGCCGCAGCCTCTCTCTACCGCCACCCGCTCCCGATCGTCTCCTCGTCGGTGGCGGCGGCCCACCGGCGCTCACTCCTGCTCAAAGAGGAAGAGAGAGAGAGGAGGAGAGGAGAGGAAGAGAGAGAGGGAGAGGAGTTGAAAAAAATGAAATGGTGGTGCCGCGTGGCGCTCACTCCTGCTCGGAGAGGAAGAGAGAGAGAGGAGAGGAGAGGAGAGGAAGAGAGAGGGAGAGGAGTTGAAAATTTTGAAATTGTGGGAGGGAAAAGAGAGTGGACGGGAGAAAAAAAAAGGGTGGCTATCTGGCATGCGCGCGCCAGCTGGCACCCCCTGCTTCGTGATTCTCTTTTTTTTCACGATTTTCTCCGATTTTGGCGCCACTCTCCCATCGGCGCGTTTTTCCTTTTTCACTTTTTTTATTTGTTTTTTAAAAATCTTCAGTACACGTGTTTTCAAATCTTTTAGTTAAGAGATAATCCATGAAATGCCATTGACAAGCGTCTAAGTCCCAGAAATGCTATCGACAAGTGTGAGTTCCAAGAAATGTCATCGTACAAACGATTTTGTCCCAAAAATGCCATCGCCGTTAGGGTTCTGTCCATTCCGCGCCGTTACATTCTATAGGATGAACAGTGTATTTAACGGCACGGAATACACTGTTCCATTCCGTGCCGTTAAATACACTGTTCATCCTATAGAATGTAACGGCGCGGAATAGACAAAACCCTAACGGCGATGGCATTTTTGGGACAAAATCGTTTGTATGATGGTATTTCTTGGAACTCATACTTGTCAATGGCATTTCTGGGATTTGGACGTTTCAATGGCATTTCATGGATTATCTCTTTAGTTAAAAGGTTTGAAATTTTGACTTGAAAGTTTTCAAATCTCGAGTTGAAAGTTTTCAAATCTAAGTCGAAAGTTTTTAAATTTGGGTTGAAAGTTTTTAAAATTTGTCTTACAAATTTAAATTTCGAGTTGAAAATTTACAAAGTTTGAGTTGAAAATTTTCAAAATTTGCCTTCAAAGTTTAAATCTTGAGCCAAAAGTTTTCAAATTTAACTTGAAAGTCCAAATTTCAAGTTGAAAATTTTAAAATTTTGAGTTTAGAGTTTCAAATTTTTAGTTGAAAGTTTTAAATTTTATGTATCGCTTTTAATATTTCGATAGAAAGTTTTAAATTTTATGTGAAAGTTTGTTTCACATATTGATTTATTTCAATCTGTTAGTAAAACAAATCTCCAAAAAAAAAATAAAAATCTTCCCTTAGTTACTGTCATTATCCTAAACTAACTCGGTTAGCTAGCTTTCTCAGGAAAAAAAAATCTATGGAGATGAGGGGTATTTTTACATACAGACCACTTAAGAGATCCGCATGCGAAAATGCCCCTTAAGAGGCCCGCATGCGCTCCTCTGAAGGAAGGAGCCGTATGTGAAAATGGATGGTTGATTTTGCAAACGCGACACGTTACGGTCTGTCTGCAACCTATAAGGATCCTCATATAGAGAAATTGTTTTTAAGTAATATATCTTATTACTAGATCAGATATTCATTTCTATCTTGCTCAGTTTGTTTTATATTATAAGTCGATTTGACTTTTCCTATAGTTAAACTTGATCAGGTTTAACTAAGTTTATAAAAAAATTTAGCAAAACCCAAAATACCAATTTATTTTTATTAAATCTAACATTGAATATTTTGATAATATATTTATTTTGTTATTTTATGTTGATAATGCAACTATTTTTTTTCTATAAATTTAGTTAAACAAAAACATTGGTTAGAAAAAAAAGTTAAAACGTCTTCTAATATGAAACGGAGGGAGTTCTATCTAACGCTATAACGGAGCGAGTAACAACAATACATGCGCGTACGGGGGTCGGAACAGAACACACACGACCGTGTTGATCGATCGGATCGGACGGCGTGTGACGTACTACGTGTGATGCGACCCGACCCGACCGGCAGTGGCCACCAACCCCCACTAACGACCCAAGCCCATTTCACCGTAGGTTGGCAAACCTGGAAGTCCTCGACAATGGGATTGTTTAGATCCCCTCTTAGAATTTTTCATTTTTTTCATATCAAATATATAAGAAAAAAACTAATTATACAGATTACGTGTAAATTATGAGACAAATCTTTTAAGTCTAATTGCTCCATGATCTCACAATGTGATGTCAGAGTAAATATTTGCTAATGACGGATTAATTAGACTTAATAAATTCGTCTCGCGGTTTATAGGCGAAATTTGTAATTTGTTTTGTTTTCAGTCTACGTTTAATACTTTAAATGTGTGTTTGTATATTTGATATGACACGCTAAAACTTTTTACCCCGGGATCTAAACACAACCTCAGTCATTCTATTGACTTGGGGTAGACCCTGCCATAGTCTTCTATTTTGTTTTCATACAGGAACGGCACCATCTTCTAAAGGTTGAAGACATCGTGCAAGAACGGCACCATCTTTCTAGAGGTTGAAGACGTGTGAGCTAGACCCAAGGCTCCACCTGTGGGTTGGGCCAAAGAGAGGTGCCCGAGTGGCGGGAGGTAGCAGATTGGGCTGGGGCTGAAAAAGAAGGGATGAGCTTCCAGCCCAAAACTAAGAAAGTAGTATAACATATACTCCCTCCGTCCTAAAAAAAAAAGACAAACTCTGGTTTTTCGTGTCCAACTTTGACTGTCCGTCTTATATGAAATTTTTTTATAATTCGTATTTTCATTGTTGTTAGATGATAAAACATGATTAATATTTTATGCGTGACTTGTCTTTTTAATTTTTTTTCATATTTTTTTCAAATAAGACGGACGGTGAAACGTTGGACAAAGAAACCAGGGTTTGTCTTTTTTTGGACGGAGGGAGTATTGATTAAAAACATATTACCCGTTGTAACACACGGGTATTTTTTTTCTAGTCAATATCTAAAATAAAACAACGTAAAAATGATTTTGCATTAGATTTCTATGGTCTCTCATGAAAATGGGACAACTATACTAATTTCTCAACATCTTCGTGGATTATAAAATCCAAATGTCGTCGCTCGCTACCACATCATGAACACAATAATGTCGAAATTATGCAGTATGTGCTTGATAACAAGGAAAAACCTAGTATCGAATATTTAAAGAGAAAATATAAGCGTGTTATATATGAAACAAACACATGAACTCGGGTTGGCAAACCTCAAAGGTCCTCAACTTTTTTCCTTTTTTTTTGAGAACACAAAGTCCTCTCAACTATATGTATGCTTTTCAATTACGTACTCCACGAGACATCCGAAGATGTGATGCGCCGAAAATGCGCTCACGAGTACACATGTAGAAAAGCAACTCCTTCTAGATGCTATACACACAGAAACACTAGGGACCTGATTTAAGCAAGCGTCTGACAACTATAGTTTCTCATAAAATCTCTAGAAGCTTCTCACTAGAAGCTTCTCAAACAATTCAGATTTTCATTCAGATTTTAAAAAGTTGTAGTTATAGAATTAAAAAATAAACTAAAATCTACAAGCTATATTTCCTAATTTATATAGTACTCCTATCTCGTCAGCTGCTTTTTAGAATTTTAGGGCCCCTTTGAATCAAAGGATTTTATGTAGGAATTTAATATGATTCAAATCCTATAAGAATTTTTTCTGTGTGATCATTTGATTCAAAGGATTGAAGCTTTCCAAATCCTATGAAATTCTTATGGAATGGTTAATTGCATATGGATTTTGGAGGAATCTTAGCAAGAGCTACAACCTCTTGAAAAATTTCTTTTGAGTTTATTTCTCTTATCTGATTCCTATGTTTTTCCTGCGGTCCAATCAAACGGCAATTTCTGTGTTTTGCAATCATCTGTTTTACACTTGCATTCCTATCCGAATCCTATATTTTTTTTTCTTATTTCTCTATTTTTCTAATCCTACGATTCAAAGAGGCCCTTAGCTTTCCCAAACGAGACCTCCTCGTCCTCGTCTGCTTCTCAGAATTATTTCCACCGCATTTCCAAGGCTCCTCGTCCATGTCCTCGTCTTCTTTCTTCCACACCAAACGAACTCGTCAACTCATGGTGGAAGCAACAAGTGGAGGCATCGGACCAAACATTTCATCCAACGCAACCACCACAACACGCCATGCATCCCATCAAACCGGAAACAGATCCTCTGACGTGAACTTCCCTCGCTAACATGGTCACCGACAAGTGGGCCCACGAGCGATGGGGCCTACATGTCAGTCATGAAGTCAGGGAGGGATCCCAATCCCTCCAAACCTACATAAATACATACCTGATACCACCAACCTTCCTCGCCGCGCCATTGCCAACCAATAATCTAACAGTTAATTAGCCATGGCCGCCATGCTCATCTCGCGACGCAGCATCCAGCTCGTCCTCGTCGTCGCCGCCGTGGTCGCCATCGCCGGAGCTGTCCATGCTGCCGCGGGGGAGACGACGGCGACGACGACGCACATCAAGGTGTACTGGCACGACGTGGTGAGCGGGCCGAGCCCGACGGCGGTGCAGGTGGCGAGGGCAGCGACGACCAACTCGTCGGCGAGCTTCTTCGGCGCCGTGGTGGTGATCGACGACCCGCTGACGTCGGGCCCCGACCTGAACGCCTCGTCGCCGGTGGGCCGCGCCCAGGGCACCTACGTCAGCGCCGGCAAGGACACGGTGGCGCTGCTCATGAACATGAACTTCGTCTTCCAGTCCGGCAGGTACAACGGCAGCACCGTCGCCATCATGGGCCGCAACGAGGTCTTCGCCGCCGTCCGCGAGATGGCCGTCGTCGGCGGCACCGGCGTCTTCCGGTGGGCCCGCGGCTACGCCCAGGCCCGGACCCACACCCTCGACATGAAGACCGGCGACGCCACCGTTGAGTACAACCTCTACATCAACCACTGAACTAGTCATCTTTCTCATGAGTTTTTTTTTACCTTTTCAGAAATTATGGATTTAGTTAGGAGTTAATTTTTACTTAGCACCAAATAATTGATGATTAATCTTGCTTGGCTAGCTTGATCAATCGATCGATCAGTGTTGTTGTAATATATAGCAGCTGATTGCTGCTAAATACTTGGATTATACCAGTGACGGAGTGTATATGGAGGATCTATGTACTGATCTTCATAAATGTATTTTTATCGGTGAAGTTGACTGGTAGTGGTAGGTAACTTACCAGAAATGTGTTTGCTGAGATGGCCCTATACATGCATGCAGAAAGCCGGCCTGAAACTAAATCTGCAAATGCTAAATTCATTTTTTTTAAAAAAAGAAAGAAATTGATGAAATACACCTGAAATATATGGATAAAAAGGCTGGTTGATGTTCAACAAAGACTAGCAATTCCTCATATGTTGCTTGCTACTATAAGAACTAGGGTAGCTTTGGACCGTCTGATTATAACTCAATGCTTGGATGAGATCTTTTGAGTAATCAACTGTCAATAATCAGAAGAAATTTTAGTTGCAGACTGACAGGGGCAAGTCTTTTAAGCCGTTGTGTGTACTTGTGTACGTTTTGGGTCTCATTGGACACAAACCAACCCCAACCACAGCTTCAATGCGAATAGTATAGTCCACCTACGATTAGTATATTCTACCTGAATCTTCCTTGCTCATGCTTCAAGTAATCCATCTTGTCACATTACTTGGCAATTTTGACAGGATTCTACATGACTCATATGCAGGGCCACAGGAAAGTAATTTAGGCCCTGCTTAGTTCGTGAAAAGAAAATTTTTGGCGTCACATTAAATGTTTGATCGGATGTCGAAAGGGGTTTTCAAACACGAATGAAAAAACTAACTTTATAACTCGCCTGAAAACCACGAGACGAATCTTTTGAGACTAGATAAGCCGTCGTTAGCACATGTAGGTTACTGTAGCACTTATAGCTAATCATGGACTAAGTAGGCTCAAAAGGTTCATCTTGCGATTTCCATACAAACTGTGCAATTAATTTTTATCTATATTTAATGCTCCATGTATGTATCTAAAAATTTGATGTAACATTTTAAGGAAAAAAAATTGGGAACTACACCAGGCCTTAGTAAACTGCATGCAGAAAAGGATCAGGTGCTGTTTTCAGTGAGAAGTTTGCATCATCCAAAAGATGATACTACTAAAAAACTACCGAAGTTGCAGCCTTTCAACATTCATGATCATGTAAACCATGTTGGTATCTGATCCCTCTTTGCTAGTAGTGTTATGCTTTGTTCCAGCTTCTCTAGCCATTATTCCTACTAGGACAAGTAGAAGGTATTCAATGGTCCAGCTTCCACATATAAATGCATCCAATCCAAGAGACTTCCTTTCTAGAAGCTAAAATTATTGGAGACATGGAGTAAACGAAAACAGAAGTAGAAGAATATGGCAAGAGTCTCCCCCAAGTCAATAGAATGACTGAATGAGTGATGCCAATTAAGAGAAATCCTGTACCACAACAAGTGCACTGAGAAAGTAATTAACTTTGACTTTGGTCTACGTACCACTACCAAGTAAGTCTCTCGAAGATATTGCCGTGAAATCGCAATATTCAGCTATTAAGACCTTGTAGCTTGACCAGCTAGTAATGTAGTAGATGTTTTAGTTCAAACGGTCGAGAAATTAGGTACGTGATTCCGTTAAAATCCAAGCAATGAACCATTCTTCGCTGCACAATAAGTACAGGCACAATGCCACCAATAGTTCTAAACCTACTAACTCTCTTTAATTCCGTGAGAGCAGCAATAACAACAATTTAGAGGTAATGAAATGAAAGTGACATGGCGGTACTGATGCAGTCAAATCTATTCAGAAGTAATCGTGCACCCAAAATAAAAGTGCTAAGCTTCAAACGGTTCAGTCAATGCAGAAATGGTGTGCTCCAATCAGGCATTCATTCAGATTATAGGAATTTAAGGGTGAGATAAACAGACATGTCCATAATTCCTACAAGGTAAAATTATAAAGTAAGACTATGAGAATTATAGTTTAGCCATAAGGCCATATATGTTTGTGCAGTGATGTTATATACTCCCTTTGTCTCACATCATGCAACCTACCTGCCTTAGGGATACCTCAGCGGTTAGACTCCAAAAGATCTTTCAGCTCATCAGCAATTGCACGATAGCAGAACATGTATTGTTTCTGAAAAACAGATGTATCATTAGAACATCCAAATGGTCATACACAAAAAAAAACAAACTGCACATCTGCATTGTACAGAGACTCTATTTAGTATCAGATGTTACATAATCAAGGATTGATATAAATTTATCAATTTCCCTTCATTCTGAAAATAAAGAAAGTTTTTACTGCTATCTCATTAGGTGTACATTCCATGATGTGCTCAGATTACGCTGGACTTGTTGCCTTGTCTGTGTATTTTCAAAGGAAGCAAGTGATATGAGCCAAAAGAAACATTAGCCTACCTCAGTTTGGACCATTCCAACTCGTTGGGTTCTCAAAGTTTTGACAGTTTCATCAAGATGATATGAGCTTTTATCACCAAGGAGAAGTCTCTCAATTGTACTATGGATAGTTATGTAAGCACCGGTTCTTCCAATGCCCGCACTGCAGAGATACAAAAACAATGTTAAAGAGAATAAAAAGACGTGCACAGAGTAGCATTTTATCAAGATGAAGTGAACCTGCAGTGTACAACTATAGGATGCTCCATCGGAGTATTTTGTAACCATTTTCGAATTTGTCTTACAGCATCAGTATTAGTTGGAACTCCATGATCAGGCCAATCAGGATATTCTATATGGCGTACAGAATGAACCCTGCTTGACTACATTATGAAAATCAGTAACCAGTTATAACTTCAATCCAAAATATCTTCTAAATTACCAGAAGTACTGGTAGTGGCTAATGCAGAATATGTCATGATTATTGTGAATGAGTGACAGCAAAGCAGGATGGAAGAAAAATAACTTGAAAGTACTTGCGTTGTACAAATGCAGGGTTAGGTTGGCTGCATACGTAGCTCAGCCGAACCTTCAAATAGATTAACAGTTTACATGGGTTAAATCAGTCTGTGCTGGGTTCGAACAAGCTGGGGGAGTTCACAGATTAGCTGGATGGGTTCCACAGGTTATGTCGGTTTAGTGGTTTGAGAAAACAACAAATGCATAACTAGATTACCTTCTACGGTTGAGATGACTAAGATAGGTGAAACCTACTAAAGTTCATGAACACAAACATTATTTGTCTACGTCATTTTATGTATGACATATTTTTCCTGTAAGAAGAACAAAAAAACAAAGCATATATAATTACCTCGTTGCATTGCACCATCACATCACGCAACCATAACTGATGGCTATCTCTTTTGGCATTTGTAATCTTAACATTGTACTTTCCATACGCTTCACGTTGCTTGCGTAATGGAAGATATTCATCACACTGCCACATACAACATCATTAATAAGCAATTTATCAGGAAATATAGATGATTCAAAGTGCATCACATAGGACAAAGAAAAGCAATGGATTGGAGAGCTCTGTTCAAGAAGGATGTCCTTCTGCATATGTGCAGAATGAAGGACCTATTAAAACAGATAGTTTTTTATTGGTTACAACCTTTGTAATATTTTAAGTGCTCTTTTTGTATTTATTCGTTTGTAAATACTTTTCTTTTAATGAAAATCACACTGCGAGGCAAAGCCCTGGCAGTAATTAAATTCAAAAAAAAGAAGAAAAGTAATGGATTTTCATGTAAAATTCAGTATGTACTGCATGCATATGGCTCTTATTACATTATCATTACCTATTATTTTAGTAAACATTAGATATGTATGTCCCACTGTAAAGTTGCGACTATAGAGATAAATCATACATTTTCAGCTTACAAAGATGCCATTGCAAAGTGGGAAAATGATGTGCAAGCAGCTGTTGGCAGGTACTGTTGCCCTCATGCTATTCCCATGGCAGTCATCACTTGCCATCTCTGGCAACGCCATCCAGCAGGGGGACCAGATCAGGCCAGAAGGCACAAAGGAGAACCCACTGGCCAGATCAAGCATAGGAACATTCAGTCGAATCCAGAGGGGCAGGGAAGGAGGAGAACAGCCAAATCCTGAGGAAGTGGGTGCACTGGAGGTAGGGAGGAGGCCAATGCTAACTGGATTTGTTGAGGGGGAGGTGGTACAGGGGTGCATTGCAGATTTGCAGCCATGACTCCGGCAACGGGGTAAATCAATTTTTTTTACCCGCTATTTTAAAAAAGCATAATCAAGACAACCAGCACTAATGGCGCATTAAAATAGTGATTGGCATCAGTTCTAAGTGGGATCCTTACTAGCAATAACCATTGTTCCCTTCTCTCCTTCCAAGGTGTTAAGGAGTACCCTTTCACTCAAAAGCTTAATACTTGCAAGAGAGGAGTTTATGACAGATTTATACAGGTATATTTGGATCCTGAACTAAGATCTACTTTTTATTTTTTAAAAATGTTTACATTATATCCTCAGGAGCAATACCTATTGTTTTCTCCCAAAGGAATTGCATTTAATGATGCTGTTTAGGTTATATGATTGATTCAACCTCTCAAGATATAGTTTTATGATATGAAATCAACATCAGGCATTTTTATTACTCTTTTAAGACAAATTCAGCTATTCATACTGTTATTCTGCCTGTGGTTCACATGTGTATGCAAGACTATGCATGTAAGTATACCAGCTAAGCAGGATCTCACTTGAATGTCAATTCAATAGAACATGCTGAGGAGATTGTTTATGTAAGCAAGCACCTTAAGACTGTCGAATTGTGTGAGCATAACAATAACAGGACATTGATATTCATAGACCATTTCCCAGAAATCATCAAATGTCTTGGCTAGTGGACCTTGAGTGGAAATAAATTTTGCAACTCTGTTGTCCTCAGTGACCTGCAATTTTCATAAACCACATGTACAGATGCTCAATTGTCCCAGGCACTATTCAGAAAGTGAAAAAGAATTGCAGTATATATATATATATATACCTTTATAAAGCTTGCATTGATATAATCATTGCTTGAAGTCTGACTGGTGGTTGATCGTTTTAGCCTTACCCTGGTAGTATCAACTAAAGACAAGAAAGGGTTCAACTTTTATTAAGTTCACAAAGTTTCAAGGAGACCCTGCTGGTTGGGCACCGGTATAATCACCATAATTACATATGCAGGTGAAAAAAATCTCACATGGTACGACATCAATATAGCGGTTTTTCTCCCTATTTGCAGCATTACGAGCTTCATTAGAACTTCTCATCAGCTCGTGTCTCGTGTCCTGAAGAAATGACCATGATATATGGAATGCTATCAAAATATAGTTATTAACAGGTGATAAGATATCCTCTGAGGAGAAAAAATCATTCAATAAAAGTGAATTGCAATCTTGTGCAAGAAAATTTCTCTTAGAAGGAATATTTTTTAATCAGTGTGAGTATTAATAGAGTCTGCCCAAAAAAAAAAACCGTGAGTTATAATTGTAAGTAATTGCTTTATTCACAGCTAATCTAGTAGCAGTTATATTTGAACAATATAGATTTTCATATAGTTGTGATTGAAATCATGGAATACCGAATTTAAGCTTTCTTATGTGCAAGTCACAAAGAACACCCAGTCCATCATATCTTGCACCAGTTGATACGGCCAATTGGCCACAATACCATCTTAAGAAAATCACCGAGATGTTCCTTATAATTTTATCCAACAAAATTTCCAATGACAGCTTATAGAATTGACTAATATTGATTCCAACAACGAGACATTAGTCGAACACTGGAAGTTCTCCAAACAAGATGTATTCACAGATATTATTGAGTCTGTATCTAGTAGATCAATGGGAGAAAACTTTTAAGTTTCTTAAATCCAGAAATGGCATCAAAGGACCAGATAACTTTTTATACATGTCAAGTTCAAGACTGACAGGAGTAGTGATCTATAGCAACAACAAATGCCAATCCTACTTTTGTTTTACTCATTGATGTATTATAGCATAGTGAACTTGGCTGAGGCCACTATTTTAGCTCAGTTTTTCTCCTTTTTTTTCGTAATTCTTTGCTCTTTTCCTTTTTTTTTTCGAGCTTACCACTTCATGTACTGAAACTTGTATCACATCACATCACATCCCAATGCTTCAGTTGAAAGCAACCCAATCAAAGTGCTTCACTTCAAAGCAAAGCATAACTAAATACACCAACAAATAAATTATGTGAAGATAGGGCATAACCCAAAGTAATTTGGACTGCACATCTGTCACTTTGATTACAATTCTTCATTTCACTCAGAAAAGCCACTTAATGCTAGTCTGTCACAGCCTGTGTGTGTCAGTAATAATGATCAGTAATTTTCAAACCTACATGCAAAATTATACTCACTTAACATACATAACACAAAAGGGGATACAGAACCTATGAACAAGCAGACCAAATTGCATTGTAAGATGCAAACAGAAAATATAGGATCGCTAAAACAGGTATTCAATTACGGAATTAGCCTGAACAATCTAGTAGTTAGCCAAACTAGGGAGGAAACAGCAACACATTATCAATCAAACATTCACATCACGACGACGAGGAAATCGGACGAACACAGTACATACATACCTGGAGTCTCCTGAACTCGTCGGACATGGCTTCCGGCCGGCCACACATCCCCTCGAAGTACTCGAGCGCCTCCCTGCATAGACCGACCTGCTCGGGCGTCAGCGCCGGCGGAGGCGGCTCGTCGAGGGGCGCCTGGGACGACGACGACGACGACTGCGCCGCGCGGCGAGGGACACCGGCGAAGCGGGCGGCGGCCATCGCCCTGCCGCGGGAGCTCGTGCCGTTCCCCGTGGCCGCCGCGGTGGGAGCGTACTGGCCGGAGGCGGGAGGAGAGGGGCTCGCCGGAATCGCCGCCGCCGCCGCTGCGGTGGTGGCGGAAGCGATGGAGACGAGGGGTATTAAGACACGGTGATTATGTAGAGAGAGAATATATCCTTTTTTTTTTAAGGAGAGAGAATATATCCTAGCAACCAGCAAATGTCACGGAAAATTATAGACATTTACTTCTAATAGTATTAAACATATATGCAAAGTCTCATATACAAATTTTTTATATTTTAGCCTAAAAAGTTTAAAAAATATGACAATTTTAAGAGTAAAAATTTGTTAGAATTTTGTCTTTTTAGGTTAAAATGTAATAAATTTGAAGATAAGATTTTTAAATGTAGGTGTAATACTGTTGGACGTATGTGTCTAATTTTTTATAACTTTTACTAGTTGGTATACACAGAGTGTGTATGAGAAACTTGTGTACATAATTATGGGTGTGTTCGGACACCCCTTTTCCCAACCCCCCTTCCTTATTTTCCATGCGCACACTTTTCAAACTGCTAAACAGTGCAATTTTTGCAAAAAGTTTCTATACGAAAGTTGCTTAAAAAATCAAATTAATCTATTTTTGAAAAAAATATATATTAGCTAATATTTAATTAATTACGTGCTAATGAACTGCTCCGTTTTTCGTGTGGAGGGTTCTGGTTAGGAACTAGTAATAACGAACATACCCTATATTCTCATATAGAGAAGAAGTGGTTACTCTGGAAATATGGCATAAAGTTTCTTCAGGGATAAATCAAACAATAATAAGACAAATGATCACATGATGTAAAAAGATTAACAGCGTCATATATTTAAAAAACGGATGTAGTGTTTTCTAAAGAGTTGGCATTTATCAATGGCTAACTTGTGTTCTCCGTCTTTTACATATGGATTAACGCGGGAAAATATCAACTTATCGTCTTGCTTGTATTTAATTCATTCATTTGTGCTCTAATTAGTGATCATTCATTGTAAACTCAGTTTCATTCATCATTGGTTTAATCGGCAGAAATTAATGGATTTACTCATGGTTGAGCTCTGGGTGGTTTGATATGATGTAGTAGTAGCACATTTTTGTGTCATTTTTTTTCCGAAATGGCCAAATGGTTGGTGATAGATTTTTAGGGCTAAAATCCTGTAGATTTCTAACCTTGAGATTTACTTCGTGATTCGTGTTCCAGCGATCCTAGATTTTTGGGGCTAAAATCTTGTAGATTTCTAACCTTGAGATTTGCTTCATGATTTGTGTTCCAGCGATCCTAGCCCTTCTCCTCTAGCTCCGGTGGCACCTTCTTTTCAAGCTCCAGCAGGGCCGGTGACCCCGACGAAGGCAGGGAAGTTAGGGTTTAGGGTTCTAGGTGGGGCTAGAGATGGGGAAGGGGAAGGAGGAATTCGTCGACCTTAGAGGGATGGCCATGGGAGGCGGCGGAACGGGTGGGTGGCAAGGTGGCGACGCCGCTGCTGAAGTCGTGGAGTTGGTAGCCGGCGGTGGGCCAGTGCTAGTGATGGGGGCAAAGCGGAGCGACAGGATTATGAGGCGGCCGGTGATAGCGGATCCGGTAGCGAGGAGCCACTGGAGATGGGGAAGACGGCGGGGCCAGGCGGTGGTGCTGTGTGGGGGCGACTGTGACAGAGGAGGTGGGGGGATCGTGAGCTTTCCATGGCAACGGTGATACGCACAGGAGGGGGAGGGAGTGGGAACGAGGAAGCAGGAGAAGCTAGGGTTAAGTGTGATGCACGAATCTTAAAAATACTAAATGGATCCTTTTCGCGGCGCCAACATCATTGGCGCCGTGGTTCAACATGACTGAGCCAAAGACATTGGCATCGTTCCCCTAGTCTCCTGGAGAAGCTAAGTCACTTATATGATGGGGAATGACGCCAATGATAGGACCTATTTGTAATTTTTTTCTAAAAAGAACCTATTTGTGATAAAAAAAACTTATTTGTAATAAAAAATATTTACAAATAAGTCCTCGACACCAATAATACTAGTATTAAAGAGCGGTTTGTAAATAATTTTTATTATAAATAAGTCATTTTTCAAAAAAAAATACGAATAAGTCCTCGATGCCAATGTCATCAAAACAGGCCTAAGTAGACGGGATATATGATCCCTTTGTTACTTGTATATTATTATGCTACTGAATAAAATTTACATGCGAGTTCTCTTTTCTAAGGAATGGAACTATTCCATAGAACGAGAATAGTTAGTCCATTTGTTTGTACCATCGATTATTTATTCAAGAAAAAAAAAGACCCTTAAGAATAGTTGATTATTCTAGGACTAGAACTAAGAGTTGTTTAATTGATCTTGATCAAGAAAAAAAAATAGTGATACACGCTTCGATGAAAATAAAAACATGAGAATTAGCAATTATCAGGAGAAAATAGTGCACGAAAAGAACAAGAGATCACGCATTTAAAGTACTAACAGAATATATAACAAAGATCCAAAGTAATATTGTTTTTTGTTACTATCTTACTAATACTGCTATATAGTTTCACAGGATAAATTTAAAAAGGTCGTAAAATTATCCGAGTAATTCCAGTAACATATATACACACCATCACTGTTGTTCCAGGACGGCTGCCTAGCTGCAAGTTTGAGTGCATGTTAATCTGTCATCATCTCAATTCTTAACTAATCCGTCTCCTTCAAATTCACAGCCCAGCTTTCTGCTGAACATTCTGCTTTCACAACTGATGCTAATCCAGGCTCAATGTTACTACCATAATCCATATTGCTGAAAATACAGTTCATGTCAACATGAGTGTCCATGTCATAGAGCAGGTATTGTGCTTCATCCTCCTCATCTTCCTTTGTGTCAAACAAACCACTCCACATTTCAGCTGCAAAATCACCACAGCTAGGAACTATATTCTCTTCAGAAGTGTGACTTTGGCTGCAATTGTTCCCATCAAAGCAGCAGGGTGTCCCTTGGGTGATCATCATGTCAGATGGATTAGATTCTGACCTCTCATTGTTCATCTGTGATTCTTGTGGAGAAATGGCAAGACTTTTGATGTAGTTTTGCAGAACTGTACTTCCTGATTTGGAGGTAGAACGGTTGCGCCGTCGCGCAAATTGCCGTCTTTTTGTTGCATTCCAGTGGTTTTTGATGGAGTTTTCAGTTCTTCCAGGTAGGCATTTTGCTATCTCTGCCCATCTGTTGCCAACTTCCTTGTGTATCTGTATCAGAACCATGTCTTCCTCCTCGCTCCAAGTATCTTTCTGCATTTGTATTTGAACAGAAAAGTTAACTATTCTGTCCATGAATCCTAGGAATATATGATGGTCTCACGGAAATATCTATTGATGCTAATATTTGTAAAATCACCTATTGTTTTGAATATCTGAATTCTAGGCATGCTAAACTGAAATTTAAGAAATGAAAATGCATATGCATTCCCTTTCACTAGCTATAGATTGAAAACCGTAAGGCAAGGGAAAGGACCCTGATGTTAGGCCTCAAATATATATTCATGATAATATTTTTTAAAAAAAGATAACTTGTAAGTTGAATATCTGAAATTCATAAATACTACTAGTAAACTGAAATTCTGAAAGAAGAAATGAAAAGCATAGAAACACAAGGAAATGAGAGTGACCTTGATGTTAGGCCTCAAATGGTTGAACCATCTTTCTCTGCATTGCTTTCCTACTCTTCCAGGCAGCATCCCCCCTATCAGAGACCACTTCTTCAGTCCAAATTGTTCCACTAATTTCACCAGCTTCCTATCAAAATTTGGAAGAACTCAATTTACTCATCACTGGCAGAGTACAGTTGTACAGAGAGCAAAACTTGTGATTTCTAGTTACTGTGGACAGTACCATTACAAAGCATAGTAGTACTTGACAGAATCACAGAGAATTCATCCAACTTACAGTTTTAACTTTCAAATTACAGTGCACAAAAACATTATCAAGTATGCTACTACTTGACAGAATCACAAAGAGTTCATCCACCTTACGATTTCAAATTACAGTGGACAAGAGCATTACAAAGTTAACTTGGTATAGAAAAAAACAAAAAAGAAATTCATCTTTCTTTTACCTGTCTTCTTCCACTGTCCAGTGGCCTTTGACAGCATCAGCCTTCTTGATACCTTTCCTTGACGCCTTGTTTCTTGAAATCAACCTGCCATTCATCTCATACGCACCAAATGCTCCAACTTGAACATCTCTTACAAGATGAGAAACCTCAGTCTTGGGGTTCAACAGAAAGATCGACGAAGCATTGTCGATGAAATCCTTCCTACTTCCTCTTCTGAAGAACTCATGATCAAGATCATGAAGAGTTGCAAAAGGAAGCACAGATCCACCTTCAAGTTCAGACCCATGAACAGTGATGCCTTCAGCTTCAAATGGATGATCAAGATCAGCATGATGATGGAGCTCATCTTGCAGCAGAAAGGAATCAAATGGAATGCCATGAGAGATTGCTGGTTGGGGATTGAAGCAGCTGAAATCCATGGTGAGATTTTCAGAATCTGAATAGGAGATATCGAGTAATGTCTCCTGAATCTCTGAGAGGAGATATAGCATTTGGTAATAAAATCTAAGCAACAACTTAGTAGTGCCCTTAAACTGGGGTGGCCAGAGATAAATGGCAGGTTAATGCAAGTTAATGGATCTCATTTACTGTCATTAACCGAGAAAACCTCATGCATGAGGAGGGAATTAAGGCTCCAATGCTCCCTGCGAGTCTCCAAGACTGCAAACATGCTTGCTATACAGTCGTGCACGTACATAGCGTAGACACACGTTTTCAGAAATGCAACCAAAACATTCACATAGAAATTAACTTTTCAGTTTATAGGCCATGGCCAAAATTTAAAATTTAAATCTTATGTTTATAGTTCATTTTGATTTTTGTATTATAGTTTTTTTTTCAACATTGACTTTTAAGTCGTTATGAACACATATAAAAGTTTTACATATAAACTATTTCCTGGACGCTAATGATGTATGTGAAATAATAGGACATGCATATGGATTGAGATAGCTACAATGCACCCGTTCGTTCTCCATCTGTGTAGACAATATCACGATTAGCATCAACATAAACAATTAATTATTTGAGCAAATAAAAGGATTTCAGAGAAGGTGGTAGGTCCATCCAAGTAAATCATCTTGTTAAGCCTTAATAAGTCGATCGATTCATTTCTCTGCACATATATTAACCTGCACAAAATTGTTTCAGAAATTAATTAATTTTTTTGACGGGAGAAATTAATTAATTAATTAATTTAAGCCTGCTGAAAACAGAATAGAGGCTAAAATGAGAGAGGACGATGGGATTGGGCTCTCTTTTTCTTTTGAGGACGCACGTGCGGCCCAATAAATTAATCAGGCCGGGCTTGCGCATGGGCTGGGCTCGCCGATAATATTAGGCCCGTTCAACGAACGACCATGCGTCCCAATACACCTGAATATATACTGGCGCCTCAAACTCTTTGATAACAGAAAATCTAGATAACGGCATCCCGTAGGAACGAGATGACTTAAAAGGTCTACATTATTTCCATCAAAACAATTGTACACGCATGCGGCACGATTTCTTACTAAGTGGCAGGTCTATACTCCACAACACATCCACGTGTATGTGTCCTTCCTACAGCACGAGGCCTCTAGATACACTGGTTGGGCACTTGGGCCATGTGAATCAATTTGGGCATGCACCTCTGTAGGCTTGACTTACATCTTCTATATACCATGGTCATTTTTAATTTTTCGTTTTCTCCTTTTCTTGCTTTGTTTCTTTTCTTGAGTGAGACACATTGAGATTTAGTATCTTGTGTAAATTAATTGACACAATGATATTATGTAACATAGATTTTATTTTTCTCTCTTTTTGACTGGTGTTCGCTTTTCCGCTGCTATGCTGATACCAGTATGGTACCAGTTGCATGGTACCTGGTACCTGTGACAGCTGGTACCTAATACCTGTGACACCTGATACTTGGTACCTGTGATACCTGACACCTGGTACCAGATACCTGTGATACCTGATATCTGATACCTGGTACGGTGGTACCCGGTGACTGTGGTACAACATGTTGTACACTAATTAATCACACATAAAAATTGTCCCATGACTTCACTTTTCCACGGTATCCCATGGACTAGCTGCCCTCCTTTGATAATAGTACTAACTAGATTTTTGTACGCAGTAAATTAAAGCTTCACCAGTTAGCAAACTATTTAACATAACAAGATTTACAAGTGATGAGATTGGTGTCAATGTTCACAAATTAAACTAAGGTACTGGGCATATAGCTACTCCCTGCATCCTTCTTCTTTATTGCCCCTTCTTCTTTGCATGTTATTTTGGACAATACATTGATGTCTCTCCAAAGTACATGTTTGATTTAGTTATTTTTAATGATATATATACATAAATAAAAAAATCAAGGAGAAATTAAAACATAACTGCATGCAAGTATTTCTCATGATAAATCTATCAACCTGTTTTTTACATTTCAAATCTTAGTAGTTTTCTATGTATTAGTGAGTTAGTAATGTTTTGAGATTGGACTGTAATACTCTAAGCGCCCGTTCTTAAGAATCTTATCAGCCAACTACTAGCTCTAAAAATAGACATATATGTCATTTATAACCAATTTAATAGTGTATCTATACAGTAGTTATATATTGCTAGCACCATTAATACCTAGCTTACCTCTTGTATGCACACAATGTTTTTAAAGCCCATGATGTAGCTAGCTACAATTTTCTTTAAAGGAGAAGCTACAATTTTTGTAGCACACTTTTCTTCTCCCCCATCTCCTCTCTCCTTCATTTAACCATAAATCCCTAATAATTTTTAAAACTGATTATATCACTTATTGTACTTGCTCCAAGACTAGTCTAGGATGTCTACCTATTTGACGATGAATGGGGCAAACATCAATCTTTGTTTCATGGTGACTACAGGGAGTGAACACAAAGATGCGGAGGATATATACAACCTGTAGCTAGCTAGGTCAATATGTGATGTATTTACCTGCAGGCTGCTCTCATGCATGCATGGTCAACCATATGAAGCGGTAAGGTAAATTAAAGTCAAACTGAGCATGTGCATGCATCACTGTATGGGCCATGGGGGACAAACCACAAATCTACAATCTAGGAAGGTATATATATATATATATATATATATATATATATATATATATATATATATATATGTTTGTGTGAATTTGATGGCTACATGATCATCTTTTTGTGGTAAAAAACATTTTTTTTCCATTGTCAACTAAATTAATTAAAAACCTCTCGTCTGGGATGTGAAAATATGGAGATTCTCTTATCTTTTTTTTAAAGAAAAGGAACATATAGAGATTATTTTTGCAAGGAAACATATAGAGGTTCTAGTATATACTGGCATGATATTTTTATTTTACAGTAAATTTCACAAAACTACATGTATTTTGATCAACCTATCATAAAACTATAGATTTAAAATTGTGTATCACAAAATTACAGATTTAACACCATGTTTATAGATTTAAGATATCGTATCAGAAAACTATAGATTTAACATCAATTTTTATCATAAAACTACAACTTGTGTAATCTCAATATAATACTATGGATATAAACTCTAAATTATGTAGTTATTTGATAACTTCATCACTAAATCTGTAGTTTGTGATATGATTCCTTAAATTTATAATTTTATGATAAATTTAGCGCTAAATTTGTAGTTCTGTGATTCATATATTTTAATATGTAGTTTTGTGATAGTTTGGTTAAAGTATCGTACGGTTCTATGAAATTTAATGTACATTTTATTTTCTTTCACAACCTAATTAACCTATATATATATGTTGCTTAATTTACTTCTTAATTTGGTACATTTAGCTTCCCTACTGCCTAGCTAGATATTAGGTCGAGCCAACATACATGCATGAGAGATTCAGGGATAAACAGGCATAATTTTTTTTTAAGAACTACAAACATAGCTAAGAGCATGTGTTGCATTGGTCTACCACAGACATGTCTATATATCTTTTTTATCTGAAATTAATCCGCCTCTTCATATTAAAAAAATGTATTCAGCTATACACGTGTGTTTATGCATAAATATCTACTCCTGTATTAAGCTATGATTGGGTCAGAAAGGTGCACTAATGATGCACCTCTAGATTTGCCAAATGGATTGGTGCTGCTCAAGTAGATTCTAGGCTGGTAGGTAGGTCTTCTAGAAAACCAATAGGACATGCATAGACATCATCACAGGAAGACACACCAAATTTTATAGAAGAGGTAATTGACACCTTTAATTTTATCCATATAAGCTAAGAGGTAGTGTGTACAATATATCACTTCTACACTAACTCTAGCAAACTATTCCTAATATTTTCATTTTATTTGTATGTCCAATCCACTTTTTATTTTCTATCCTTTTTTTGGAGTTTGCGTAAAGATTGCTCCTTACATGAGGGGTGGCTCCTACTCTCTCTCTTTTTTTTTTCTCTTCTCCACCTCACCATATTAGCTCAGATGGCATCTTGAAATAAGTGCGCGCTTAAGGGTTTATGGTACTTGCTCTAAGAGTGGCTTATAGCTAATTACCATCTAAATAAATATTTAAGCATAGTATACATTATGTTTATTACTCTCTCCATTCTAAAATATAAGGCTTAACTTTAACATAAAGATCAATAAATAATTATTATCTTCTTCCCGTTTAGATCAATCCAATAAATATAATAAATATACCCAATAAGGAATAGAGATTTTAAGGGTGAAGATTTAAAAGAACGAATTAAAGAGGAGTGGAAGATGCTAGTTAATTGTATGCATACATCCACGTCTTATATATATTATGAAATAAAAAAGTGTTTGTGTCTTGTATATTTTGAAATCGAGGGAGTATAAGCTGCTGCCTTCGGTGATTTAACTATCTTTTTGTCTATCAACGCCCTGCCACCAGTTGGCCTTCAACCAAGACATGCATACCGCAGTCTACATTTTATATTTTAGTTGGGATTGTTGTGCATCTATCAACTTGAACAAATTTGTTCCATAACTTAATCTGCAGAAAATAGAATTAATATATGTAGAACGTTGCTAGCAGGTTGATGGGCTTTACACGCGCCTGACATGCTAGGTCGAGGGTTTGCATAACAGTATGTGAGGGGTTAGCTCTGCTTAGCAGTATCATGGTTAACCAGAAAACCAAGTGGTTACTAATAAAAAAAATAGGAGGTTTAGAAAACGAATAAAAGGTTGGCACACAAGTTATCACGGTAATCGAGAGGTAAGTGAGTCATATACGAACCCTGGCTCGAGTTCTCTCACGAGGAGGATGATGATGGAGAACGAAGAGGCCAATGGATAATAACTGCATAAAGTTCACTATATCGATATCCCTTTCAATTCGCCCACTAGATAGATTATGTTATACTCTATCCATATCATTTTGATCATCCTATAAAATTTTTGTGATCTTCCCAAAATAATCATCATCTAACAAGTGTTTTTTTTCGTTTATTTATGTAAAGAGTAAATACATCATCATTAAATGTGTTATTGCTTCGCGCAACCAACCAAGATTAATTTCTATTGGTGCAATGACATTCAATATTTCAAACATGAATAATCCATGGAGCACATTAATCAATGAGAATTAATTTAAGAATGATAAATATTTTTGTGTTCTTGGTCTTTATGCTTTTTCTTAGGGGAGGATCAAATTGGGATGAAGGGAGTAATGTCTATGAAACGGATCTAAGAAGAAAACAATTATACTTGCTTATGTTTGGTCAAAATCATTTGTACTGCTATTCAGCTGCACGTATATAGTGGAAAGCGTCGTCTCTTTCCTTGTCATATCATAACTGCAGGGAGTATATATATGTGAACATAAAGATGCCAAGGATATATGGGATTGGAGAAAAAAGTGTTTCATCTGATTGTAGTTTCAATGAAGTTGAGAAAATTAACCCTGCTAGTTAATTAGGTCATCAACATGTGCTGAATTTACCTGCAGGTTGCAAGTGAGCACCCATGGTCAACCAATGAAGAAGTAAAAGTCAAACTGATCGTCACTGTGGATAGTCTCTAACGTTTTGCAATTTTGCATGGTAACCAAGCCAACAAAACCAGTATATACATATGTGTACCCATCATAGAAATTCAATTTGATGGCTACAGGAGCATCTTTTGTGGTAATAATATTCATTTATAGGAAAACCTAATTAATTAACAGCTCCCTGGTCTGGAATTAATGTAATGTGAACATGGAGAGATTCGGATATATATATATATACCAAGAAGATATTTTCCCCATGATCACGAAAGGACCTGTATATAGTTAATTATAAGATAATAGGGGGACATATATATTGCATCACATGAAAGCTAGCTAGTAGTTAATAGTACATATACATATGTGTCTGGTTAAATATGAAAATCAATATGTATTGCCCCTAACCTTTCTTAAATATGAAAATCAATCTAGCCTTTCTACAATAATGCAGAATTAAGTTTATAAATGAGAAAGTAAACTTGTGAACACAGCTATAACAATGAATATGACAAAATGTCCCAAAAAATTAACAAAAAAAGTTTAGTGAAAATCAAATCATTTTGCACTAATTTTATTAAAAAAAAACTTCATCAATGTGATACAAACGTTTCGCATTCCTTGGCTGCCTTTTAATAATTAGGCCATGTTTGGATTTGACGAAATTCCAAAGAAATTTCAAGGGATTCAACTTAGTAAGGAAAATTTTCACTGTTCAACTTTTTTTTTTTTGCAATAACTGTTCAAACGTTTGGAACAAAGGATTTGGTAAATAGCATTCAGACTTTGATTCCTTTCTGCACTTCTCCAATTTCACGGGAAACCAGACCTTTGCACAAGCTCATGCTGAAGCACACTAATAGGAAAATCGTTTTCCTAAGCGGCCAAAAATAGTTTTCTCAGACCGGGGAAAGGGCCACATGTAAACAAAGACCTACGAAAATAGATGATTTTTACAGGCAGCCTAGCGGCCCGCCTGCGAAAATAATTTAAGCGCACAAAAAAAAATCGTCGCCACCACTCATACCCGCCGCCGGCGGATGGATCTAGGAGGAAGGGAGGGAGATGGGTTGGAGCGCCACAGCCACCTCCCCCCCTCGTCGCCAAGACGTTGTTGGCCCTCCTTGTCGCCGTCATCGCCAGGCTGGTAGAGGGAGGAGTCGAGCCACCGCTTCACCTCCTCGTCGCGGCCAACAACTCCTCTCCTCGTCGTTGAGCCGCCGTCGTCACCGGGAGAGGGAGGAGCCGAGCCCATCCCCTCCCCTCCCCTCCCCTTACCTCCTCGTCGCCGCCACCTTCCCTCCCCTCCCTAAGACTGGCTGGCAGTGGATCCACGCGCCCGTGGCGAGCCGGCGGTGGATCCAGGAGGTGTCGTCGTTGTCGTCGAGACCTCCTCGTCGCTGAGTCGTTCCCGTCGCCAGGAGAGGGAGGAGTCGAGCCGCCACATCCCCTCCCCTCCCCTCACCTCCTTGTCGCCGCCACCTCCCCTCCCCTCCCCGAGTCTAGCCGGTGGCGGATCCGTGCGCCCGCGACCGGTCGGCGGTGGATCCGTGTGCCCGGGGCGAGCCGGCAGCGGATCCAGAAGGCGTTGTCATCATTGTCGCGACCTCCTCGTCACTGAGCCGTTGCCATCGCCGGGAGAGGGAGGATGTCGCACGACCCGCCGTCTACCGGGAAGGAATGAGACAGAGAGAGAGAGGAGGGGGAGGGGAAATGAGTGATGGAGAGGTTAAGGATGGGTGAAGGAGAAGATAAGGATGGAACTTAGATATTTTTTCTGCAGGTATGATTTTTGCAGGCAGACCACATAAGGTTCCGCTTGCGAAAATCATATTTTTCTACGCGGACGCCTTGAGAGGCCCGCCTGCGAAAATAAAGTTATTTTCGCAGGTGAACCTCTTAAGTGGTCCGCTTGGAAAAAATTGATCTTCGCAAGTGGACGGCAAGCTCCACCGAGGTTTACATTATCGTAGACGGCCATTTGGCTCCGAGGACCATACCTGCTTGGGAAAAAAAAACCCCACGTCTACGAAAATGTTTTTTCTAGTACGTAGTGGCAGCTGCTGCTAGACCAAATCCTTTGACCACTCTATGTACAATTTTCCTCAATTTTTCATTTCTTTGTTTTACACGTGTATTCTTGTGTTCTATTTTCCTACGTACGTTTCCATTTTTGTGTTTCCTAGCCTTAATTTCCAGCGTGCGGCCATGCCAGCTGACCGGACTTCAACTCCAAATTAACCTGTCTTTAATTAGTCCAAATCATTTTTTTCAACTGAAATATATTTTGTTCTTCTCCACAAATGTGATCGAGAATTATCGAGATTGTGTTGTACAAGAGAGGACTAATTAAAATCTTGAACTTAATGTGTTGTTTAATTTGGCAGTACATATATATTTCTTTTGTAAAAAAATTGGGCAATCAAGATACTTCCAAACTAATATGCATATGCTTGCTTAATTATATATCTATGTCTATATGAAGAAAAGACAATTACTAGACTGGATAATTCCTGATCGTAGCTCTCGTCAACTGCGTTTACCCTTTTCTTTAATTCACAGCCTAAGTTGTATTGTTTTGTTTCCAAATTAAGTACATTCAGATTCCTACTGCCCAGGTATTAGGTTGAGCTAGCTTAGCCTGCACGAAAGGTGCTTCTCATCCAATAGGACAAACTTAATTATAATTATCATATGTATAAACCATAATTAAACAGATAAAAACATATGTTGATCTGACACATGCTAATCTTCATATCTAGTATAGAAAAATATCTCTTGAGCTATCATTGGGTAAGAAGGTACTCAAATAATTGGCATATAGATTTGCCAAATGGAGAGATGCTGTTCAATCCTAGTCTGGTAGGTAGGTCTTCTAGAAAACCCAACATGCACATATAAATCACTACATGACCGCACACTTAGAGTGGCTGCTAATTATCCTCTAACTAAATAATTAAGCATAATATTAGGTTTGGTAAGCAGCTAATTAGGTGGTATATCTACCAATGCCCATCCTCCATTTGGCACTATATATACTGAGTACAGTATTATCTACTCAGCTGTAATTAATTGTCATCTACCTACACACTCATTACAATATATTATTACCTTACTCGAGCTCGCGTTTTCCGAATTGAATATTCTCAATACCGAATCAAATTAACATAGTGAAATGTATTTAATCCTGTCCAATTAATTAAGTTAACACAACACGAAATGTGTATTGATTTAATCTGTATAATGAGTAGGTGATGCAGATCTCATGCATGGCATATTCGATTGGGAGAGAAGAGCTTGCCATTGGCTGATTGCTGTGTCACGCATACGTACACAAATACGTAGATGCATGTTCTACTGACCAAGATACATACATACTACATACTAGTATATCATTGTCAAACGTTGACATCAGTGCTTGAGGAACACACGAAGAAGATGCCCACTTTTCGATGATCATCAGCACTAACAAGTTGTGCTAGCTTGTTGCATGGTGGTCTCAAGTAGCAGAAGAATATATATCTTGGGTGCTACGGGTGCCCTAAGCCAAAAAAAAAAAAGATATACTCTTCTAAGGCGTCCTCCTTTGGACAAACAAATTTTGTGCGAATTTTGAAGTGTTGAATAGTCCCACATTGGTTGTGGAATGGCAAATGACCTAAGATATAAGTGGCTAGCTTTTGGGGTGGGAAAGACCATTTACGATCCTACATAAAGGAACTGAACTAAATTTCTAGCTTTTGGGGTGGGAAAGGCCCTTTACGATCCTACATGAAGATCCTACATGAAGGAACTGAACTAATTTCTACGATATATTCATGTAATATTCATGCGTTTCACAGAAGTCGTAAAGGCTTTTTCATAATATCGACAAAATATGTAAGAAGCTTGAATTACGCCATGGCACAAGATCTCAATTCCAAACCTGAAATACATGATGAAAAAAAAAAGCCAGTCTATTCATAGCCCAAGTTGAAATCCTAAGTTCATATATATATAGATGTTTTATTTTTATTTTTATAACTTGTTCTATGCATCATATCAAATTTGGATATGAAATAAAATTTGCTTTGGATATGAAATTTTATCATATATATAGATGTAGGATTCCTTATAGAATGTCCGATAACTTTTTCAAGTTTAGTAGCACCGGTAGCAACCCGGCGGGGTTTGCTCACCACATGTATCAAGTAGTGTTATATATCCTTGACGGTTTTACATGAATATATTAATTTCTATATTTTTCAAAGCGAAGTGGTCAAATAATGGACAAATATTTGATAGAGGAACTGTTTTATTAAGCAGTTGTGTCTCCCCCAAGTGGTTTGCATAAATTATGAGATGATTCAATGGTGGCTGACCATATGCTACTTACCCTTCAGTGAATGATGGTTATACAACTTGTTGTAGGATGAGATCATAGAATTAACACTCCTCTACATGTAATTTTCTTGATATGTACTGATAGATATGGATATGATATATTGATATATGTGGATCATCTTCCACAAGAAATTTTCCATGCATGACCATTCCAAAGGGCCAAATAACTTTTGAAAAAACAACAAAGAAAGAATAAGCAGCAATTGCACAAATTAATTAATCAGATGAATCCAAATCTCTCCAAGTCAGTTAATAACCATTTTTGTTGCAAAAGGTTTTGGGACAGAGACTGGAAAAAAATCAGTTACTACTAAAGTCGAAAAGGATCACAAAAGGTCACTAGAACAACAACCACATGTTTGTCTACCTTCTAGAAGACCGAACTAAAATGTTGCATGCTTCATGGACCTGACGACTTGGCTGCTAAAATTTAAGTGCTGACCACACCACGACGTCTTGCAGTGGTAGCTGGTGATGACTGATCATCGATGAGTAAGTAGCTAGGTAGGTAAAGCCATGTAGCTACGCGTAGTACGTGTCACCTTCCTTTTGAAAAGTCTCAATGCATGCGATCAATGGCAAGTCCAAAAAGTTTTAGAGCTTTAATAAATCTTATTATATCGAGTGTTTTGTGTAAAAGTTGTATTTTATTTCGTTGAAAACCATTTAAATTTTATTATGAATCTATTATTAGTTCAGATGGTCATTGGGTAGAGTCATTGGACGGTATATATCGATCTGCCCCGGCCTGCATGCAATGATATTTGGCTTTGTGCCATTTGAATATCGTGTATTTGCCGTGCCATCCTTATGTGTAATCTTGTTACTATTTTTGTCCCTGGTATATGTAAAAAATAATAAATTAGACTTGATGTAATATAGAAAAAATAATGTGTAGAGGAACATTAATTGTCACTATAAATACGATAAGATATATGCACAGTATGCAAATGGGAGTATACGTTATACATGGATTTTGTTGAAAAGTTAGAAAAAAATAAATAAGGTAATACTCCTGTCTAGTTGTACTAATTGTTTGAGTCGAAGATCTTAACTAGAGCTCGAATCAGACACAACTATGGATGTAATCGGCAGTGCTCGCTGCTGAGGCTGCAAGAGCAAAAAAAATGGCTGTAGCGACAGCTAGCAGCTGAAAAACAGTCACAACCATAGCGGCTGCATCAACTAGCAGTTCCGATCAGCCCATATAATGAACTTGCACTACGGAAAACTCTGCCCTTATATATGCATGTAGTGTGCTTGATTGATCTTCCTCCAGTCGAAATAAATAATATCTGAATATTCTCTGAGAAATTACATCGCTTTTAAAATATTTATGCATGCATTCAGAAATGAATAATAAAATAGAATTGCCGTACAGTACAACTTTGAAATTAACCATGCTCCTCATCTATATTCATACCATCGGGTGTGTGTGTGCATGAATATATATTCTTCTGGACGGTTTTGTTAGGGTTGTGGATAGAAAATCAAGGGATAAATATTTCTATTTTTTCCCATTAGACACGCTTAATTTAATTCGGGTTGGATTGGAAAATGAAAATCGATCTTGTGCAGGGTATGGGGTTGAATACGCGATGTGCAGGTAGACACGTCTCCATCACCACTGAGCTGTAATAATTGTGCCATGGTTACATTTGAATGAATTTTAGATCGAATGTTGGTTAGGCAGCCCTTATTTTGAATACCGAGCATCTTCAGCAGAGCACCTAAATTAAGCCCCCAAATAGTTTTTGAGGTGAAGGGAGAAAAATAAAGTTCTAGCAGAGCCCCTATTAAAGGCCCCAAAATAGGAAGGCTCCCAAATTTCTCCCCCTAGCCCTCAATCCTGGGGACTCTAGACCCAACCCCTATCTCTCCTTTTTTTTTTTTTTGGATCGGTGGAAAATCCCGAGCGCGCACCTCTCTCGTCTCTCTCGTGCCTTGGCTGTGCCGTCGCCACCATTCTTCTTTTTCGCGTAAGCCGTCGTCAACCTTGCACGCATCAACTCCGGCGATCAACGTCCCACACTGTCGCTCGTCCAGATCATGTACTTTGCACATCGCTGCTCCACTTCCTTCTGCCCCTTTTCATGGTTATGAATCTTGTAATTTAATCATTAATTTGCAGAAATCAACCTTCTATTGCTGATGTGCATTACTCATCGATAATTGCATCAGTTAGTGACAGGTTGGATCAATAACTCAATATTCTAAAAACTGGAAAACAAGGTCTTTTTACTGAACTGATGCATAAAAGAAGCGGCAGCAGTGTACAGTATATGAGCATTTGGCATTTGCTACTAGTATATTTTAATTTTATTGCATCTCTTGCTCCAAAATTTTTTACATGTTTGAAAAATGAGTATATGGCATTGTGTCCGCACCATATTTACATGTTTGAAAATTTTGATGTTGAATTTGAATTGTATACTTTGAAATTTTGAATTGAAGTATGGTTAAATTATACGTGTTAGAAATATTTATATTTGAATTATTGTGGTGTTAAACATAGTGTAAACATAGATTGTGTATTTTAAAATACAAGAGAAACATGAATAGAGGCTAAGAAATAGGGGCTACTGGCTACTACTGGAGTTGGAGGTTTTTTTTTTCCTTGGGAAATAGGGGCAGCCCCAACTTGTAGCTAGGGACTTCAAAATAAGGGAGATGCTCTTATGTTTTCTTCCTTTATTTTGAATATTAAGAACCATTTACGCGTGCGTGTATGTGTATTAGACAGGACTAAAAGAGAATTACTCAAAATATTAAAACATATTTGGAAATTAATTAACGTACGTAATACCTTGAAGAAAATAGATCGAGGAATATCGAATTATAATTTGGATCGACCTATATATGCATAGTTTTGTACGCATGCTAGACGCAATTAATACGCCTGGCTGACGTAATTTAGCAGATCATCTCTTTGTACATTCGAAGACTAAAACGATGGGTTTACTACGTAAAAGGTGACCATTTTTTCTACTGCATGTGCTATGCTTTACTACTGTAACATTTGATCACTAGCTAGACTCAACAAAAGATTCGTGAGATCGCGATATATATATATATATATATATATATATATATATATATATATATATATATATATATATAGTAAATTTGTTTGGTGCTCCATGGTGCCCGGCACCATGATTGAAATTTACTATATACCCAATTCAAATGAGTATGAAACTTTTTCAAATATTTAGGTATTAACGTTAACTACTTTACTAACTAGTTCAAAGCAAGTTTGAACTGAATTCAAACTTGCTTTTGTTAGATTTTGATTCTAGGTATATAGCATCCAAACATATATATATATATATATATATATATATATATATATATATATATATATATATATATATATATATATATAGTAAATTTGTTTGGTGCTCCATGGTGCCCGGCACCATGATTGAAATTTACTATATACCCAATTCAAATGAGTATGAAACTTTTTCAAATATTTAGGTATTAACGTTAACTACTTTACTAACTAGTTCAAAGCAAGTTTGAACTGAATTCAAACTTGCTTTTGTTAGATTTTGATTCTAGGTATATAGCATCCAAACATATAATTAGTTAGGTATGTAATAATGGATTGTGAAATAAAGTTAAATTTGAGTTGTTTTGTTGCTAGGTATAGGTATGAATCGAATACTTATAACTAGGTATATACTCACAATTTGAAAATTTTGAAAAATTTGGACGAATTTGTGTATTTCATACCATGGTGCCCGGGCACCATGGTGCCCCATATGAGTGTCCTATATATATATATATATATATATATATATATATATATATATATATATATATATATATATATATATATATATATATATATATATATATATATATATATATATATATATATATATATATATATATAAAATTAAGTTGCTGTCAAAATATATAGTATATAGCTAGTAGTACGACGTACACGACGGTCTATTGTTGCATGTATAATCGCATGGATCGATCTACTGGGACTTAGCACTTACGCTATGCTGACATACGAATGAATAACACAAGAAAAACTTTACTTTGCTGCCGTGCAAGAGTCGTAAGCAAAGCGTGGGCAGAAGAAAATCGATATCGGTTAAATAATTAATTTGCAACTTATTTTAATTAATTAAGTTCAACTAGTACATTTATATGGAAGACATGTACATGGTATGTACTAGAACACGATGAATAGATAATATATTATATGCAAGCTTAATAATCAGAATTAATTTTTGCATTGAAAATAATGTATTGATTGGACGACGACGTACGGCCCATATAATCATCCTAATGTACATTAAAAATAGAAAAAGAAAGTATAGTCATCAACCCTAGTCTACCGTTAAATTTCTCTTCAAATTTTGGTCGTTGCAGAGAGTAAGTTTAAAAAAATTGGTCTGGCTTTAATTCAATAGAAAAATCTTGCTGTAATTAGTAAAGTTTTCCCTGTTTAACTAGATTCTAAAGAACAAAAGGTAACATTCATAAATTAAACGGGCCGCATATATAGACAAGGTTTATTTTCTTCTACTAGCTAGGTTTGCTCAATGCTCCATTTAAATCGAACAAACAAGCTAGCTTATTACGAGATCATCGTGTACAAAACACTGTAAACTAGCTAAGCATAGTAATAGACATGCACACATTAATATTCATGGAGAAAAGGTCAGGAAATCGCACTGTCATTTCAAGAAGGTACAAAGTTATATAAACCGTGAATGATAGTAAATGAACTGTTTCCTTTTCATTGTTGAGGACACATCCTTTTCCTTCTCATTAAAATTTCCTCACTTTTTTCTTCCTAATTGACCATATATCGTAATATACTATTACTAATACAGTAGCACTACAAATAAGTTCCAACTAATTAAGGACATGCGTGACCCCACTCTCTGCTGCACGGTTTCATATGTGGATCTCTTTTTTTTCCAACGCCCTCTACCTCAAAAAAAACGAATCTAGCACTGATATGTCCAAATTCATAGTACTAAGATATATCATATCCAATACTAAGTTGATTTTTTATAGGACGGAGGGAGTACTCTCTTCATCCTAAAATATAAGTATCTAGAACTGAATGTTTGTTCAAATTTTTATTACTAGAAATGTCTTTATCTAGTCCTATATTCTTATATTTTGGAACGGGGGACGTACCGTCTACACACATGCCGATGCCCGCATAGATTCTCCTGTAGCTAGTTTAGCAGCTTCCTTTATGTCTTGACCAGTCAATGGCACCTGAGCAAAGCTCTGCTACTCTCCATGGTGATGCTCTTTGAAACTGGTTATCGTCTCTGTTTCAGAATATAGTAATTTATAATATTAAATTAAATATAACAGATTCTAATAATATGAATCCGAAATAATCTCATCTAACTGAATTTATAGTACTAATATATGTATTACGTACTCCCTCCGTTCCTTAATATAGGGCGTGGCTGTTGTAGTTGCAAAGACCAATAAAACCGTTTAAATAGTAGTTATGCTGATTAATTCTCTCCGTTCGAAGAGCAACGTTTCGGTTGTTGCGTGGTAGATACGCTAGCATTAACCACCATGCATGCAGCGTGCACTCGACCTGCACTTTCCGCGCGAATAGCTAGCATGCATGCAGATGCATTTAAAAGCCAAACCGAGTCATCAGTTAATTCTGCATGCACCAGTACAGGAGCCGAGGATTACTCATCAATTCCTGCATGCACCGAGAAGCTGCCGCCTTGTATTATGGAATCCAGTTGAAAAGATGTTACGCCCTGTATTTAGGAACGGAGGGAGTATGTTAGAACGGAGGGAGCACGTGTTACTACGTACATCTGTCCCGTTAGCTAGCTTTATACTTCCAACATTTTAAAATATAAGATATATGTTATTTTATTATAACAAAATTTTCGATTAGCACAAGTACCCTATTATGATATAATTTCTCTATTATGGTATCAGTTATATGTGATAAGAAAATGTTGTCATAAGTAATTTAAATATGAACATAATAAATTCAATTTTATGTGACAAAAGACTAATTGTTGGTGAAAATATTATCCTCAAAAAAATATGTCTTATATTTTAAAATAGGGACGCGTATTTTTTCGTTAAAGAATATGGTGAAATTAAATACGTACGAAGGATGGTTGTGATTAGTTGAGATGAGTATGTAGGTAAAAAAATAGTTATATTATGAAATAAAATTTGAATGATATAATTAGCTACAATAGTAATAATTAAAGCATATATAGTTGACCATGAATTCTTGACATGATCTAGCTTGGTGACATATATTGGACGCATCACGCATGCATGCCCAACCTATCTAGATATGCTAGCAATTTCTTCTTCCAGTGCCATGGATTTCAACCTCTTCTCTTTGAAACTGGTGCTACACGCATTACAGAGATGTCACCATGATTGTCTCCTGTAGTATACTCCTGTCTTTGAGAGTAATCTTCGTCATAGTGCTGTCACTCTTATGTGTAGTTCCAAAGGTTAAAGTTAAATTATCTGTGGAAGATATCATATGTGGGAACTGTTTATTACACTCCATCAGGCAGTTGCCGCAGTTCATTTTTGTAAAAAAAAAGAAGAAAGAAAGTTGCTTCTATTTACATATTTGTTGTTCAGTTAATATCTAGAAAAGAACTGACATCATAATTAGTTATGACAATTATCGTTTCTACTTTCATACATCTTTTACAGAAATTAAGGTGCAATCATATTATCATAATTAGGTATAACTCTAGCTGTCTATGACCCTCTTGCTAAGAAAAGATGCCATAGCTTGGTGCCAATTGCCAAATAGTGTCTTTTCTTGAAAATAAAACATATAAAGACCGAGTAGCTAGGAATGGATAAGGGATAGATAGCAGGAAAGTTTGATCATTTCTTGACGGAATTAGAATTAACACATGCATATATCGGCTAGCTAGCTACTGTACCTACTGACCAAAAGAGAGCTATAGTACACTTCTGACCAGTTAGATTAATCAGCAATCCAGCATGCTTCCATGCAAGACAAATACTACCTTGACTGCATTAAGGAGAAAGCATTACATCTGTAGAACGTTTCTTTTACCAGTCAATGCTTAATTACGCTAGCTTAGGTCTCACGATCTGTTCATTTTCTTACATCTGTTCATTTTCTTGGATTGTTTTGGCCCCATGCAGGCAGATCGTTGCCAATTATTCTTCAGATTTGAAACCTTCGGTTTGACAAACTCAAAGGTTCCAAGCCAGTACAAAACTCTATTGTCCACTCCTGAAATCTGGCCCGTTTAATTTGGACAAAAGATGCATGATGATCGATAGAGCTTGAAGAATTCAAAAGATCCCTGCATGGGGAAAAATTCCATTCTGATCTGACAGCAACTACAGATAGAATTAATGGTAGTACCACTGTTAAAAATTTGGCATATGCACCAAATTACATATATACATAAGCCGTCGACTCAAGAATTCTTCACGTACTACGTGTTACCTCATCGATCATTTTTGGCGGTCCTGTTGTATCAATATGATGCATGCATTGACCAATCGATCGACTTCAAGTATATATATCTTGTGTATATTTGTTGATTTGATCAATTCAATTTGGTATAGTACTTGCATTATTGCACATTTGCATGGCACTACTTAGACAAAGCCTTTTTCAGGCGGTCAAAAAGCCAATGGTTTTCACAACTCGTGAAAATTAATTTTCTCAGACGAACCCTTTAAGATGACCCCCTCCCCTTACAACTATGCAGGCGAGCAATCGCAATTGAAAATACGACCGACTACCTATGAAGATATATGGCTTCGCAGTGAAAAAACGTGTTTTAAAATATGGTTCAATTGCCCATATTCTGCATTTTTTTAGAGGTACTTAATCGTTTTTTCTATTAAAAGTATATTATATGCACATTAGATATTCATGTATTCGAACGACCTATATATATATATTACTGTTAAAACTAGTCATGTAATCAGAATATTGATATTTATTTGCTTTCGACATGCAAAACAGTATTACTGAAAATTTTTATATCTCAAGATATATACTTCTTTCATATAATTAAACTTTTATTATATATATTTGATAATTGCAAAGCTCTACTCTCTTCGTTTCATATTATAAGTCGTTTGATTTTTTTCCTAGTCAATTTTTTTTAAGTTTGATCAAATATATAGAAAAATATAATAGTAGTTTCAACACAAAACAAACATATTATCAAACTATATTCAATATGTTAAATTTAATGAAACTAAATTCATACTTTAGATGTTGTTAAATTTTTCTATAAACTTGATCAAACTTAACAAGGTTTGAATTAAAAAAAAAACAAATGACTTATAATATAAAACGGATGGAGTATTAATTATGACTTAAAATCCATTCAGCGTTAGTTAAAAGAGGCTAATAAGGATTTGCTGCTTGTCTCTCCGTCTCTTTAAGCATGTGTCCGTCCTGAGATGCATTTATTTATTCATGTGTGTGCTGTAATAATAAAAGAAAAATCAATGAAGATTATTCATACAGACGTGTTCTGCTACATACAACAACATATACCTACCGCGCTCTGGCTATTTTGTTGGATTTTGGATTTTGGTGGCGCAGCGACCTCATCAAGACCACCTTACCTACTACACGTACTTCTCTGCATGCTACCTACATAGACTTTTTTTTTAGGTTAGAAATATAAGTGGTGTGCTTAATTGTACATTTATGCAAGTAATTTTTGTGCCCAACATGGCAACATATATATAGTATAGTATTCATTCATGCACGTTTAATAATTTTGGAAAACATATATATTAATTGGTTGATGTTTATATATAGGAAAGTGAAAAGTACGAATTACCCCACTGAACTATAATGTCGATTGAATTACCCCTCCCCCGAACAACAAAACCGGACATTTTACACCTTCAAGTATTCATACCGGACAAGTTACCCCCTGAGCACTATTCTGAGTGGTTTTGACTTAAGCTTGCACACATGGCGCCAACATGGCAATCCAGTCAGCAAATAAAAAATAAAAAACGTTCGGGCCCACCTGTCATCGCCAAATATCTCTCTCCCTCTCTCTCTTTCTTCCTCTCTCTCTCGGGCGACCGGCGGCCGACGGCGGAGGTGGACCTCGCTCCTCGCAGGGATGGAAGGCGGACGGCGGCGTGCGGGAGGCTGCGGCGTGGGCGCACAAGGATGGGTGGTGGACGGCGGCATGCGGAGGCGGGCACGGCTGGGTGGGCAAGGCGAGAGCGGCGGGGACGGGCGAGACGAGCGCGGCGGCGGGGAACATCGAGGCGAGCGTGCGCGGCGGGGAACATCCGCACTGCACCGGTCAAAGACGATGAACTCCGATTCCTCCCCAATCTCTCTCTCTCGCAAGCACTCGGGCGGCCGGCTGTGGCGATGGAGGCGGAGTCGCCCGAGCGGCTGGTGGCGGCGGCAGAGGCAGACCGGGTGGCGGGTGACGGTAGCGGAGGTGGACAGGGCGGCCGGTTGCGAAGGTGCGGCTCGCCCGGGTAGCGAGCGACTGGGGCAGAGGCGGGGCTCCACTGCCCGAGCTCCGCCTCTACCCATCGCCGTCGCGCCTCGAGCTCTGCCTGCCGCCGAAGCCGTCGCGCCCTGGATGAATTACCCTCCTCCGCCGCCCGAGCTTCGCCTCCACCCATCGTCGTCGCGCCCCGAGCTCTGTCTGCCGCCGTCATCGACTCGCTCTACAGGCCCCTCCACTCGCCCCCTCCGCCGTCTCGACGAGCCATGCACTGGCAGTTGCGGGTGTCTCGAGCTTCGCCGCCCGAGCGCCAGCAGCTGCGGGCTCCTCCTCGTCAGTCGTCATGACGACGCCGCCCTGCAGCCGGCACTGGGGATATGGTGACGCCGCTGCAGTTCCTCAGCCAGCTCCCGCTGCCGTCGTCTTGGAAACCCCTCTTCTTGTGCACTTCCTTGCTGTAACGCCCCGCTTTTCGCGAGACGTTAAAAGCTAATTTACTGAAAATCCTAATTGCGAAAATTTCGTTCTTTGAGTGTTGAAGTCTAAGTTGTGCCAAAGATCTCAATTTACATCCCTCCTTTGGTCCATCTTTGTGCTATCAAAGATCGTCTCCTCAAAGTTTCCATCCCAATATAGTCCCGAAGCTCGATTCCTTCTATTCGGAATCCCCTCCTGGAACCCCATCCGTGAACTTTGTCGAATGCCCGGACCCTAACTCCGTCCAAGGATTCACCTTCGCGTCATAAACTCTCTCCTTGGTTCCTTCAAACCGATTCTCAAATTCGAATTCAACCTCTCAGGTTTTGATTCATCTATCTTTCTCTCTGTATTGGTTCGTCAATCTACCCTTGTTTTCTTTCTCGAACTTCTGACCCAAGTCTGAATATGCAAATCGAGATCACTTCCACCCTTGAACTCTAAACCCCAAGATTCAATCCCTTTCGCCTTGAGTTCTCCCCAAAATGATTTCCGTTCCGAAATAATCTCGAAGTCCGAACCCTTCTATTCAGACTTCCCTCCAAAATCCTTACCCACATATCTCGTTGAGTAGTCAAACTCAAACTCCCAAGTTACACTCTCTTTCTCTAAATTATCCATCTCACTTTGACTCGTCTCCGAATATTGTTCCCTTCCTTGACTCCTTCCTATTCTCCCGAGACCGAGTATCAACCTCGAAATTCAAATCCAGACCCCAACTCTAAAACCTCCCAATTAAATCTCTCTGTGAAAGTCTATTTAACCTCCCTCATAGGTTGGATTCCTTCATCCTTTTTCCGGTCCACCTCTTCCTTCTCTTCCATCCCATCTCTCTCTGAGTCTCGACCTATCCATCTGTCTATCCGTCCCTCTACCTATCAACCTATCTTTCTGTCTATCTATCTATGGCATTCTACCGCTATCTCCCTTGTTCCATTTTTGAATAATGATCTTCCCTTTTTGAAATCCTCTGAAATAATCCTTCGTGCCGCCAAATATAAATCTATCCCAAAAATACCAAAATTCCCGCTTTTGAAGCCCTTCCTTGACCCCTCCCTTGGATCCACCTTGAACCCTCGTGTACAAATATACAAATTGAATTCAAATTCAATCTCCACATCAAATTTCTCTCCAAATCAAACCTTCCAGTAAAAGTCTATTTTGCCTCCCTCCAACTCGCTCGGGCCGAAACCATCCTCGGCCCATCCTCTTCTTTCGCCAGCCTCTCCATCGCACGTGCGCCGCACGTGACTCCCTCAGAGAGCGCCCTCTCTCTCTCTCTCTCTCTCTCTCTCTCTCTCTCTCTTTCTCTCTCTCTTTCTCTCGGCGTCGCTTCCCGCCGACGCCGCCCAAAATTCCAGCCGCCGCCTTCGATTCCCGCGCGCCCGTGCGCGTGGCCGACCGCCTGGGCGCCGCCATCGCCACCCTCGGTCGTCGCCTGCCCCGACGACCACCGTGTCCGCGCTTGCCTTCAAACCGTCCCCGTCCTTTTGCTGTCGTCGCCGGCGTCATCCTCTCGGGCCCGGCGCCCCATGCCGCATGCATCCAAAACCATGAGGTGCGGCTCGTTCTCATCCCTTTCCTCCCAAAACGGAAGGAGCAAAGCTCCCTTTCCTCCTCCTCCTCCTTTCGCTTTTTCCCCTCCCAGGTAGCGAGCTCCCTACCTCCACTCCTTGGCTTCTTGTTCAAAAGGCAGAGCCGCTGACGCCGCTGCAGCGCCTCGCCGCCCTCCACCTTGACCGCACCCGCTCACCCCGCGCCAATCCTCCCGTGCTCGCGGTTCGATTTCCACCACACGATCCACCGCCTCCACCACCCTTTGCATCCTCGCCGTCGCTCGTTCTCGCGGCGGCCATGAACACCAGCCGAGCGCCAAGAAAACCGCGGCCACCTCGAACCGACCTCGCCGCTCCCACTCCGTCTCTATAAAACCCACCCCCTGTGCTTCCTCCCTCCCTTGCTTCATTCCCCCCCCAAGCGGCGGAGCCCTGCCGCCATGGGAACTCCTCGCCGTCGCGTCGAGCTCCATGTCCGGCGACATCTCGTCGTCGCACGGTCCGTCCTCTGCCGCCTCCTCCCTCAACCTCGGTCGCCGTCGCGCGGCCAACCCCGGAGCATCGCCACCGCCGCGACCAAGGGCGCCACCGCACGCCTCCGTTCCCTTCCCCGGCACGCCCGCCGTGACACGATGCCGCCTCGGCATCGCGTTCGTCGCCGTGCGCCGCTGCTCGTCCATGCGCCGCCATCGGCCTTCCCATCCTCAACTCGCCGCCGACGCCGTTACCTCCCGTCGGTGAGCTCCTCACCTCCCTTTTCCGCTATCCCAGCACTCGCGTAGCTCGCGTCGCGCGTGCTCTGTTTCCGCCGCCGTGCGCAATCGAGAGCCGCTGTTGGCCTCCCTCTCGGCGACTCCTCTAGCCACCGCCGTTCTTGAGTTCCCTCTCTACCTCCCCAAGGCGCTGTTTCAGCCGCTGGCCTCCCCTCTCGCCCTCGCGTCGCGTCGCCCGATTCGCCGCTGCCGCGCTCGGCCACCTCCGCTGTGCCTCCCCTGCCGTCGGCCTCCCTCCTCTCCTTGATTCCCGGCGCCGCCACCTTCCTCGGGCCCCCTCTCGACCTCCTCAACCCCTCCCCCTGGCCGCCGACCTTCCTCCTCGCTCCCGCGCCGTGCCGCCCCTCCCGCCGCCGCAAGGCGCCGCCGCGAGCCACAGCCCGATGACCATCGGGTCCCGCGTCACCGCGTGTGCGCCGCAACCCCATACCGTGTCCACTAAGCCCGAGCGCGCGAGCCGCATCCCTTCCCATCGCGCATCCACGTCGGCATCCCGGCGAGCTTCGCCGCCGCCGCCGGCCGTCGTCGCACGTCGTCTTCCCAATCCGAGCCATGGAATCGGTTCGCCTTGACCTCCTCTAGCCACCGGTGTTCGTCGCTCGCTTCGGCTCGCCGCCGTTCGCCGGATTCCGCCGCGCGCCGTGAGCCGTCCGATGCCATTCCCGCCCCCCCCCCCTTTTCTCTCCCCATCCGACGTGGCTGCCCACGTGGCGTTGACCGGGCCCGCCCCTGCCCAGTCAGCCGGTCAGCCGTCCCCCTCCCCCTCTCTCCCCTGGCTCATGGGCTTGGCCCATTGGCCAGCCTTCCTCCTCGGCCTAACAAAACAAAGGAAGTTTACTTTTACTCCCTCTTCCGAGTCCAGTGCTCACACACCGAAGAGCTAAAAGTCCGCAATTGCTCCCTCCAATTGCTCCTCTCTCTCTCTCTCACCTTCTTATTAGCCCTACTCGTCAATGAGTCAAAGATAATCTTGAGAATGTCTTTTCCAATATTCCACAAATATTTCTCTCTTCTATAAATTCAGTAAATCATTTTATCTTATTTCGTGAGTTAATAAATCTTTTTCCCTTGATCCCATAAATCAATTCTCTATTCCGAAATTTCATGAATCATTTTCCTTATAAATCATTTCCTTTGGTCCCGCACGTCAGAGACGGTCAATAATATTCTTGAGAATATTATTTCTATAAATTTCATGAATCAATCTCCCCTGGTTCCACAAATATCTTCCTTCGCCAGAAATTCCAATTAAACTTCCAAAATTCGTATCTCTCGATCCAATCGTCCGATTGACCCCGTTCCACTTCCAGTATTTCCATAAAATCGAGATCTATTTAATGGCACTATTATTTAGTCTAAATAGGGTCTTTTTCTTGGTCTCTTGTTTAGGTTTTTGTTTGTTTGCGCATAGTTGCGGTTACCGGATTTTCGTCGATCGTGGATTTCTCGAAGATTCGTGAAGCTCAGTGAAGACCTTGAGCAAGGCAAGCCACCTTTGAACATATTGAGCCTATATTTGAACTTAATTAATTTGCTTGCAAAATATTATGCATTGATAGGATTGCACTTAATCTGTTTGCCCCGTCTGCAAGGCAGACCGGTGGGCCTACCCAACTTGTTGCACTGATCCTTCCATTGTTAATTGTTATATCATGTTCCCTTGTAACCATCTAGTTGCGCCTCGATATTCATGCACTCTGTGCGAGTATCGACGGTCGCCTTCAAACTTAAAATCTGAGTAACTTCTTGGGTAAAACTTGGTTTACAAAAGCTTTGGAAAACCCGACGCCTGGGTCGGTGCCTTGTGAAAGAAAATGAGTTTTAAAAATAAAACTCGCGACACAAGGCCATTCCTAGGCGGAATACTTGTGTGGTCGCATCTAAGGACCGATTCCTTTGGAATTACATCCGAGCATACAATAGTGCGACCACACGGGTGGAATGGGATGCCCCTGGCTGAGTAAATTGCTAATCGGGGGAGCCTTGATGCCGAGAGACATGTGGATTCAACGGGGTGGTGTCGGGGAGAACCCCCGGGCTTCCTGGCACAGTATGGTCTGGGACCTAACCTGTTGTTGGTCTGGGACCCCTCTCGTCGGCATATGGCAACCCTGTGTCTGCTCTCGAAATGCCTTGTCATGAAAGCCCTTAGGTCACCAGACGTGGCCGTTCTGCACGGGCTGGGTGATTCGGGTTAGTAATGTCATGTGGGTAAAGTGTACCCCCTCTGCAGAGGTTATTAAACTGTTCGAACAGCCGTGCCCACGGTCATGGGCAGATGTGAGGTGATTCCTTAGCGTAGTTTTTGTTTTACCCTGTTTTATGAAAAGGTGTTAAGGTTTGGGAAACCTAATGTTTGGGAAGCATTTAGCTGTCCGGGGGACAGCGGGACCGGGTGTCCCTGGAAGTGATTGGTCATTTGGGGACCACTATTATCGGGAAGTTTGGAAAATTGGTTTGGTTTGGGAAAAACCAGATTTGAAGCCAACTCTGGGAGTTGTGCAAATCTTGATAAATAAATTTGTTACTTCTCACCTCTCGACCGAGCTGAGACTTGTCTCGCTCTGGTTGTGGAAAGCACACACTTAGATTGTTGAAAACTTGAAAATAAAACTGTTTGCAAAATAACAGCCTTCCCTTGAAGCCTGCATTAACCACCTAAGTTCCCCTGGTTTGCTGAGTACGTAAGTACTCACCCTTGCTCTCTATATAAATATAGTTCTGCCAGCTCCAAAGATGAAGTTGAAGTGAAGTAAAGATTAGGGTTTCATCCTAGTTCCCTGCTGCTGCCTGTGGTGTTGGGTGTTAGACCGTTGGTTCCGCTGCTACTGCTGTTGTTGGTGTTCGCCTCGTCCGTGTCGTCGGTTGCATTCTCGGGCTGTCTGAGCTGCAACCTAAGTTAAGATAAATAAGTCCTCTATTTATTTTAAGGATTGCAATGATTCATATTTGTCACCGTGGGTACCAGCGCTATGTCCTGGGACTGGTACTGAGATCGCGGTTTCGTAGGAAGCGGTTTGCGCCGTTTTTCCCACGACACGCTCCTGTCAGGTGCCGTTGTACGGCGGTGCCAGATTGGGGTGTGACACTTGCTCCGCATCACTGCCGCTCGCGCCGCTGCCCACCCCTACGTTGCCCCGTGAGAGAGAGAAGAGAGAGAGAGGAAGAGTGGAAGGAGAGGAATGACAGGTTGGTCCCATATTTTTTTAAAAAATAAAACGCTGACTGGTTTGCCATGCTCTAGATTGGGTCGAGGGGGTAATTCGTCCGGTATTGAAAGTTCGGGGTGAGAAATGTCTGATTTTTGGGTTTATGGGGGTAATTCGGTTGACCGCAATAGTTCAGGGGGTAATTCGTACTTTTTTTCATATAGGAAACTGTGCATGCATGCATGGTACTAGTAGATCGTATTCCCTTATTGCATATATATTACTCTTATCAATAGGAGTATACTTAAACCATCATATCTTTCTCAAACAAAATGGATAGCTATATAAGATCTCTCACTATACTTGATATATAGCTACTACTAGGTCCTTTCGTTTTTCCAAATCGACATCATTCATTGATGAAGAGACAGTGATAAATCATCAAGGATTATCTCTAGTGTTACCATGCATGCAAGTGACACTACATGATATGCAAGGATTACACATCACGAGATCTCAGGCCCTTCCAAGATCCATTTTCATTTTACTGGCCAAAAGATATAATTTGGATCCATTCTATTTGAAGATTTGGTTGAAATTTGTTCAAATATATATCATCAAATCTACTGCAAATTAATCACTCAATATATCACGGTTCATATTTGTAATTTGTTTATTGAGATATTCGTATCAATTAACTAGCAGAAGTGAACAAATATTCTATCACCCTGTTGAATTCAGCTGCTGCAATGTATACTACTATACGCAGTACAACAGCTAGCAGGGCACGCATGAATGAATTTTGCTGCAAGAGTTAGCTGAGGTCAAACCTACCAAGGATAACTGCACTGTTGCTGCTGATGCAAGAACGACGTCTCCTTGACTGCAGCACTGTTGACATCACCATGCATATGCAGATCAGAATTGCTCCAATGAATTGATTCAAACTGCAATAACTACTACTCCATATATTCAAGTTCTTGTATATATACACATATATTGGGGTGTTTGGTTTGGTTTGGTTTTGGTCACACACATTTGCGGGGCAGTACAGTACTTGTTACTAGCTACTCATGCACAATACTCTTGCTAGTTGATGGGGTGCATTCAATTATGAGACACCCATATCTGAACCTGACAAAATCAAACACACCTAACATCAGCCACACATACTGCAATATGGTACTCATCTGCTAGCTAGCTGATCCCTCATCAGAAGGCCAGAAATGCAGAAAGCTACAGAACAGAACAATGTGTCAAAAAAAAATCCATCACCAAGATCAATTAATTAATGACTGGCTAGCTACCAAGGCCAACTTTCATGTTATGATTCATAGGCCAGAAACCATCTCTGTCAGCCTATATGGCATATTGCTCCATGCATAATCTCAATCATCAACACAACATGCACATCAGCTCTGATTGAAGAAACATGTCTATTAGGAGTATTATTGCTACTTTTTCAGCTGCCCTCTTGGCTGTTGTGAGAGGCATTTGTCAGCTAGATTAATTCATCTCGTGATAATTAGCTGGATAGACTTCGATTTAGCTAGCAAGCCTAGTTACTTGTTAGGGGACTATTTGCATTCCACATCCAACTTTTCATGTTAGATTCATAGGTTCTACCCAACAAACCATCTCTGTCAGCCTGTATGGCCCTCTGCTCATGCATAATCTCAATCATCAAAACATGAACACATCAACTTTGATTGAAGAAAATGGTTACTAGGAGTACTGGAGTTAATGCAATAGTCATCCCCTTTTAAATAACTTGTTGGTTTAGCTTTGTACCGAATCAAATACTTCTACTTTTGACCATTAATTTTTAGAAATTTGTATAGTTTAATAGTATGTGAATTATATATTATAAAAATATTTCTCATGGTAAATCTAAAACCATACATCTGAATTATTATGTTATAGTAGACTATATATATGAATTTCTTAAAAATTGATTATCAAAGGTATAAATGTTTGATTTCGTACAAAGCTAAAACCACAAGTAATTGAAATGTAGAAAGTACTGTTTCAACTTTTTCAGTTGCTCTGTTGGCTATTGTGAGAGACATTTATCAGCTAGATTAATTAATCTCGAGATAATTAGCTAGAGAGACTTTGAATTAGTCCTTTTTTAGTTCCTTCCAAATAGTAAAAGTTTCGCTGTTTTAGAGCATTTTTTTGTCAAAATGGATCTAAGCACTAGTAGCAAAAATTAGCAATTTGGCATTTATCATTTGGGAGTCTAAAGTAGTAAATTTTGCCAAAAGTGTGTTGGGAGCCATGCTCGCCCTATTTGGTTCATGGGACTGATCCATTAGTCCCTCCATTTTAGTCCCTTGTAGTCACTGGTGGAGAAACCATTTTTCGTCGGTCGGCCGATTTCCACAATAGTCCCGGATGCAATAAAAACCGGGGCTAAAGATGATCTTTAGTCCCGGTTCAAAAGGGTAACGGGCATATTTGATCTTTAGTCCCGGACTAAAGATCATCTTTAGTCCCGGTTCGAATGCTGTCAGGGCCTGTCAGGCCCCCCCCCCCCCTAGGATCTTTAGTCCCGGTTGGTAACACCAACCGGGACTAAAGATCGTAACTTTAGTCCCGGTTGGTATTACCAACCGGGACTAAAGATCCCGGTGATCTTTAGCCCCGGTTGGTCCTACCAACCGGGACTAAAGTCCCACCCCTATATATATGTCTTTTTCCTCCTCCAGCTGCCCGAGCAAGCTTCAAAATTTCTTCAAAAAAGAGGGGAGGTCATGCCAAAATTTCTATTGAATTTATTTTGGTGATTACATACAAATCGGAGGTGCCTAAAAGGTTTGCAACTTCATCCTCCAATGTTTTTTTTGTCATACTACATTTGCACCTATGTTTTGCACACTTTTTTTGTCTCCAAAATTTAGTTGTAAGTTGATGAGAGAGAAAATGTGTGTGGGGAAGAAAGAATATATAGAAATTTAGTTCATTTGCTAAACAAGGTTTTATAAAATAGTTGAGAAGGAAAACTCTAGTGAAAGTTAATCTTAAATAATAGAAAACAAACTAAAATGAAAATTAAAAGAAGTAAAACACATTAAAATTAGTTTAAAACTTTACAAATAGTTTTTAAGAATTATTTGGTGTAATATTTTATGATTTTTGTATGAATAAAGATATCTTATAATTATTGTATGACTGTTATTATTGTAAGAATAATTATTTGTGTACGGTTTTTTTGACTCATGTAGATGGATCGGCAATGGATGTACGCTGACCGGCGGTCCAAAGAGTTTATTGACGGCGTGCACTATTTTTTGAGAGTGGCCGAAGCTAACAAGCAAAGGGGTTTTATTTGTTGTCCATGCAATAAGTGTAAGAATCAGAAGGAGTATTCTGCATCCAGGACTATTCATTTCCACTTGTTTGAGTCGGGGTTCATGCCAAGCTATAATTGTTGGACATCCCACGGAGAGCAAGGTGTTGAAATGGAAGAAGATGAAGTGGAAGACGACAATATTCCGGACTTTGCTCAGTATGTTGGATTTGAAGGAAATCAAACGGGCGAGGAGGAAATAGCTGCTGATGGTAACGACGTTGCGGATGATCTTGGTCAGATGTTGCAGGACGCCAGGGAGGACTGCGAAAGTGAAAAGGAGGCCCATAAATTGGACAAGATGTTGGAGGACCACAGAACTTCGTTGTACCCAGGTTGCGAGCAGGGGCACAAAAAGTTGGATACCACTCTGAAGTTGTTGCAATGGAAGGCAAAAAATGGGGTTAGTGACAAGGCATTTGGCGATTTATTGAAACTCGTCAAGAACATTCTTCCGGGGGGAAACAAATTGCCCGAGACAACGTACGAGGCTAAGAAGATAGTCTGCCCGTTAGGACTGGAAGTTCATAAGATTCACGCATGTCCGAACGATTGTATCCTATATCGCGGTGAGGAGTATGAGAACCTAGAAGCATGCCCTGTTTGCAAAGCACTACGATACAAGATTAGACGGGACGATCCAGGAGAAGTTGACGGGCAGCTAACAAAGAAGAGAATTCCTGCTAAGGTGATGTGGCATTTATATATGTTAATTAGAGTTTTTAGCATTTAATTTAATATAATTCCTACGCTAAGTACATATGATGATTACAATTTTTATTAATTTTAAATCATGCAGTATGTACATACATATCTTAATTAGAGTTTTTACCAATATAATAATATCATTCATATATATGCTAAGTATATATGATTATTGGAATTTTTATTAATTATATTTGCTTATTACGATTTATCCACTTAATTTATCACAGACAAAAATAATTTTTCGAAGTAATTGTCATTAATCTTTGTACTTTAAATAATGTTAATGCATTAACTTCTATTTTATAAACACATATGTAAGCGAAAATCATATGCAGTGCTATAATCTTTAGTCCCGGTTCTTAACCCTAACCGGGTTTAAAAAGAATTTTGAAATAGCGGGAAAAGATCTTTACTCCCGGTTGTTGAGAACAACCGGGACTAAAGATATCTTTAGTCCCGGTTGTTCTCAACAACCGGGAGTAAAGATCATTTCTTTACTCCCGGTTGTTCTCAACAACCGGGACTAAAGATATCTTTAGTCCCGGTTGTTCTCAACAACCGGGAGTAAAGATCCGGGGGTATATATATTCCCGGTGCGCCCTCGTCTTCTTCACCAACACTTAGACGTTTTCGGCCGATCGATCTCTCTCGGCCTCTCTCCTTCGCCGCCACTGCCTAGGGCAAATCCCCGCGCCGACGCCGCCGTATCTCGCCGTCGTCTCGAGCTCGTCGTCCTCGCCGCCGCCTCCGCCTCCTCCGCTGCCGCCGCATCTCTGGGGTGAGAGCCGCCGCCGCCAGATCTCCCTTCATGCATCTCGATCTCTCCGATCTCGATCTCTCTCCGTCGCGCCGCCCGCCACGAGACGCCGCGCCACGACGACGACGCGCCACGCCGCCGCCTTCGCCGCCGCGCAACGCCGCCGCCGCATGCCAACGCCACGCCGCCGCCGCCGCCGTCGCCACGCCGCCGCCACCTTCGCCGCCGCGCGCGCAATGCCGCCGCCGCCACGCCACGCCGCCGCCGCCACGGCCCCACAACGCCACGCCGCCGCCGCCACGCCGCCGCGCCAACCGCCGCCCCGATGCCGCCACACCGCCGTTAACGAACGAGAACGAGAACGATCGAACGAACGAGAGCGAGAACGAACACGTCAACGTACGTTGCCGCGAGAACGTGAACGAGAACGAGAACGATCGAACGAACGAGAGCGAGAACGAGAACGATCGAACGAAGACAAGCGAGAACGAGGGAACGAACGTGAATGAGAACAAGCGAACGAACGTGAATGAGAACGAGCGAACGAACGTGAACGAGCTAGGGAACGTGAACGTGAAATGCAATATATATACATATATATATATATATATATATGTTACTTCGCATTTATCCTAATACATCTTTTTGTATCTTGCAGAAAAGACGTGTTGTCGGAGTCGTCCGTCAAGCCTGAGTGGAAGAGCTAGCCCTAGAAGGAATTGGAGCAGGCAAGTGACGTAATAATATAAATGATTGTTATATTTGTAATGCAATTAATTAAGATTATTAGACCTGTAATTAGACTTATCATATAAGATTGTGTAGTGTTCTAATATTATTTGAGTTTTAATATAAGATTATTTTATTGCAAATTAGACTTAGTATGACATTATTGACTACGGAATTGGTGCGACTCCTAGCAATTGACTATTGTAGTCTTAATTAGACTTAGCATATACGCACGAAACACTTAGCATACATGACTATTTTAGTCTTAGCATGTAATATTATTTGAGTTTTAATATAAGATTACTTTATTTGTAATTAGACTTAGTATGTAATTATTGACTACGGAATTGGTGCGACAAGTAGCAATTGACTATTGTAGTCTTAATTAGACTTAGCATATACGCACGAAACACTTAGCATATACATGACTATTTTAGTCTTAGCATGTAATATTATTTGAGTTTTAATATAAGATTATTTTATTTGTAATTAGACTTAGTATATAATTATTTACTAGCTAGGGTTGTATAATATACGTCACCTAGACTTAGCTTATATCACGATTTGTAATTAGACTTAGCACGTAAGGTTGTGTAGGGTTCTAATGTACGACATTTACACTTAGCATACATGACTTAGATTGTTAAAACATAAATGTCTCGTGACTTAGCAGATGTTTCTTGTATCAACAGATGGCTGACCGCGATGAGGAACAGATATTGTACGATACAATCGCGGAGGGAAGCAGCCAGTACTGGAATGAAGAAGAGGGGAACGAGGATCCAAACCAGTACTTGAACGAGGAAGGGAACGTGGAGAGGGATGCGGAGGGGAACCAGCAGGGGCACGTGGAAAGGGATGTGGAGGGGAACCAGGAGGAGGAGGCTAGTGGTAGTCAACCCTCCGTTGGACAGAAGAGGGCACGCGGGCAACGAGGTGCAGCGAAGAAGCTTGAGGGTCGGCACATCATAACGGAAGTGGAAGAAGATGGACGTCCTAGTGCCCCGGCCGAAGCCGCCAAGAACTATGTACGTCACAGCGGTTGGGTTGTGCGGGATAACGTGCCTGTCAGTACGGTGTACTGGCGAAGAACAAGGGCACGCGGAGATCATGAGAGCTTTGTCCCAGATTCGGAGAAAGAGATGCTGTGGACCACAATGCTCGAGACATTCACCCTTCCTGCGGGTACAGAGGACAAAGTGAAAAGGTGGACTCTGAAGAAAATGGCAGAACAGTTTCAGAGCTTCAAGGGAGATCTGTACCAGAAGTATATACTGAAGGGGCAGACACCGAACTTCGACACATTCCCAAAGCTAAGGGATCACTGGGACGAGTTCGTTGCATATAAGACAGGTGAACAAGGGCAGGCGATGATGGAAAGAAACAAAGAAAATGCCGCCAAGAAGAAGTACCATCACCACTTGGGGTCAGGAGGCTATAGCGTCGCGATGCCGAAGTGGGAGCAGATGGAGGCTAGCTTGATTGAGAGGGGTATCGAACCGGCAACAGCCAATTGGCCGGAACGATCGAAGTTCTGGTACTATGCTCACGGTGGAACGCTCAACCCAGCTGATGGCTCACTGGTCTTCTGCGATCAGATACGAGAGGCTGCGCGACGACTAACAGATGCAGTGGAAGCCTCCTCTCAGGGCACGTTCCAACCAGACAGAGATTGGGACGAGCTGACACTCGCCCTGCAGACTCCAGAGCATCCAGGACGAACACGAGGGAAAGGGGTGATTCCTTGGAAGATTGGTTTCAAGGAGGACATCCACACGTACAGGAGTCAGATGAGGAGCAAGAGAGATACCGAGGCGAAGATTGCAGACCTAGAGTTCCGGGTATCGAGCTACGAACTCAACATGCAAGAGGAGGTGGCAAGGAAGGTTGATGAACGCATGGCCGCACATCGGTCCCATGATCCCCAGCCGACCATTCCTCCTGCAATGGTGAGCCCGTCAGGAAACCGTAGCAGCTGCACCTCAACGGGGCAGGTAGGATCACAGAGCATGGACGCCATGCAAACACAGGACGAATCGACCTGTCCCATTGATGACATCACTCAGCGGACACCATGTGAGCTGCATATTCCTTTCAAGAACTTATCAATAAAGGTAAGATTTAGCCATTCCGCTAGTTGCTGCTTATATATGTTGATTACTAATAAATAATCTCTCACAACATGAAGGTGTCGTCGGGCATGGCCATCCCAACGGACCCATCAGGTACTTACCACTGCAGGCCGATTCCAGCAGGATACTCGAAGGTCGAAGTTGAGTTGGTCGAAGGCACGTACGAGGACCTCGAGCTGGATTACCCTGGAGGAGACGGTGAGACGCATCTACGAGACACATGCCATGCCATTATTCTATGGCGCAGGCGGTACATCATCCTCCCTGGACGACAAGTGGCGTCTCGTGCACCATCTCCTCCGGCTCCGCCATCTCCTCCTCAGGATCCTGCACCGTCTCCTCCTCATGCTCCGCCAGCACCGTCTCCACCTCAGGCTCCAGCATCGACTCCTCCTCAGGATCCTGCACCGACTCCTCCTCGTGCTCCTACACCTACTCCCCCGCAAGCTCCTCTTCCGGCACCTTCAAAGTCAAGGGCCCCCCCAGCTCCACCGCCTGCCCACACAAGGGCAACGAAGAAGGCGAAAGTTGACGCCGCCAAGAACAAGGACCCGGGGTACGATTGCACGCAAGAGGAGCTTGACGCTTACGTTGCAACAGAAGTCAAGAGACAATTCAAGCCTCGAAGTCCAGAAAAGAAGATTCCTATAGACCCCAGTGTCAGGAACTTCTTCAGGGGTATGTCTGCATCTATCAAGGAGGCCATCAAGCTATCGGACTATGAGCGAACGCTGAAGAAAGCATCTTCTGGAAAGTCCAAACCAGTCCCTCAGCTTGGAGAGCAACCAAACCAGGAGATCGAGCCGTTGGTGACCGGTAAAGAAATGACGATAGAACAATTTATTACTGACACCGGTCTAACTACGGATCAATTGCTAGGAGTCGCACCAATCGAAAAGGCGGAAGTGAAATACATGTACGAACTCGGTAAACCGCTTGTCAAGCCTGAGCTGCTGCAGTCCCTACCCACACAAATGTACAAGTTCCATCAGCTGTACATGGAGATGAGCGCCACCGGTAGAGAGATGATCGGAGCGAGGATCAGGGACACGGACTTCTTGCAAGGAGATGACATTCTCTGGATCAATTTCAGGGGAATCTACGAACTATACCAGCTGGACGCCCTCGACGTCTCTATTATGAGTTGCTAGATTTTGTAAGTATATCGTTCAGTTAGATTTCTTACTATACGTCTCCTTTAATTAATTAGGTCCTTGTATATAAGTAGACTATAGAAAATAATATACTCCCTTTTATCGTTGTAGAATGGAGATTCAAAGGGCCCGACGGCGGAGGGTTTTCGATACTGGATTCATCGACCCTCGGAAAGTAAACGTCGCAATGCTCGACCAATATCCACAAGAAACATAGGACAATCTCGTCCATCTCCTGAAGGCGCAGCATTACAAGACATTCATACTGTTGCCATACAACACAGAGTTAGTTTAATTTTACTGTCTTCCTACATACCAAATTTCATTCCCGTACGAACTTGCTAAGTGTTTCATATGTAATGCATCCCACGCACATTGCAGATTCCACTGGGTGCTTTTACTCTTCGACCTGGAGGCCTGCACCGTCAACGTATATGACTCAATGGATAAAAAAGAGTCTACGTTTGACAAGGTTTTCGAACTTATAGACAGGTACCGTCATAAGTTCCTTTGTTAATTAAGAAAATCTTGTTATGTTAATTACTACTACGAATCATAGCTTTAAACTCCATGTAGGGCTTGGTATCGGTTCCGTCATTTGGTCCGCGGCAAATGGAGAGAAAGACTTAGGCGGAAGTTCAAATTTTCTGTGAGTACACATCCTCTACATTTATATTTCTCCGATTCAAATACATACAAGTGTATATTAATTAGATCTCTCGTTGTTTGTCATTTATTTGTAGTGCGCAAAGCAAAAGCAGGGAACTAACTTGTGCGGCTATTACGTGTGCGAGTATTGCCACTGCCTTGCAGACCAAATCATCACCACAAGAGAGCTCGATGTACGTACAAATAAATTCAAAATTTCATTACGTAGCGATTTCTTGTTTAATTACTAATCAATTTCATACATTCATATAGTTTATTCGCATGAGGGATAACCTGACCACACACAAGGAATTTATCGTGGCGGTTCAAGAACAACTCATGGGATTCATCAACGAAGAAATCCTTGATCCCAAGGGTGAATTCTACTACGACGGAAACACAATTCACCGGTCCTTAGCTTCTGAGCTAGCAGCGAGTACTACTACGTCGAAATCGTAGCTAGCTAGGACATATAATGGATTGTAATTAATACATGACTACATATGTTTCTATATGCATGTGTACACATTTTCTATAATGTAAATATATTTTGGTCATATATATATCTATATACATATGCATTTGCATAACATATATATGTATAAATACATATATATTATGCATGTATATACATATAATATAATATAATATATATATATATACATATATATATATATGTATGCATATATATGTATTGAAACATATATATGCATGGTTTATATATATATATATATATATATATATATATATATATATATATATATATATATATATATATATATATATATATATATATATATATAAACCATGCAGCAACAGGGCCATGCAAAAAAAAAAGGTCAGCTCGATCTTTAGTCCCGGTTGGTAACACCAACCGGGACTAAAGATGGCTCAGCCGGCCACGTGGCTGAGCCATCTTTAGTCCCGGTTGGTGTTACCAACCGGGACTAAAGATCGATCTTTACTCCCGGTTATTTCACCCGGGACTAAAGATAGCGATCTTTAGTCCCGATTGGTACTCCCGGTTTGGAAATCGGGACTAAAGGGGGGTTACGAACCGGGACTACAAAGGGTTTCTCCACCAGTGAGTCCCTAAGAATCCAAACAGGGGTGATTAAAGGGACTAAAATCCATTAGTCCCTCTTGGAGATACTTATAGGGACTAAAGTGGCAGCCTCTCTCTTCTCTCTCCTCGGTCTATGTGCCTTTAGTCCCTGGATCCAAACAGTAGGGGACTAAAGTTTTTAGTCCATGGACTAATTTTAGTTCAGTGACTAAAGATCCAAACAAGACCTTACTTGTAAAATGGCAAAATTTTACCATACATCTAAACACCAACTAACAAAACTTCAATGACAAATCTTTTGCCAACAAAACTTTTATAAAAAAAATTTGCCACAACAAATTGATCTAAACAGGCCCTAGCTAGCAAGCCCCTAATACTACTTTTTCTCTTGACATGTAATACTACTGATTGATTGATTGATATCCCAGGAAAGTTTAAATGGCCATTTAACACCGGATTTCTTTAGATTTCAAATGGTCTAAGTACAGCGACATTGCAACACTGGGCAGCTCACACTGTTTCTTGCATTGTTTCGCGGCTTTTTGGCCCCAGCAAGAACGCTCCAATTCGGGAAAAGTTTGCTCTGTGTTCTTGTACACATATAAATAAATTAACATATATAGTGGAAAAAGACAAGCTAGAGCAGGTGAGGGCTACCAAACACCAAGGTAATTGAATTAATAAGCTAGCTGTTTCTTGGAATTGAGATAATATATAATTAATTATTTCAATTCTGATGAAGCCAAGGAATCTTCCCCTTCTCCTGCAACAGGTGCGTACGTGATCAAATGCTGAAAAGGTTAATTAGTCCTCAATTAGTAAACAGAAAGGCATGCAGTAACCAATTCAAACACAAAAAAGGGCAAAGGGTTTTTGTTCACCTAACCAATTTTGTTTCAGAACCATATTTGATTTTTAAAAAAGTAAATTAAGGGTTTTTAATATTATACTCCCCTGTTTCATATTATAGTCGTTTGTCTTTTTTCTTAGTTAAACTTGTTTAAGTTTGATCAAGTTTATAAAAAATATAGTAATATTTTCAATACATAATAAATATATTATCAAAATATATTCAATGTTAAATTTGATGAAACTAATCTAGTGTTGTAGATGTTGCTAATTTTTTTAATAAAAATTGGTCAAACCTAAAGAAATTTAACTAAGAGAAAGTCATACAACTTATACTATGAAACGTAGAGAGGGAGTATCAATTATCTAGCAGTACCATCTAATTTCTAGCTAGTGTGCTTAACCTCTGTTTTTTTGGGCAGATTTCCTATATATTTTGTCAAATTAAGAAAATGACATGCTTGCTTGAGTTTAGTTCTAGAAACTTAAAAAGAGATTTTAGATAGCTCCTAACTATAGCTAGTACTACGTACTGTTAGAAATTAAAGTGCCTGTTAAGTAGGGGAACTAATTAAGCAGCAGGATGGTACTTTCAAGAGAGGACAGGGGTATATGCATGTACCGATCGAACAGTTCCTAATTAAGCTTGTCAATGTCAAAGGTTGGTACTTGGTACTAGTACTACCACATGCTCTATTATTCATCAAATGTTGGTCGTGGAAACATACTATACTATGCATTTATATGCATGGTTTTACCGTTTTATAATTGATTCATATATATTTGCATGGTTTTAGCGTTTATAATTCATTTAGATATGCTTTTAATTGTTACTGCTACACATTATAGCATGATAAAAAAAACTGTATGCATGGTTAATCCAGAAAAAAAAACACTCGTAGTAGTATAAATTGGCCTACTTCCATGACTAGACTTTCGACAAAGAAATCCAAAAAGACTTTTTCTATTATAGTTGAAAAGTGCTGAGAGTTAGCAAAAATTACAATTTAGGGATATATCATTTTTTTTTGCAATTTTCACAGAGTTAGAAATCAATTCCCTGTAACAAATATGTGAATTAGTGTTCCTGCATGCGTTAGGATCAATAATTTAAGTTAGACATAGGCTGTGTTTAGTTCAGCGTAAAGTTTGGATTTTGGTTGAAATTAAAGATGATGTGACTGAAAAGTTGTGCGTGTATGACAGGTTGATGTGATGGAAAAGGAATGAAATTTGGATTCAAACTTTGAATCTAAACACAGCCATAGCACACCCCACAAGGCCTCCTTTCCTAGGAAACATAAGAACTTTTCATGGTTTCATGCATAAACGGAACCCAGTGACAGCCCAGAAATCTTACCCTACAGGATTCATTATTTACTAGTTCCTCTATCCCAAAAAAGAGTGATTTGTAGTCATTTCAAAAATAAACCAGTAGGGAGGGAAAATACCAAAGTGCCTATTAATAGAAAAATTGTATTGCCAAATGGGTAGGCAGAAGCGTAGGAGATATTAAAGGGACATGACTCATTTAAAACACTACCTTGATTTGTTGGATGAGGGTAGGTAAGGGGCTCCAAGTAAACTCTTTTTAAACAATTTTTGAATGCTACTCCATTTTACATTCAATTGTGGTCATTTGTCTAGTTTTTTCCGTAGGTTTTCGCACAAAATTCTTTTCATTTTTATGCCTTTTTACACCACCGCTGGCTGAACCAAATCATTCAAAAAAATTGTAATATATATATATAATAAAGCAGGAAAAAAACCGACACCACTGCAAACATATATGGAGAAGGAAATGGAGGAAGAGATGTTTGAAATTTGGAATAAGGATGGTAGCTAGCATACTCGCATGGCTTCACCCACCGAAATTCAATCTTGCTGATCACAAATGAACTTTATATCGACGCGGAACTTAAAAATTCATTGCCAACATTTATCTCTTTCTAGAATACAGTTTTTTCTACACCTAGATGCAGCAGCACCTAAGCTAGAAGACATTAGATCTGTTCAGCGATTCGTGCTGTATTTTCTCACTGACCACACAATACATCGTGTGGTAAAGGTGTGCACGAATGTTCAAGCCATCATGTGGTTGCCAGCCTAGGTGCCGCAACACCTAGATGCTAAAAGAACTTTCCGTCTCTTTTTAACCTTAAATTCAAATAGCGCGGTTCACTCGTAGTACATATTTTCTATCAATATGTAGTGATGTTCGTACACATGCATTTAACGTATAGAATAAAAAGAGAAATAGAAAGAAAAGATATAATATACACCAAAATGAATTTATGCAATAGTAGGAGTAGAGTGGTAGTAGTATAGGACAAGAGGCGCACAAGACCACCACCTACCTACCAAATCCATCCATCCATCCATCCCTACCCTAGGGCTTCGAGCTCGCAAACGGCAACAACCACTACCTCACTCACGCTCACCACCTACTCGGTCAAATGTCCCTCACCTCACTCAAGTGGGACCCACTCCCTTTCTTTCTCTAACCTCTCTCCTCGCTTCGAGTTCGATCCGCCATGGCGCCACCATGCATATAAACTCGAGCTCCCTCTCCTCCTCTTCTTCCTCCTCTCCACTCTCCACCATCGTCTTCGTCGTCGTCTTCCTCAGCTCGGAGCGATGGGGAGGTCGCCGTGCTGCGAGAAGGCGCACACGAACAAGGGCGCGTGGACCAAGGAGGAGGACCAGCGCCTCATCGCCCACATCAACCAGCACGGCGAGGGCTGCTGGAGGTCGCTCCCCAAGGCCGCCGGTATATACGTGCCTCTACCTTCTCACTCCGGCCATGGCGCGGCGGCGGCGGCGACACGACGGCGATCGATCACTGACTCATCACTGTGTTTGACTGACATGGTAATAGGGTTGCTGCGTTGCGGGAAGAGCTGCCGCCTCCGGTGGATCAACTACCTCCGCCCCGACCTCAAGCGCGGCAACTTCACCGACGAGGAAGACGAGCTCATCATCAAGCTCCACGAGCTCCTCGGCAACAAGTAATCCATCAATCAATCTTAATTAGTGATTAATTAGGGAGTAATTGACTAATCAATTGCTAATACTTTTTGTCAGGTGGTCGCTGATCGCCGGGAGGCTGCCGGGGAGGACGGACAACGAGATCAAGAACTACTGGAACACCCACATCAAGCGCAAGCTCCTCGCCCGCGGCCTCGACCCGCTCACGCACCGCCCGCTCAATGCCGCCGCCGCCGTCGCCGGCCACCACCACCTCGCCGCCGGCGGCTCCAGCTGCTCGCCCGACGCAACAAGCGGCCACAGCAGCTGCAGCGACGGCGACGAGTACCGCGGCGGCATCGACCTCAACCTGTCCATAAGCCCGCCGTCGTCGTCGTCCCAGCCGTCTTCCCCGCCGCCGCCGCCGCACGAAGCAGAGGCGAGACGCGCCGGAGCGACGGCGAGCTACACCTACCACCACCACTACTCGGAGACGAGGGAGAAGATATGCCTGTGCTTGAACCACCTCGGGCTGCACGGCGGCGACGAGTGCAGCTGCGGCGGCTCGTCGGCCTCTTCCTCCTCCTCGCCGCCGCCGGCGACGGCGAGCTCGCGAGCGTTCACATTCGCCAATGCATCGTCGTCAACAGTGTAAAACACAGAGAAATTCAGCGATTTTCAGACTAAGAGAATTAATGAGAGGTAGAGCACATGCATGCTGAATTAATTGAATTAACTCAATCCAAGCTTGAGCTAGGCATCTAGCTAACTTTGTGATTTGATCATGATCAGCTAGCAAAATCATCATAATCATCATCATCATCATCTCCCTCTTCTCTTAATTTTTGAAAATTAATTAATTGACTGTGCTGATTGATAAGACCATCGTATTAACGTTAATTCGATCGATGATCTCGGTTGGTTGAATTCCATGCTGTTTTCATTCCTTTTGATGCACAGGACAACAACCAGTAGTGCAGTTCATGAGGAGTGACAGTCCATGGACTTCCTTTAATTTCTTCACCTTCTTTTTGGCTTGTATATATGCATGTCACCTTCTTTTTGTCCATTACTAGTTCAACTACAGCATCTCTTGATCTCGGTGTTGGGGAAAGGCAAAAGCTCTTGTCATGTCACACACATAAGCTAGCTAGTCCCCATATGATCACAGAATTAATGCACACTGGTGAACTACATTTCTTTCTTTGAAATGTGTCTTTACCCCTCTCTTCTTTGAATTTTTTTTCCTAGCTATCTTGATACATCTCCTTGCATGTAGTAGTGTCATTAAGGCTTGTTACAACTTACAAGTGAGTGTTAGTCTACTGATAAGAGAGGGCCAGTGCTAGTATATAGTGGAGTACTATAAACTATGAGTGTAACACAGCTTATTTAAGGAAAATATGTAATGCAAACCATATATATATAGTGGAAGTCTAGAAACTACCATTGAATCGAAAAATAATGGACGTATAAGATTCGTCCACGTCGCCATGAGTAAAAGTTGGAGTAAAATTTTTACTCATGAGTAAACTTACGAGTAAAATTTTTACTCGTGATGACGTTGATGAATCCCAGACGTCTATTTTTTGATCCAACGATAGTTTCTAGCTAGGTTCCCACTACATATATATATATATATATATATATATATATATATATATATATATATATATATATATAGTTTCCACCATATTTTTTCCCACTTATTCGTATACAGTGTGTATATATATACTTGCAAGCCAATTCTCAGGAAATTGTTTTTAGAAAAAAAAAAGGAACATGTAAGCATGTGTGTATGCAGATGTAGAGTAGAGCAACTGATGAGCTATTACCTCCAAAACATGCAAGGCTGCAAAAGAAGACTTCTGCTTCTTTTTAAGAGAGAAGTCCTTGTTCCTTTTCTTCGGTGGAAAGTTGAGCTTAATAAGCTACTCCCTCCATTCCCAAAATACAAAATTTTAGATTGTTTAGTCAAGATTAAAGTTAAGAGAAAATATTCCCTTTAAGTGACCTCATTAGTCAATTTTAAATTGCTTTAATTTCCCTCTTAATAAGCACCTTATTAACTAAAAATGTTTAGATTTCCATGCACTGAAATTCACGTACCAAAAATGCTTATATTGTGTACTCCCCTGTTTCAATTTACTTGCTGGTCTAGCATTCAATTTTTTTTTGTCAAAATAATTGGTGTTCTTACATTCTAAAGCATTTTTAGTAATGTTTTTCTGTTCCTATCCTTCAATAATACAGACATGCATGCTAGTACTACTTCTCTAAGAAATTTTAATGTTTGTTTTCGGAAAGATGATTATGATGTAACTAATGAGAGTAGAAACGTAATTTTCCACGCCTCCTGTGAGATTTGATAGAACAACAAGTAATAAATTAAAACAGAAGAGGAAATATAAAATTTGAATAAAAAATTATATTTACAAGCAGAGGGAATATTTCTTTTGTGTTTCTGAGGCTTTTGTCAGGGAGTAGGAATCAGTATATATGAGATGTTCTTTGAGGCAAGGTTTTGTAGGGTATATATAGTACAAGAGTGGAGGGAGTACCTGTTGTTTGTTAGTTAATGCTAGCAATGGCATAATTGGCTTGTGCTCTTTTGTACGTAGTAGGGGGTAGATGGAGAGGTGGTTGTTGGCATGCATGCGCCGAACTGATTTTGTTGGTCAAGCTAATTAATTAGGGATCTCTCCATCTAACTAATTTAAGCTAAGCTTCATGTATGCATGGATGCATAACAACATAAGAAGGGTACAAGTGAGTGAAGTAGCTAGACCACATGGGCCATGACAAATTAAAAGTTGTTTTTTCTGTTAGATTGATCTCAGAGAAAATTTAAGGCTGGTTTGGGAAGCTTTATATTCTGATAAGCAGTGGGTGATAATTCGAAGAAGGTGTGAAAAACAACTTTTGGTTTTCAGTTTATTTTCTGACTTACAACTGCATAGTTTCTTATTAGAATCTGGACGGAAAGCTAGACGACTATTTGAAGGAAGTATTTTGATTCTGAGAGGAGATGCCGCTAAAAAAAATTCAGACCCTTAGCTAGGAATATTTGACCTAATTAATTAGGATAAAGTTAAAAAAAGAGAACTAATTTAAAATAGAGGGAGTAAATCCATTTTATTGTAGTGATTACATGTAAGATGATATAGCTAGCTTGATCATTTCTCTCCACATGTAAACCGCTGAATAAAGCACCTCATCATGTGTGGTCAGACTTCATGCAAAACTACAACGACCAAAAGTCTATATCAAACAGTAGCCGCACCATGCTACATCTATTTTTAATAGATAACGCTATTGATATTTTGTCACATTTTTGACCATTTGTTTTATTAAAAAATACGTAATTATAATTTATTTGGTTGTGTGTTGTTATATCACTCAAAATATTTTAGGTATGATTTATATATTATACATTTGCATAAAATTTTGAATAAGATGATAGTCAAATATGTGTTTAAATGTCAACAGCGTTATCTATTAAAAAATATCTATTAAAAAATAGATCTGAGTGAGTATATTTGATCATCTTTTTCAAGTATGCACATATATATGCTCTTGCATCTGCCATTTTGTGACATCTAATCATATAGTGACTATTATATCGCTCATTTGTCGCTGTACTCTTCATTTACATGCTCCGTCGTCATAAGATAAAATGAAAGCTAACATTTTTTCCTGATTTTCTTATATATCCCCCGTACAACGCGTGTACCTGCTGAAAATTTCTGTGAAATTATATATGATTAGGACGCTTTGTTGAACTAATAGAGAGAAGCAAAAGTCTATGGTTGACGTGAAAAATCCTAGTTGAAGATCGATCAATTTACCCCAGGAGGCACGTTTGTGAAAGCAAAGTTTTGTCATCCGTTTACATCTCCACGCAAAGAATCTCTGCTTAGAACCATGCATGTATGAATAAATCTGATATATGTATTAACCGATTGAGATGGAATCATCCAAGAAATATATGTATATCTTAATTAATTAGAAAAATAAGAAGAAAAAATTATCATAATGGAGATAATTCATCGTGCTATATATTTTTTTCTCGACCGGCCATGGGTAATGAGTTTCGATGTATTGGGCGTTTCCCCTATGCTTCTGAGAAAAATAAAACCTGAAATAAACTTAGAAACATGTATGATTATAATTAATGGTTTACCCATTTTCATAAATAAATAATGATTATTTTACCCTCTATATATACAGATCATATATACAGTACTATACAGAAAACATTTCTAAGGCAATTGATTAATTAACCTGTTTGTACATATGTTTACCCAGGAGCCTAGGCATGTGGAAATCGGCTATTTATACTAGTGATTGATCATTATACTGTTAGGCCAAGAGAGAACAGGACAGATATTCACCGTGCAAATTAGTCATGAACAAGACATCACCACTAAGTTAAACTTTTTTCACCCTTCGAATGGACAGGGCAGCAGTATTGTACCACAATGTATGGCATCCACTACTAATCTTTCTAAGGTGGACCAACAAATCATTGCTAGCTAGTAAGAGCCGATAGTATGATCAACACCAAGAAAAGGCTGAGATGATATGAATCAACAAAAGGTGGTTTTCTTGTAGGGAAGTAGCAACAAGCGTGTGATTACAGATGTCATGCATGAACCTTCCCACCAAAGTTAGCATCCATTCAGAACGAGTGACACCACCAAGATCATTTTGTACAATGACTTATGACCAACTAACAATGAGGTGAATTCTTTGACATGGTTTTTGGTCCCCAAAAAGTTAAGAACGCCATTGGAATTACGTTCTTTTGTTTCGAAACATATAGCGAAAGTGCTCCAATAAGTACTAGTAGAGATTGACAAGCCAGCTCTCCCCAAACCCTAAGGCCAACATCATCGCATCATGTATGCCTTTTGCATTTTGATTCAATGACTTAACTAGGTTGTAGAAAAACTATGCTCAAGTGCAAACACATGATCTTGCGGGATTACTTGCGTGCTTATATGCTATAGAATAGAAATATTTTGTCAAGTTTGGCCAAACCAAGCTCACCCTAGAAAAAAAGGGTTGCACCATCTGCACCTCATATACGGTCAATCAAGTGAGAAATGTGGTGCTTGGGATGATGGCGAAAATATGGGTTTGTGCTAGTATGATATCTGCCCATGTACCTCCCTATGGTCATGTCATGTGCAAGTTTTTGTGAAAACCCGTAGCTTTGTGTTATGTAAGAAAACCCGTAGTTTTGTGTTATGTAACAACCTATATACGCATGTAGGTTTCTTTGGGAGTATTCATTAATAAATTAAATAGTCACCTGATGTTTTTACTCATTATTTCTATCTATATATATTTATAAAAATAATTAATATAAGGATAAGTACATGAAAGAATTTTTCATGACACATCTCCAATGTCATATATATTCATATACTAAATCTTAAGATTTGATTGCATATATTTGTGAATTAAGATTTCGAGGTTTGATTGTAAGCATTCTAAAACGACACAAAAAAGAACACAGGGAGTATATATAGAAATACTTATAATTTAATGACAAGCTGTTTTCACAAAGCTAATAATTAATTAACATATGCTTTCAAGCATGTCCTCGTTTTGAAGACCAAATCTTGTAAGAGATATATATAATTCATCTTATATGTTGATGGTCAAAAGTTTGTGATGGTTGACCATATGATTCAAAAACACATTTAGTTCATCTATATGATATCTCTATACCTTTTTTGCATTAGGAAATTAATGTCGAATCTTCCCCACTGGGTGCTTCAGCAAACAGCATTTGGATGGTGATGGCAATGGTTAGGTTACATTGGGCGGTGGTTGTTGTTGGTTGGTACCACAATGGCACCTCTATTCAACAGATGTACAGATGATCATGCATGAGTTCCAATCCTAGTATAGCTTTCCTCTTTCTAAGAATCACCAGTGTCCTTTCCAGTAGTTTTGGGCAAAAACTTGATGGCTCTTGGGAAATAAAGTGTGGCCCCTCACCTTCTAGAAGCTAGCCTAGGTGGCCCCACCCCCAGTGGCTTCCCTACCAATGATAAAATGGTTAGATGCATGTAGTGCTTGGGTGAGAACTGTCCAAATCCAGATGCTAATGGATGGTATAAAGTGTAATATGACCTAGTGCCGAATCGCCAAATTTCTCGAGTTTTTCACGTGATAAGCTATAAGGGCGGCAAAAGAGATATGCAAGTGACATGTAGATGCATTGCCGGATGTCCATATATATTGCAGACCTCGAAAGATTTGTAACCACCTCTTAATTTAATTCTAGAGTAAAATTTCATATAATAATACTGAATATATAAAGTCACATCTGTTTAATTTTTCCTTTCATGAACTGTATATTGTGGCAGTCATGATCAGCGCATCATGTTTACCTAACACTTGGATCAGTTGAGCAACTGCAGAAAAGAAAAAACAGTGTGTTACATCAACGATGTCGAAAGTGCACATGCACTAGATCTTCTAGAAGGTATATGTACATGCACAAGAAAGCTCAAGCAGATCTTTGTCATCAATATTGCATCATCAGCATCACCTAACAAGAAATTGAGGAGTGTAGGTTCGATGCTCTAGTTAACATCCAGTTAACCACCAAAGACGCCTCATTTTGTCCATAATTAAGCATGCAGATGGTTATAGGTGGCATATAGCATCAACTAAATGGAAAGATTCTATTGGTCCTCTTGTCATTGCAAAACAGTTAAATTGATAGAATTTTCACAGATTTAGAGAGAAGATAGCATCACTGATAGGGCCATTTTGATTTGGTGATTCAATATTTAGGAAGTTTTGGTTTCATTTCTAGACAGCTAGTCAATGAGAGGGGATAAAAGAAAGATGCATGGTTGGTGTTGCATTTAATTTCCATTGTTCTGCCTTGAAGCAATTGCAACGACTATAGTGGTTTGTGACGTTAACATGATATGGCCGGATGTAATTTGATAGGCGTGTAAAAACTAACTTCGTATATATAATGTGATTAAATTTGTGTTGGTATGACTAATGCAAAGGTTTGAGCTGTGCTTAATTAAAGCATGTATGTCCTTTGTATGCAAGATAACAAGAGTCCGAGAGTTAATTAAATTAATAAAAACTTATAGTTTTGTAAGTTAAGTTGACTAAACGATAAACATCATTAATTCCACCATACTCACACATTCGCGATACATCTCTCTACATTTTAATGTTACCCTACTTGCAGGAGGAGGCCTACGTACCTGAAAATAATTTATGAAACCTTATCAAAATTCTAGCTAGCTATTAATAAAAACACACATACACACCATGCATGTAGATAATCATGAGTATTAATCAGGAGAGATTCGACCCCCCCCCCCCCTCCACACACACACACACATCTAGTGATATGTCTCTGTGATTGACAATTATAAGCTAGCTCTCCAAATGAGGCATTCATGTTTTCTTATTAGTAGATGATAGACAATTCATATTTGTTCTCTCCGTCTTAAAATATAGTAATATTTAGCTATAAATCTAGATCATATGCAATGTTATTATTTTTTTTAGGAATTTTTTTTAATGAGAACAGTGTATTTTTAAGTCTTGATAATGGTTTTAGCTCAAAGATCGGCAAGAGCCTATCCAGCTTTTGTACTCCAGAAACCAACATTACCAGGTACTGAATGGATCGTCTAGCACAACGCCGTCTGAGTAACTTGAGAAATGGGCCCGATAGCTACCGGGCTGGGCCGTAAGGTGGGCTGCACTGCTGAGTTTTTGATAAAACCCACAATGAAACAGTCTAGGAGCAGAAAAAGGGAAATGATTCAGCTAATTATTAGAAACGGTACAACATTTCATAAAACAAGAGGGTCAAGGAATTATTACTGAGGTATAAGATGATATACTATGTTTGAAGCTACGAAAGAACCTCGAGGTTTAACCACAATGACACTTTGATAGTTTAATGTCGTAATAATAGGTTCATATCTAACTTGAGGCACTCAAGTAATTATCTACACAGTCAGCACTGAATAGCCATCAGTTATGCAGCATATACTTATTTCTCATAACGATACAATTTTTCACTTCTCATAACGATACAAATTTTCACGTACAAAATCTGAAACGACCACAAAATACTGACAGCCCTCTGCCCTTGCAAATCCTCTCTCAAAAAGCAACCACCATATTACAATTTACAGCATTTCCTCATCTGAATCAAAGAAACGTGTATATGTATAACTGATCCAAACCAATGTGCCTTGCAGTAAATGAAGCATTACTGCAGCATGTAAAATGATGGTAGCTGCCAAGCTAGCGATTCGCATCAGGTAACAGTAGTTCAAGGCATTACTTAAGCACTCCAGAGTGAGTCCTATTTCTTAAAAAGGGCAGCAAGCTCCCCCTTCTCGGCCATGGATGAAACAATGTCACATCCACCCACAAGCTCCCCTCCAACAAAAACCTGTGGGAAAGTCGGCCAGTTGCTGTATGTCTTCAGGGTTTCTCGCAACCCATGGTTGTGCTCCTCGTCAAGAACATCAACGGTTACAAAATCTACTCCATGTGATTCCAAGATTCCCACAACCCTTTGCGAGAAACCGCACTGGGGTGCGCTCCTTGATCCTTTGATGAACGCGACCACTTTGTTGTCCTTCACTAACCGATCAATCAATTGTTCCAGTGGCACGGTTAGCTGAACATGGCGGCCAGGTGTCAATCGCAAGTCCGGAGGCCTCTGTGGAGGTCCAACCCAGGTGTGGTTTCCAGCAACATTCCCCGGCGGTGCCTTTCCGGTGGCTGTTATATGTTCTTCCAACCATGACTTCCAGGCATTAGTCAGGACAGTTCGATCTGGTGTCTCCTCATCTGCTATTGAAACCTGTTAATGACAGTACGCCAGTGCGGTCAGAAACAGAAGCGATGTGATCAAAATGAGAAATCAGAAGCTTAAAATGTAGCCAAAATTTTTTGCTGTTGGAAGATTAACTTAGTTTTTTTTTTTTGAGAAAGAGAGCAGCCCTCTCCCATTTCATTAATGAAATGCAGACTACCATCGGTTCATTACAGAGTTCATAAAACTAAAAAGAAAACAACCATCCACCCTGGGGGAAACACACCCAGTAATACAGAAAAAACACACAGAATTACTTCAGAAGATTAACTTAGGTACAACTGGTTTGCTAAATCCTATAGTATTATTGAGGATATAAAGAATGATCAATTAGCGTCTAAGGGTGTGTTTGGATGCCCACTTTCCCAACCCCTCTCTCTCGTTTTCCGCGCGCACGCTTTTGAAACTGCTAAACGGTGCGTTTTTTACAAAAAGTTTCTATACGAAAGTCGCTTAAAAAAATCAAATTAATCCATTTTTGAAAAAAAATGCTAATACTTAATTAATCACGCGCTAATGGATCGCTCCGTTTTCCGTCCTCACTGTGCTGGATGGGAACTAGAACCAGCGAACACACCCTAACAACTGTTTCAAACATTCATTTGCCACATCTGTCTCCAAATTGGTTAGAAATTTAGAAGAACAAGAACTCATTTTGTGTATTTATTTATTTATTTTCTAGAGTTCAACTACAATTGTTATTCTTCTTTAAATAACACAACTATTTCACTACTACTAGTGCTATGCCCATGCATTGCAATGGGATCTGGATGAATAGGGAATAATGATTTTATATAATCTGGTTTTATTGGTCAGTTAATTTTGGGAGGGGGCAGTAGGGTGGGAGAGGTAGACCAGTTTGGTTTTTACGAAGACTTTTCATGCTGCGCGCGTGGGAGGAGGACGACTATATCTTTTAGTACAGATATTTAGTTATTAGTTATACAGTATCCAAACTAAACCTTCTCTATTAATTGTTTGAGTAGAAGCAAATTAAATAGTGGATCGGGGGAAATTCAAGAATTTTATTACAGAGTGCAATGTGAGAACATGTTTGTGCTACTCTTTCATATCTCAATATCACCCTACAATCGGTTGCAAGGTACTTTTCGGTTCATTTCTCTTCTAATCAAGCAGAGGATCGAGGGCAGTATAGTCACACAATGTTTTCAACATGAGGATATGCGATGATCTGTTAACACTTAAAAAGCCATCTCAATTACCACACATAGTATCAGAAGTGCCTTCTGAAGTATCATCTTGCCCTTGGCATAGTAGACCAGGATCAATATATTGTTAGTGACCAGAACAGTTGGTTTTTAGTTCACCTAGGCTGTGTTCTTTTCGCACTTTTCCCAACCTCTATTCACTCGTTTTCCACGTGCACGCTTCCCAAACTGCTAAATGGTGCTTTTTCGCAACAATTTTCTATAGAAAAGTTGGTTTTAAAAAATCATATTAATCCATTTTTCAAAAAAAAACTAATACTTAATTAATCATGTACTAATAAGTCGCTCCGTTTTGCGTGCAAGAGATTAATTCCCAACCAAAGAGCCGAACACAGCCTAGTGTTTTGTGGAAAGCAACATTTTGTGTCCAACAATATATCAAAACGGTGAAACTGATTAACATTTCTAGTGCACGATTTTAAATCTTTCCTTTTTCTCCACTATTTTGGTGTGCAAGCAAAATCAGACACACACCTGGTATGCCCTTGTTATGCATGACCAAGTGGATGTTATGTGGGTAATTCCCTCCGTGTGGCGTGGTCGCGATGGTGGTGCATGACAGGCATGTGAGCACGCGAACCGCGCACATCGGCGAGCCGGCATTCGGATTTCCGTTTCTTCTTGCCATTAGATAAGAATTTGTTCCTTAAGATTTTCTTTTCAGTTAAAGTTAGTTCCTCAGCATTAGCAGATTGTAATGCCTTCTCTGAATCAATAAAGGCAAGCAAGAATTTAATCTCCTAATTCCTCCCTTCTTCCTGTATCTTCCATCACGGCTCCAGGGAGGAGAGGTCCACCTCGCCCTCCTGTTGAGCACCAATACCACCTGCAAAGCCTAGAAACAGCACCGGCTCCTAACATCTTGGTATCAGAGCCACACACACACGATCGCCACCATGGTCACAAGGCCATTCTATTTTACTCAATGCTATGCTTTATTTATAGGCTCCAGCATGCACCAAATGATCAGATTGATTAATAATTCCCGGGGTATTAATTGGCTGTAGATGGAAGTACCTCAGTCGGTAACTTCCGAATTCGACTTAAGACCCTATTTGGTAGAGCTCCAACTCTAAAATTTAGCTCTAAGAGTTGGGTCTGGAGTGGAGTTGTGGAGTAACCAAAACCCAGCTCCACATCTCTAGTTCATTTTGTGAGAGCGCTCCACTCAGCTCCACTCCCAGTTTAGGTGGAGCTGAAACTGTTTGGCTGAGCTCCAGCTACAGGAGAGGTGGAGTTGGAGCTGGAGCTGTGCCTAACAGAGCCTAAATAAAAAGAACTGGCCCACTAATGCAGTTATAAAATTCTAATGATGGTGCTGACAGCCTGACACTGATTACAGTGCTGAATTAGCTACAGGATGGTCTGCCTATGCTTGTTGACTCCGAATAAGCTTCAGTTTCATCCTTCACACTTTGCAAGGGAAAATGTTGCCGCATTTCAATCTTTTTTTCAGATCGTAATTTCATCCAGTACAATTATTCAGTGGATTATTCCACAGAAACGTTCACACGAAGACACTTAAATCCTAGAGTATGTATGAGGTGTACCTTGACGGAGCCGCAAAGGTCGGCGGGCACCTTCCGGCGGTGGCCCTCGACGCTGGCCCTGACGTTGCGCGATATCCCGACGAACTGCAGCTCGCCGGCGGGGTCGTACACCCCGTAGACCCCGGGCTTGGGGGGCAGGGCTTCCTCGTCCGGCAACGGCTGCGCGGGCTCCGGTGGGATGGCGACGGGGGACGCCTCGGAGAGCTTCGTGAAGGCGGAGACCGCGAGGCCTCCCCGGCGCGCGGGGCGGCGGGGAGGGAAGCGGAGGGTGGAGGAGGAGGAGGGGCGCGCGGAGAGGGGGAGCTGGGAGGCGGGAAGCCGGAGCGCGGCGGCGGCGGAGGAGGTCGCCATGGCTGTGGATGAGGTGGCGATGACGGGAGTGGGTTGGTGAAGGTGGATTAGTTGCTTGACGATATTTTCCTTTTTTTTTTGTGTGTGTTGCTGAATGGGCTGGGCTAGGCTGTGCTGGAGGGCCCACCAGGTGAAGTGGGAGATGGGCCCAATTCGACCCAAACATTTGACGTCTCGCCTGCTATTTTGCAGGACGAAATAGGTTCACTTTAGGTCCCCCAATATATCGTCGAGTCGAAAATTCGTCCCTGGACCACAAACCGGATACAGCTTGCAACTTACAAAACCATGCAAATAAGGTACCTCAATAGTGTTGTCTCCGGTTTTTTTCTGACGTGGCACCTTCGTATCTCCTTTAACTAGGTCTTCGTCCCACATGGCATTAAGCCATTCAGCGAGGCCACGACGTAGGAGTTCGTTGGGAATGGCGCCAATGTTACTATTGCTGATATCCATGACGATCTCGGTCGTGCCGTGGCCAGAGAGCTCGGGCCGGATGCCGTGTTGAGAGGGATATTGTCGCGGCCGTCGATCTTGCCATGGTATGCCACGCACATGTCGACGTCATTTGCAGCAACAACGGCATCGCGAGCGCGATACCTTCAGCCACGCTCGCGGCCCTCGACCTCAACGACTACAACTGCGTCATGGACGTCAACGCCCGGTCCCTGGTGACCCTCGACCTCGACGACCGTGTCATAGCCCTCGACCTCAACATCTCGTCAAGCACGCGGTGCGCGTCATGGCCCCTCACCGCACGGGCTGCATCCTGTGCACGACCAGCACGATGGAGGTGGTCGGCGGCTTTGGACCTAGCGCATACTCCACATCGAAGGCGGCCATCGTCGGCATGGTGTGAACGGTGGCGAGGCAGCTGGCACGGGACGGTGTGCGGGTGAACGCCATCTCGCCGCACACCATCCCAATGCAGCTAGCGCTACGTCGCCGCTCTGGTCGCCGTGCAGCCCGCTCCACCGCCTGGCCGCTCCATCCCGCCCGTCGCTTGCTCTGGCCACATACAGGGGAGAGATAGAGGATAGAGAGAAGAGGGGAGTAGTGAGGATGACATATGGGGATCACATGGGCCCCACGTTTTTTTTATTTTGTGTGCGTAACTGACATATGGGCCCCACTAGTTTTATTATTTTTCCGAATCAAATTACCACGTAACGCCACGTCAATGTCACGTGGGAAGAAGACCTAGTCAAAGGAGCTACATAGACATCACGTCAGCTAAAACAAGGAACAATATTGTTGAGGGAGCTTGTTTGCACTAGTATTGTAAATTAGAGGATGCATTGTATTCGGTTTTACAGTTGAGATATAAATTTCAAACTTGGTGACAAATTAAGAGACCTAAAGTGAACTTATTCCTTTGCAGGATATTGCTACCCTAACTAGGGATGGTAATGGGCCGGGTCAGGCACGGGTAGAACAAAAACATACCCGATTGAGTGCCCGAAATCGCTTGCCCGAACCATGCCCACTAAGGTTAGCAGGCAAAACTCCGTGCTCATACCTATGCCCAGCAGACACAGGCATATCCGGTGGATGGCGAGTGGCTCTCGCTCGAATAATATCTCAATAAATAGGCAATTTAACAAAGAAAAATAAAATCAATAATTTACCAAATTATCAACCATAATTTAAATTGAATAGCAAGTTAGCACCAGCTAGCATCACAAATAATAAAAGAGAGAGGCGTATGAGAATTAAGAAATGAGCCAAAATCAACTAATACATCTATACCGGGTTGGGCATAGGTTACCCATGGAAAAAACAAATCAAAACTCGGCCGCTACCTACTATGTTTTTCAGGTCTTTGGCGAGCATACCCACAAATAAAACATTACGGGCTTATTTGGTTTTTTACCCTACCAATTAATTAGTAGTGCCAAAATCTAGGTAAATTTTGGCACTACCAATTTTTTTGGTAGGACAAAATTAGCTAGTCTATGTTTGGTTTAATACCAATATAAAGCTAAATTTTAAGAGGATGGTGAAGAAAATTCTAGAATATAGCCAAATTGAGCATGGGCACTACCAACTGTTTTGCTTCAATAAAAAAACACGTTTACTATTTGAGTTACCAAAATTTTTGGTAGGGACACGTTTTAGCTTCAATCCAAAACAGCTCTACAACCAAACCTATATTCATCAAGTCGGGTATCTGCGGATACTCCGCCGTGAGTACAGTACAAAATACACATCAAACATTTCAGTACAGTTCACAAAACACGTAAAACATTCGCCTTCCAAGTTTGAAAGGAAGTTGTATTTTGTTAAAAAAAAAGGAAGTTGTATTTTGTTAAAAAAAAAAGTGTAAGTGTCCTTAGAAAAAAAAAGTCAATGGTCAAACATCCGACGGCCGTCCAAGCCCACCCGAGATCCATCCCGATCCACCCGACTCCTCCCCCCACGGCTCGACCAAACCAAAAGAAAATCAACCGCGGCTTGGCTCGTGATCAGCTCGTGAGTCGACCCGACCCTCCTCAGATCTCGCCGGCGGCAGCGGCGGCATGCTGCTCCCCACCTCCGCCTCCGCCTGCCGCGGCAGCGGCCGCGCGCTCCTCCTCGCCCTCGCCGCCGCCCTCCTCGCCCTCGCCACGCCGCGCCCCGCCTCCGCCTCCGAGTCAGACCACAAGGTGCGTGTGCTCGCTCGCTAGCCTATCCCCCTCCCTCTCGATCTAAAACCTCTTCCTACCCCCCCTACACGCACGCTCGAGCTGGTCGCACCCCCGGCGCCAGATCCGGGCAACCATGCGCGCGATCTCGCTCTGGTTGTGGCCGGTGCGAGCGTTCGTGCGGGTCCGGTCGCCGAGGATGTTACTACAATTGTTCCGCGCGCGCGCGCGCGCGCGTAGAGAATGGAATTTTAGTGAGATCAGGAATGCGCCGTTGGTTTCCGTCTCTCAAGAGCTTGTGGATGTTGTGTGCGTAGTGGTGTGCGCCGTATAATCGCAACAAGAAAAGAAAAATAATCGGCAGGAAAATAGGTTGTAGATTATGGTAGTGGAAAAATACTTACTCATCATCGCGCTCCCCTGTGTTCAAAGCTTGAGATCGAGACTACGCGATCCTTGTGTGTATGTAGCACATGATCTAAATTGAGGCAGCAATGTCTTACACTATGGTACATGGTGTTTTCCAGGAAAAAAAAGGAATTTCACGCCTTGATGCTTTATTGCGTACTTTAAAGTCAAGATTAAGCACTAGCTACGATGTGTTCTTATGACTGAGGACAGTTTCTGGTATAGTAAGGTCAATAGTGTTGTTTGGTTTCAAGAAATGTGCTAACAGCTAGCCTTGCGTTACCTATAAATTCTTCCATGGCTTCTCTTGCATGTTGGCATGCATCTTGGTTAGAAGTAGTAGACAAAAATATAACGAGTGAGAATTTGCAGCAGAATATCTTAAGTGCTGTTTCCTTTCCTAAAATAAATTCATTATTATGTTTACCATAATTCCATGGTAGAACTTTGTGAGCTCAACAGTTCTCATCTGCCTTTTATGCTTCTTATATGCAGTACAAAGTTGAAGAACCAGTTAAGCTCTGGGTGAACAAAGTCGGCCCTTACAATAATCCACAAGAAACTTACAACTATCACAGCCTTCCATTTTGTCAACCATCTGAGAACCCTGCGCATAAATGGGGTGGTCTTGGAGAGGTCCTGGGTGGAAATGAGCTGATTGATAGTCAGATTGACATAAAGTTCTTAAGTATGTCAATCTTTCTTTCATTCTATCCTTTTGTTTATCTACTATTTGCTCTAATGCCCCACAGATTGGTGTATTTTCTTGTCTTATGAATTGTATAAGTGCTTCCTTTGGTTTAGGAAATGAGGAGAGGGGCTCCATTTGTACACTTGAGCTTGATTCTAAAAAGGTTCAGCAGTTCTCCGATGCCATTGATAACTCATACTGGTTCGAGTTTTTCATGGGTATGTGAATCGATATTTTGATTTGGGTAGTAACATTGTGTTTTTTAAAGTTCTTTTTGTTTCTGACATTGTATTTTTATCAACTGTTTTTGCATTCTTGGTGCAATATTCTCCTAGATGATCTGCCTCTTTGGGGTATGTTTCTATCAACCTGTACTTCCATTGATTTCTCTGTCTTTTTTCCCTGCACTTCTTTTCTTAACTAGATTTTGGCTATGTGCTTTAAACAGGTTTTGTTGGGGAGACGGACAAAAACAATGAAAACAAGCGTTATCTCTACACACACAAGAGCATTCTTGTCAAATACAATGATAACAGGGTACGAGTTTTGCATAAAAGTGATAAAACTTTTCATTACCACATTGCTTTTGACATGATAACATAATTTGATCTCATTTTATTATTTTAGATCATTCATGTTAATCTCACCCAAGAGTCTCCTAAGCTTCTTGAAGCTGGTAAGAAATTGGACATGACATATTCAGTGAAGTGGTTACAAACAGATGTGACCTTTGCACGCCGCTTTGAAGTATACCTGGATTATCCTTTCTTTGAGCACCAGGTAATATTTTCCCACTCCAAAGAAAAAAAAACTATGCGTAACATGCAGCTCTCAGCTTGCTTACTTATGTGAAAGAGAAAAAATGTTAATTGTAACAACAGGGAGCTGAATCGTCTTGTTCTTTTTGAAAGTTGTTCAAAGGTTCTGACTTCTATGCAAATTTCTAATGTTCAGATTCATTGGTTCTCCATTTTCAATTCTTTCATGATGGTTATTTTCCTCACTGGTTTGGTTTCAATGATATTGATGCGGACATTGAGAAATGACTATGCAAAGTATGCTCGTGAAGATGATGATCTGGAGTCACTGGTATATCTACCTTTTGTTTAATTGTATTCTTAGCTCTAGCATCTAAGTTGGATTTGTTTTCACCTAGTGCCACTCGATTGGGACCTCAAGTCTTGATATTCCTTTTGTTAGGAGAGAGATGTTAATGAGGAATCTGGATGGAAGCTTGTTCATGGTGATGTATTTCGCCCTCCTCGAAGTTTGGCCTTTCTTTCTGCAGTTGTTGGCATCGGCACTCAGCTGGCAGCTCTTATCCTTCTTGTTATTGTATTGGCCATTGTTGGCATGCTATATGTTGGGTAAGCAACCCCCATCCCCAAAATCTCCTTGCACATACAATGCATAGTTTGGAATACCTGAGTTGCTGACCAATGAAACTACCATATTACTCAATAGATGAAAGAAAGAAGATAGGGAATACCTGAACTTGTTAGGTTCCCACCACATGTTTTTTGAAAGCTGTCCAGGAACCTTCCATGTCCTGTACTTTACCTGGAAAATCTTGATTCTGCAGTAATCAATTTCAATAATGAAGAATTGTTCTGAATCTAACATGCATAATAGACAATTTTGTTAAAATGTCTTGGATTAAATTTTCTGCATCTGGTTGGTATGACTTAAAACTACTGGGAACTGGCTCACCACTCACCAGTCGTCTGAACCTGAGAAACAACGGCACATAGGTTGTTAAGTGCAGATAACATTTTGGTCAAACGACTATTTCTTGTTTATGTCCTAACCATGCTGAAAAGAACTAAGAAAAGAAAGGAACTGTACCTTTTCATTGTCCAAAAATTGCCTTGTATTGTGTTTCTCACTTTACTGGTTGGAGTGGTGGAATGTCTGCCTTCTGTTAAAAATGCACACATCCATTAGCCCAAATCCCTAAGGCCTGTGATTGTATGAATCCTAAAGATATAAAATTCCTATATTATTTTGAAAACAGCTTTAAGTTTTTTTCTTTTTTTTAGCATTTCACATTTTGTGCATGGATTTGCTTTTCTAACTTATATAGCGCGCGATATTTGTCAGGCGAGGGTCTATCATCACAACCTTCATTGTGTGCTATGCTCTTACATCTTTTATTTCTGGCTATGTCAGTGGTGGCCTCTACTCAAGGAATGGTGGTATGGTTCTTTCCTTTTGGAATTGCATTATTTTCTTGTATTATTTGTCTGTGCAATTCAATCTCTTCTCAAGGTTCTGTTTCATAGTTTCCTCCTGTCATTCCTTTTTTTTTTTTTGAAGTTTCTAGAATTTGCATGTTGTCATATATTATATTTTCCCACTTCATGATGTATGGTTTTTTGAACCGTAATTTCCTTACATGGCAGGTAAAAACTGGATAAAGGCTATGATCCTTACAGCATCCCTATTTCCATTCTTGTGCTTTGCAATTGGCTTTGTTCTGAATACAATTGCTATCTTCTACCGATCATTAGCGGCAATACCATTCGGCACAATGGTTGTCATGTTCGTTCTTTGGGCCTTCATTTCTTTTCCGCTGGTGCTTCTGGGAACTGTTGTTGGTAGGAACTGGAGTGGTGCTCCTAACAATCCCTGCCGAGTAAAGACTATTCCACGGCCTATTCCAGAGAAGAAGTGGTACCTTACACCTTCTGTTATCTCATTGATGGGTGGGCTGCTTCCCTTTGGCAGTATCTTCATTGAGATGTACTTTGTGTTCACGTCATTCTGGAACTACAAGGTAAACAGTTTAACTTAAGTATCCAAGTTTGTTTTGGAAACAGAAGTAGTGCCTATGGTGTACTGGTGTTCAACCTCTTATATGGCTGCTTCATAAATTACACAATTTATTTTTTGAATGAACTCTTGGTGGATTTCTAATATGTCTGCTTCATACATCTGTCTATGCACTTTGTTTAATTTTAATAATATGGATAATTTGATCGTGACAATTCGTTTGACTTCCTTGGCAGGTTTATTATGTCTACGGCTTCATGCTGCTGGTCTTTGTCATCCTTCTAATAGTTACAATCTGTGTCACTATTGTGGGTACTTATTTCTTGCTGAATGCTGAGAACTATCACTGGCAATGGACTTCATTTCTCTCTGCTGCATCAACTGCGTTATATGTGTATCTATATTCCATCTACTACTATCATGTAAAGACAAAGATGTCAGGTTTTTTCCAGACGAGTTTCTACTTCGGTTACACATTGATGTTCTGCCTTGGTCTAGGCATACTTTGTGGTAAGATCTTAATTTCTACTAGTACCTTTTAATCCGTGACACTTTATCATTATGATGTTTTTGTTTTGACATCTGTTTTGGCGATTCAGGTGCTATTGGCTATCTAGGGTCAACTCTTTTTGTGAGGAGAATCTACAGAAACATCAAATGTGATTAGATGATCGCAGTTTGGAAGACATAGCAGATCACATGTTGTCACTGGAACTGTGGTAGAGAGGCCAAGAAGTGGATTAATGCTAGATGCTGATTAAGTTTTTTGAGCCACAGACCGAAGGGGGGCCATGATCTCCTAACTTAATATAAATACATTCATACGCCTACTCTCTTTTTTGACTATGTCGCCCTGATTATGCATACCTGTGGTAGTTGAGGATTTGGTTGGTTTTTTAATCAGAAGTAGGATGTAACATTGTAACATGTGAAATATTCATGCGGCACTAGATTTCTTCTCTTCGTATGGATTGGACCGGGGGCTTGTGGATTCCAATTCAAGGCTGTCATTTTACCACGAGCACACTGTGGTTATATGTATTGCAACATTGTTATAGCCATTAAGCTTTATACATGGGTTTATCTACATTTAATCTTTGGACACATGTTTCGAGGTACAAATTTAGTATATTTCTCTTTAATTTATACTGTTATTATGTGCAAACAGTTGATTTAACTAACCTGAATATTCGAATTTACGCATGTCCTTCGTATGGCAGGTTTACATGATTAAATGTTGTCATTGTTGGCAGTAGGGAATGAGCTAGATATCGTGGTTTTGTATGATCTGTTGTAAAATCTGATTGCTGCTTGGGATCTTATTGACCAAGCTATAAACACTACTTTCTGCTAGTCCAGTTGCCGTCAACAATCCATAACAAAAAATCATGATCCAGATGCTGAATATATAAAAGCTAAAATGTAGATCAAAACTCATGATCGATCGATGTAGATGGTCCGATCTTTCATAGCGGAAGAATGAACAATGTGTAACTATTTAAGTAGCAACCAAAATTGCAATATCTGAGATGGATTGGAATGTGGTACAAGAGAATTGTGTTCTCGCTCTCAAGAACAAACAAAAAATTTACCTATTCTTCAGACAATACACAAGTCATAAGACTTCACTCTGCTAACTTGCACAGGCCCTTCTTGAGTTTCAACTGGGAATAGGATTTCGTTGCCATGGCTTAACTGCTCTTGCTGCTCGACAAAGAGGGACTCATCACCATCATAAGGTAAATGCAGTAGTTCAATCATCTTCATTGGCAGAAGGTTCTGGATTTATATCAAGAGATTGTGGTTCTCCTTTGTAAGCTGGCAATTCCAAAGATAGCAGATCTACTTCATGAGGCATAGGATCCCAACTAATCCAGTCAGCAAGCTTGAAGTCTGCTGAATTCAACTGCCTATTTGGTAACAGCCTGTCGATTCTAATGGTTTCCTTGTAGAAGTGCTTTTTCCTCAGAGCCTTGGAAACCAGTGACCTGAGAATGAACATATGGCTTAGAATACATGGCACGGCATCATGATTCATGCTAAACTGCCTAGCTTTCTAAAATAAGCTACGGATATCATATAAGAGACGTGCAAGTGACCTGCAGTTGACGGATAGAGCAGCTTTGGCTCGTTGGGTAGAAAGGCCAAGCAAATAAGAAGATAAGTTTATGGCATCATAGGGTCCTCTAATTTCAGAAGCAGTGTGAGCAGCACTTGATATGATGAGATTCTTTCCTTTAGTCCACTCCACCAAGAGCTGAAAAAAGGTGAAAGGTTTTGGTTACTAAGGAACTGAGTAATACAAGAGCTGAAAAAAGATGAAAAGGTTTTGGTTACTAAGGAACTGAGTATTAGTATTACGATATGCAAAGGCAATAAGGAAGAGCAAGAGATGGCCAACCTTGGCTTCGGCTATGGCCTGTCTCCTTGAAGCGGCATCAGCGATGAGGGGAGAATAGGCGATCTCCAAGTGCAGGCCCTTCTGCAGTGCAAGCTTGAGCATGGGGAGCTTGAGGCGGAAGGACAGCTTGTGGGAAAAGTCGATGGAGACAATATTGAGGTGGTCAAATGTGGCCTGACAGAGGTGGTCGAAGGCGGCTTGGGTGAGCGGCCGCGCGGCGACGATGTCATAGGTGCGAAGGAGGCGAGCGGCAGAGGGGGCCAGGGCGGAGGCGCAGGCGGCAGCGGAGTCGAGGGAGAGGGTGATGCGCGTGTATTGTAGGAAGGGATGTCGACGGCGGTGGAGGGAGGCGGAGGGTGACACCCGGAGAGAGGAGGCAATAGGTGCATGGGAGTCAGTGAGTAGGCCACGGTGAGGGTGATCAAGCGCGACCGCGGAGTAGCCGAGGTCAAGGGCACGGGCGACTACGCTAGTGTTGGTGGTGGTAGATTTGGAGTCGTCGGGGAGGATGCTGAGGTCGAAGAAGCCGGCAGGCGCCATGGCAAACAGTGGTATAGCTAGGAATTTTTCCTTGGGTAGTCCTACTTCAAAATTGCAGGTTAACATCACATACCAAAATTTTATACACAAGTTCAAAGTTAGTGAAAGGGCTATACAAAATTAGAAATATAACAATAGAGTCTTATAACAACAATAGTCAGCTAACTTAACAAGCAAGTTAAAATATGCAAATATTATAGAGATTTTCTCCCATCCTTGGAGAGGTATATACCTCCTCGTATTTGAGATATACCTATCCATAAAACAAGTCTTGTGCCAACTCAGTCTCTCTCTCTATCTCTCCCTCTCTGCTACTAGTGTGTGTGTTCTAACGAAATTTAGGGCGACCAACTATGTTCCTTCCTAAAAATGGGAAAAGTTGTGTTCCTTCCTTGTCAGGGACAAGCCAATGATTTTGAGGTTAGGTATTCGAAATGTGAAGGAATAAGAAAATTTTACAACCCAAAGCCTAATTTTGATATGTTTAATTTCATGTAGTTCTAAACTACTATTAGATAATATATAGCAGATATAAGTATAATTTCATAAATTCATAAAATTGGCTATAAATTGAATGTGCTTAACATATGAAAGTAGGAAACTTCTAACTGGCAATGCTTCACAAGGTTCAAATTGGGAGTTTGGGAGTTGGGACAAGGTTCAAAACTGAAAGTTCAATTGTTCAAATATACTAGCAATCAATCAGCCATCCCAGGCTTCAAATGAAAGAGATGTTCCTAATCCAAAATCGCAGCACCACAGCAGCAGACAACAATTACCTTGGGCTTCTCGGCCTCTCGGGGCAGCGCAGAGGGCGTCGGCGGCGGCGGCGGCGGCACCGCGCGACGGCGCGAAGCTGGCCGGGCTTGGCTATTTGGCGTCGGGCGCGGCGGCGACTGCGGCTCTCGCCTCTCGGCTTCTCAAGGCGACGCGATTGCACGAGGCGGGAGCAAGGCGCGAAGGCGGGCGGGGGTTGGCGAGTTGGCGGACAGCGGCTCGGCGCGACCGCGAGACCGCGTCTGATCGGCGGGCGGCTGCGGCTGCGGCGGCGGCGGCGGCGGCGACGCGACGGCCTGAGAGAGAGATGACGCAGTTGGTGGGTACGGACAGAGGGACAGACGGAAACCCTCCCGGCTTTTCACAGCGAAAAGAGCGAGAAAAAAAAAAGAAAAAAATAGCACAGGAAAAAAAGTACCAAAAAATAGCACAAGAATTTTTCGCTTTCAATCAAAAGCACAGGCTACCGATTTTTCATCGCCCAGTAGCACTTCCGTCGGATTTGGAATTAACAGAGTTAGATTAAAGTATAGAAAATTTTTGTTTGACCCATTTGCCCTTCATCTTCCTTGCCGTAATCTCCCATTGTGTCATCTTGTTCTCTTCATTCTTTCTCTTTACCAAACCCTAGCTCTCACTCCCATTCGATTGGACACCATGTGGAAGACAGGGTTTTTGACGGGGGCTCTCGGGTTGGTGCCCACGATGACGGCGCTGGCGCCGCGGCCAAACAGCGACGCGGCGACGAGGGTGTCGAGGTGGGCCTCGTCGGGGGCGACGGGCGCTATGAGGAAGACCTTCGCGCAGGCCACGAGCACGCGCGCACCGTGGGTGTTGTCGGCGATGTCCTTGGCGAGGCGGAGCAGCCGTGCATGTAGAGGATGGCGCGCTGGACGGAGGCCGAGGAGCGCCGCAAGCCGCTTGTCGGCGCCAGGGGTGTGGGCGCCGGCGTTGGTGGAGATGACGAGATGGGTGATGTCCGCGGCAGGGTGGTCCCACTCAGCGATTGCCCTCGCCGCGGTGACCATGGCCAGCTCCGGCATGACGTCCTGGGCGAAGCTGAGCCGCACGTCGAGTGACGGAGCGGCACGCTTGAGGAGTTCTCGATGGCCGGCGATCGTCTCCTCCGTGTGGCTCATATGAACCAGAGCAATATGGTCTTTCTAACTCTTAACTAACAGCTAAACAGTTCACTGGAATGATGACCACGACGGAAGTGCTATGGGGGGAAGAAAAATCGGTGGCATGTGCTTATGATCGAAAGTAAAAAATTATTGTGCTATTTTTTTACTGCTTTCTTTCCTGTGCTATGGATCGAATTTTCTAAAAAAAAGAAGACTTGGCGCCACAAATCTAAGCTCCACACTGTTGAATTTTAGATCACAGGATTAAAATACATGATTAAAATAATATTGGTAAGTTACGGTTATATCAAAGGCAACACAAATCATTCATACGATATGGTAAGCTTTAAAATTTACTGTTAAAATACACAACATAAATTAACTTTTATCTAGAAAAACTATCTACAAATATTCAGAATCAAAATATATAAAAGTTACAGAGTAATAAAAAAGTTACAATGTAATTATAATTATAAAGTAATTATACATGTAACTACAATGCAATTTATATTTACATGTGCAATTATAATATAATTTATGTGTAAATAGTGTAATTACCTTCACTAACCTGAACATGTCATGCAGAGAAAAAGGACTCGCCACCTCGGGAACAAATTGTTCGATCGGCTTATCCAAATACACTTTTGCAGGAATAGTGATGAAGATTAGATGGCAGACAAACTAACTGTATTTAGCCAAAAAAATTATGTCAACATATTTTTAGCTAACCCAAAAAAAGGAAGCAGTGGAAAAAGAAGTGGGCGAGAGAGGGTTACCGTGCGACGAGAAGCGTGTGAGGCGCAAGTGTGAAGGTGGGATAGTGCTGTCCGCCAGTTTTTCCCGGACAAGATCATCCCGAATATTTGGAGGATATTCTTTTTTTTTGAACCATCCCATACCAAGGGTTTGTTGGATGGGATGGTTCAAAAAAAAGAATGGGTTTGTTGGAACCATGTCACCCTAATTTTGTAAAATTTGAGATATGTCACCTGTATCTCAATGATATGTAGGACACACATGAGTCAATGACATGTGAGTCAGGGTGGCATATCACAAATTTTACAAAATTTATGTGGCATGGTTCAAATTTTCCCTTTAACCAAACACATGTTTTTTTTTGGGATGATCCTCCCATCTTTTTCCGAGATATCCTCCATGCATAGGGAATAGGGAAGAGTTAGGGCAACTTAGTTTTTTTTTTTTGGGGGGGGGGGTGATTGGGCTAATGGGCTTGAAATAATGACTTAGTGAGGAGACGAGGGATTAGGATGTGCCATGCCTTTCTAAGGCTGTTTAAATTGGAAGTTTGGTAGAAATTGGAATGATGTGACGGAAAAGTTGAAAGTTTGTGTGTAGAAAAGTTTTGATGTGATAGAAAAGTTGGAAGTTTGAAGAAAAAAATTTGGAACTAAACACGGCCTAACTCCTTTGAATGAATATGCCTCTTTTTTTATCTTTTTCTATGCACATTCTAAATATAGGCTTCATATATATATTTTTTTCCCAAGATCTTGGACATTCATTTGGTCACTACAGCATGTGGATTGCATATGGTGTTTTTTCAACACAAAGATGCACATGAGGAGAGAGAGGAAATGATGCTATTTTTGTCAATAACACGAGCACATTAGTTAGGACTAATGAACGAGTGCACGGTGTAGACACGTGGTGCATGTGTTTACTATTTGTCTATTTTTAGAAGAGAGAGGATCCATTATACTGTGAGTTTGTGAGATGTCTATGATTTGCCACTGACTTTATCACGTTCTATAATATGCCATCAACTTTTGCTTAACTACTACGATTTACATTCACCGTTCAGTTAGTCGTCGTTAGTACTGTACATTTTTTCCAAATGACCAACATACTCCTGCAACAAAAACTTCCAAAATTTGAACAAAAATTCCGAAATTTCATATTATAATCATAAGATTTAATTCATCAACTTGCATTGTTGTATCAAGTCATTCTTGCTTTCAACTTTGTAAAGCATATCCCTCAATAAATAAAAAGAAAGAGTATTATTAAGCATAATTTAATTCATCTCTATCAATTTATTTAATATGGATAGTTAAAAACATAATAAATAAATATATATATATATTGACTTGCTGATATTAAAAAAAGATTAGAAATTTTATAGATACTTTAAAATATATTATGGTTTTTATAAGATTATTATTATTTATTTGGAACTAAAGTGTATTGAATAAAATAATTTGCCTTCAATCTATGCAATCATTGCTGCCTGCTGGATAGGACTTTAATTTGGCTGTAGCTGCGTTGGGAACGAACCGACTAGAAACGGACACAACAAGTGTTGATCCAATGTCACGCGTGGGAGAGCGACCTGAACAGAGCCAACGCATGCAAAACCGACAAAAGTCAGGAGAGACGGGTAGAAATCGGAGGAGGATAGAAACATTGTAGCATTTTTTAAAAACATAATAACCAGATAGAGATACAAACGACATACCAAAAGATCCAGCGAAAACATTAATAGTGGATCTATTCTAATATTGGTGTTATTCACATGTTTAGCAAGTATTTTTTCTAATGTTCTAGTGTTGTACGGAGTACGTAGTATTATTCGGATGTTTCAATGATATTTTATAATGTTCATCCGTAAATGTTGCATGATGCATGAGGTGTTTTTGAATATTTTAGCAAATATTTCATAATGTTTCAATAGTTATATCTCGAGTTTCACAAATAATGTAAAAATATTTTAATTAATCATGTTTTTTTTATCAGAATTATAATCATATAATATCTTGTTATAAATATTTAACTACATACAAGTACAACGGTGCAATCAGATTACAGATCGAATAAATAGTTGTCAAGAAAAGATAGTTAACATCTTGTCAAAAGATTTGTTAGAAAGAAACAGGGGGGTATAAGATGTCCCACCATGCATCATGCATGCAAAATGCCAAAATTGCATGCAATTTTAACAGCAAAATGCGGAGGAAGCATGAGGACCCCATTTTTAGACGTTTCACATAAATAGCTGCTCGAAACACCATCACGGCCAACAGCTAGCGAGAGATCGAGCGGGACCGGAGGAGCCTACCGCGCGTCTCGCCGTCTCAGCTCCGCAAGGCTTGCAGCCCTGCCGGAGATGCAGACGACGACCGTGCCCATGGCGGCAGCGGCGGCGGTGGCGCCGTCCACCACCACCTCCTCCTCCGCCTCCTTCAAGGTTAGGCGACGCCACACCTCTTGCATTTGTCTTTTTGGCGATTCCTTCGATCCTTACTTGATATAAACCAACCGAGCTGCCCGCCTGGTTCTTGCATTGCATGAGAAACGCCTAGAGATCTTCTAGCTAGCTCCACAAGATGATGAGTTAGACGACCTGGATTCGAAGGCTCACCCTTCTATTTATTTGATATTAGATCATTCCCTGATATTTGCGGTTTTTTTTCCTGCATTGCATGATTGGAATGTCCAAGGTTGCGGCCTATGCTTGGTCGTCATGCCGGAGCAGCTCCTCTCCGGCGACAAGATTGGTCGCCGCCCCCAATCACCAGCGACCACCGCTAGGTGAGGCTGTTGCTTTTAAATGCACACAAAATTCCAATGAAATCGAGCAAAATTGCATATATTCACTATTAAATAATTGAAATAAACCGAACAATTCAGCATACCTACTGGACATTTTATATTCTTATGAACTGGACCCGTGTCTGTTCCAATTCATTCTGTTGTTGTAGCAGTTGTTGGAGCCATTGCCGGCCTGGATCCGGTTACCGCGGTGCAGCTGCCATTAACCGCTGGGAACGTCGAGTCTGTTCTAGATCAAGTGCGCCCTTACCTGACGGCAGATGGAGGGGATGTTGCCCTTCATGAAATTGCCGGGAATGTGGTGAGGCTGAAGCTTCAAGGAGCTTGTGGATCGTGCCCAAGCTCGCTGATCACGATCAAGAGGGGCATCGAGCGCCGCTTGATGGAGAAAATACCAGATGTTGCTGCTGTTGAACCTGTTACAGATAAGGAGACTGGGCTTGAGCTGAATGAAGAGAATGTTGAGAAGGTAAACTGATAATGAATTGAATTGAATTGTCAGTTGTAGCCTTTGTTGCACATGCAGAAACAAATTGATGCCTTGAAAATTTGTTGAAAAAAAAAGCTTCAAAGAGAGAACTTTGCATAGCTACCTCTTTATGACAAATTATTTACAATAACATAATTAGTTTGTGCTGATCAGCAAAATTGTTTTGGAATTTTTGTTAAATTTTCATTCAAGTATTGGCATGTCTTCCTTTTCCAGGAACTGCATCATCTGTTAGATGATGTCACTTGTCATTTCCTGGGGATAAAAAGAACCGCATACTATTACTGTATTATATTGATCTATATTGATTTTATTGTGGTTCACTTGTTCATAACATTCCATTTTGAATTTCTATTGGTCGATGTTGCTTACCACTAATGCATCTAGCAGTATTATTCGAAATATACAAAAAAAAATGTGTTCATAATTTAAGTGAGCAATTCAATGACATGGTAGTTTTACTCAGCAAATATATCTTAATTCTCATCACATGTGGATTCATTAGTCTCTATGGTTCACACCATCATATGTTTGTAAGTTGGAATTGCTCTTTCCATAATATGGATCAAAATATATAATTGGCAGTAATAGAAAAGAGATGTACTGACAATGCATTTAATTTTTCACTAGGTTCTCAATGAAATCAGGCCATACCTTGCTGGCACGGGAGGTGGTGGCCTCCAGTTTCTCATGATCAAGGGCCCCATTGTGAAAGTTCGGCTCACAGGCCCTGCTGCAGTTGTGAGGACTGTTCGGATTGCCGTGAGTAAGAAGCTCCGAGAGAAGATTCCATCCATCCAAATCGTCCAATTATTGTCATAGTCTGAAGAATATCTGTGTGCCACCCCTCTCAAGCAGCACATCTGCAACACTGTACAGAAAATTGATGTAAATTTGTAAATTGGTTGCATTTCAGAAGCCTCACGAAGAGTTGCCCATCTTTAGTCAGCATTCAGCACAGGGATCAGATATATCATATACTATCTGTCTAGATCTGTAATGAAGTTTTGATCTGTTCCTCTTGAAAGAAAGATGGAAAAGTGTGTTTCTTGGTGGAATTCTGGAGTTATTTTAACCCATCGTAAACAACAGCACACGTTGACTTAAATTTAACTTGCCTTTTCTCTCTCTAATTTTGTGCAGCTCTGCCAAAGAGTGCAAATTAGAAAAACGTAAACTCTTGTGTATCAAAGGATTTCTCGAAGCATGGAAAACACGACGGAACAGATGTTTATCAAAATCTACAGGAACTTCTGAGTCTTCTGACTTAGAGATTCGTTTTGTGTACAGAAAGGCATGTCGACAATGTAATTTTGTGTGAATGGCTCTGTGTTGTGCAATTCTGCGAAGAAATTAAAGCATAAAAAGAAATGGTGGTGTATTCCATGTTTCTACCTGCACATGAAAAGGTTAAACAAAGCAAAAGAAAATAAATATGAACAATTGCGGCATGATATGCCGATATCTAACAAAAGAGGTTTTTGATTCTTTCCTTGCTATAGGTTGGTTGTAAATATGCAGAGAGCTTTGAGGCAATGTGAATTGGAGTGGCTATAGCATTGCCTTGTATAGATATTAACATTCATAAACATTGATCCATTTTCTTGGCTATTTGATACAGGAGTTCTAAGCTCTCAGAAATTGCTTTTAAATGCTTGTCTCTACACCAAACACACCAGTTATACGCGAAACCAATTCAATGTAGTTTCTGACAAAGAGAACTAGAACAAGCTCTCAATGTAACAGCATGAGCTACATACTCTCTGCAGTGGCATTCACTTGTATTTGTCTAAAGAAACTCCAATAAAGTTTAGGCTTGAATTGTTGCTTAAACAGTCAGGTGACATCAAGTCATCAACTATAGCACTAGCTGCATTACTGGACAATCAAAAACTGATGAGAAGCTCACTACATATCTTTTGGACCTCCCAAGTGACACATAATTGAATATTTTCACTCACATCTTCAAATCGTAGTGGTGGCATTATGTTGTAATCCCTCCGTCTCCGTTTCACAATGTAAGACTTTATAGCATTACCCATATACATATAGATACTAATGAATCTAAACACATATATATGTTTAGATTCATTAACATCTAAATGAATATGGGCAATGCTAGAAAGTCTTACATTATGAAATGGAGGGATTACTTACAAAACAAAGCATGAACCAATCAGATCTAACACCAACAAGGCAACAATGGCATTCAGAAATTTGCATTGACAAGAACAGTATCAGATCCAGAGGCCAACCAATCGGGACCAGGACATGAACAATTGAAGAACAAATGAGCAAGCAAGCAAGAACTGAAATCCATGCCAAATTTCCAAGAAACTGCAGCTCTGGTTTCTCATCCCATTACACGGAATTACACATCGGAGATGTCATGGCATCCGACGACGAGGCGATCTGAAGTGACGTCACCCGCGTCGGATCCGATCGAGCAAACGAAAAAAAAAAAGAAACATAACAAAAACAGGGAAAACAGAGCAGATCTAGGAGGAGGCGACGGAGGGGAGGAGGTGGGAGACGACGAGGTAGGAGAGGAACCCGGCGAAGGCGAGCAGGAAGGCGTAGTCCACCGCCACGAACAGCGCCGTCGATCCGTGCCCCCTCCTCTTCTCCGCCGCCGCAGCCGCATTGCCGGTGCCGCGCGTCTTGGTCGCCTCCATCTCCTCCTCGCTCCTCCGGCGAGGGCGCGGCGAGATCGCGAGAGAGATGGCGAAGGGGAGAAGCCGGCGGCGAGTCGGAGTCGGGCGTCGTGTCGCGGCGCGGGGAGGGTGCCAACCGACGTGACGAACGAGGCTTGCGGGGCAGCACGTGTATACGTATGCGTATTTACAATTTCGAGTAAATACGTATACTATGATCAAAATACCACAAACTATTTTTTATAACTTATTATTAGTGTATTACAAAACTATAAATTTCATATTTAATTTATCACGAAACTACACATTTAAGATGTAGCATAATATATTTAGTACTCCCTCTGTTTCAGGTTACATATTTAGTAATCCCTCCGTTTCAGGTTACAAGATTTTTTTATTTTGATCTAAATCAAACTATTTTATTTTTAACTAAGTTTATGGAGAAATATAATAATATTTATAATACTAAATTAGTATCATCAAATCAACAATTAAATATAAATTCATAATAAATTTGTGTTAGGTTGAAAATATTACTGTCTTTTTTATATATTTAGCTAAACTTAAACTTAAAGCAGTTTAACTCTGACCAAAGTCAAAACGTCTTGTAACTTGAAACAGAGGGAGTATATCGTTATCACAGAACTCTCTCCGTAAAAAAAAATCAACCTATGATCCCTCCTAGGACATTGTATTTGGACATAGACAACATATATAGAAATAGAGTATGCCGGATACATTGTTCTAGGAGGGAATCACATCCGCTCTTAAGTTAATTTTTTTTTTTTGACAGAGGGAGCATATGTTTAGAACATATTTAGTTACAAAACTATAACGTTAATAGCTCCAACGTGACAATGGTGTTAGGATTTAAAGTAAAAAAACTTATATAGTTTTGTTATAGCTTCAATATTAAATATCGGGTGATTCATAGTTTCCCGATAAATTTAATGTTAAATACTATATAATTTACCTATAAAATGAGTAAAACGGAGGGCCCAGGAAAGAGAAGGCGCCTGTGGCCTAATGGATAAGGCGTCTGACTTCTAATCAGACGATTGTGGGTTCGAGTCCCACCAGGCGTGTCTTCGTTTTGGATTCTACTAATCCTATTGCAACTGTTGCTCAGTTGGATTATGGCTTATAATCGTTGTTTAATTTCAAAACCTGAGCGTAAGTTATATTTGAAAACATGTTTGATCACTAAAGAAATCAGAGGAGCACTAACCATGGTGCATTGACTTTTGCTTAATATTATTTCAACTCAAAATGATTTGCTACACCTTTTATTTTCAAAAATTTACATAACAAATTTTCAAAACACACACACAAATAGAGAAACTGTGCACCATTGGTATTTAATATCCTGTACTATTGGTGTACCTATAAAATTTAGAACAATCCATGCCATCCGTTTTAGGATAACTGTACACGATACATCATTATATATTCATATGGTAAGGAATCGCAAAATTACAATATTATAATCTTGAGAGGTCATAATCAGGAAAAAAACCGTCACCCACACATTGACAACACCAAAACACATACCCGAGAGAAGGCTAACACCAAACCGACTATCACTAGACCAACAAAGTACCTACAACCGAGATCGCTCAAAACCTATCCCTAACACTGACACCAAATCTCACCGGAAGATGTTTTTGGTATAATGGTTCTTTTGGAGCTGTTTTTTTTTGTATATACATGGGAAAGGGAGAAATGAGAGGATGACGACTGTGCTTTTAAGATAGTAATAATGTAACAGCCAAGTATGCCGACCAACTTCGAAAAAGTTTAAACAAAATTTTTAAAACTTGTTGTAAAATTTATCCAGTTTCTCGGTTTTTCACGATTTTTTTGGGGCCATCCTGCCTACCTGCCGGCCCAAAATCCTTCACTCCTCCAGACTTTGCAAAACCTCCCCACACAAAAGAACCAGAGAGAAGAGGCGGGAAGCGAAGCCGCAGCCCGCCACTCGCCTCCGCCCTCCGCGCGCGCGAACCCCTCCCTCGGCGGCGGCGACGACCAAGGCGGCGGCGGCGGCAGCGGCGCAAGAGGACGCGGTAGCCCGATGGCGCCGCTCGTGCCGTCCTCGCAGCCATGGGTGGAGAAATAGTAAGCGCCGCCCTCTCTTCCCCTCCCCCACACCATTTTCCTCCCTCAATTTGTCGATAAGCCCTCATGGATTGCCCTAGTTGCGACTGACTGACCCCGCTGCTCATCCTCCTCCCGTTCGCAGCCGGCCGAGGCAGGTGAAGGATGTCGCGCACCAGGAGGAGGTGGTCCGGGTGCTCACCACCACCCTCCAGACCGCCGACGTGAGCCGCGGGCTAAACCCTAGCTCTGTTTCTTTTTTTTTTCTCTTGTGACCCCCTGGGAGGTTTCTGATTTGTGATCTGGTCCCTTTGCAGCTTCCGCACATGCTGTTCTACGGCCCGCCTGGCACCGGGAAGACCACCACCGCGCTTGCCATTGCTTACCAGCTCTACGGGTAACTCAATTCTTGTTGGCAACTGTTTACTTGAATTTTTCTCTTTATGAGAATCTTGTTTTGGTTCGGTTGAAATTGGCTTATCTTAGTAATCTTGGAAGAGGTGGTAATTCTCAATGCAATGGGAGCATTAGATAGGCTGCGCTGGGGGTGAATCACTTAACTTTTGAGACATTAGAATTGATAACCTTCATTATCTTGGGTATTTTGTTTATTTTGGCAAATATTGGTATACATCTTTGTAGGCAGGCGTTCCAAAAGTGGGTACAATTAGTTTGATGACATGGTTGATCCTAGTCCTGCATATTACAATACTAATCGGACCACTGGATCAATGTGTTTGAATGATGTATGGTGAAATGGTAGTTCAAGTTTAAAATTTGGATTGTTGAAATGTTGAGATCTGTTATAATTTTGTTCACTCATCAGCCATTTTCATTGTTTCTGGGCTAGGTAATTTATTCTTGCATCTCTCACAGGCCCCTTTTTTCTTGTTGAGTTGTTACCACTTCACTTGCTTGATTAGAATCTCACTTGCTTGATTAGAATCTATTCGATGTGTGTAATGGTTCATGTCTTACCAATGATAATTGGAGGCGGTCAGATGTATGGAGGGAAATCTAGAGAATCAAAATTTTCATGTGGAATAGCACATATGAATTAAGGGAAAAAATAATACTGAAACAGTTTGTTAGGAGGAAATTTGATTAGATTGAGTAGTAGCGAAGTTTATTCTCTTTTTTTTTCAACTGATAATGAGCACTATAGTGATTGAGATTATCTGTCTGCCAATTTTGCTCTTCTAATATGGTGGTTACTTCCTAAATTCATTTGCAAGAAAAACCCCATTCTAATCATGACTACTAAATAATGAAATAACATTAAGAGGATATGTTTTCTGCAAATAGTGCAAGGTTGTTCTCAGTAAGTTTGGGACTCATGATAGTTTTTTCGTACTATTTGGATGATGCAGTCCAGAGCTCTACAAGTCAAGAGTTCTAGAACTTAATGCTAGTGATGATCGTGGAATTAATGTGGTGAGGACTAAGATCAAGGACTTTGCTGCTGTTGCTGTTGGTTCTGCACGAAAAGGGTAATTTAACCAAAACTAGGGACCTTTCAGTTTCCATCTGTAGTTGCATTCTTGACTAGTTTGTTTTTGCGATGGCCTTCAGCGGTTATCCCTGCCCACCATACAAGATTATTATACTAGATGAAGCAGATTCGATGACAGAAGATGCCCAGGTATAGACAACAGGCAGAACGCTAAAAGCCTTGTTGCTGCAGAACCGTGCGTTGATGATGTCTTATATCTGTCTGTAGAATGCTTTAAGGCGTACTATGGAGACTTACTCCAAAGTGACAAGATTCTTTTTCATATGCAATTACATCAGCAGGTATTAGTTTGTTTCTCCTTTTTTCCCCCTGTGGATCTTTATTTGAGTTTATGTAATTCATTATCCTAATGTGTAATACAGGATAATAGAACCACTTGCATCAAGATGTGCAAAGTTTAGATTCAAGCCTCTTTCAGAAGAAGTAATGAGCAATCGCATTTTGCATATATGCAATGAAGAAGGGCTCAGTCTTGATGCTCAGGTAACTGTACTGCATTCACTTCAAAATCTAAATCTACATTTAAATATCCGCATTTTTGCTAACACTCTTTTTATTTTTCATAATAGGCATTGGCTACACTAAGCACCATCTCTAATGGTGACCTCCGCCGTGCTATAACCTATCTTCAGGTATGGTTTATCTAGTTTGGCGTTTGCATTATGTGGTTTATTTATATTAATCTTAATTTAATATACCTTTTGTTTTTTGTTGCAGAGCGCTGCTCGCTTATTTGGATCTTCTATTTCTTCTACTGACTTGATTAGTGTTTCAGGGGTACATTACCACTCATTTCTGTTCCCTTGCAAATGCCTAAACTTACATGTGTCATTTATTTTGCTATTCTATGTTTGAGTCTGTACAAAGTCACGCTTACTTGATGACATTGTTTTCCTGAAAGTAGCAAAGTGGATTTTGCACCATTTTGTTAACAAGATCCTGTGCACGTGGTGATCAAATTGTTTAATTGAGAGAAATTCGGTGTACTTGTAACCTGGAAAAACTTCTCTCATGTCATGATAAATTTTAGTGTGCAAGTAGTTTGTGATTGGTATAAGTAGTCCAGGGAACCTTATTTTATGGGAGGTTAAATTATTTTGCTCATCTTGTTTGTCCATATGTCAGGCTATCCCTGAAGACGTTGTCAAGTCATTGCTTGCATCTTGCAAATCTGGTGAATTTGATGTGGCAAACAAGGAAGTCAATAATATTATTGCAGATGGATACCCCGTTTCACAGTTGATCTCACAGGTCATCTCTATTTAATTTAAATCTAGATATGTGCTGTTTTCACCTTGTCATTTGCTAACCTAACTACTCCGTGCAGTTTCTAGATGTGATAGTTAATGCCGATGATATTCCAGATGAGCAGAAGGCAAGAATATGTAAAAAGCTTGGGGAAGCAGATAAGGTTTGTCCTACTGGGTTTCTCTTCTGTTTTTGTTATTCTTTCCTACTCCCTTCGCCTCCTTATGAAAGTGGTTTATGTGGACAATTATATATGACAAACATAGAAATAAATCTTGCTTTGGGACCGAGGGAGTAGATGCTTGTTCCACTATATCTATAGATTTACTTTACCGAACAAGTCTTTGTAAGATCCTTCTTGTCATCATGAGGTGAATGTTTGTGACTAAAAACTTAGAAGGCAACATTGTATACAATGTACCATAGATGATTGTAATGAAGGATTGAATTTTCTGTTTCTATGTTTGTCATATATTCCACATACTGAAGTTCAAATAAAACTGCTAACTTATATGTGGAACAGTTCCAGCAATTTTATGTGTACATCATTAAAAGCATACACTTAATATGATAGCTCTGAAGTATTGTTGCTCCATCCCAATTTTCTCATTCCATTTCTTTTGGAATATGTAGTGCTTGGTCGATGGAGCGGATGAGTATTTACAGCTTTTGGATGTGGCTAGTGAGACTATCCGTGCTCTTTTTGACATGCCACAAACGCTGGTCTTCTAAGAGAACATGGATTGGAAAGATGACGCAGGTGGCCATTTCTGCGAGGGATATCTTCTGTCTCCTTTCCAAGTTTAGGTTCTGGGGGAAGCTCATTTTCTCGACAGACTGTTGTGCCTTTTTTATGTTTGTGATGGGGATTAAATAGTGTGAACTCCACCCTTGTAACCAACTGAATTGTGCACCAGTGTGTCCATGGAAAGAATGGTTTTCGGCCTGTCATCTTGTACATCATGCATCATTTTCTTGTTCTGCTTATGGTTTGATGGAAGCTTGCATTGGCATTTCCCGGCTCTTAATTCCACTCAGTTTGATGTCCTCTTTTGTTAACTATTTTACAACGGCATAGTCCTCTTTTGTGAAAGACTGAAGTTGATATTGTGTTTTGTGGTAACCATTGATCAAGAATTTATAGAAGCAAAAGTTAATCCATGAAAAAGATCAGACTGTCCGACTGCAAGCAGATAACTGCATAGTTTCATCTCGAGCGCTGCTACACTTCTTTTACAAAACTCTTGCGAACAAACAATCATGTCAACCATTTTGATTTAAATAAATAGTAATAGAAAATATAGATGTACACACAGTATGAAACACACTGTTAATACAAGTTTAGTAAGATAAAATTTAGTACATATAGACTTTTTTTTTCGTCAGCTCTTCCCAAATTAGATATAATTGAATTTGCTTGGCTAGTGCAGTTCGTTGCAGGTTGTAATGGCCGCACAATTGTTCTCTATGCTGTTTATTATGGGTCCCCGAATCCTTTTTGCCTCTTTACACTAATTAATGCATGCTAAACTGGGTCTACCAACGAAAATTATGTTTATCCTCGGTTGGGGAAAAAAATTACACATTAAGATATTTATATAGCTTTTAAGAAACCATAAAACATGTGTAACACCAATGAGACATTATATAGCATTTACTATTTTAATATGTGGATGAGAGATAAAGAATTGAACGTACCCTAAATGCCTAGATGGACAAGCCCGCTCATGATAATGTATGATGCACGAGACTTTGGTCATGCAATGGCATTGATATGTGGAATCTCACACATATCAGTAACACTGATGATTCGGATAACAGATCTTACATATGACTTTATTTGACCATTGAATTAGCGTAGACTCCAGTAGTAGCAAGTCAATAGACTGACTAGCTAAATGTACTAACTATTCCCTATTCCATTTGACTGTTCAATCGGCGTACGCTCCATTAGCGATTTAGCGGTAAGTTAATAGTCCAACAAGTTAAGTGCACTCACTACTGCGGAGAAAAAAAACCTTGAAATTAGCCTATCAATATTTTCTAAAAGTAATTTACTTTGATCAAATAAGGATTTATTTATCTTTACTTCAAACATTTTTCTAATCAAAATTTAACAAGACCTCCTTATAATTGATTCCGACAATTTCATCTTTCCAACTATGTCTTGTTCGACTATAAATGTCAGGTTAACACTACCGCTTTAGAAAGATATAATACCATAATTCACCTTCATAAGTAGCGTGTTGATGCGTTGAACCAATGATATCACGTTATCTTTTACATGTTTATTTTGAAAAACACACATAGATTCACATTCATGCTTTATTTAACTACACGAGAGTTAAACAAATAAATAAACTAAATGAATTCGTACCTTAGGACTAAAAAATAATAGAAGAACATAAATAAATAATAAAGTGGTGGACACCCCTACCATTTATATAAAATTACCTAATTCTCCACCGACTGCGACTACTACTACCTCCACCCTCTTCTCTAATGATTTGCCTCGCTTGAACCTTACACCTTAGTTGATCATCCCCTCTTTGTGATCGGTGATAGTCTCTACCCCATCTAATCTAGCCTATCGCTCTTGTGTTCTCGGTGTGTACTTGGTCCATCAGTCTCTTCAGATCTATCGCCGGTGGTGCCACCTCCTTCCTCCCCCTTTTGCCACATCGCAGGTGCAACCATCACTTCAGAATCCAGATTTATCCTTTGGGATTTAGATCCCCAAATCTCCTCCTCCTCCTAATCTATTCTAAATTAACTCTAATTCGAGTATTCAACCGACATCAACGCTTCGTGACAGTCAGAACATGAGGTCATAGGTTTAACTGTCTGACTTCTCTATTTTTAACATTTTCTTAATTTTTAGAAAATGTAACTTTTTTTCTCAGATATATTTTATTTTTTCAGAAAATGCTTTTAAATAATTTTTAACATTTCCGCGTTTGAATAATCCAGTAACCAAAGCTTGAATGATTTGATTGGATAGCAAAAGCCGAAAAAGTGGGAAGAAATTCGAACCGCGGCTGCTCAACGCCCTTCCTCACTCGCTTCGCACGTGCCTCCCTCGCCGGCAACACTCCAAGCTCCCCCACCGCCGCCGCCGCCGCCGCCGCCGCCTCCTCCGCCACCGGCGCCGGCGACGATGCCTCCTCGCAAGGCCACCTCCTCCGCAGGTACGTGCCCCCCCTCCTCGCCTCGCACTTCCCCCTCGCGGGGACCTCCTCCCGCGCTGACGCTGGCGGCCAAAACCCTACCTCCCCTGTAGATGCTCGGGCCAAGTGGCGGAAGCGGAAGCGCAACGCGAACACCTCCGCGGCCGACCACTCCGACGACTCCGACTCCGCGGTGGCTGCGGCGGCGAACGACGACAACGACGACGACGACGCGGCGCTCCACGCGGCCACCGCGGCCGCCAACGGGGGAGGCGGAACCCTAGGCGGGGGCGATGACGACCCCGTGGTGGACCTCCGCGAGGCCGAGGTGCACCCCACGGCGATCGAGCGCGTCTCCGCCTTCCCGCCCGCGTTCCGCCGCGTGGTCAACCGGCTCCACCCCTCCGTGCTCGCCGTCATGGCGGCGGAGCGCGCCGCCGCCGCGGCTGGTGCTGGTGCTGGCGGCGGCGGCGCGGCCGTCCCCGCGCTCGAGAACATCTCTCACGGGCAGCTCCAGGTGCTCTCGTCCGTGCTCCCTGACCACCCGTCCTTGTCCAACGACCCCGACAAGCCGTCCTCCTACGTCTGCACCCCTCCTCTACTCATGGAGTGCCGCGGCGTGGCCAAGCAGTTCGATGGCAAATTGCTCATGGTACCCAAGCATTCAGGTTTGTTTCCTTGAATCGAAGAGCTCCTGAAATGTGCCATACTAGTTGAGCTGAACACTAAATTGACTTAAGCTGTGTGGTATGGGTTGATTTGGAAATCGTAGATTGGTTCTTGCCAATGACGGTGCACAGGTTGGAGAGGCAAGTGCTGCCGCAGTTCTTCTCAGGGAAGTCCCCGGGGCACACGCCAGAGAAATACATTATGTTGAGGAATAGGGTAATTACAACGTATCTGGAGCGTCCTGCGAGGAGGCTTGCATTTTCTGAGTGCCAAGGGCTTGTCACAAGCACGCCTGAATTGTATGACCTGAGTAGAATTGTTAGGTTTTTGGACGCTTGGGGGATTATTAATTACCTTGCGGCTGGGTCTGTTCAACGGGGCTTGAGGATGGCAGCAACACTAATCAGAGAGGAGCCAACAGGGGAGCTGCATCTCATGTCTGCTCCATTGAAATCAATTGATGGTTTAATTTTGTTTGATCGACCAAAATGCAGTGTCCGGGCAGAGGATATTGCTTCTGGGGCATCACTTTCATCTTCTCCAGGGATGGAAAATGGTGATGCTGGTTTTGATGAGAAGACATTGTTGGAGAGATTGTCTGAGAGCTTTTGTAGTTTCTGCGCACAACCTTTGCCTAGCTTGCACTACGAGTCACAAAAGGAGGTGTGTATAATTCTGACTGCCAATTAGATATTTATCATTCTTCAAATGTTGAATACACAAGCCAGTAATAATATTTGGTGGAATTAGATTATATTTGACACCATTAGATGGAGTAATTTGATCTTAAGAACAATCAGAGTCCAATTGAACTAATAAGGAGTTTTGTATCTTCTATGTATGTGCACTGGACAACTATTGTAAAATGGATGGTGTATTGTCTAGTGTGCGAAACTGCATTTTTGTAGCAGATCCATTTAAGATATTGATGTGCATATGCAGTGTTCTAAAAGTCACCGATAGGCGCTAGATAACTGCAGTGATTAGGTATTAGGATGGTGCATTAGGCTAACCTGTCTTCAGGGCTCTTGTTCTGCTATTTTAGTGTTCTACTACCTCTGTTCTCAAATAGATGACGTTCTAGAATGTGTGTAATCAAACCTCGATATCGTGTATCATTAATAAGATATTAGGATTTTATATGTGAATTGTATTAACAGATTTGTCCTGAAAAACACTTTCATATAGTTATTTCTAATAATTTTTATAAATCTAAAGTTAAGAAAAGTTAATGATGAGACATGTGCATTGGATATTGTGTCGATGTCCAAATTGTAAAGTAAAATAATAATGGAGGTAGTATTGCCTATCTTCTTTTGTAATATGCCTGATAATTGCTTAGAATTCTCTAGTTAGGCTGGTCCTAGTTGCCACCCCTGTTGACCCTCTTGCACAAAGTGCCTTCTTGAATCATGTGCATCTTCATGGATATCTATATCTCTTGCGTATTTAGTAATTTTATTCTGCTTTCTCTTGAGAAATCCCTTTCTTTCTGAAAGAAGCTTGTAAAGGTGTTTCAGGCTTTCCTTTTAACTGACTAAGCAGGCAGACATTGCTCTTTGCTCGGATTGCTTCCACGATGCAAGATTTGTTACTGGGCACTCAAGCTTAGATTTTCAGAGAGTGGATGGGAAGAAAGATGGACTGGACAATGATGGGGACAGCTGGACTGATCAGGAAACATTTCTGTTATTGGAGGGCATAGACAAATACAAAGAAAACTGGAATGCTGTTGCGGAGCATGTTGGAACAAAGTCGAAAATACAATGTCTTCACCATTTTCTTCGTCTTCCAGTAGAAGATGGATTGTTAGAGAATATTAAAGTACCAGAAGCATCCTTTTCATCGAAAGTACAAAACAATGGTTTTTTGCATTCAAATTCCAATGGCAGTACTTCAGGTTTATTCATTGTTTCTTTACTGAAAAACTTAACATTTTTTTGTGTTGGATATCAGTTTTGGTTGATGCAAAATGCTTCTGGCTCCGTTTTTAAATTGCCACAATTGTTTGCCTTAGGAAGCTTGCCTCAAAGCGGCGAAGCTGGAGACCTTCCTTTCATTAACACTGCTAATCCTGTCATGTCACTGGTGAGTGACTGCAGACTATGTTGTTTATTATGTCATTGCACTGCTCAATTCAAATTTGGGTGCTGAAACCATTATGCTCCATTGCAATATCAGTCATCTTCACTGCTTTTATACAGCCCACTTTTAGTGATATACATAGTTTCTTGCCATTGACCGAATTCTCAAATTAAAAAACACCTGATGTAAGACAGCTGGGATTTATTGTATAGGCAAACCACAGCTTTAGTTGCAAAGCCATGGGCATTTTATTATTTAATATCTCGTGCAGACCATCATTTAGAACTAACATGATAGCTTGCGGCATGGGACAAGACATGGAAACATAATATCTAGGTGGAACTTAGTAGATAGGTAGAAAACTATGATAGTAATCTCCCACATACTGGATCATTCTCCCCAGATCTTGTCAGTTTATTGTAGATCTCTATTATGTCTCTGGCCTTACTGTTCAGAGATGATTTGCAGATTGCATTTTTGGCCTCTTCATTAGGACCAAGAGTTGCGGCATCCTGTGCAAGTGAAGCATTAATTGTTTTGACTGGAGGTGACTCCAGGTGAGCCACCTATGCTGTGTAAGGGAGGTTTAGGGATGAGATTAATGAACTCTTAGCTCCGACATGTTATACCAGTTCTATAACTGGAGTGTAAATTGTTCTACTTCGGGTCTTTACACTTACTTTTCACTTTATCTCACCTTGCTGGATTTCTCTTAACACAATAATGTTCATCAATTAAGGATCAGTTCAATTGGCAATGATGTTATGGGCCATGCTGCTCGACCGAACTGTGGTGACTACCTTATTCCTAAAATTAGTAATTCCGCATCCTTCAGTCTTTCTTTTCAAGATGTTACTCTAACATGCAGTTTTATTTTAATACAGATTCCTCATTGGCTGTCTCTTCAGAAAATGTTAGACATGCTGCAAGATGTGGCTTGTCGGCAGCAGCAACTAAGTGTAAACTTTTTGCGGATCAGGAGGAGCGTGAAATTCAGAGATTAAGTGCTACCATCATAAATCATCAGGTTTGTTGGAATACAGAAGTTCACATTCTGCAATTTGTTCTAATGGTAATGACAATCTAGTTAGCTTCATATTCTTTTGTGGCATTGTTTTTATTTGTATTAAACTAGCTGATTTGCCCGTGTGTTGCCACGGAATCAAAGGATTTGAACTAGGGAGCACAAAATTTTCACCGACATTGAGGGTCCGACACGTCAGTGATAGGGTGTTGTGGTGGTAGATTCACTACCACTACCACTACCACTACCACTACCACTACCACTACCACTACCAACATTTATAGTAGTATAGAGTACTTCCGTTTCAGGTTATAAGACTTTCTAGCATTACTCACATTCATATAGATGTTGATGAATCTAGGCACACATATATGTCTAGTTTCATTAACATATATATGAATGTGGGCAATGCTAGAAAGTCTTATAATATGAAAAGGAGGAAGTATAGATGAAGCGTTATCAGTCCTTGCTCATTTCTTTTTGGACTTGAAGAAGCCTTGAAATCTGATTCTGAATGGAATTAGCTATAGTGCAGAAACAATATTATGCTAATTTGATAAAAACATGGATCACAACGGTCAGTTTGTGATTGGACGATGATAGTTCACAATCTACAGTGACATGTCAACAAACTGACCAAGCATTGAGAAACAAAAGAGGTTGTGACTTCTGAGCATAAAAGATAGTCACTGAGTAGCATCAACGCCCATTCGGCAAGTATTGGCTTTACCCAGTGGGAGAGATTTTTTTTACAAGTTTTGATGATTCTAGCTAATTTGGAGTGTGGATAAAACAGATCCTCCTGTGACAATAATTTTAATAAGTTTTCAGAAACTTAATTACCCAGGGTTAAAACTGGCTTTTAGTTAAAACCAGGAGGATCCAGCGGGGTTGAATGTTGATTTATCTTTGGAACCTTAACTAGCCTAGTAGCCTGTTTTAGTGTTAACCAACCACCTGGTAATTGACATCAGTTGTCCTCCAGGAGTTGGTTCCTAAATCTGATATGAAATTTATGCATGTGATGTGGGGGTTAATGACTGTCCAATATGTCATTTTCACTTGATTATGCCATACTGGCTGATATTTGATGTGGCTTTCATCATTTTCATTTGGACTCTTTGCTGTTATTTTTGTAATACTCATTTGCAGTTGAAGAGGCTGGAGTTGAAGTTGAAGCAATTTGCAGACATCGAGACCTACCTTTTGAGGGACAGTGAGCAGTCCGAGAGGATGAGGCAGGGGCTGCAAGCTCAGCGCATCCGGATGATGTCAGGGCTTCGGTTAGCTTCACCCAGAGGCAACACTATGGCCTCAAATCCATTGAGTCAAGCGAACATTCGACCGCCAGGAATACCGGGATCGATGCCCCAGGCCGGCACTCCAGCTTTCTACTCCAATAACATGCAGGTGCACCCACAGATGGCTTTCTTGCAGCAGCAGATGCAGCAACAGCAACAAAAACAGCAGCAACAGCAGCAGATGCAGCTGCAGCAGCAACAGCAGCAGATGCAACTACAGCAGCAACAGCAGCGACAGGCCTTCTTGCAGCAGCAACAGCAGCAGATGCAACAGCAGCAGCAGCAGCTGCAGCAACAGCAGCAGCGGCAGCTGCAGATGCTCTCTTTCGGGGGTCGGTTGCCTCTGTCAGCGATGAACGCTCCCTCAACCTCGGCAGCGCCCAATGTCATGTTCGACAACCCTGACATGCCCGGTCCATCGAATCAAGGTTGAGACCGCCTTCTGGGAGCAATTTTAGAGTATAGGCTGAGTAGAGAGATTTCCAGACATCCTAGTTTCTTGATTTGTAGCTCTGATTCGTGTGATAGTTAACCATTGTAATTCAATTGCACAATCACAGGTAGAGTGGGGGTATTTTAGAATTTAGATGTTAGTTTTTCAACTGCCTCAAAAATCTCAATTGTTTGATAGCTTTTGATATTCCAGTGCCTAGCCTAAGTAAGGTTGCGTATAGAAATGGGGGCTCATCCTGAATCGAACAACTGTTTCTCCTGACTGCTACTGTAGAAGATACCTGTGCAAAGGTTACATTCTTGTGTATTCTTTAGCTGGTTACTGTGGTTTATATTTTGAAACTTTTGATGATATGCTAGTAAATAGTCATGTTCGTATGGAGATTCTTTGCGTCGCAAGTCACAACTGGTTTAAGGGAGGAGAAGATAGAAAAAGAAAATCCAGAGCGATATGTTCCTTTCTTGCAACATGTTCAATGCAATAATACATCACTGATTGGATTCAGTGAGAAATGCAATAATGCAATTCTGATCAATTAGTAGGTTTCTCCCCACTTCAAATTCATTATAACATGGTGAAAAAACGATTCTCCATAATTCAGAATGCAGATGTAAGCAAAACTTTTGTAGCATAGCTGAATTCGATAGCACGCAATGACATGGCTTCCAAATCAAATTCATGTTTTCTCATCCACCTCACAAAAATAGTGCCTAGGAGCTCTCTGCCCTTCCACATCTCTTCTATCTTCTCTCAAAGATTAGGATTTCTGCCTGGAGAAACACAATTCAGAGCGGGCATGGTGGAACTTCGAGCGTCGTGCCAGCCTGGATCTGGCCCCATCCGATGAGGCGCCAATGCTTCTCGACACGGCGGCTGAGGGCAACCTTCTCACCTTTGCTTGTGCAGACAGGGGCAGTGAGCTGAAGCTTGGCGAGATCGTTCTTGACAGCAACCACGCGAGCACCAGTCGACATAGATCCGATGTTAAGCATGAGGATTTCACCCTTGGTGAGCTTGGAGACCTTCCCAGCCTTCTCTGTGCCTTTTGTCCTCACACCTAATAGCCTCCGAAGAAGGAAGAAGTTGATCTGTGTGAAAGGTTCAGATGTAAGTAATGACATTCGTTCACTAAAACCCTGAAGAAACAAATGAGTTATGGCAAACCTCAAGCTCCACATAGACATCAGGAAGGGATCCAACTTCACCCAGAACCTGCCCAACCAGTCTATCGGCACGTGTCAAAGTTGGATCCATGGTTGTTCCAACACCAATAAGACCTCCTGGCACAGCAAATTGGAGTTCATTCTGTTCAGCATAGAGTGAAACGATCCTCGAATAGATTGGGGTGCATTTGATGTTGCCGCTCTCATCCTTCATTACAATTCCCGGGCGAACTTCAATGTTCTGGTTAACCCTCAAAACTCCCTGGAACGAAGCATTACCATTCAGCTCATACTTAACATAAAAAACTACTGATTAAAATATTTAATTATGTTACAGGAGAGAACACATACTCTGAGAATGCTGCCACCAGCTACACCACCCCTAATTTCATCAACCTCTGAACCAGGCTTGTTGACATCAAAGGAGCGAATAACAATCATGTTTGGAGGGGAAGTGAAGTTCCTTTCAGGAATGGGGATTTTCTTCACAATGTATTCACAGATCACATCAATGTTGTACTTCAGTTGAGCAGATATTGGCACCACTGGAGCACCTTCAGCAATGGTGCCCTGCAGAGAAAAAAAAATCTCCATAAACAAAAAGACAGATGAGATAATCTACTAGATAAGAAATGATGGGCAACAGTGACCTGGATGAATTTCTGGATTGCTTCATGCTGATTCATCGCCGCACCTTCCTGGATAAGATCAATCTTGTTCTGAAGAATGATGATATGCTGGAGACGCATGATTTCAACTGCAGCAAGGTGCTCAGATGTCTGGGGTTGTGGGCAACTTTCATTTGCTGCTATCAGAAGCAATGCTCCATCCATGATAGCAGCTCCATTAAGCATCGTAGCCATGAGAATATCGTGTCCCTGTTAAGAGGAAATAGGTAATTTCTCAGGCTTCAACAAATGTAAACCAATACCTAGTCTTAGTGGCCCATAAAAGAAGTTGAAATGATAGCATTTTACAATTTCTTTTATCTATATCCTTCAGTCCTCCAGTATATTGTCATGCACCTATTAGTGGAAACAATATTTGCATCTAAAAACAGATGCAACTACAACCCCATGATCACAATTGACAGACCGAAATGTTTAAAACCAAATATACATGCTACTGCAAAGCAATGAATTGCATAAAGCAATATCATTAAACATTCAGGTAGACTGATCAGGCCGTGTCTCAAGAGAGGATTCATATTTGACAGGGAAAGGGATTTCATCATACCGGACAATCAACAAAAGAAACATGTCTCAGTAGCTTCATCCTAGTGTTTTCAAACCCAGGCACATCACAGTGAGGGCTATCTTCTTTTCCGCTTCCATAAGCCCTTTATGTAATAGGAAACTAAAGTCAACAAAGAGTGAACAAGAGCACACATATTGTATAAGAGCTTCACACCAAAGCAATAATCCTAAGAGGTGAATGGCAACTAATTTTATTAAGTTATTTTCTTGGAGAATCAATCATTTGAGTCTCTACTGACAATTTCTATCAGATATTCAATGGAAACACTAAAAAGATCATGTTGTCTAGTGGTTTGTTTGCATACTTGTAGCACATTGGTCGTGGACATTTCTCGTCTTCACATTTGTAGATTTTCGCATTAGCATAGCCAAGCTTTATAGTGATGTTACGCTCCAGCTCATTCTTGAAGCGAACGGTCTACAAATCACAAGGAAGACATCAGGACAACTATACAAATATAAATATATGAATTACATGTGAAGAACATAAATACTAAATATGAAAGATGTTCATGAACTGTACACCACTACATATGGAATATGTGAAGCAACTAGTCATGAACTACAATATACAGAATGACATTATGATGGGGCATATTCTCCTCTATACTACTTTATCATATGGATTTCCAGATACAACTCTTCTCAATTCTACACCCTATGGTGTAATTTTATCAATACATTTTAAAGTTCTCTGCAATTTATTCAAGCATGTACAAAAAGGCACACATCTAAGCATCATGTGGTAGAATATATGGAAAACTCACAGGTTACCAATAAATGTGATACATAGTTGTCAGGTATACGCAGAGTTCAGATTCATCACTCGGAAAGAAGCATGATAATAAAATACATTAATAATACCTGAACTCCAGATATAGCCTTCACAACAGTGGACTTTCCATGGGCCACATGCCCTATGGTACCTGAAATTTTACAGAATGAAAAAGAATGTCATGCCGCTGCAGGAAGTTCACAAATCAGATATGCAAATAATATAACATTACAATGTCCCTAGTTATACAACAAAAAAACCAGAGACAAACATCTCCATTAGTTGTTATCTTTTTTTTTTCTTTTAAAAAAATCAGAATGCTCCCTCCCATGCACAGTATCTGGACAAAAAAAGTAAGTATTGTACTGAACAAGTCCACAAGTACAAACAGAAGAAAGGAAAGTTACATCTACATGAGCAAACTACCAATAGCATGCAAATGAAACTCCACTGTGGAGGAGTTATGGTACTGATGAACTGTAATAACCTAGGAAGCAAACTACTCTGCAAAAAGTACTGGAAATGTAAGGTTGTATAAAAGAACAACCATGTAGGTCATTTCATGATACTAGTTAACACGGCCAAATGCTTATGAAGGGGCAACCTAAGCATTCTTTCAGAATCATGAATCATGATATGTAGTTTGTACATAAGAAAACACACAAAATAAAAAATGCAGCGATAAGTTCTGTAATACTTAACCATATAACAGTAAGCATTGCTAAAAGGGTTGCATCAATACCGATATTGATCGTCGCCTGGCGTGAGATAACTTCAGGTGATAAAGGGTGGAGCTTCGTCACGTCAAGCTTGCTTAAGTCCTGCTTCATCAGTCCTCGGCCAGACATATTTGAAACTGCAAAAGCAAGGTCACCTACGGCCTTAATACCAATTGCAGCAGGTAAAACAGAAAACACACTATCTCCACCCATGACATTTGAACTAACTAAACTACAGTGTGCATAATTCTACTTGTATTTCAATCGGCATATACAGGAGCTGCTAAACTTGCCATAAGTTTCAGAAATCAGAATACAGACATTTTAAACAGCAATCTGTAAATCCTTCACAGAGCAACAAATTCACACTACCAGAACACCCACAAATCATCACACCTTCCAAAGGAGTGGGGGAGCCCGTATCTAGATCCACAGTCACTTATGTGTGGCTTGCAGAAATCTTCCGCATAAAATCGTGTTCTTCACGCACATGAATGTGCAAGTGGCGGGTCAAGGTCCCTCGCTCTACGTGATTCGCCGCAAAGCTTTCCGCTTCGCAACGCGACTCCGATGGATGGCGCGAAACCGAAATCTCCTGCCTGAGACTGGGGAGAACCGGAACCAAACCCTAGGAAAAACCCTAAGAACGGCCAGGGGGCGGGATCGACGCTTACCTCCCGGGGTCGACGACGAAACCTTCGGTGAGCCTTTATCGGTGAGGGGAGCTCGACGGGCGGCAAGCGCGAGTACCAACGGCGGCGGCGGAGAGGAAGGCGGCGGCGGCGATGGCGGCGGAGAGCGAGACAGTGGTTGCGAGGATGCGGCGGTGGGCTGGGCTGTTCGTATTTACGGACTCCGGCGCTATTTTGGGCCGAGCCTGCCGGCCCGTTCTCTCTTCTATTCCCTCTCTAGGCCTACAGGCCCAAGTTGGAATCCATCTCGCGACAACGACTCAACGCTACTACTGGCTCCGGCGGGCATCGCTAATGAGCGGGTGTCGCTCGTCGGGGTTCTCCTCTCCTCTTCCTCTTCCCTTCTTTTTTTTCTTCCTACGTCATAAATTTTTAAAAATAAAAAAAACAAGTTAGAAATTTTTTAAAAAAATACAGAAAAAAAATCTACTACTGTTTTTAGTGCATAGATTATATACTTATGTATAGAATTTGTACCGTAAACTTCGCACGTATAAACTTTATATATAGAAATACTATATATAAAAAATATTTGAATTTAAATTCAAATTTGAATCGGGTATATAAACTTTGGGTACGTATAAATAAAACTTTGCACGTGTAAACTTTATATATAGAAATACTATATATAAAAAATATTTGAATTTAAATTCAAATTTGAATCGGGTATATAAACTTTGGGTACGTATAAATAAAACTTTGCACGTGTAAACTTTATATATAGAAATACTATATATAAAAAATATTTGAATTTAAATTCAAATTTGAATCGGGTATATAAACTTTGGGTACGTATAAACTTTATTTATAGAAAATACTATATATATATATATAAGATATTTGAATTTAAATTTAAATTTGAATCGGGTATATAAACTTTTGACTTATAAACTTTGGGTGTATAAACTTTAGATGTGTAAACTTGAGATGTACAAACTTTAGGTGCATAAATTTACTAAAGTAGACAAGTAATGGGATGCTAAAAAAGGAAATCACGTGAGAAAAGGGCTGATCGCGCGGGCCGAATGATCGCCCATTAGGATTTTCGGGCTCAGGTTGCCCCAAATCCAAGCGCGCCTCGCTCTAGCCATGGCACGACGGAAGTGCAACCCCTCTCCATCGTCGAAGCAGCCCGCGGCGGAGGCTAACGATGATAACGACTACGGCTGTGTTCTTTTCTCCCTTTCCCAACTTACTTTCCTCGTTTTCCGCGCGCACGCTTTTTAAACTGTTAAATAGTGTATTTTTTACAAAAGTTTTCTATATGAAAGTTATTTAAAAAAATATTAATCCATTTTTTAAGTTTTTTAAGGCTAATACTTAATTAATCTCCCTATAATAGCGTGCTTTGTTTTTTGTGTCCCGAACACAGCCTACGACGCACTCCACGCCACCGACGCCGCCGCTGCCAACGCCGACGCGGGAGGCGGAACCCTGATGGAGGCGATGGCGTCCCCGTGCTCCACCTCCGCAGGGCTCTTCCGGTGGGAGTTGCTCCACCCATGGCCAAGGTTTTTGTCACGCCCCGAACTAGTCCCGACCGGAACTAGCCCGTGACGCTCCAAATTAACCTGTTAATCGATACCAGTCCTAGGAAACAGTGCTGGTATTACAGGGAGACAGAGTATCACAGCAACAGAGGTCTCTTTATTATAGAGTAGAAGTACAGTCATGTTGGGCTGCGGACAGATCCCGAGCTCACAACTGCATTACAAAAGGAAAGCGGAAGCCAGGACTTGAACCAATCATCACAGGCGCGACTTGGGAACTAGGCCGAAACCCTAAAACTCATCGTAGCCGACTTGCTCCTGGAAGAACACCTCGTCAGCAGGATCCACTTCATCTTCTTCAGCAACTGGGGGGGGGGGAATTATTTATAAAGAGCAAGGGTGAGTACGGGAGTACTCAGCAAGCCAGGGGAAATAAGTGTTTAATGCAGGCTTCAAGGAAAGGCTGTTGTTTTCATAATTGATTTTGTTTGAACTCTTTTCTAAAAAGTCTAAGTGAGTGCTTCTCAAACGACACGGATGAGACAGTGCGTCTCGTCCGGTCGGAGTATGTGTAATGCATCAATCTTTAGAATTGAAACAAGATTGGCACCCGGCCAACAGCTTTTCAAACGGCCACCCGGGCCAACAACTTTTCAAACGGCCACCCGGGCCTAGCTGATCCCGTCAGCTGCTGATTTTTCAAACATCGAATCCCCTTTTCACAACAGCAATTTCACAAGCAGTAGTCAAACAAAACTACGCTAGGAATCACCTCACATCCGCCCATGACTGTGGGCACGGCTGTTCGAACAGTTTGTTAACCTCTGCAGAGGGGGTACACTTTACCCACACGACATTACTAACCCGGATCACCCAGCCCGTGGGGATCAGCCACGTCGGGAGACCTCCAAGCTTTCATGACAAGGCATTTTGAAAGCCGATACAGGTTTACCATATGCCGACGAGAGGGGTCCCAGACCAACAACAGGTTAGGTCCCAGACCATACTGTGCCAGGAAGCCCAGGGGTCCTCCCCGACACCACCCCGGCGAATCCACATGTCTCTCGGCATCAAGGCTCCCCTGATAAGCTAGTTACTCAGCCAGGGGTGTCCCATTCCACCTATGTGGTCGTACTTGTCTTATGTTTGGATGAAATTCCAAGGAATCGGTCCTTAAGTGCGAGAGCGGGAAACCGTACACCCGGTACGTTCCCCGGTCCGCGGTTTTGGAAATTCATTTAGTTCGCAAGCACCGACCCAGGTGTCGGGTTTTCCAAGTCTTTTGTAAAACTCCAGTTTTACCCAAGTTGTTTCTCAGATTTTAAGTTTGAAGGCGACCGTCGATACTCGCACAGAGTGCACGAATATCGAGGTGCAACTGGGTGGTTACAAGGGGACATGGTATAACAATTATCAATGGAAGGATCAAATGTAACAAATTAGGTAGGTCTGCCAATCTGCCTTGCAGACGGGACAACAGATTAAGTGTGATCCTATCAATGCATAATATTTCGCAAGCAATATAATTAAATTTCAAATATAGGCTCAAGATGTTCAAAGGTGGCTTGCCTTGCTCGCGATCCGGAGCTTGATCCTCGAAATCCTCGCACTGCGGGTCTTCGGGCTCCGAAACTACACGCGAAACGGGACAACTCAACAAACGGCGAAAATAAAGCCCTATTAATGACCTCTAAGCGTGCCATTAGATAGATCTCGAGATTTGAGGAATTTTGGAAGTTGAACGGAGTCAATCGGATTTACGGTTGGGAAGATATTGAATTTCTAAGATTTATTGGATTTTTGGTCTAAAGGAAAAAGGATTTATTTAAATCCTTTTTTTTGAAAAGAAAAAGAAAAGAAGGGAGGGAGGGAATATAGACTTTTCTCGGGTGGCTAGGGTGCGGCCCAAGAGATTTGGGGCGGCTCGGCCGAGCTCAACGGACCGGCCGGCCCAAGACGGCCCAAGCGCGCGCGCGCGGGAGGGGGAGCCGGTGGACCGGGCTCACCACGCGTGGTCCCGGGTGGGACCCGCTTGTCAGCGGCTCGGCTCACCGTGCGGAGGGAGTATGCGGCGTACGCGCGCGGGCGGGGCTGGGACGCGGTGCACGCGCGCGGTTCGCGGAGGAACGGATGCGGCGGGCCCACGCGCAGCCTCACGGCTCACCGCGGACCACACGCACGGGGAGAAACGGAGGGCGCGGCTGGCCGGGTCGGCTTATCCGGTCGCGGCCGAGGTGGCGCCGACGTGGCGCCTACGTGGCAGCCACGCGGGCCGGCGGGAGGTAGACGACGACCCGGCCGCGAATGGACGGCGGGCGACAGCGGCGAGCGGCGGAGCGAGCCACGGCGATACCGGCGAAAACGAGCACACCGGGTGGCTGCACAGGACGAGGGGAGACGAGCCAACGGCTCGGATTCGCCGGAGGTTGCTCGACGGCGGCGGATTGCGGCGGCGGCAACCGGCGGCGAGGGAAGAGGGAAACGGCGATGAGGCCACGAGGGGCCGATTCCCGGCGGTGAGAGCATCTACGCGGCTTCGGGAACTCGACGCTAGCGTCGGATTGGGCGGAACTACGCCGAGCGAGGCCGGCGACGAGCGGGTGCTACGGAGCTCGGGCGGCGACGGCGGCGAGCACACGGCGAGCGATGGCAACGGTCGGGGCGGCGCCAGCTAACTACGGGGAGGCTACCCGAGCTACTACCGAAATCTAAGGGGAGGAGATGGAGCGAGGAGGAAGAACGGAGGGAGACACTACCGTGCGGGACGAGGCGATGTGACGAGAGGCCGACGGCGCGGGAGTAATCTCTCCGGCCTCGGGCCGGGGAAGAGGAAGAAGAGGGCGCGGCCGGAGTCCTCTTCCGCGTCCTTGCTCGTGCCGGCTCCTCCGACACGCGCAACGACGATCGGCGACGGTGAAACAGAGGGCGGCAATGGCGCGGAGGCGAAAATGAGAGAGTTTGGAGGGGGAGGGCTTGGGCTTAAATGGGCGGTATTGTCGGTTTGGGCGAGGGAAACCGACATTGAGCGGTCAAGCCGGCGAGCTGGCGCTCCGGCTAGCGTCCAAAGCGGCGACAGGAGGTGACGCCGGCGAGAGGGGAAAAAGGAAGGAAAGGGGAAAAGGAGGGAGAGAAAGGGGCTTGCCCCTTTGCCGAATCGGGAAAAGGAGGAGGGAGCGGGGCGACGCGGCAGAGGGAAGGGAGAGCTCGGCCTCCGCCTCTTGGCGGCTTGCGCGCGGAGTGGCGGGGGCCGGGGGATGACGACGGCGATGACGGTGGGATGGTTTGGAGCGGCGCGACGACACGGGCGACAGGCGCGGGCTGGCGCGGCAGAGGGTGACGGCGGCGGCGACCAGGCGGTCGGCCACTCGGCACGCGCGCGCGGGAAGCAACGGGCGGCGCGGCTGGGCAGCGGGACCGGGCGACGCGGACGGCGCAGACGACGCGGCTTGGGCGGGAAACCACGCGGCGCGCGCGCGAGCAACGGCGCGCGGGGCCGGCTTTGCGAGCGGGGAGCTCGCGCGAGAGGAGGGGGCGCTCGGCGCAGGCGACTCCCGCGCACGCGCGCGCGGCGCGCGGGCGGAGCGGAGGGGAGCGGAGAGAGAGGCGCTCGGCGCGGCTCTCGCACGCGCGAGCAGCGAGGGGGGGGGAACGCGCCGGGGGGGGGGAGGGAGCGAGAGAGAGAGAGAGATAGAGAGAGAGAGAGGGGGCGCCCGGGAGAGAGAGAGGGGGGGCCGGGGAAGAGATGGGCCGAGCGGAATTCGGCCCATCGAACCCGAGGGAGGCAAACTAGACTTTTGCGGAGGGATTCGATTTGGAAGGAATTGGATTCGGAATTGATCTCGACGATCGATTGCGGATTGAGATCTTGAGATGGCACGGACACTAGACAACAAGCAAAGAAACAAATTTCGCAATTAGGGTTTTTAAGAGATAATTTTCCCGCTAGGCGCCACGACGGAACGGGCGCTACAGACCAACCCCCCTAACAAGAATCTCGACCCCGAGATTCAGCACCTAAGGGAGTAGGTCCGGGAACTCGGCGCGGAGAAGATCTTCTCGCTCCCAGGTTGCCTCGTCTTCGGAATGATTGCTCCATTGGACTTTGTAGAACTTGATGGTCTTCCTTCGAGTCTGACGTTCTGCCTCTTCAAGAACCTTGATCGGTCTTTCCTTGTAGGTCAGATTCTTTTCCAGCTCGATATTACCCAGGGGAACTTGCTCTTCTGGAACTCGAAGACATTTCTTTAACTGGGATACGTGGAACACGTTGTGCACGTCTGCGAGACCTTCAGGTAGCTCAAGCTGATAAGCCACTTCGCCACGTCTGGCGGTTATGAGGTAGGGGCCGATGTAGCGGGGTGCTAACTTGCCGGACATCCCAAACCTTCTCATACCACGGAGGGGTGATACTCGCAGGTACACATGATCTCCCTTTTCGAACTCAAGGTCACGTCTCCGATTGTCAGCGTAATTTTTCTGACGGTTCTGCGCTGTCTTTAAACGTTCTCGGATCAGCTTAACTTGTTCTTCTGCTGACTTGAGTATGTCAGGACCGAATACCAGGGCTTCGCCCACCTCATCCCAGCACAAGGGGGTGCGGCACTTTCTTCCGAACATTGCCTCATTCGGCGACATCTGAATGCTGGCCTGATAACTGTTGTTGTATGAGAACTCAGCATACGGCAAACAACGATCCCAAGTGCCTTCGAAATCCAAGGCACACGCACGTAGCATGTCTTCTAGGATTTGGTTTACCCTTTCGGTCTGACCATCGGTCTGCGGATGGTAGGCTGTACTAAAATTCAGATAAGTTCCGAGGGCTTCATGCAACTACTTCCAGAACCTTGAGGTGAACTGAGTGCCTCGGTCCGACACTATTTTCTTGGGACAGCCAAATCTACATACGACATGAGTCATGTAGAGTTCTGCTAGTTTCTTTCCATCATAGGTGGTTTTCACTGGCACGAAATGAGCTGACTTCGTGAGTCGGTCCACGATTACCCAGATGGAGTCGTACCCGCTGGGGGTTCTTGGCAAACCGGTGATGAAATCCATTCCGATCTCTTCCCATTTCCACTCGGGAATCGGTAGGGGTTGCAGCAGACCAGCTGGCCTCTGATGTTCCGCCTTGACTCTTTGGCAAATGTCACACAGGGCTACGTATTCTGCGACGTCTCGCTTCATTCTAGCCCACCAGAAGTATGCCTTGATATCTTGGTACATCTTCGTACTTCCTGGGTGAATGGAGTAGGCGGACTCATGAGCTTCCTTTAAGATGAGATCTCTTAACTCCTTCTTGGCCGGTACACAGATGCGTGGTCCGCACCAAACTGTGCCTTGATCGTCTATGGAGAAATTTGTGTCTTTCTTCTCCTGTATTCTTTTTATTAATTCTTTTATCCCTTCGTCGTCTTTCTGAGCCTCCCGGATTTGCGACTCTAGGGTAGGTTGTACTGTCAAGCTGGCAGGGACACCTGACTGTACCACGGTCAGTCTTAACTTCTCCAATTCTCTGCACAGGTGATCTTGGTCAGGCCGTATTTGAGCTACATTGCAATAGGCCTTGCGACTTAGCGCATCAGCGACCACGTTGGCTTTACCAGGATGATAGTGGATTCCAAGATCGTAATCCTTGATTAGTTCCAACCATCTTCTCTGTCTCATATTTAACTCGGTCTGAGTGAAGATATACTTAAGACTTTTGTGATCGGTGTATACTTCACATCTGTTCCCGATTAAATAATGCCTCCAGATCTTAAGAGCATGAACCACGGCTGCCAACTCGAGATCATGGGTGGGATAATTAACTTCATGAGGCCTGAGCTGCCTGGATGCATAGGCCACAACCTTTCGTTCTTGCATTAGGACACATCCTAAGCCTTGTCTTGATGCATCACAGAAGATCTCGAAATCTTTTCGGATATCTGGCAAGGTGAGAACTGGGGCAGTGGTCAACCTTTTCTTCATTTCTTGAAAGCTGTCTTCACAGGCTACAGACCATTGGAATTTCTTTTCCTTCTTTAACAGCTCGGTCATAGGTCTGGCTAGCTTAGAGAATCCTTCAATGAATCTTCGATAATATCCAGCTAAGCCAAGGAAACTGCGAATCTCTGACACATTCTTGGGCGGGTTCCAAGCAAGTACAGCTTCAACCTTGCTGGGATCTACTTCGACACCGTTGGGGGAGATCACGTGTCCAAGAAATGCTACTCGGTCTAACCAGAATTCGCATTTTGAGAATTTTGCGAATAGTTGATGGTCCCTGAGCTTTTCCATTATCAACCTCAGGTGTTCAGCATGTTCTTCCTCGTTCTTAGAGTATATCAGGATGTCATCGATGAATACCACGACAAACTGGTCCAGACATTCCATAAAGATTTTGTTCATTAAGTTCATGAAGAATGCTGGAGCATTGGTGAGTCCGAAGGACATAACTGTGAACTCATATAGACCATAACGCGTTGAGAAAGCGGTCTTCGGGATATCTTCAGATCTGATTTTCAGTTGGTGGTAACCTGACCTCAAGTCAATTTTTGAGAAAACTCTTGCTCCTTTAAGTTGATCGAATAAATCGTCAATCCGTGGCAACGGGTACTTGTTCTTTATAGTTACTTCATTTAGGGCTCTATAGTCGATTACCATTCTCTCAGAGCCATCCTTTTTCTTAACCAGAAGCACTGGGGCTCCCCAAGGGGATGAGCTAGGTCGCACATAACCTTTACTTTCCAGTTCTTCGATTTGTCTTTTAACTTCTGCTAACTCATTAGCTGCCATTCGGTAGGGTCTTTTTGCAATTGGAGCTGTGCCTGGTGCCAGTTCTATGGCGAACTCGATCTCTCGGTCTGGTGGCATTCTTGTTAATTCTTCCGGAAATACGTCGGGATATTCACAGACTATGGGCACCGACTCCAAGGAGGTGACTTGTAAACAAGTTAGGATAGACCGACTTGCGGTAGGGGTGTTAGGGGTAAAGCGGACTTGCTTTCCTCCAGGTCCTTGCAAGGTGATGGACTTTTCGGCACAATCTATCTGTCCTTTGTGCTTAGCCAACCAATCCATCCCTAGAATGATGTCCAAGCTTTGCGAGTCTAGGACTATCGGTTTGGCTAGGAAGTCAACTTCCTCAATTCTAAGGTTAACTTCCGGGCATATTTGAGTTGCCCTTATATTCCTTCCAGGGGAATGTACTATCATCGGTACACGCAAATTTTGGGTTTTCCAACCATTTCTTTTCACAAAAGCTTGCGATATGAAAGAATGAGAAGCTCCTGAATCAAACAGAACTATTGCGGGTACGGAGTTGACAGAGAACATACCCATCACAACGTCTGGAGCATCCTGAGCGGTTTCAGCTTGAATGTGATTCACACGTCCTCGACCAAAGTGGTTGGACGCACGAGAACCTTGTCCACTTGCCTGAGAGCTAGGAAGAGACTGAGCTGCCGCTGGAGCAGGAGTTCTGGCAGTGCTGCCATTAGCATGCCCTGAGTTGGTGTTGGTAGGATTCCGAGGACACTGTCTGGCATAGTGTCCCATCCTGTTGCACCGGAAACACTGAACTGCTGACGGTCCCTGTGGTGACTTGAAAGAGGTAACACTGTTTGGCGCAGTATTGCCACTAGGGGCACGCTGCTGTGGCTGAGGTGCCGGACGGTTCATCTGAGGACGAGGGGCGTAGCCTGGCTGGTGGTTAGCCTGAGTTACCGACTGGTGATATTGCATGGGTTGACCGTAGCGAGGGCGAGGTGCGCCTCGGGAAGAATTTCCCTGATGGTTAGACTTGCGTTTCTTGTATTCTTCGGTAGCCTCTTTTCTGGCATCCTCAAGTAGAAGTGCCTTGTTGATCATATGTTGAAAAGTGGGGAAATCATGAGCAAGCAACTGGAGTCTCATTCCAACTGCGATCCCTTTCAAGAATTTCCTGATCTTCTTCTTATCTGTGTCCACTTCTTCAGGGGCGTACCGAGCTAACTTGTTGAACTGACTTAGGTACTCATTGACACTGCTGTTGCCTTGCTTAAGTCTGTTGAATTCTTCTTTCTTCATGTCAATAGTGCTTTCAGGCACATGAGCTGCACGGAAAGCCGTAGCAAACTCATCCCAAGCAATGTTAGTGGGTTCAGGGTGTGCATTGCAGTAATTCTCCCACCAATCTGCAGCAGGTCCTCTTAGCTGGTGAGAGGCGTAGAGTGTCTTCTCAACAGGAGTACACTGCACAAAGTTGAGTTTTCTATCAACATCTTTCAACCAATCGTCAGCCTCGACGGGCTCGACGGTCTGAGAGAACTCTGGCGGACATGACCTCAGAAAATCTGTCAGCTTGGATCTATTGTTGCCCACGTGAGGGTGGCCATTTCCATGCGCATTATGCTGAAAACTGGCTATGGCTGTGGTTAGTCCTTGCAAGATTTGTTTCCGAACTGCCATTATGTGTTGCATGTTGTTTTCCACATGAGGTGGGGAAGGGAGGCGTTCTTCTCCAGAATTGTGACTGGCAGTGCGGTGAGAGCGGTGAGACTGTCCCATCTCTGCATCATGGGAAACTGTGCGATGCGAGCGGTTGCTGCGGCGGGGTTGCCCAACCTCTGCGTTGCGGGAAACAGTACGGTGCGAACGGTTGCTGTGGTGTGACTGCTCATTAGCCGACTCATGATTTTCTTCTGGCTCAACTCTACCATCTTCAAAACCAAAGCGGGCTGGTGCACGGGCTGCACGGCGGGGGCGGCTAGCCATCTAAACTCCCAGAAGAGGGCGAGGTAAGAGTCAGACAAGCACTTAGGAGGGCAAGGAGCAAGGTAAATAGCAACTCAGATAGCACACACTAGGCATAAACTGGATTTTTCAAATCATAAAAACACCTGATACAACGGGTGTGGACAAGTCACAGAGCTACGCCGAGCTTGACTGTGCGCACACCACCTAGGAGAACCAGACTACCAAACAACACCCACAACAACACACGCACGCACTACCTCGCCACGACTCCAAAAGAGTTGGCGGCGGAACAAAAGGGGCCTAACCTCCCGCCGGCCCGCGTGGCTGCCACGTAGGCGCCACGTCGGCGCCACCTCGGCCGCGACCGGATAAGCCGACCCGGCCAGCTGCGCCCTCCGTTTCTCCCCGTGCGTGTGGTCCGCGGTGAGCCGTGAGGCTGCGCGTGGGCCCGCCGCATCCGTTCCTCCGCGAACCGCGCGCGTGCACCGCGTCCCAGCCCCGCCCGCGCGCGTACGCCGCATACTCCCTCCGCACGGTGAGCCGAGCCGCTGACAAGCGGGTCCCACCCGGGACCACGCGTGGTGAGCCCGGTCCACCGGCTCCCCCTCCCGCGCGCGCGCGCTTGGGCCGGCCGGTCCGTTGAGCTCGGCCGAGCCGCCCCAAATCTCTTGGGCCGCACCCTAGCCACCCGAGAAAAGTCTATATTCCCTCCCTCCCATCTTTTCTTTTTCTTTTCAAAAAAAAGGATTTAAATAAATCCTTTTTCCTTTAGACCAAAAATCCAATAAATCTTAGAAATTCAATATCTTCCCAACCGTAAATCCGATTGACTCCGTTCAACTTCCAAAATTCCTCAAATCTCGAGATCTATCTAATGGCACGCTTAGAGGTCATTAATAGGGCTTTATTTTCGCCGTTTGTTGAGTTGTCCCGTTTCGCGTGTAGTTTCGGAGCCCGAAGACCCGCAGTGCGAGGATTTCGAGGATCAAGCTCCGGATCGCGAGCAAGGCAAGCCACCTTTGAACATCTTGAGCCTATATTTGAAATTTAATTATATTGCTTGCGAAATATTATGCATTGATAGGATCACACTTAATCTGTTGTCCCGTCTGCAAGGCAGATTGGCAGACCTACCTAATTTGTTACATTTGATCCTTCCATTGATAATTGTTATACCATGTCCCCTTGTAACCACCCAGTTGCACCTCGATATTCGTGCACTCTGTGCGAGTATCGACGGTCGCCTTCAAACTTAAAATCTGAGAAACAACTTGGGTAAAACTGGAGTTTTACAAAAGACTTGGAAAACCCGACACCTGGGTCGGTGCTTGCGAACTAAATGAATTTCCAAAACCGCGGACCGGGGAACGTACCGGGTGTACGGTTTCCCGCTCTCGCACTTAAGGACCGATTCCTTGGAATTTCATCCAAACATAAGACAAGTACGACCACATGGGTGGAATGGGACACCCCTGGCTGAGTAACTAGCTTATCAGGGGAGCCTTGATGCCGAGAGACATGTGGATTCGCCGGGGTGGTGTCGGGGAGGACCCCTGGGCTTCCTGGCACAGTATGGTCTGGGACCTAACCTGTTGTTGGTCTGGGACCCCTCTCGTCGGCATATGGTAAACCTGTATCGGCTTTCAAAATGCCTTGTCATGAAAGCTTGGAGGTCTCCCGACGTGGCTGATCCCCACGGGCTGGGTGATCCGGGTTAGTAATGTCGTGTGGGTAAAGTGTACCCCCTCTGCAGAGGTTAACAAACTGTTCGAACAGCCGTGCCCACGGTCATGGGCGGATGTGAGGTGATTCCTAGCGTAGTTTTGTTTGACTACTGCTTGTGAAATTGCTGTTGTGAAAAGGGGATTCGATATTTGAAAAATCAGCAGCTGACGGGATCAGCTAGGCCCGGGTGGCCGTTTGAAAAGTTGTTGGCCCGGGTGGCCGTTTGAAAAGCTGTTGGCCGGGTGCCAATCTTGTTTCAATTCTAAAGATTGATGCATTGCACATACTCCGACCGGACGAGACGCACTGTCTCATCCGTGTCGTTTGAGAAGCACTCACTTAGACTTTTTAGAAAAGAGTTCAAACAAAATCAATTACGAAAACAACAGCCTTTCCTTGAAGCCTGCATTAAACACTTATTTCCCCTGGCTTGCTGAGTACTCCCGTACTCACCCTTGCTCTTTATAAATAATTTCCCCCCCAGTTGCTGAAGAAGATGAAGTGGATCCTGCTGACGAGGTGTTCTTCCAGGAGCAAGTCGGCTACGATGAGTTTTAGGGTTTCGGCCTAGTTCCCAAGTCGCGCCTGTGATGATTGGTCCAAGTCCTAGCTTCCGCTTTCCTTTTGTAATGCAGTTGTGAGCTCGGGATCTGTCCGCAGCCCAACATGACTGTACTTCTACTCTATAATAAAGAGACCTTTGTTGCTGTGATACTCTGTCTCCCTGTGATACCAGCACTGTTTCCTGGGACTGGTATCGATTAACAGGTTAATTTGGAGCGTCACGGGCTAGTTCCGGTCGGGACTAGTTCGGGGCGTGACAGTTTTCGCGCATGACTTCTGACAGACTCCCTCCGTCCTAAAAAAGTCAACCTAGTCTGTCCAGATTTATTGGACTAGGAAACATCATATCTAATACTGGTTGGCTTTTTCTGGGACGGAGCGAGTAGACTGCTGCACTGGTACCCAACAAATTCCTCGACAAAATGCAAATGGTGCCCAGGAAGTCAGGTTTGTACCTCCAACCAAACAACTCTTATAATGTGCCATACTAGTTGAGCAGAATGTTTGATGAATTTTTTAACCAAAATTCATAGAAAAAAATAATAAATCATTTGGCATTAATTTTACATGCTAATGATATTTGCAGCCGTTATTTACAAAATATATTTGACGAACATCTATATGATGTGTGGGACCAGAAAATTCAAATATCATACGATGTCTGAATATATTCAAATTTGGACTCGTTTTGTTGTACATTTTAAGCATAAAAAACCATTGGTTCAAATGGAAATCAAATGTGATACATAATAGAGGAAATATGTGCTGCTCAACAAAGAATTATCTACCTTCACAAACGGTACGTTACTAGTAGTTTGATTGTTTGGTCATTAATTAATTATCTGTGACATGGCGATTCAAGCAAGCACATATGACATGTGGCCCACTGTCATTGATTATTCTAATCTCAGGATTATCTCTAAGCTTGTGCATGGTTCTTATCTGTGCCGAGGAGATAAATTGGCAAACAAACACATATGATATATTTATGGGGCCCACCGTCATTAGCTAGCTATTTAATCTCGTGATTGCTTCTGCATGCAGGCGCTTTGTTGAGCATCACCAAGAGATATCCAATAAACCCATTCTCTAGATGATGTTTTAGAGATTTCTAATCATGATTTGAGCTTGTAAAATATACTCTCCTCTAACAGATTATGTAAACATGACTTCCTTAATAAAAAGCGGAGACTTGCTTAAAAGATGTCGACATCTTTTTGGGCTGATCTCAGTCGGCTTTAACGTCCGTCCGATTGCTCGTACGAGACTACATGTCTTTGGCTGTGCCTGTTCGGACCGTTCGATTTCCTCCTGATCATCTCCTGTAAAGTAAGTGCTGCATATGCTTTTGTTTTATAACTTTTCCAATGTAAAATTTAAATTTATACTCCACTTACATATGTAATTACTATGTAATTTTGAAACTTACATATGCAATTTTTGAAACTTACATTATAAATACACTAAACTTACATATCTAATTTAGGAACTTACAAAGTAAATACATACCGACTATTTTTTTTGAAAAATATGACGCCATAAATATACAGTTACTCCCATAAAAAGTGGGACCACATGATCTCCTCCCTTCTATATAATTACCTGATAGGTAGGACCCATAAATCAGTCCCTCTACCCCTTCTCTCTCCTGCTCAATTCCTGTCTCTCCCGTGGGCATCAAGCACACGTCCGAGGACTCGCTTATGATGATCCGGACGGCATGAATCGGCTTCGCCGGGGAGGAGGGGACGAGCTCGCGACGGCCTACGGCGGCACGAAGCAGTTCAGCAGCGGTGCGAATTAAGGACTGGACGCGGACGAGCTCGCCATGGCCGGCTGTGGCGTGAATCGAGGGCCGCCCAAACGTGCTCGCGAGGGGCCGAGATGGCGCGAATCAGTTTGACACGGCGGCAAGAATCGAGGGACACGCGCAGACGAGCTCGCCATGTCCGGCGGCAGCGCGAATCGAGGGCCGCCCGGATGTGCTCGCGATGGACTGAGACGGCGCGAATCAATTCGACGGCGGCACGAATCCAGTGGCGCAGATCAGTTCGATGGCGGACCGACGATGAGAGAATCGAATTCACGATAGACTGTCAGTGATGTGAATCGAGCGGACGACGGAAGAGCTTGCGATGGGCCGGTGGTGCATGAGCTTGCGATGGGCCACCGTATGAGCTCGGGAGGTGGCAACGGATGAGTTCGTGAGCCGACGACGGCGCAAACTAAGGCTGCAGCGAACGAGCTCGCGACGGCTGTGGGACATTTCAGCCGTGCGCGGGAGTTGCCTGTGACTGGCGGATTGGGAGTCAGGGGTCTTCCCTATAACTGGAGAACGAGAATTATGGAGTTGGGATTTCTAATTTTTTAGGATGCTGATTGGAAGTCTGTTGGATTCCTTTTTTTGTGTAAAACTCCAAAATTCTAGGATTGGGAGTAGTATTGGGTATCTCTTGGTGATGCTCTTAATTTCCTTATTTACAGCAGACGGTTGATTGATTATCTATTACGCAACCCTCCTGCTACACGACGTAGTCCAAAAGGGTCCCGTAATTCTACAAAAGTGGAGACACGAGATGTAGGGGTGAGACTCTCTTCTCATTCATCATTCTATCATCCTCAAGTACAAGTGTACAATATGAGCACCCCTCTCCTCCTTATATAGCCTTCCTCCATATATGGAAGGTTTCAGTGTGGGCCCAATTAGTGTATATGGGCTGGGCCTTCATGGGCCCAAGCCCATAGGTTTCCTAACACTCCCCCTTGGGCACTCACCGCGTGATGTCTATGCCTCATCAAAACTCCACAAAAACCCAGTGGGAAAAATTTGGAGAAAGAGTACATAGCATACGCATGCAATGTCGCACGGATTGCCTCATTAAAAACCTTGATAAGAAACTGCTGGGAAAACTTATCCAAGGGAAAAAGAGTACAATTCACCCAATTCTTCTTTCAATCTTTCTAGATTGATTTTGGGTACTTGATTTTCTATATCAAGATTCTGAAATGAGTTAGCGAAATTCTCCCCCTGAATTTTGCATTTATCTAAGTTTCATTATTCCGATTTCTCGGGCACACCTATTCAAGGGAAGATGTAAGTAATGAGTTAGTGGATGAATCTGCAATACTTCCACATGACTTAGTTCGTTGCTTCTATGCAATGTACATAGAGGAGCTTGGGGGTTCATATGCTTAGTGAGTTTGCTTCTCACATAACTCATTTGCATATGTGCGACATATGCTGCTTTAATTTCATAAATGGTGGGGGTTGAGATAGTTTTCAAATCGCGATTGCTCTCGCGGGTAACCATCTCTCAAAACCATGCCGAGGCTCTGAACAGTTCAACGATGCTTAGTTTGGTTTAGTTCATTTAGCCAAGTATTCATGTGCTGCTATGACACTCGTGTTTAGGAATTCCGTCCCATTTTGGCGATATAGACTATTCCAAAGCTATGCACCATGAACATTCCTAAGTGCAGTTGGACTGATGTACTAGACTTCCATCTGTCGCATGCCTTTAGCTGCAAGCGTAAGCATGATTTGGATTCGGCCAAATATTTCAAATCAAACTCAAATTCAAAACGAACGAGTTTGTTTTCTTCAGTTCTTTTCTGGTTTATTCTATTCTTTTATGTTGGTTCGGGACCTAGTACTTCTTCATGTACTATTATGCAAGTGTAAGATCCAAACTCCTGAAATGCATTCATTGACTCTATCTTCAATGCTTATCAATCATTCAGGTTGAGTTCTTCATTTCAACTTCTAGTTCATTAATTCCATTCAATGATAGGTCTCACTGCCAATTTCTACTGGTTGTATGAGACTTTATGCGAGTATCCATGGATATACGAGGAGATGCATTTTTCATATGCTTCTTCTTCTTTTTCTTGCTTAATACCTTTTGATGTGGGCATGTACCAGCGTTAGTGTACACTCCAACAGCTAGTTTTCTTCCTTGATGGGAAGGTGCGATACGCCTGTTCTGAGGTTCCGTACCACTTGCCAGATCTCAACTGGCTCCCCTTCTATTCGGTGGGGTATTTTTCGTGACTTTGAGTATGATAGTCCCTCTTGCCCTGTTTTCACCAGACGTCTCCGGTTACTTTAGGGGCATGAGGAGCCGAAGTTTCTTGTCCAATTCTTTTTGTTCGAGGCCTCTAGACAAGACGAGGGGTACCTTTACTTTCTTCGGTATCACCCTTCTCCGGTGCATTTCATTCATGCAACTTAGTCAAACTCTTCGAAATCACAAAAGTATTTACAAAGTGATTTGGCAGTTTCAATTCTTTATGCAAGCTGCATTCACTAGTGTGGTGTAACATGCATTAGTCCCTTTCTACTATCATATTTCCTGACATTTCCTATCTAGGGGTTCATTCTCTCCCCCCTAAATGACTGGAAATAATTCTTATTTGTCAAGGAATTTAGGCTTCATAACTATCTCCGTAAAAGGTTTCCAACCTTCGGAGAGAGCCTTTTGCAACGCATTATGATAGTGGGATATGCACATAAACCAAACAGATGCAATAGCACTAGTTGCAGGATGGATGTTTATGCCGATGGTCTGAATTTTCTTTCAGAGTCCGCTGCTTTCAGGACTACATGTCCTTTTCTACCACGTGTATTACAACAATGATATAGCAAATATTGCAATTCATAGTTTATACTTAGTCCGCTTATGCGAATATTTGGTACTTCGTGCTGTCAATTTACCAATCATCAAATGCAATGCTGGCATTGTCCTCGCGGACTTCTGAAGATGATTTAGTGAGTTCTATTGGAGTTCATGTGATCTTGCTGGATCAGTTTTGGCAAAGACACGGTGTCTAAGAGGAACATGATGTTTGCTGCTTCGGAAGCGCATATATCCATACAGTACCAAATGGGAACCACATTATTCTTCGCAATCTAGTTCAGAGATGCTAGAACTATATGCGGTTTATGCATTAATATCCTGTCGGTGCATACTGGCACACAAATCTTCATGATTTAGGAAAATTATGCATATATGTGCTATGATCATACGAGTTGTAATTTTTATTCTTATAATTCTAAGACCGAAAATGGCTGAAAATTCATTGCTAAAAGGGTGTAGCCCAAATCATCACACTTTTTAGAGAGTTCAACGGGATTGACGGACAATAGATGCTTCTATAAAGTGCACAATTGTTCCATAGGTAATATGATTGTGGCGCATTCTAGGCCGACAAATTCAGTTGTTGTTGCTAGCAACAGTCATAATGTTTCCAGTTCTATGGGTCTGGAAATACCTCTTTCTCTTAAAATGTTATTTGTGGTTATGCGGACCACAATTCATTCCTTTTCTCTTATGTTTGGGTGCTACACAAAATTCAAAGCATTATAACTATGTGCTAGAAAAGAGCAACAAAATAGTAAATGCTTTAAATATGCTATTTTATACTGGAAATAATTCTTTATTGCAGGGAAAATGTGTGCTCTACTTGGGCAAGAACCATTTCTTTGATGCAATGCTCTATTCAAGAATTGCAACAATTGATGACGGAGTATATTGATTCAACAAAGTATTCTGGTACATCAGATTCAATTAACTTCATAGTGAGCTTCTTGCTCAACAGCTATGGCATTCTGACATAAATTTTAGGACCGATCCAATCTAGCATAGGAGATTCTACGTCCATGGCCATGCAAATAGGCTAGGAGTTCTCCCCCTCAATTCATGATGAGTGTGCTATTAGGATTGTCCTCTTTTTTCATGTTCATAGTTCTAGATTGTTCACCTTGACCTGTGTTCTACTCCCCCTTTTCCTCTTCTTCCGTTGAGGTAAGTGCACCAGGCTAGCTGCTCATGTTGAATTCATTATCAACTGTGCTAGTTGGTTTTTTGGAAGATAATGCTCTTCTAGTGAACACTATCCTGAACGTTACACGATTCTATTATCGACTAGTTAGGCATACTTCTTTGTATGTACACTAGTGATGTTTGCGTGCGACTTTCGTCGTGTTCGGGTAGAACATCAAGAGTTTCTGCAGTATTTAGTGCAAATTCGGTGCACCGTGTTACCGTACTCTCTGGGTCATTGACTCAGCAGATTATAGTCGAAAAATACCAACTCTTGCTCATAGTACTTGCTCTACAAGAGATAGGGTCCATAATCTTCTAACGCGCTCATTCGTACTCATTCATGAGAGTAGCTTGAAGGAACTAGCGAGAGATTGAGATGCTAGATCAAACTCATCGAGTCAGTGCACATAGCGCAATTGGATTAATGGTACCGTAGAGCTTCTTGCTCTATCGTAATTTCGACATTGAATAAATATGTCAGAAATATTCTAGATTTAGCGAATTTCTAATTTGCGATGCCAGTCATCTTTCGTTACTCAAAAATATGCGCAAATTAAATGCTGGTAAAATGCACAAGTGTTGCAATATAATGGTACACAAAATTCCCACAAATAATTCCAGTATATACTATGAATTCTATACATTTTATCGCAACGATATTAATTAAAAGTAATAAAAGCATCACAAATAATCAATAATCGTAAATGCGATAATTAAATTTCATAATCACAAACATCAGCAAAAAGGTACCTGAAATGCAAAGTTGGGGTCGAAATTCAATGTCCCGTGGCTCTTTTATGCGAGAATATGATTTTGGTGATATTTGCAAATTCCGAATGCCATTCAAATAAATATCCCAAATGCAGAGGGTTATTTGTGTGTTTTTGGAAAATTCAGGGTTTAAAGTGCAAAGATTCCAATGCAGAGGAACATGCACTTAATTTCCAAAAACAACAAGGGTATTTTTGCAAAATCACAGGATCCTTTCCCTTTTTTCTTTTTCTTTCCTTTCTTTTCCCCTTCTCTTTCCTTATCTTCTTCTCCCGTTGACCCCGCACATGCCATGTACGGCACGGCGGGATTCCGGGGCGGTGCCGGAAGCCAGGCGGCGCGGCGGCCGAGCGGCGCGGCGGCGCTGCTGCAAGGCGGACGAGCGGCGCGGCGGCGGCACTCCCGTGTGACGGGGTATGGCCGGGTCGGCGGAGCGCTGCCGTGCGGCGGCAGCGGCGGCGCGACCTTGCGGAGGCCGGCATGGTGCGGATGGCGGCGTGGCCGGACGGCGCGGCCGTGCGGCAGCCAACGGTGGTGCGGACGTGTGGTGGCGCGGCCTGCGCGGCCGTGCGGCGGCGAGGGTGTGCAGCCGACGACCCGACGTCTCCATCGGCGCCCTTTCGTTTTCTTTTCTTTTTCTTCGTTCTTGGTTCTGCTTCTTTTCTTTGTCCTCTCCGTTTTGCTGTTGCTATCATGGCGGCCGGCGTGGGCTTGCCGTCGGGCACGATGCTAGTGTGCAGCACGTGGCCAGTGCATGGCCTCGTCGCACGTTGCGTCGTACAGGCGCGGCCGTGGCACCGGGTGCATGCCAGCGCGGGGCGCGTGTTCGCGGCCGTGGCGCGGGTTCGCCGCCATGCCGTGTCGCGGCACGCCAACTCCGTGTCTGTCTACCGTGATTTTCACCAATCGGCATACACCGGCGACTCCAAGTCGGCTGTGGTGGATTTCATCGGGAACGACAAAAACGGAACGAGAACGGGGAGAGGGATTCGTTTTCGCGATTGAATCAGCTAGATGCAAAACGGATCTGTGAGTTCTTACCCTTCTCTTCCTCGGTCTCCGGTAGAACGTCGTGCTGGTAACGTATTACGCAACCCTCCTGCTACACGAAATAGTCCAAGAGGGTCCCGTAATTCTACAAAAATGGAGACACGAGATGTAAGGGTGAGACTCTCTTCTCATTCATCATTCTATCATCCTCGAGTACAGGTGTACAATATGAGCATCCCTCTCCTCCTTATATAGCATTCCTCCATATATGGAAGGTTTTGGTGTGGGTCAGTGTATATGGGCTAGGCCTTCATAGGCCCAAGCCCATAGGTTTTCTAACATTATCTACAACACGTCGACGACGCTGAAAACTCGCGAGGATGAGGCCGCGCCGTTGCTGTCGCTCTGCCTATATAAACCGGCATGATCGCGAGAGGAGCACACAAGGCGTAAGCGCTGCGCACCTAGGCAGCAATATGCCCTAGCGACGCATACACATGTACCCACATAGGAGTATTTACATAGAGAGAGAGACGAAGTGAGATCGAAAGAGATAAAAAATGAAGATAATGCATAATTAGATGATGCGTATCCCGCAGATGGGCGATCTGTACCTGTAGCAGCAGGCGCTGATGGCATCTCTATCGGTGAGTCCTAAACAACAAGCTGATCTTGTTCTCCGTCAAGCTGTTTATCCTATATAACACAACAACGCCGTAGTGCTGTGCAGATATATGCATAGCCCGTCATTATCTCCTAGAGGGAGCAAATATACACCGTAGCATTGTGCAGTTTTGCAGCCCGGACGGTAAAACAATAAAGTGAAGCACAGACGAATATGTTGTGGATGTATTGTGAACTTAGCCATAGATATAAGTATCCCTAGTGGCACATACACACGCACACGTCATCTTTGTCAAGCGATTAATATGGGCTGCAAACAAATATGAGGTGAACCTAATCCTTCTGGGGGTTGGGCCGTCTAAATTATCAAAATATCAAATATTGGATGTAGATATTTATTTGTATATACTTGGGATGAGTTTGAGTCTTATTGGCATCGGACCAACCATGATTTATACATATCTAAAGTCTTCAAACCTGCCCGAGAATGTAGCGCCCACGGTGTTTTGCCCTGGTGTGGCCCTTGCCGGGTCGCGACACGTCAGCGTGCGCTGGAGGGCGGGTGGATTTCGCGGCTTCTCGTGTGTCTGCGTTGGCCCTCGTATTTTTGCACAAAAGCCCTTCATTTTATTGATAATTTGTTTTAGGTACATGCTCTTTAGTTTGTACGGTGTTCTGTGTTCTTATGTACAGGGCCTCTACAAACTGTAATATTGTATGAAAAGAAGAGAAAATTTGGAAAAGAGGAGCGCGCTCTGAATAACATAAAGTGAGTTCATATTCATTCTGGAAGAGTTACATATTTGCCTCGTGCATGCCTCGTGCATGTCATGTACGGGAGTAATTCCTTCTCTCTCCAAATTCTACCAGATGGATGGTCTTAATCTATCTCAATGATTAAAGTCAGATTGATGAGAGCCGAAACACGGCTATGATCAAACTGCATTTATATAATCAATGGTATTAGGCTGGTCCGGCCCTCATTGGCGATTGGATCATCTGAGTGCCATTTGATATTTTCTATGATTAAAACTAGACGCCTGGTCTTCATTGGAGATCGGATCGTCTATCGGTTACTATGATACCAATAACAATGGTACTAGATATGTCCAGCCCCCATTGGTGATCGGACTGTCTAGGCGTTGTTTTCATAATTAAAATATATTTTGCCCCCATGCATATGCACAGGAGCTGTTCTTGACTCATGCATACGCCAACTACGGAGGCGTTGCGTCCGAGACCGACGAGGTTGGGCGACGTATTGGCTTAAGCTAACAAGGCTACAGCCATTCATTTGTTTCATTGTGTATGACCGACGAGGCTTGACGAAACCATGGCCGAGTGCTGACAAGGCCAGGTCATTATTATATTAACACGTCTAAAATGGATGGAAACCGGATACGCCGTTGCTGGACACTAACGAGGCAAAAGCAACCATAAAATCCATGTTTGATGAAAGCCAAGATACATGAGTGGGCGCTGACGAGGCAAAGGTCACCCGCTCCACCAGATTCCCTCCACACACCGACGTGACAGTAGTGTACTGTGACTGGGTTTTGGCGAAACAAAGCCATCCATTCTACATTCACTATATTCACCGTTAAATCTGCACCAACCTCAATCTTCGGCGAGCAAATAAATTTGAAGACGACGATCACAAAGCGCAGCTTAATCGGAGGTGTTCCATAGGCTCATCCTTTGGATGTAATTAATCGGTAGTTTTCTATTAAGCATTCCTCGCGAAGGCAAAAGGCTAACTCCTGCGGGAGCCCTCATGTTTTTGTAAACATTCATGTTAATGAATCATGATTAATAAAATACAAGGTTTCCCTATTTTCTGTGTGTTCATTGTTTTGTTTTCGTCAAACACAGAATACCAAATTAACTTAAATTGATTTGCATGGGTTGATTTGATTTGTGAATCAGCTTGGTTCTTGCCGATGGGGGTGCACAGGTTGGAGAGGCAAGTGGTGCCACATTTCTTCTCCAGAGGAAGTTTAATAATATAGCCAACTATTGCTTCAAAAATTAAAACACATCTCTATCTCTACTACTACTTAAAAAGTTAGAGGTGCTTTCGTCGTCCGTAAAAATAAAATAAAGGGCGAAAAAATTGAATCTGATTATATACGATGCGGTAAAAAAAACAGTCATCAGTGTCCATGAAAAAAAAGATCCGATTAGTCCGTCCGTTAAAATAAAAAGATGAGATGCGTCCGTGAAAAGAAAAGATCCGATTAGTCAGTCCGTTAAAATAAAAGGAAAGGGCGACAAAAAGATCCGATTCTATGCGTGCGGGAAAAAAAAACGGTCCGTAACATCTGTCAAAAAAAATAAAAAAAAGGAAACAAACTCCCGTCCGTTGGGCTTATAGTATAAGATTTGACTTTTTTTTCTCAAAAATGTCGCACCATAGTAGATATAGATACTTAAGTGAAAAACCATAAAAAATAATTTAGTCAAATCATTTTTTATTTCTTTCAAAACAAACATTTCTTAGCTAAACATATCAAGAGGACTTCAAGAGAAGGTAAGAAAAAGGAAGGTTCCCTTCCCCGGCCGAAGTGTTGAATCAATGGTTCTTGCAACAATAGTCTTCTTTGTTTTCGATGAACGCATAGTTTTTGCTTTCAACATTCTCTAATTCCTTGAGACTGTTGGTATTTGATACAGTCATAGATAAATTCGTAAGCGCATAGATAAATTCTTAAGCGCATGGATATCACCGTGGCACTTCACTTTAGAGTATTCTAAGAACAAAATTCTATCCAAGGACAATAACTAATGGTGGGTTAAGACTAAAGAAGATTCCTATGAGTTAATTTAGACTTGAGTTAAAGGTAAAACCTATCGATTGCTTCGGACATTAGCTTTTCCCTGGTCTGCCAAGCTGAGTTCGACCTATGGCTTTATGATGTACCTGAATGTGGAGGGATACAAAGGACATAAATGGCTATCACCACCTGCCGCCTTTCTGTGGAGTACACAACAAACGAAGGTACCCGCTAACCTAGACACCACACGTAAGTTATTGATTATTACTCTAGCCTCGTGCAAGAGCTTTCTTCTTTATCCAAAATCATAGTATTGAAGCACTTAATAATTCAACTAAGTGACAAACCCGCAACGATGAGAATATATCTCACTCAAGCAAATAAATTAAATACCACAAAGAGATCTTGAATACTTACATTATTAAAAGAAGCATCTGCCGAGGTACAAGCAAGAGAATAAGGCCGACAACTTCGGTGCTTCTTCGGAACTCCAGTGGAAAAATGTCGACAAACTCGACACTCCTCCGGAACTTCTTGGAGAAAACTCTGATATTTGGGGCACTCCTTCCGGAGCTTCCCCTCACTCCCTACCTAGTACAAGATTTGACTTTTTTCTCAAAAATGCCGCACCATAGTATATATAGGTAGTAAGTGAACAACCATAAAAAATAATCGTCAAATCATTTTTTATTTCTTTCAAAACAAACATTTCTTAGCTAAACATATCAAGAGGACTTCGAGAAGGTAAGAAAAAGGAAGGTTAGTCACTAGCCACACACATGAGGGGGAAAGTTGTCCACAACCATGGTACGATATATACTCCCATTAATCAATAATATTTTAATATTATTGAATTTGTTCTTCGCCATAATGCGGTGTGGAACTAAAACTTTAACCCAATATTGTTCTATTGTTCGATTGTTCCATCTTCTTGTTGATTTCTTGTCCTCTTTATTTTCACTAATAAATATTGCTAGAGCCAAAACTATTACTTCCACCTTAATAGCTCATGTGTGAAGCTCCGCAATATAAATTATCTATGTTTTTACATGAGTAAATAATAATAATAATTATATTTGGTAATGATCTTTTATTTATACAAGTTACTTAACTTATTTTTTAAGAACTGGAAAGATATTTATTTCTAAATATAATCCAAAATGTTGTAAATATTAATAATACTCAACGATATATATAGTCATATAAAAATATATAATTTATAGATAAATTAAAGATCGACGCTTGTTATAAATCCAATTGTCATAGTGCACTATATATATTATCGAAGTGAGTTGTGGCTTTCGCTATTTACTAGCTACATGCCCATGCATAACAATGGGTCTAGAGATACAAATATGACTTATTTCTATATAGTTTTTTTAATGATTTTTGAGCTTTTTTATATTTAGTTAGAAGGGTTTTTGTAGCGATAGTTTTCTAAGAGAAGGAAATAACTTTGAGAAGGAAGTGCGGTCGAATTTCCTTTTGTTTTTTTAAGGTTTTTAAGGGAATTACACATTTTTTTCAAAAGGTGAAGGGGATGCGCTTTTAAAGTAGTGAGGCTGGAAACCTACATACATATGAAGTAAAAATAATTGAATTTGTGAATCTAAGTCATTACTATTCTAAAGACAAAATTGAATTTGTGAATATAAGTCATTAGTATTCTAAAGACAATTAATTTGTGGGATTAAAAGTTCTGTTTTGACTATTATATAATAACTGTTAACCATGTATTGGTCAGCTTTCTTATTTAATACATGAAAAATATAACTTTATTTTTCAGTGAATGATCAAACATTAAAAGCTATTTAAACAATATTTTTTTTTGCTAATATAATTCAATTATGCTCTAGAAAAAGCTAAAAGTAAAAGAAAAAGTTATCTGGTTTGTAAGCTAATTACCCTTATTTCTTATATATAAATTTCGTTATAATTGATAAAATATGAAAATATAACATATGTTTATTATGTTAGTAAATACAATATTTATTAGAATGTAGATAGTTAGTTGAAGAAAAAGAGACAGAAGGTCTAATATCTGGCCACTATTGAAATGTAAACAATTTGATATAATTTGTCATATAACAGAATAACTTTATTGGTGAAATTTGAAGAAGTGACTAGGTATATAAAAGACATGTCTATACAACCTAAGCTAGTTTTCTTAGTGACTTACATCATAGCATGTTATTTTGTGAAAATGGTTAGATAATCAATTTTTATCTTTAATGGGTTTTAATTGTTGCGAAGCTCTAAACTTAGAAACAATTATATGCACAAACATTTTTTTAATAGATATAAATAAGTTCACTATTTTTTTCTTGTTCATGCTTTTATAGTCAATTGAGTTACCGAATTTATTTTTAGTCATTATTACACTATTGGATTTAAATGCTGTCTGCTTGTAATAGTAATTAGCAATTTTGAAAGCTTATACCAATTTTGAATACTTTATCATAATATTAATTACCATTTTATTGTAATTTATTATTTAAGTTTCAATTCACTCTCTATTCAATTATAATTCTCATATATATTTGGTTAGTTTTGGTATGCCTTATGTCGACGTTTGATGTCACGACTACGGTATTTGGACAGTATGGGGATCGTTGGTGCTAGGATATACGCGAGACTGAGGTAAAAGAGACGGAGACAGGGATTTTTATACAGGTTCGGGCCCCTGAATTGTCAGGTAATAATCCTACATCCTATTGGCCGAAGCCGGTATTGCTCTTATTCATGATAATCACACCAGTACAATGTTTGGGATAGCCTATCTAACTGTTGTCGGCATGGCGGTCGGACGATCTGACTCGTAGTCGACAACATGGTAGCCTTCCACCTCGAATCCATGCCCGACGAGATCAGAGATAGTGCTTTCGTCTCTCCTGACAGTATCCGGAGACACCGTAGGGTACTAGCCGTGCTTATCCCTGAAGTTGATATCCGGCGGCGTGTCTTGGCGTATGTAGGCTTCTATGTTGTAGCTTCTATGTCGATTGTGTTGGGTGTGTTGTCCGTATCCCCTCTCCTTCTAGGGGGCCTTGTATTTATACCCATAGGTGTCCCCTTGTCCAAGTAGAACTAGAGAAACCAATATGGATACAATCCGAGTAGTCCTTGTCGTTTCCATGTAGAACTCTGGTTGTCTTTCCTTATCCGGAACTCCTCCTATATCCGAAGGTTGCTCCTGTATAGGACATGGTATGTGGTGGGCCCTGCCGAGGTATGTGGTATCCATAACCCTGACACCTTATTTTAAGATTAGTATAATTTTTGAAGTGCAAATTTAAAAGTTGTGAATTTAATTGAGTCAATGCTATTCTGAAAAGAAGTTTTAGGTAGCTGCTGGATATGTGATGCAACTGATAACAAGATGTCAGTGCCGCAATAATAAATACTTATTATTGAGTGAATATGGACAAGATAGATTTATTATCCAGTAAATGATGAAACATCAAAAGTATTCAAACAGTATGAAACCTTACGAAATTTTCGTTCAATTAACAAATGCTCATTGTTTTAGCATATATATTTTATTGACATTGATCAAATTGTAAGAAAAGTTTATGGATAGTAATTGGTAGAAGGCAGGATAAAAGTTTATGAATAATAATATTGACATACTATAAAAAGAACTCTAAGTAGGAGTACTATATTCTTTCATACATTGTTAGCGTCCTTTCTTTTATGGGTCTGCTTGGCTATAGTTTGTCACATTTTGCCCGAGGAAATTGGTTAGTCAAGACAACGTATTTAATCACTGTAGCGAAAGTTCTTTCAATCATTGTTTTGCTGAGATATGCTCTATATGTTTTTATTATGTTAGACTACGACTACCACGATGTTTTAGTGGGATATATCGTGGTGTGGTGGTGTTTAGTGGGATATATCTAGGTGTAGTGATGTTTTTTTTTGGAGAAGCTTGTCATTTCAACCGGCATTGACCTATTCTAATATATGTATGCGAACTAAATAGTTTTTTCATTTTTATTTGTTAAATTAGTTACTTTGCTTTAATTTTAAATGTAAAATTAATGTGAGTGTGTTTTTAGGAGCTTCTCCATCCGCTTTGTTGTCAACCTATCTCCTTGATACTCCATCTTAAATATCTAACATCAATTGTGGTGATAGTATATCATTTGATTTTTTTTCTTGATTTTTTGTGGTTGATGATGTTAGAGTTTAAAGACACGGGGCACATGTTGAAAATTTTGGACAGATGAGTTCCATAACAATTATTTTTCCAATGTTAATTTGATGTGTATATTGGCTTGTGTAGGGAACTTGTACATATTTTTGTCTAATATGTGATATGAATCTTAACAGGTAAATTTGTTGATCTATACTGAAACATATCCATAAATTTCTACATGCGTAGAGCTTGAATGCTACTAAATATTAAATGATGCATTTTACAATAAGATACACTACATGTACGGAGTATGAGAGACATAATTCCATATGGAAGTGACTAAGCCAAGCTTGTGCTCCCGTTAGTCTTAATTGGTGACTCCCTTCCTTTCTAAAAATAGTAAACACATGCAACAAAAAAGAATGTGTCTACACCATGCACTCATTCCTTACTCTTAGGGCGTGTATGGATGGGTGCACCGCACCTGCATCGCATCAGGCCAGCAAAATCTAACTTGTTTGGTTGGCTGGACCGGTCCGCGAGCCAAGCTGGGCGGATGTAAAATCGCCCTCTGGGCAAGGCTGAGCAGAAACACGAGGGGGGAGCATCGCTGTGCATCCAGGCTGATCCGGTGCAGCGCAACTGCACCCACGAGACCCCTCGTTGCAGCCGCACATGCAAAAGGGCGAGGGTTACCTCCCCGCACGGCTGTATCCCCTCCTCATTTCACTCCCCAGGAGAAGAAGCTAGGGTTTGAGGCTCCTGTGCACCGTCGTGGGTGCTCCCTTTGCTTATGCTTCATCAATTGTATAGATCTAGTATTGATGATGTTATTTTAGTTGGGCAGTTGGTCTCCTGTGCATGTTTTTGCATCATGTTTATTTAGTATATTATTATGTGATTATTTTGCTAGATCTAGTTCTTTTTCAAGTATGTAGGTCTCAGTATGGGTAGGATCTATTGCCTCTTGTGGTTGGATGTATGGTATATGGTTGTGCTTTTTTGCATTCCATGTTCTGACAATGTATAATGCATTATAAATTTGTTATTTGCATAGATGGAAGACATACGCTGTGTACGTCAAATCCTAAAGGCTAAAGCTGCTGGTTTAGTTGCTACAATGTGTGCCTACATGAGTTTCATTGTGAGGAGGGCTAGACAACGCACCCGTAGGATTTCTTATGGACCATTGATGGAAAGGGACTTAATTAGACAAACCAACCTGCGTTTCATCTATGATACAAATGATACAAATTGTGTAAATCAGCTTAGAATGAGAAGGGCACCATTTTTTCGGCTATGTCACTTGTTGTGCCAAAGAGAGCTACTACAGGACTCTATTCACAGCTCAGTGGAGGAACATGTTGCCATGTTCCTTCTAGTTGTAGGCCACAATGTTAGATTTAGGGCTTTACAACCCGTTTTTAGAAGGTCAACTAAGACAATCAGTAGGTACTTCAGAGAGGTCTTGTATGTTGTTGGTGAACTGAGAAATGAGTTGATCAAACCACCTTCAACTGATATACCTCGAAAAATTCTAGGCAACAGAAGATTCAACCCATATTTTAAGGTAAAACAAATATTATCCACAAATGACCTTTTTTCCCCCACAACATATCCTAACATTTTTCATGTCAATTAGGATTGTAATGGTGCAATAGATGGAACCCATGTGCTTGCTCGAGTTCCATCTGCTATGTCAGCAGCATTTAGGGGTAGAAAGGGTGTTACAATACAGAATGTGATGGCTGCGGTTGACTTTGATCTTAAATTTACATATGTACTTGCTGGCTGGGAAGGGTCTGCACATGATGCCCTCATACTTGCAGATGCCTTGGAGAGGGATGATGGCCGTAGTGTCCCCGCAGGTGATAGAGTGTCAATAATTTAGATCATTTGGGATTTCTTGTCCTGTGGTAATGACTGAACCCATGTTTATCATCTGTTAGGAAAATTCTACCTCGTTGATGCTAGTTATGTTGCTAGACCAGGGTTCCTCCCACCATACCGTGGGTGTCGATACCACTTGAGAGAGTATGAGGGAAGCCAGTATCCTCGTGACCAAAGAGAGTTGTTTAATTTAAGACACTCCTCTCTTAGAGTCACAGTCGAGCTTGGTTCCTTCAAAAACTGTTTCAAGATTGTCTATATAACAAACCTTTTCATCCATACAAGACCCAAGTTAAGTTGGTTCTTGCATGCTGCATTCTTCATAATTGGATACTTCATTATGGCAATGATGAATTTGTGCCATTTGAAGAAGATTGGAACCCAAGTGATGATGAGGAAGAAGAGCTCGATGAATTAGATCAAGACAATAGGGGAATGGTACAAATTAGGGATGACTTGGCTGGGGATACGTGGGCAACTAGAGGGTCATCTAGGGTCTGATTTGTAGCATGATATGTATCACATTACTATCTATGAACTAATTATGTTGTGTCTGGTTATTATTTGTATTAATGGTCTTTCCTACTTATGCATGAACTTTTCATGCTAAGATAGTGTGGCTGGTTGATTATTATTTGTATTAATGACATTTTCTACCTATGCTTGAACTTCTTATTATGAGATATTGTGGTTAGTTTATTATTATTTGTATTAGTGACATTTCCTACTTTTGCTTGAACTTTTTATTATACTCCCTCCATCCACAAAAGTTACACATATTACTTTTGACACCAAGATCAAGGAGAAATTAAATCACCTTGGATGTTACAAAATCAAGGAGTGAATGCAAGCATGCAGCCAATGAGTATTTAGATGACTCATTGGGTTCTAATAAAACATTTAATTTATCTCTTCATTTAAGTCTTAAATACATAAGGACTACAAATAGGAACAACTTATTTGGAAAAACTCAAATGTGAAATAGGTGTAACTTTTGTGTATGGAGGGAGTAAGATATTGTGGCTGGTAGCTTATAGGGCATTTATTTGTATTTATGACCTTTTCTACTAATGCATGAATTTGTATATGTTAAGACAAGGTGGCTGACAACTTATCATTCAATTGTTTTGTTTATTTACTTCCACATGTGAAAATGACAAGGTTGCTGGACAAGGTGCAAGAGGAGCCTTGCGCTGGACATCCCACATATCTACCTTTATGCTAAGAAAGATGGTCGAGCTCATAGCGCAAGGTGTTAAGACTGACAAGGGTTTCAAGGAAGTGCACTTGAACTATGGGCTTGCTAAGAATTTGACTGACCACTATGGGCTTGACACCAGTGGAACCCAAGTATACAACCATCTTCGCAAATGGCGTTCAATGTGGGTTCGTATCGGTAGGCTGAAAGATCTAAGTGGGGCTTTATGGGATGATCAGAACAACATGATTGTCCTAGAAGATGAACACTATATGGGCCATACAAAGGTATGTGATTTGAGTTCACACTCTAATTGTAATAAATCATCATTAGCTGTACTTCCAACCATTAGCTGTAAAAAATTTCAGTTCACACTCTAACTATAATAAATCTGATCATGTAGGACAAATCTAAAGATGTTGAGTTCTTGAATGTGCCTCTAGAGAACTACACACCGATGGCTATTATCTTTGGTGGAACCCAAGCCACAGGAAGATTTGCAATGGGCTCTAATGAGGCCCTTGGTGGTCCTGCTGACATGGCTGACGGTGGCTTGGGTGTTATGGATGGGGATATGGAGGGTGGGAATGGGGTTGGTGCTGGATGTGAAAGTGTTGCAGGGGCTAGTGCTGCTGGGCCTGTTAGTGGTAACTTTATTCCTACTGTGAATGACATTGCTGGTGGCTCAACCTCATCTGGGAAGAGAAAGCGAACCCCTGTTGTGACTGAAGAAGAAGGGGCTTTCCTGACTAACATGACTGGTGCTATATGCATGAGGTGGCTGCTGCCATACGCTCTACAACCCATACTAAGGTGCACCCTGAACTCTACAATGCAGTGATGGATCTTCCCAGTTTTAATGAGGACCAATTGGATCTTGTTCTAACTCATCTGGCTGCTAACAAGTTTATAAGCCTCATATACATTCAGAAGAATGAGGCGTGTCGTGCTCGTTGGGTTACGAAGTTCCTACATGAGCATCATCCCGATTGCATCTAACTATTTTAAAATTGTATTGGAGGGGTGGTACTGGGACACCATGCTATGTGTTAGCATTTGCTAAGTACTGATTAAGGTGGAAGTGGACACCATGCCATATGGCCTTCTGTACTGAAGTACCGATTAGATCTCTATTGCTGTTGATGCTTGATATTTGCAGTGAAATGGCTATGTAATAGTGTTGGCTAAGTACTTGTTAAGGTGGAAGTGGACACCATGCCGTATGGCTTTTTATAGTTTGCTGATGATACAGCTGATGCTTGATGTTGATCTATTGGTCTTTTTCCTATAGTGTTTATTCGATGTGGTATAACCAATGATGAGTACAATTTAGTGACTGATTAGTCTAGTCGTTGTCCACACTTATGTTGTGCAAATGTGTTAATAATTATGTGTTTGCCACACGCCTTCAAAGTTGTGTCAGTTTCATATAAATTCTTTAGTACAATGATTTAAGAGAAAAAAAATCCACCATAAAACATCTATAACATCATGACCAGGCACAAGAGTCAGTCTTTAAAAATTTCCAACCCAAGGTCCAGCCAACCAACCAAACACCATCCCTTGCATATAGCATCCTGTCATAGTATAGTTACTTCTAATACTACAAAGAACTTATCTCTTGTAGTATAGTTACTTCTAATGCCGTGAAGTGTTATTTTCTTCTACCAGTGTGGTTCTTTCAAATAATGTGAAGAGTTATTTCTATTTTTCTCAGAGTTACTTCCCTCTGGCAGCTTGTAACACCGTGAAAATGTTAGTTATTTTCCTTTAGCATATTCTCATACTATGAAATTACTTCTATTTCCTTAACAGTTACTTCCAATATAATGCAAAGTTTCTTTAAAATAATATAGTGATTACTTTGAAATAGCATGAAGTGTTACTTTTATGTTTTTAATTACTTTCCTACAGTCATATGGTTACTTTTAATATCATGAATAGTTACTTTTGTTTTCTAAGAGTTGCTTCTTATATAAATTAAATTATTTTTTTCTGAAAAACAATACTAACACACACACACACACATATATATATGGGGCACCATGGTGCCCGGGCACCATGGTTTCAAATGCACAAAATCACTTAAATTTTTCAAAATTTTCAAATTGTGAGTATATACCTAGTTATAAGAATTCGATTCATACCTATACCTATCAACAAAACAACTCAAATTTAACTTTATTTCACAATCCATGATTACATACCTAACTAATTATATGTATGGATGCTATATACCTAGAATCAAAATCTAACAAAAACAAGTTCAAATTCAGTTCAAACTTGCTTTCAACTAGTTAGTAAAGTAGTTAATATTAATACCTAAATAATTGAAAAAGTTTCATGCTCATTTGAATTGGGTATATACTCAATTTCAACAATGGTGCCCGGGCACCATGGAGCACCAAACAACTTTACTATATATATATATATATATATATATATATATATATATATATATATATATATATATATATATATATATATATATATATATATATATATATATATATATATATATATATATATATATATATATATATATATATATATATATATAATAAATCATTTATTTACTTATGAATCTACAGTTTACCCATGAAGACCTTCTTTGAACACATCCATAGAATTACTTATAATGCTATAAAAAGTTACTAATTCTATTATAGAACTTGGTTACTTCTACAATATAAATAAATTATTTTTATATATTTAAAATACTTCATATTGTGCTCATTTTATTATATATTTTGAGTGGAGTCTAATGGTTAAAACGGATCTTAAAAATAATACACAGTTTAAAATGTATAAATCATTAAAGATAAAAAAGTAGACTAATGTTGTACTACATGTTAAGATGCATACATGCGCACGCACGAGATGCCCTTCAATCATATAGCTTCCACACATGTCACACTCAGGGGGCAGAGCTATGTCTAGCTAGGGGGTGCCTAGGAACCCGGTTCAAAAAAATTTAGCTATAATTTATTTATTTTCACCATATATATACTCTGTCAGTTTAAACTTAGACACCCGTATCAAGCTAAATTTAATTCAAACAAGAGTAAAGCAAGCGAGTGGAACCCCCTTCATTTTGTTCTAGCTCCGCCCCAAGTCACACTGTAAGACTAATACATGGTCGAACATGGATTAGATTTTATTATTCCATATATGATGCGATCTGGTTCTTCTCTACCAAACCAAATCGACCATCTACGGGACACGAGTACAAATCGGGTGCTCCTCCATCCATGCATACGGGAGATGATCCACCTTTTCTTCTGACGTGTATGCATGCAATATTAATTAATAAATTTTAAACCATTTTATCTCATAAATTACATATCCGTTTTAGGATCCGATTACACCTTTATATTTATTGCAATTAAATCTTTACAACGAGATCTTATATGATTATAATTTGATAAAAAATAAATATATGACTACATTCGTAACTTAAACATTTTTATATTATATATGGAACATTGAGTTTTGACTGTTGAAACATCTAAACAACACTATGTGCAATATTTACAAATACACTAGCAAAACATCATAAAATACTTATTAAAACATCTTAAATATGAAACATTGAGTAGTACCTATTCAAACATCTCAGAATACTTACCGAAACATCCAATAACACTATATGCAACATTTTCAAATGAGCTATCATAAAATGGTTATTGAAACACTAAAAATAATCCATTTCAACACAAAAACTTAAAAATGTGGAACATAGTAAAATTATAGGTAAAAACATTCTCACCACACATGTGAAACATCGAGTTTCACTAGCTGAAACATATATATTTTTCATTAGAATATAATCATGTGACATCTTATTGTAAAGATTTAATTATAACAAATATAATGGTGCAATCAGATCGTTGATAAGATAAATAAGTTAAGAGGAAACTCATTTTGAAGGTTACTAGATGGAGGAAACTCATAATACATATGCATGCAACATGCAGACTTCTAACATGCACATAAGGAAGAGTGCAAAAGTGCTATGACATGGTAAGACGATGTCTGATTTTTTTTCTTCATCGGGCGCTGGATAGAGAGTATTATCCCCACCTATGGTCCCTTTTCTTTTTCTTTTGTTTTATTAATTTTGCCTCCTTTCTAGTTTTGCATGAATCGTATCCATATCTGCACGTGATGGGTAGGAAGACAGACCCATCTCCGTCAGCGACTCAAGGAAAAATAACAAAAGAGCAAACCGATCAGGAATCAACTCCTTGTCCGATGATGTATCGGTGTCGATCTAGAGCGCTCTCTCTCTCTATCTGCTTATATGTTTTTAATAGGGAAAAGTCTGAATTACACCTCTGAACTAATAGGTCAGCACCAATTACGCCCTCAAACCCGAAAACCGAACATCTTTCACCCTCAACTATCACTACCGGATGACCCCCCCTCCTGAGCAGCTTTACAAGCGGTTTCGGTCCTACGTGGCAGTCCAATCATCAATTCTTTTATTAAAAACATGATGGGCCCACCTATCAGATCTCTCTCCTCTCTCTCTCTCCCCTCTCACCCCCTCTCTCGTGCGCGTCACGCGCCAGCCGAGGAGGAGCCCCACGCGCTGGCGGCTACGAGCGTCGGTGGAGGCTGAGGCCGAGCCGCGCGCCGGCGGCTGCATGTGTCCTCGTGGCGGAGGCAGTGGCGGGTGGGGACTTGCGTGAGAAAAGGGTGAGCAGCGGCCATCCCCGGACTTGCGCAAGAAGACCTGCCCCTCGCAGGGAGGGAGAAGAGAGAGGAGGGGGCGTTGAGAGGGAGAGAATCGAGCGTCGACGTCGGCATGTCCCCTTCCACTGTCGGCATGTCCCCTTCCACCGTCCTCGGCTCCCCCTCCGCCATCCCCGCCGAGCCACTCCATCGTCGTCAGCTCCCCCTCTGCTATCCTTGCCCACCGCTGCCACCGTCTCGGGTCCCCCTCCGCCACTCCGAGCTGCAGCTGCTGTCCCCACCCATCACCGCTGCTCCGAGCTGCCTCCCTCGTCCCCGCCCGCCACCGTTGCTTCGAGCTGCTTCCACCGTCCCCGTCCGCCGCAGCGGTCCTCAGTTCCCCCTCTGCTGCTCCGAGTTGGCGTCGCCGTCACCACCCGCCCCAGTCGCTGTCCCCACCCGCCACTGCCGCTTTGAGCTGCCACCCCCATCCCCGCCCGCCACCGCCGTCCTCAGCTCCCCCTCCGCTGTCCTTGCCCATCGATGCCCACTGCCGCCATCCTCGGCTCCCCCTCCGTGCGGCGGCTTGGTGATGGAGAGAAATGGAGGTGAGGGGAGGGAGAAGAGTGAGAGGATTGGGGAGAGAGATAAAGAGGTAAGGGGAAGGAGATGGAGAGGATAAGACTGACAGGTGGGGCCCGTCAATTTAAAAAAGAAGAATTATTGACTGGACTGTCACTTAGGATCAAAACTTCTCTGGGTTGAGTCGGGGGTAGTTCGTCCGGTATTAATAGTTGAAGGTGAAAGATGTCTGGTTGTTGAGTTCGGACTTTTTCCTTTTTAATATCAATTCACACCTACATATCTGTAGTACACAAACTTGTCTTGTTCGTGCGAACGAGGTTCAAAATAACTTGACAATGTTAATTTTACGAGGTTCAAAATAAGTGTGCATAAGACATGCAATATTTATAAATTTGATCTCTAGTTTATCCTTGATCATGGAAATGATGAATTTCATATATTTTTTACACTTATATCATTGCTCAGTTTTTTCTTTATCTTTTTCTACTATCACCACATCCCATTCTATTTTTTTATTGAAGAGGTGTATATCTAATAGCAATCTTCTTATATACTCCCTCCGTATTTTAATGTATGACGCCGTTGACTTTTTAACCAACATTTGACATTCGTCTTATTCAAATTTTTTATGCAAATACAAAAATACTTATGTCATGCTTAAAGAACATTTGATGATAAATCAAGTCACAATAAAATAAATGATAATTACATAAATTTTTTGAATAAGACGAAAGGTCAAACGTTTGTTAAAAAGTCAATGGTGCCATACATTAAAATACGGAGGGAGTATATATTTACATAGTATCCTAATTAGCCCCTAAATTAATAAGTTTAGTCATGAAGTGTCCTTTTCACACTCTTCTGCATGCACCAGACAAGTTCATGCACTAAAAAGAGCATTTTACAAGTTCGTGTACTGGATTACACCCACCCAACAAGTTCATGTACTGGCGATGCAATTTTCTCGTAGTAATAATATTTCGGCGCCGGTGATGAGTAGCACGAAATAAACCAAGGAGATGCAGCAACCATTATTAGTACTCAGGTCGTCGTCACAAGCCACGGCAAACGATAGATGGCTGGGCACAGAGGTGGAGCCCGGTAGAGCGTCTGACAATGACCTTGAGGAAGCTCGCGAGCTTTAACCACGATGATGATGATAAAGTGGGGAGCCAAAAGTAAATCTGAAAGATATAAGAGGTTATATATTTCTCCATACTGTTTTTTTTTTCTAAAAACATGTTAGATACTGGAGACTCAATTAGCGTTACTAATTTATACTCCCCTAATAAAAAAAAACCACTTCTGAGTTGTGTATGTCCAGATTCAAACCCAGAAGTGGGTTTTTTTAGGGAGTACGTGCTACTAACACCATGAACTCACGTTTCAACATATAATTTCGTTTGGCTATTTAGGCTTAAGTGATTTATGTGATCAAGATGACGTGGGTGATGCAATAACTAGCAATATGAGCAAACATCATGATTTTTTATGCCCAAACTATATATTACACATGCAGCACGATACTTTTTTGTCCATTCACATTTTGATTCATCCGTCGCCTCAATTCAGTGCCAGAGCCAGGTGTTTCCTAGCTATCGACAATTTTTCGCATGTATAGCCAAAGAAAGTATAGTGAAAACACCATCGGCGGAGTCCAGGAGGTGGCTCTGCCGCTGCCTCAATTCAACATTTTAGGGGTATATGTTGTCTTTCATTGGACGTGCATCATCATATTTCTAAGATTATGATGACAATTACCTGCCAATGTCACCGAACAAAACTCGAGATATCATCCTTGCCTTTCTGGTCCACCCGTTCCCTCCCATCGCAATTCTCTCTTACCCTCTCTCTGAGGCTATAGTTTAGTGTGACATCATCAAATAAGGGTCCCTCTGTCCTACACCGTGACCTTGCTTGGCCATCTGTGACCATGTTTTCTGTGTTCCTCAACTTTCTTGCCTTTTCTTCTCTTCTCAATCACATTCGATGCACAAGGTTGTGGTAAATGGATCTAAGGCACTGAAACGGGTAGCTGGTGAAAATATATGTTATGCCACCAATCTCGTTTCAATAGGATGAGAGAAAGTTCATTTTTTACAAAACCTTAGATGATGTTTGTGACATCCCGACATACAGACGTGGCCAAGAGGGGACGTTCCTGGCTTGGGGTTGACCTACGAGGATGTCGGTGTCTTAAGGGGGTGAGGATGTGACATCCCAGCCCAGGGTTTAATAGGATTAATAGAATACTCGTACCAACAAGTTGCAACTTCTTTTCCGGAAGCCGATCTCGCTTGGAGTAATTTGGGATGGGTGACCGACAGGGAAATTCTTCTTCCCGGGTGCACATGAGTGAGAACAAAGTGTGCAAAAAAGGCTTGTGTTGGTATGTGAGGGCGGTCTATAAAAGCTGCCAGATGTAAGTGGGCCCGGCCTAGGAGAGGCGGGAGATGTAAGTGGGCTCGGCTTGGGAGAGGCGGGACTCTCTACGGAGTATTTACATATGTTAATAAAAATTGAAGAAGTTTCTACCGATAGTTTTGGTACGTCATCCGTATTTAAGTTGGTTTTTAAATTCGTTCGCTTTTGAAAATACAAGGGTTTCAATTGGATATCATCTCAAAACAAAAATACCGATAGTTTTGGTATGTCATCTGTATTTAAGTTGGTTTTTAAATTCGTTCGTTTTTGAAAATACAAGGGTTTCAATTGGATATCATCTCAAAACAAAAATCCCATATACTTCTTAGACAAAAACAAATATATCTAACAATAGTACAATTAAAATAGCCTTCACCCGTTACAATGCACGGGTATTTTTTCTAGTCAAGGGAAATAAAGACAAGACTCCGGCATAAAGTGGAGGAAGAGGTTGAGCTCGAAGCTCAGTAGTGAGGAAGGGCTTGAGCTCAGCCTGTGGCACGAGGAGGACAAGCTTGGGCTAGGAGCGGTGACAAAGAGAAAGTTTCGAGCTTCTGGCATAGAGGAGAGGAAGAGCTTGGGCTTAGAATAGCTCCGAGCTCCCCGGACACGGCGAGGGTGACTGTGAGTGGAAGGAAAAACCCAAGGGCAATTTCGTCTGGTCACAAACAAAAGAGGATGAAAGACATTTTAACATGGAGCACCACCATGTTTGAGAATATAATTCTGGCGAATCTGAGAGATTTGCATTTGAGAGAACCCATCTTTGACTATGGTATAATCTCAAATTTCTCTGCAACCCACGGAGGTGTTATGGATTAATTCATAAATTGTAAGTGAACCACAATTTATACCTTTTAATTAAGTGATAGTCTGATAGACATAAAAATGGATTCTCATCTCCGTCTTTATCAGGTTTCGAGGTATCGTGCTCTCGATTGATCTTAGCCTGGCCAGGTATCGTAACTGAGCCTTGCTTGCCCTTCACCATCTTTCCATAGATAGCCACTTCATACCCCATATCGTCAATGTATTCACTTGCTCATCATCAAATTATAGTGTCTATCTTTTAGCTTCAATTTTTCAACTTGACGCCGGAACTCAACCTAATCTCACCAACTCATGAAAATAGTTAGTTGCAACAATGGGTTGTCATTAATTACCAAAACAATCTCCGCACTCTTAGGACCATATATCTTCAATTTTCCCCTTACAAGGCAACTATAGAGCATGGATCTTTCATCCCCAGCTAGGGTTTGGGGGCAAAAGAGGATTGTTTCCTTCAATTTTGTTAGAGCAAATTTTATAAACTCTTACAATTATTTTTGAGGCACTTGTAGGGCAAGTATCATGTCTTGAAATTTGACAAAAAAAAATTTCTGAAAAAGACGATGACAACAACTTTAGAACCAGAGGAGCAAATTTTACAAATTCTTACAAATATTTTTTGAGGAATTTATAGAGTGCAAATATCGCGCTTGCAACTATCATAAATTGTGAAGAGTAGGATGATAATTTCAGTACTCATAAGGGTAAGCTGTGTTTATAGGTCACCTATCTGTATTGTGTTTCGGAAAAGGAAAAATTTCAGAACTTGTTCGCCCTGCACAACAGGAATATGAATCAGCAGGCTGCACTGGCTCCAAAGTAAAGAAACAAAGAAATGCTTTTCCCTGTTGTTTTATACATCTAATGTACTTGATGCTAATGGCAAAGGCTAGAATCACAACTGATGGAGGGCAAAGGCTAGGAATAAAGCTGCACTTATATGCTTCCTTACACCAAAATACAACCCACATTAATTTGTTCTTGTGTTGTTATTATTATTCTAGTGCTTGTGCATGCCTAAAGTAAGGAATGAGAATGAATAGTATAATTGCACTGCGGTGTAGGTTTCATCTCTTAAAATACTCCAACTTGCAGTTTACACCTTCTTTGTGGCCAGGATACTGCAATTCTTTTGCTGCTTTAGTAAAACTACGCCAGAAGGTATCATTTGTACACTTATTTCTGTTTTGTTTTCTTCAGAATTTAAATGTGTCATGTAAGAAATCTTACAGGGATAAAAAAAGTTACACTTCCTATGAAATTCGTAAAATAGATTCTACGTTACAAATTATTGTGTCTTTAACATTTGCACAAAATTGTTGGAAGTGTTATCAAAATTATTTCAGTTCTCATCTTTTTTAAAAAAAACTAGAATTCATTCTGGTATTTGCTTTAAAGAAGCTATACCCAATTATTATATAGATTGCAGGTTAAATGACTCTTAATTATAAAATCACTACTTGATTAAAAAAAGAACTACTCCTACTTATAGAAGTCAGCTTGAAACACAGATATAACTTTTTTTTAGAAGGGATTTTTTTTAAGAAGGGAACACAGATATAACTTTCAGTCCCCATCTGCCTTCCCACTTTCAAGAGATGCTACACGTTTTTGGAATTTGGAGTGGTTTTGCTCGTAATTACTTGCTGGTTCTAATTTAATTTCATTATCAATCCACATTCTTTTGGGGCTTAACTTTATTAGGGGAGACTTGCATATTGACTCAACCAGCAATTTAATATAGCCAATTGAGAGTTCTGTCTGTACCAGTGTGACAAGAACAAGGAACGAAGCAAACAACACGTCTACCTGTAACCTGTCACGTTGATAGAAATCACTAGTAGTACTCGTGAAAAGTGACAAGCAACCGTCACGTAGTGCTACAATTTTTTGTTAGTTCCCTGCATGAGCGGCAAAGGGCGCAAATATTGATCATTTTATCGCTCAGTGATAAATCATCCAAATCAGGTTTTAGTCTTGTTGGTAAATCGTATATCATTTTTACTCAAGCAAATTAAGTACATCGCCTAATCATCTTAATATGTACTTCGTCCTACTACCAAAATGATTTTTCTTCATTTTTGTAGTTTTATTAAGTTGAATCATAGCAATTCCTCAATACACATTGTTTTTTAGTCCACGAAAACCTGCAAGTGCCATCTATGAAAATCGAAAGAGATACTAGACTTTGTTCTTTTCAGATTATTTACCGGATTGTTAAAACATATTATTTGCTCTATGCTTTGAAAAATATTTTCCCAAATAAACTTTTTTTATACATCACTTGTTTTAAGCTATTTTTAAATTTATTTTCTAAAATATTTGTTTTATTATTATAATAAAGTAGATAATCCCCCGTAGTAATATATTGAACAATCTTATAAGAATATTGCCTACATCTAGCGATTAAAAAGCGGTCGATACTTCGAATTACCATCAAACATGAGTTATATTAAATGCTATAGCATATGCATTTTTCTTTCTTTTTACCATCGTGATTAGTATTTTGCCAACTGTTCTCTAGTGAATGCTCGGAAAAGACACTCCTTAGAATATACTAAGGGCGAAATGACGATGTGGAGAAGAGAAGAGAAGAGAGAGAGGAGTCACACCTCATATATACAAGAGACAACCTCCACACAAATTTTAAGAAACAAGAGAAAATAAGAGGGGTTGATTGGTGGCAAGTGTATTGGGACTAGTGTATTAAATGTAATGTATTTATATAAGTTAGTTTTAATTTTTTGGATGGATGATGTGGATAAAATTAAAAGTGACCACCACATCTATTATAAAACTTGCCCTAAGCACTCCCTAGCCTAGCGTATACTTTTTAGGGTAAGATAGACATTTTGCAACGTAACAAGGAAGACACAAAAAAATGGAAAGAAAATGCATGTGTGAAGGCATTTAGAAGAAATCACGTTCGCAATGGTTCCTAAAATCGATCGTTTGTCTAATGACGGAGCTAAGATTTAGATATAGAAGGGTTCCAAGAGTCTTGGAAGGAACGGGTGTGTTTAGATCCAAACTTTGGATCCAAAGTTTGCACAATTCCATCACATCAACCTATCGTACACACAACTTTTCAGTCACATCATCTCCAATTTCAACCAAAATTCAAATTTTGGATGGAACTAAACGCAGTCCTAATACGTATTAGTATTACTTAGCTTAATTATCTAATTAATTGAATGATTCCATGTAAAAAAATGTTGGAGGGGACCTGACCTCTCGCCGTGCCCCGTGTTTCCGCCGTTGCATTGTCAATGACAAAATATAGAAAATCTCAAAATTGAATCACCCACCATCATTTCACTTCCTGAGATAGGATGTTAACTATTCCACCATTCTAATCGAACCAACATTTTAATCGAAGAATGAGCTTTTAAAATTATAAGATATAACTTAATTACTAGCTAACATTTTCAAACACACGTGTCAAAACCAAATGCATCTTAGAACTAAAGTACACTTTTAGCCTTTTTCACTAATGATGTAAAGATGATCAAACCACATGCAAAATACCTTTCTCCACAGCATCAACAAAAAGGCATATAACCACCACCACCACACCACCTGACCTTGCATCCATCTCAGAGGTTACCTAGGAGAAAAGGTCATCTCAAGTTCTCAATTCTGAAAAGAACAAAGAGGCTCTGAAACCCCCATTGTTGTTCCTTGCTGCTGCACCCAACAAAGAACCTTCCATTGCAATACATTCCATACTTCCACTATAAAACCCACCATTTTGCACACATCCTCTCCTCTCATCTCACCATCACCATCACCATCCATCGAAAAAAAAATCCTCTCCTTTTTTTTTCATCATCATCTTCTGAAGAAATCTGAACCAAAAAAATATATATATATTCAGAGAAGAGAAGGGGAAGAAGCAGACAAGGAGAAGGGGGCAGAAGCAGAGCTTAGCTCTCCCCTCCTCCTCCTCCTCCTCCTCCCATGGCGGCCGGGTGGGCCCGCCCTGCCGGCTTTGCCCTGCTGGTGGTGGTGGTGCTGGCGGCGGCGGCGAGCGCGGACAGGCCGGCGAGGGGCGGGCTGTCGGTGACGGCCGGGGCGGAGGAGTCCTCCGCCGTGTTCCCGCTCTACGGCGACGTGTACCCCCACGGGTATGGCTCGCTTCCATCCCATCCTCTCCTTGATCCATTCGGCCCCGCTCTGATCCATTCCTCTCCTCCGGCGCCAAGAACTAATCAACTGACTGCAAATTTTGGTCTTATTTGGGGATGGATTTCTGTGTGCGCCCCTTGGAGGCATCGATGAATCAAAGTCCTAATCTGAATTTTTCTTTTTTGTTCTTGTTGTTGCGCAGATTGTACTATGTGGCGATGAGCATCGGCAACCCGCCGAGGCCCTACTTCCTGGACGTCGACACCGGCAGCGACCTCACCTGGCTGCAGTGCGACGCCCCCTGCGTCAGCTGCTCCAAGGTAGTAGCATTCTTCTCTTCTTGGGATCCACCTCCTCCAACCTGCAATGTCCATATTTGGTGATGTCTTTGTGTCTCTTTTTGTTTGTGTAATCCAAGATTTGTCTCAGTAGTAGTTTTTTCAGGGGAGAAAATCTCCTTTCCTGGCTTGTGCTAGTAGTAGTTAGGATGATGAGGTTGACCTTTCAAAAAGAAATAGAGATGGTTTTTATAAATTGGGATGATGATTTTGCATGCTGATGCTGTAAAATGTCCCTTTTTGTTGCTTACATCATTGTTGGGTTCAGTTGGGCTTGAAGCCTATTTATGGGCATCTCTTATTCAGTTCTCCATTTCTAAATGTGGTGTTGATTGTTGAATCCATTTTTGGTCTCCCATGGATTATGTCAATTGCTATATTTCACTCTAGCTCATTGTAATCCTCATTAGAATGCATTCTTTGATTGCTCTTTTGGCTCAAGATCTTTTATTATGTTCAATGTTGTCTTGCATGGTGATGGTTTGGTACAGGTTCCGCACCCGCTGTACCGACCAACAAAGAACAAGCTGGTTCCATGTGTGGATCAGATGTGCGCCGCTCTGCACGGTGGTCTGACCGGGAGGCACAAATGTGATTCACCAAAGCAGCAGTGTGACTATGAGATTAAGTATGCTGACCAGGGATCATCACTTGGTGTGCTTGTCACTGACAGCTTCGCACTCCGACTTGCAAACTCCTCAATCGTCCGTCCCGGTCTTGCATTTGGGTATGCTACTTGTAACTGGTTAGATATAACATTGGAAGACGATAAGAATTGGCCACTTGATGTGGTTCTTGATGGAGGCCTTTTTGTGTGTGCAGGTGTGGGTATGATCAGCAGGTTGGGAGCAGCACTGAGGTGTCAGCTACTGATGGTGTCCTTGGGCTTGGGAGTGGCTCTGTCAGCCTGCTTTCACAGCTCAAGCAGCATGGGATCACTAAGAACGTGGTTGGCCACTGCCTCAGTACAAGAGGTGGAGGGTTCCTCTTCTTTGGTGATGACATTGTGCCTTACTCGCGTGCAACGTGGGCTCCTATGGCTCGTAGCACATCCCGGTGAGCCCTATTATCCTTGGACTTCATTTTGGTCTGACAAACATGGGTTGGGTGCTCAGTGCTTGTTTGCAACAATGCTTAAGTAAATGCAGATGACTAGTATCATGTTCGAATATGATGTTGAAATTGAGTGGTCGATCGTTACTAGTGTCAAATGACTCCCAAGATTAATTGAGAGCAGCGTAGTGAACATGGTCATTTATGGATTTACCTTTTTTTCTTTTTTCTTGGAAATCACGGATAATTTTATACACTGCATTTTGCTCTGTATGGAATGTGTAGCGAATCTTGGTTAACATGTTTGTTGTTTTTGTTATTGTATACCCATATTGTTGATGGGTCTTCAAACTAGGCATGGACATGACCCATCTTAAGAATAAAATGACATGACCTGTATTTCCTAGTTTCAAATGATCTGAACTTCTATTTTTAGGAATTACTATTCACCTGGCTCGGCAAACCTTTACTTTGGTGGCCGGCCACTAGGTGTGAGGCCAATGGAAGTAGTCTTTGACAGCGGCAGTTCATTCACTTACTTTTCTGCACAGCCATATCAAGCACTTGTTGATGCAGTAAGTTTTAAACATTTCCCATTCTGACATCACAGGATTGATAAATAAACATTGGGGCTTATGTGATTTGTGCCTTGCAGATTAAGGGTGATTTAAGCAAGAACCTGAAAGAGGTACCTGACCACTCTTTGCCTCTATGCTGGAAGGGGAAGAAACCATTCAAATCTGTTCTTGATGTAAAAAAGGAGTTCAGAACAGTGGTATTGAGCTTTTCTAATGGCAAGAAAGCTCTCATGGAGATCCCTCCTGAAAACTACCTTATTGTCACTGTAAACATTCTAGAACTCCGCATATTACTAGTAATTAATTATGCATTACTGGTTGCTAACATTTTCTTATGTTTATGCTAGAAATATGGGAATGCATGCCTTGGCATCCTCAATGGATCAGAGGTTGGCCTCAAGGATCTGAACATTGTCGGAGGTAGGAAGTTGAGACATAAACAAGCAACGAAACTCCCTAGTTCATCTTCTCACATATTTCTAATGCCTTGGTGTTAATCTTCTTCTCTCCTATCGCAGACATCACAATGCAAGATCAGATGGTGATATATGACAATGAGAGAGGGCAGATTGGATGGATCCGTGCACCCTGTGATAGAATCCCCAAGTTTGGATCTTCCCTTCTGTGATCATTTCACACACCTGAACATATATACCCATAATTACTCTCTGTTTATTCAAACAGTGACAATACCATTCATGGATTTGAGGACGGTTATTGTTGGCCTCAGTTCCCCAACATCATTGGTTATCAGAATGAGCAGTCCGCAGTCTGTTACAGTTCAATTACAAAATGAGCGACAAGGGAAAAGGCCATTAGGATGATAGAAGGACCAACCGTCAGAAGGATGAACATCAAAGGGAGGCTCTACACGGTATTATTAGGTGAATGTATTCTTTAGAAAAGAGAAAATCTAGTTACCTGTAAACATCATCATGTTCATATGAAATAAAATTATGATGTTCCTATGAAACAGTCCCAGTCCCAGTCCCACTCTTGGTTGGCACAAAGTTCTTCCTGTATACTTGTAAGACTGAATATAATTAGTTCCACAATCTGTTATTGGCTGGGACTATACATTATGTAGTCTAATATGCTATGTATATGATTTGTTAGCTGATTCCTTAGTGTCATTGAGTAATCTGAACATGTTTATTATCAGTATCATAGGGAAAGAAAACAAAGCAGTGCCTGTACATGTTACAATGTTCTATTCCCTGATATGTTCGGTGTTCTTTTCAGGAGTTGCTATGCATTTTTCTATTCTTTGACAAGATCACATCTAGGTAACTTGTGAAATGCTATGTGTTGCTGTCATGAATCATAACATAATGCTAGAATTATATACTTATCAGGCCAATATTTTTGTAGAAAAAAAAATACTCATGGAGCGTACACTGTACAATCGGATTCAATGCAAATAATCTGGAAGGCCAGTGTTTGATTGAACCTGTCACCACAACAAAAATCAGTCCTAGCAATAAATCAGGGATCAGAGTTCTTCGATGACTACTGCAAGAACTTAAAAGAATCAAATCTCTTTCCAAACAAACAAATTGTAAACCATCTCTTAACATCAAATGACTTTTTTTTTTCATTCTCTGTGCTGATTGCTGAAAAAGTCATGTCCAAAATCCAACTCCGTCATGATGCCGGCCAAATCCGGCAGAGGCTCGTCGCTGCCGGCATCGACGCCGGCGTTCTCCCCGATCAACGGCGGCATCGCCTCCGCCACGAGCTCGCCGAAGTTGTCGCCGTCGTCACAGGATGGCTCCTGCTGCACCGACGGCAAGGCACTGAAAGCGAGCTCCGGCGGTAAGCCACGCGGCGGCGCGGATAGCTCGGCCGCCACGGCGTCCAGCGGTGGTGGCATTGTCTCTGCCGTCGCCGTCGCCGCCATTGCCTCCGCCGCGTTGGGTCTAATTCGCGGCGTGGGCGCCGCGGCGGCATATGCGTTCACGTCGCCAACGGCGGCGATGGCGGAGCTAGCCATGTCGTAGCCGCCGCCGGTGGGGTCTAGCAGCTGCGGCAACAACTGTTCGTCGGGCGCGGCGAAGCCAATGGACAGCATCTGCACCATTTCCGGGTGAAATTCGTATGCGCCAACTATCTCGCCACATTCCTCCGGCGTCAGCGCCGCCGCGAGATGCCCCTGGTCATGGCCAAGATCGCCTTGCTCCGGCGCCGGCGCCACCGCGACATGCGCGTCGTCATGATAGCCTTGCTCCGGCGTCGCCTCCGCGTCCACGACATGCGCGTCGTGACTGTGATAGCCAAGATAATGATCTTGCTCCGGCGCCGCCGCCGCCTGCGCGAGATGGCCGTCGTGGTGATAATGGCCAAGATAACCTGACTCCGGCAGCGGCGCCTCCGCGACGACATAACCCTGTTGGTGATGTCCCGGCGCCGGCGCCGGCGCCATGGCGACCTGTCCAAGGAGGGCCGCGGCGTCGTCATCGAAATCGCCGTGGCCAAGATCGCCCGACGCCGGCAGCGCCGCCACGGCGACCTGTCCGAAACGAGCCGCTACATCATCGAAATGGCCATGGCCATGGCCAAGCTGTTCGCCTGGCGCCGGCAGCGGCGGCGCGGCGACCGGCTGTCCAAGGAGTGCCGCGACGTCGTCGAACAGTGTCGCCAGAACCGTCACCCGGGCGTTCCTCTTGCGTCCGTCGGGCCCGACCGCCACGCCGTCCTCCCCGAACAGCGCCCGCTTCTCGCCGGCGGGGGCGCGCGGCGAGAGGTAGATCTTGCAGAGCACGGGCTCCATTCTGTCCTCCTCGCCGCGGGCGGCGGCGGCGCCATCAGCGGCGGAGCTCGTGTACTCCTCCATAATCCATGACGTCTTCTTCGTGGAGTTACTGGAGTAGAACCCTAAGCTGTCCCTCTCCCCGCCGCCGCCGCCGCCGCCGAGCACCTTCTTCCCCTGCTCCACCTTCCACCGCCCACCGGCGGCGACGACGCGCTCGGCGCGCTTGTTGCCGGTGGTCCTGCGCGAGCTCTGGCGCTTGCGGTGGCAAAGGAAGAACCACTTGTACACGCAGTTGCACCAGTATCCCGGCCGGTGCCGCCGCCGCAGCGCGTCGGGGCCGTCGCCGTAGACGTCGGCGCCGGCGACGAACCCGGCCTCCATCTCCGGTATCGTCTTGCCGGCGATCCACCGGTTGAGGTAGTGGTGCATGGCCTCCTCACGCGTCGGGTTGAAGTATACGCCGGGAGGAAGCTCCACCGCCTTGTTCTGCTGCGGCGTCGCCGGCGGCGGTGGCGGTGGCGGTGGCGGCGGCAGCGGAGGAGGAGGGTCCACGTCCATCTCCTTCTCCGCGCGGTGGTTTGACTGCTTTGACTTTTTTTTTTTTGGACCTTTTTCCGGTTTGGTCTTGCCTTTTAATGGCAAAATTGATGGTGCCAAACCGAGTCAAACTTGGGTTCGGGCCGTTCGGCTAAGCGGGCTCAGGAAATTTTTTTATTAAAATGTTTAAAAAACTTTTTTGTTTTTTCAAAATTTCTGTAAAAATAAAAAAAATGTTCAAAGACTCGGAGTCGGAAATATTTGCTTACGTTTTTGGGCTTTCTGGGCTGTAATTTCTTAAGGCCTGTAGCTAAATCGGCCCATATATGAGCCGCCGGCGAGGCGAAGGCGGCGGCTTCCTCCGCGACTGCGGCTGCGCCCACGCCGTCGCCGGCTCGCCGCCGTCGGCAGTTGAGGCGAGCCCGGCACGACGCCAGTGCGCTGCCGCTATCTTTGTCCTCCGCCGCTTGCTCGCATGGGCGGCGCTGTCTCCATCCGGCCAGCACCGTCTCACGGCGGCGCCGCGTTTGTGGGGGGAATGGGGAATGGCCATTCGCAGCAGGGAGCAGACTGACGAAATCCCTTCAGATTGGGGGTCTCTCTTCTTCTAGAGTTCGATTTCCTCTTTTTATCAGAAAATGTTCGTTTTCTAATCTTCGGTTTTGAACAAAATGCCTTCGAATTCAGTTTTTATTCGGATTCCGGATTATCATCTTTGCTACCTGCAGGGTCTTGAGTTTGCCAATGGAGGATACCTGGTTTATAGACGACAGCATTTTGCAGGGCTTCCAAATACACTGCCCGCATAGTTTCAGTTCGAAGGAAATAAATACTGTGAGCCTCACTTGTCTGATGCAATGTTTCTCATCTTAGTACAATCTGCCTGGTATAAATTTACATTTTGAGCTGTTATTTTGAGTAGTGGTACATGTTCTTTTCATCCTGTCGTGCTGGTGGCCAGTTGAATTCCTGAAGCCGAAACCTTTTTTCCTGGCATGTTTCTGAAGTTAGATAAAGCTAAATGTTCAACACAAGAATGCTGTTTCACTATGATAGTTATTCTTCATGCTGGTCATATGATTATAGTTATTCTCTCACGATGACCATAAGTTTCGATCTTGTGTCTATCCTTTCAGACTTTAAGCTATGCCCTAATGAACATGTCAAGCCATGTTCTTTGTTTTACCAGCAGTTTTTGTCACCCATCAGTAGTTTCCATCACCTATCTTGGTCAAAAGTTGGAATCCCTAAGGTTGTGTAAAGTCTAGCAAGAAGAGATGATATCATGATTTATATCTTCTCAAAAGTGGCTAAAATAACCTATTCCATTCAACTTTCTCCAAATTGTTTGATTTTTTTCTTGGATTGTATTTGTTTGAATAATCTATGTCCATGATGTGTCTGATAACTAATAAGATATTGTCTTTGCCTTGATATTTATGGTATTATCAAGTGACCATAAAAAGGTAAAAAAGATCGCCAATAAAGTATGTTAGAGGTGGACGATGTTCCCCTAAACTTGCATGATCCCACAAACCAATAGAGAAAACTCGTGTTTCCTTTAGCTGATGATTGACACATTGCATGTGTGGAAAGCCTACAACTTCTCATCTTTGAAGTCAAAAAATAGTTGTTGACGGTGATGAGTGAACTATATCATATATTATTGAGAAGACAGTTTATAGTAATGCCAAATAATTTGAAAAGAGTATAATTCTTTCTTAATTAGTCTTGTGCCAGGGGTTTGTGTTGTTTAACTCCAACTTGATACAAAATAATCTGTTAGTTACACACCTAAATCATATACTACCTGATATTGTGTGCTCTGTTGTAGTCAATAAGACTTTGTTTTATTTTGTGTTTCCACCTATCATGACCATGGCCTTCTTGTCTAATTTTTTGGTCTTCGGTCTTATCTTCTAGGATGCATGGTGCCTCCCCTGATTCAGGCTTGCATACTTGCTATATGGATTTGAGTGGCCTATATACATGCTTGTCGGGGATAACGATTAATCTGCACTTTATTTGTTGCAGCTATATTGCAGTCCTGATTCTTGATCAGCAATACCTTTGTTGCTGTTAGTTCTATCTCTGAAGTCTGAAGAAGAATATTTTCTTTGGGATGCTAGATAGCATGCTTTTCGTTCCATCAAATTGATGTTTCATTCAGTAGTCTATAGAAATAACAGGAACTGCACAGGCACCTTCAAATGCCCATTGTAATGCTGGTGATTAGTCTCCGTGTGCAGTTTTTTTTTTTCTTTTCATATACAATTCCATCACAATCCTATTACAGGGAAATGATGGAGTGTTCTTTGGTGTGCATTTTCTTTCCTTACAATGGGTTTATGTTTGAATAACTAAAATCGAGATGCATCATTTATTTTTCTTAATTCATGCTAAGTGTAAACTTTTTTTTCTGTAGCATTTTCCTGGACTTGTTGCACTATCAATTGAAGAAACTAGTGGAGACTGCAAAATTATGTTGTATTAAATTCAAGTTGGATTGGCCATCTGATTTTTCATTCTACTGTTCAAAAAACTTGGTTATTCTTCAAATGATCTCCTTGGACCTTGGGGTGACTTGATGACTTCCCAGTGAGATTGTAGTATTGCACTACATGTAATCATAAAAAATGGTATGCCGAAATCTAAATCATTCGTCCCAGGTGAGTTATCTTCCTTAAAAATACCCCGATATACCCAGATCTAGATTGTTATATAATGTTTTAGAGAGTAACTGAATGCAAAAGTACACCAATAATAAACCATACTAAACTACTTGCATAATTGTCAATTCATAAACAAGAATTAAGGAAAAATTAATTGGAACCTGTGTCAAATTAGATAAACCAAATTATCACTGGCACCCACTTTTTTAATGATATTATTACTATTCTCAATCAAGAAAAACATATATTTTCCAGCATTCTGAGGTAATCATGTGCTTGGCCTAAATTTATAAATATATAATAGATTTAAGCAAACATATAGTAAGACCTGAAATCTTCAACTTGGTGGACTGCCAAACTGATCACGGGTGACATCTAGTCATCTATCATAGGATGAAAAAACAGATGAGAGAAGGAATATCATATTGGACTGTATTCCAAGGTACCCCAGTTGATTGAATTATTAATCTTAATTAGGTACCTAATCACTTGCCATGTGCTTGTTCATATTGTTTAATTGCAATTGTACAGAACTATGGAACTATGCATACATGCAACTGATTCCTTTCCTCCTCCTGCATGATACAGTAGCAGCATTTTTTCTCCTTGGATCTTGCTCTTTGAAAGCATATCATGCCAAGCTCTTTATTGATACTAAACCTCATATTCTTTTCCTTTCTGGCTCCTATTTCTGCAGTGGCTGGTCATGCTAATTACCTGCATAAAGGGTCTTCCCTCTCCGCGAAGCATGCCTCTAATGTACTGCGGTCAACGGATGGCACCTTCTCGTTCGGCTTCTACAACCTTTCATCCACTGTGTTCACCTTGTCAATCTGGTTCACCAATTCAGCTGACAAGACCATCGCCTGGAGCGCAAATCAAGACCGCCCTGTGCATGAGAGCGGGTCGAAAGTCATGCTGAACAAGGATGGAAGCATGGTTCTCACAGACTATGATGGCACGGTTGTCTGGCAAATCAGTAGCTCTGCAGAAGCTGTCCGTGCCGAGCTCATGGACTCTGGGAACCTTGTGGTGAAGGATCAAGGTGGAAGCATCCTATGGCAAAGCTTTGATCATCCAACCAACACTCTGCTCCCGATGCAGCCTGTTACAGCCACCGCAAAGCTGGTATCAACTGATCCCTCACACCCAACAAGTTACTACACTTTACGGTTTGATGATCGGTACGTTTTATCACTTGCTTATGATGGACCAGACATCTTTAACCTCTACTGGCCTAACCCTGACCAGAGTAGCTGGACAAACTATAGGATCTCTTACAACCGTAGCAGGAGTGGTGTTCTTGATAAGCTGGGGAAATTTATGGCGAGCGATAACACAACTTTCTATGCCTCAGATTGGGGTTTGGAGATTAAGAGGAGACTCACGTTGGACTATGATGGAAATCTTCGGCTTTACAGCCTGAATGAGTCAGATGGGAGCTGGTACAATTCTTGGATGGCTTTCTCCCAACCCTGTGAAATACACGGCCTTTGTGGTTGGAACGGGATATGTGCATACACACCAAAGATTGGCTGCTCTTGCCCTCCTGGTTATGTGGTCAGTGATCCTGGTGATTGGAGCAGAGGATGCAAGCCAGCATTCAACCTCACTTGCAGCAATGATGGCCAGAAAATGAGCTTTGTGCGCATTCCTCAGACTGACTTCTGGGGCTTTGATATGAACTATGTCATGTCAACATCCCTGCACGCTTGTAGAGCAATGTGTTTGGCGAGTTGCTCCTGTGTAGCATTCGTGTACAAAGTGTACCCTAATGGCTGCTTCTTGAAGTCTGATCTCTTCAATGGCAAGACAGTTTCAGGATACCCTGGTGCAGCATATATCAAGGTTCCTCAGAGCTTTCTGTCCCGGTCACAAGCACATGTTTCTGAACTTGCCAATCGCCATGTTTGCAATGCATCAAAAACACAAACGTTCAATTACGCTACACAGAGCAACAAAGGAACGGGCATGATGTGGTACTACTACTACTGTTTCCTGGCTGCATTCTTTCTTGTGGAGCTCTGCTTCATTGCTTTTGGCTGGTGGTTCATGGCAAAAACACACTCAGCACGATCAGCGATATGGGCTGCGGAGGAAGGCTACAGGGTTGTAACAGATCATTTCCGTAGGTTTACCTACAAAGAATTGCGGAGGGCTACTAGGAATTTCAAAGATGAGCTTGGCCGTGGGCGATATGGCTCTGTGTACAAGGGGATTCTAGATGACAATCGCATAGTTGCCATCAAGAAGCTCAAAGATGTGAAGCAAGGTGAGGCCGAGTTTCAGACAGAGGTAAGTGTGATTGGAAGCATCTACCATATGAATCTGGTGAGAGTAATGGGTGTATGTTCAGAGGGAAGTCACCGGCTGTTGGTCTATGAGTATGTAGAGAACGGTTCATTGGCCATGTTCTTGTTTGGTAGCAAGGGACTGTTACAGTGGCAGCATAGGTACAAGATTGCAGTTGGTGTGGCCAAAGGGCTAGCTTACCTTCACCATGAGTGTATGGATTGGATCATCCATTGTGACGTAAAGCCTGAGAACATACTTCTCGACCAGGATTTCGAGCCCAAAATCAGCGATTTCGGGTTCGCGAAGCTGCTACAGAGAAACCAGACTGATCCCAACATGTCAAAGATCCGAGGAACTAGGGGTTACATCGCTCCGGAATGGGTTTCTGGTGTTCCCATAACTGAAAAGGTTGATGTGTACAGTTACGGAGTGGTGCTTCTGGAGTTAGTCATGGGGCTTCGAATGTCTGAGCTACCAGCAAATGGCAGTGCAGATGAAGGTGCTGCATTGAGGCAGTTAGTGTGGACAGTAACAGAGAAGATTAAAACCGGTGACCAAACATTGATCGATGGTGTTGTTGATCCTAGATTGAATGGCAACTTTGTGCGCTCCGAGGTGCTACTGGTGCTGGAGTTTGCTGTTCTGTGCCTGGAGAAAGAAAGGAACCAAAGACCAAACATGAATCATGTGGTGCAGAAGTTCCTTTCGTATGAATGAATTCGACAATTTTCCATGTCCCTGTCGCCTGTTTACCTTAAATGAAAGCCATAATGCAGTTTTATAATTTTCGTACTACTTGGATGCAATGGAAACAAATGTTTGATGTATCACTCTTGTTCTTGTATTACACATTAATTCAAGATGATCCTGTGGTTAGTTGTTTTGATGAGATCCTATATATGTCTGTTTCACAGTGTTTTCCCTTTTCACTGGAACCAATATATTTAGCCTTCTAATGATCTTTTGGAATTATCTCTACACCATTGTCGCCTGATAGTTATCGTCTCAATTGTGCACAGATTTGTTTGGCTGTATCTTTTCCCATTCTGGGTGCATTTCTCTTCTCTTTAGCTAGCTGTCTGAATTTGATGTACTCGTAACTGTAATATTCTCCAATGGGACTGAAAAATTTGGACACCTACTAAACATTTCTGAGATGCATAATTTTTTGTGCGATTTATTGGGGAGTGAAGGACATGAGATGTATCGTTGAGAAATCTGGACGTCATCCCTTTCAGGCTGAAAGGACGTCATCCCTTTCAGGCTTGAGTGCGGCCGTTCTGTGGGTATCTGATGAGGCACAAGGGGACGACCTGTGGACTTCTTCTCCTATGGTTGTGTTTAGTTTAGCGCAAAGTTTAGATTTTAGTTGAAATTGAAGATGATGTGGCTGAAAAGTTTCGTGTGTATGATATGTTGATGTGATGGAAAAGGACTAAAGTTTGGACCAAACTTTGGATCTAAACACGGTCTATGTTTTCTAGTCATGCCTAACTAATGTCACCAAGAATCTTCTCTTTTGTTAGCTACTACTAGTTGCTTTTGGCATCATGTGTGCCTAGTCACACACATACCGCTACACGCACACTATTATCACGAATCGTGATGAAAACGCCCTCTAACTTCGCTAAAATTCTATTGAAAGTGTATCCATGTGTACGTAATGCTAAATATTTATAAGCAGTGGAATAATTTTATTGATATTTGTGTAATGCATAATGTGTCTTTCCTTTCACACATGAGTATGTCCGTTCGTTGTGTGTATCTGAGAAGGCACAAGGCTACAACGACTACCTATGCAATATCTTCATCTCGTATGTTTTCTAAGCATAAACAATTAAGCTATTTTCTTATGAAGAGAAGATATTTTACATAAAATCTTCTCTACTCTTCAATATGAAAACCTCTTCTGCCCTAGGACGGGAGACGGCGACGCTCTTGGCGAGGCGTCCTATTTTGCTTCTCAGCACTAGGTTTCGGTTATAATCTTTCAGGGCTATAGAAAAACAATAGATACTTTCTCCGTTTCAAGTTGTTTCAAGTTATAAGATGTTTTTGATTTTGGTCAAAGTCAATCTGTTTCAAGTTTGGCTAAGTTTATAGACAAATATAGTAATATTTATAATACTAAATTAGTTTCATCAAATCAATAATTAAATATATTTTCATAATAAATTTGTCTTGGGTTGAAAATGTTACTAGTTTTTTCTACAAACTTGGTCAAATTGAAAGCAGTTTGACTTTGACCAAAGTCAAAACGTCTTATAACCTGAAACAGAGGGAGTACTTGCTTTGGGTGTCATTGAGTGTCTCTAGTCATTCTTTCATTAGCAGAGCCAACCCTAGAGACTTGTGGGGTCAGCTAACCCCATAGGTTTCTTATTATTGTTATACCCACAAGTATACCACACTCACCCACCCCGCAAATATATCTTATAACACAGTTAAAAAAAATTGAGATCAACGGTAAATTAGTAGTAACCTCACTAAAATCCAATTGAAATTGCACCGCATAAATATTTATGACGCCGGAATAATTTTATTGATATTTTGTATAGTAGATATATGGTTTTAAATATGTAAGGGGAGTCGGCTTTATTAAAAGTTTTAGTTCTGGCTCTTCCGTCTCAACATTGTCAAATGAGACATCAAGATAACAAACTTTTTTTGTGTTCTATAGAAATTTGTGGTGTTGTTGGAGCTAGTGGTCATTATGTTTTTGAACGAACAATAAAGCTCGTGTGCTTAATTTTAAAAAGAATAGGTCTTATTTTAATATCTAAATGAAATCTTCCACAACGCTCTCGATTCCAATAATTATTATTTTTTGCATGTGCATTTAGTTCTCTGTTTTTTTGTTGGGTTCCATGTTTAAATGCAGTCAAGAAATTTCCTTTACTTCTGTTGTTCCTCTGTACCGTAAACAACCGAGCTTCAGAAATTGAAAGCAAATAAGTTCTAATGTGAATTTATCCAAAAGAAAGTTAATTCACCAGGACAACTAATTCTTTCCAAGGAAAAATAAATAAATCTCGGAAATTCCATCCCAGTAATTTACAAATGCGGTACAGTACTCCCCGCAAAAAAAAAAATGCGGTACAGTACAACATGGCCTAAATCCTCAAAAGATACAGCCGTCACAAAACCAATAGAGTGAATTACATCAATATTGATTAAAAACGAAAAAAATATTAAATGTGTTAAATTTATGTATATGCTGGCACTTCAACTAAGGAAAAAGGAAAAATAAATGGCTTTAATAGACCGAAAGCTCGTTACTTTAGTTGGTTGATATCATGTACATTATGATACTACTATGGACATTATAATATTATGTGACTTGCTAGCATGTATTTTAAACTTTTCTATTGTTGATATAATGTTAATTGTGTTGTATACATATTCAGCGTGTCAAAATTATATCCAATGTCCTTAAAAAAATTATATCCAATGCCATGCGGCATTTTTTTTAAGAAAAGTCCTTAATTTGATTAAAATTTTATTATATAGTTTGTAATTTAACAAGAAACTAGTCAGATTTTGACGCAAGTAATCGCTTTCTACAAAATTCATTCGATATTCTAACTTTTCGGTTTAAAAACAATATTGAACCGGTCCACCCAGCTTAAAGCCTTACCCTTGACACGAATATTCTCAGCTAATTATTCCTTATATAAGTGGTAGACAACGTATCAATCGATAGCGAGATATCCGTGGTGCCTTTTAATCTCAAAAATATGTCGGTCCAATTTTATGCATGTGCTCAAAATATGTAAACACACGTGTGTTGTGTGTGCCACATTTATTATGTGTTTTAAAAAAAATTCGTTCTGACATTTTGATTCGAAACAAATCACCGGGATTTAAATCGCAACCTACAAAGTCCCATCGTTTTTCCCACCACAAATTCGCTCGATATTCATGAATTTCGTCAAATTCGCCCGGGGTCCCATTTTGACGTTCAAACCGTCTGGTAAACCCTGCGTGCAGGGGAGAGGTTTATATATACCCCCCACACGCCTCCGCATCCTTCGCCACCATCACCAGCAGCAGCAGCAGCAGCAAAGCCTTTCCATCCATCGCCGGCGATCAGAGGCGATCGAGAGAGAGTGAGAGAGAGAGATGGCGGCGGCGAGGAGCGTGGGGATGGAGGCGGAGGTGGCGGCGCTGCGGGGGAGGTTCGCGGCGGGGGGGACGCGGGGCGCGGAGTGGCGGGCGGCGCAGCTCCGCGGGATCCTGCGGATGGCGGCGGAGGCGGAGGCGGAGGTGTGCCGCGCCCTCCACGCCGACCTCGCCAAGCCCTACACCGAGTCCTACGTCCACGAGGCAAATCCAATCTCTCCCTTCTTCCTCTTCTTTCTTCCTATAAAATAAGATAAAATAATCCACCCAAGTAATCTCTGTTCTGTTATGATCGAGTTGGTTACTGGCTTACTGATACCGAATTGGTTAACTACTCTGATCTGCTGCCACATTTCCGTCCTTAATTTTCTGTCTCGCTTAGTTTGAAGCAGATTACTTGAGTGAATTGTTGCTGCGGATTGTCTACTTATTATAAAGATAAATTAAATATTTTAATAAATAAACATAAAAGACTCAAAATAAGTTGTCCAAACAATACAGAATATCTTTTAAGAAAATGTTTTTTTAGTGCGTAGGGTAAATAATCCTGTTGTAATGGTAAATAGTTTGAAAAGAACTAAATTGGTTATAGATTAAATATTTTAACAAATGAACATTTGAAATTTAAAATAAGTTGTTCACACAATATACATAATATTTTTTGAGAAAATGTATTTTTCAAAGCGTAGAGTAAAAGTAATCCTGTGATGGTGGTAAATAATTTGAAAAGTACAAAATTGATTAGCTGAATATTGGTTTGTGTTTGATTCATCGTACTTAGCCTTGACAATAGCGGCACAGTATACATCCTGAGACGTACAGTCGACCAGTTTCTACAGATATCGGCCGTTGATCAGTATTAGTACGTCGTTATTGCCACTTGTTAGCAGTTTTAATTACCATGATTAATGATGCTGATTTAGATGTTAACTGTGCTTACATAAACGCTCACAGCGCACAACGTACAACTGAGGAAAGGAACTGATCAATTTCCTGATCTGACGATTCTGAACATCAATTGCATATGCATATGCTGTTGCAGTTTGCCACTCTGTCTGCTCTGCTGATAGATGACAAAAATAAAATAATTTGCAGATTGCGCTGGTGAAGTCGTCCTGCAAGTTTGCCCTCAAGAATCTGAAGAAATGGATGAAGCCCCAAAAGGTGTGGATATTATGGCTGTTATCACTTCATTAAGGCTATGTCTTTATTGTGACTTCGTGACTTCCCAACTCACCTATCTCGTTTTTAACGCACACGTTTCCTAAATTACTAAATGGTGTGTTTTTTAAAGAAAAATAGAAATTCTATACGATAGCTACTTTTAAAAAATCATATTAATCTATTTTTTTAAAAAAGTTAATACTTCATTAATCATGCGCTAATTAATCGTTTTGTTTTGCATGCAAGGGATTAGTTCGCAACACAGCCATCCGAACACAGCCTAAATATCATTTACTCCAAAAACAAAATAAGTTTTTTTTATGCTCCTATAAATTATTTCTGTTTTTATATTGACAAAATTCACACTAAAGTATACTTTTTAAAGTCCGAAGTTAGATTTCTTATTTCACCCCAAGAAAAGAAAATAGGCATTCAGAGTTGTTCGATGTGTAGCTAGTCTGCTTGAAAAAAGTGGTTGCCAAATAAAATCCAGACATTTGATAAATAGATGGTCGTTTTCTTCTTCCTGCGCCACACTTACATGGTGACATCCGCGTTAAAATTATGTTACATGTTTTGAGTAAACTTGTTTCTTTTTAATGTTAAAAAATTTTGCACGCATTTTTTTAAAAAAAAATTCATCACTCAAGGTGCCTCTATTAGCTATGAAATGATATGTGCAGCTACGTAGTATCATTGTCGAGAATCGTAAGGCCATTTTCGTTCTCTTTTTTTTCACCACTTGGTAATTAAAGATCATATTGTATAGGTTCTTTTTTCAACTAGCCTAAGAACCTAAGGAGCGCATAGTAAAACAATCATAATTTAGTGTAACAGTCGATATTTTTCTGGAGGCTGATTACAGAGGAGTGGCAACTAGCCAACTACTATAGCACCTGATGCTCCTTCAGACATCTTAATAGTATCAAAATTGCCACAAAATATATAACACTATAAAGTGTAGCGATGGCGCCTCTCTTCTACCTAAAAAAACAAAATTTTGTTCATCAGTTATCTAAACCTTAATTAGAGTCATTAGTTATCTAAACCTTATCTAACAAGTCATTAATTAGAGTGTATTAGTACCCTATGTCTATATCCTAGCTGCTTCCCAATTAACCGCTCCCTCCGTTTCAAAATGTTTGACACCGTTCACTTTTTAGTACGTGTTTGACCATTCGTCTTATTAAAAAAATAAAGTAATTATTTATTCTTTTTATATCATTTGATTCGTTATTAAATATACTTTCATGTACACATATAGTTTTACATATTTTATAATTTTTTTAATAAGACGAACGGTCAAACATATACTTAAAAAGTCAACGGTGTCAAATATTTTAAAACGGAGGGAGTAATTAATTAGCACACGTGTGTACATGGCGTTCAGGTCACTGCTCCGCTTATGACGTTCCCGTCGACGGCGAGGGTGGCGGCGGAGCCACTCGGCGTCGTGCTCGTCATCTCGGCCTGGAACTACCCTTTCTGTAAGTTGGACCAAAACCAAATTAACATTCACATATGATTTGATCTTTCTTTCATAGAAAAGTAATTAATTTACTGCGTGCCTTGAACATTTTTAACTCAATCGATTTGTTTGCAGCAATTACTATATTAATATTAATATTGTTCTAGAATGTTGTTTTTCCGTTGAGTAGCAGAAGTCAAACACGCAATTCCGATGGAAACACATAATCCGTGTTCCCTGTGCATGACATGCCATTGACGTTCATGTCTCATTGGAATTAATTGTGAGATGAGAGCTTCGTTAATGTTGGTCACTTGCTCAATCCCTCCTCACAGTACCCGGCTAGAGTTTAAAATTTTAAATAATAGTCAGCAAGCATTTTTAAAATTTTAAGGAAAATCTCAGCATTTTAAAATTTTCAAATACTGAGACTATATGCGATAAAACCATACACAATGGTTTCATATATAACTAGATTTGACTTAAAAAAATACTTGCATAATATTTTTTGTGGTCAGGGTTGCTTTCAAACAATCCCGCAATAATAATATAGTATCATTTGATTTTGCAGTGGACTATGATGATTTTGTTTGGTGTAACAATCTTTTGATATTTCAGTATTTGACACTGATTTTAATTCTATATTGAAAAGATAGTAATATATTCTGAAAATATGAAACAATTAGAACAGATATGGCAGTTGGACCACACAGGAAGGGAGGCCTAGACTGGAAACACATTACGGCATGTAAGAGATGGAACTTTTAAATAGCGTTGAACGAATTAATTACGCATTATGGCCACGGTCTGGTTGCTATTGCCAAATAGACTATTTTCTAAAACTATATATGTTGTGCCAATGCATTGCATGGTTTTATATAAAAAAAAAAGTTCCCAGTGGTACTAGGAAGAGAGAGAGCGAGCATGCGCGTGAGCACAAATGAGCTCACATTAGGCAAATATAATAAACAAGCTCTCACAAATATAAGTATATATTCCAAAAAATAAAATTATCAGTGAACATATATTAAAATTGTCATAGAATTTATTTTTGCCAAAATACCATCCAAATTAACAAGTTGTGACGACATAATAGTATGGAATTGGAGGCAGTTCCTCATCGAAATTAATGCCCATCTTCTCCATTTTTGTTCTTTCACGGGCCAGGGGCTAATTTTCCTTTTACCAAAAATACTCCCAAGATATAATTCTAAATTGTTTGGTTATTCTGTCGATGACAAAAATACTGGTTAAAAATATATCCATTTTTTCCTTAGATTTCTCCAAAACTCTCTTTGCTTAAATTGATCATATACATTTCCATGAATTGGGCTTCATTAAAAAAAATCTGAATTTGAAAACTCCAACCCACTCAATCCACTTGTGAGTTACTCCCTCCGTCCAAAAAAACTTAATCTAGGAGAGGATGTGACCCCTCCAGATTCGTTGTCTTAGGAGGGGTCACATCCCTTCTAGGTTGAGTTTTTTTTTTTTTGGGACGGAGGAAGTAGAATTGAGTATTGCAACAAGTACATCAGGCCCACCCATGATAAATTCTTAGATTCAACATTTATATCCATTAATTTCAAGAGTACACATACATGTCTACATTTTTTAGGGAAGTATATACATTTCTGCTCGATGTCTCTAAACACATGTGTGATGTGTCTCGTTCTAGTGGTTTGCATTGCATGCTTGCTCAATCCAAGAACTTGACTCATGCATATGGCTTGCATGATGTGATGTGTATGGTTGGTGATTTGCCACCCAGTACACATGATTTCCCTCCTACGGAGTACATTGCAAACAAAAGTTTAAGTGTGGTTCTGAAATTGTGATCCATCTTTATCGATCGACGTCTGACTGCTTGAGCTTCAATAAATTCAGAATTAAATAAGCATCTTTTGAGACGCTGACTAGCTGGTTGCCGTAATCGTTTGATTACTAGTGGACCATAGTGTTGGCATGCCAATGCGAAGTCTCAACCTATCTATTAATTGCTCAAAAAGAATTCAGTTTTGAGGTGTGTATCAGACAGAAGCAGAGGGTTCCGACAGCAAACTCTCAACCACCTGCAGCATGCAACTTCCATGATGCCTCTATGCAATACAGCAACAGAAAAATAATAACATGAATAGAATGCGAAAATGCTTTTCTACTATAAACAACATCATGATATTGGAGGAACATATATCTATTGCATTATTAAAATATATACTCCCTCATTCCCTAAATGTTTGACGCCGTTGATTTTTTTAAGCGTATTTGATCGTTCGTCTTATTCAAAAACTTTTATGAAATGTGTAAAACTATATGTATACATAAAAGTATATTTAACAATAAATCAAATGATAGGAAAAGAATTAATAATTATTTAAATTTTTAGAATAATACGAACGGTCAAACATTTAAAAAAAAAGTCAACGGCGTCAAATATTTTGGAATGAAGAGAGTAGATTATAACCATATGGGTTGGTTGATTATAACCATGGGCTTTATATCAAATTCGATTGTACTATTAAAATCTAAGCTTGTGTAGAAAAATCGACTAGGCACTAGTTAAGACAACGCTAAAAGAGAAATTATCATGTTGATCAGGCAAAGTGAAAATAGAAAAAGATCTGCACCCTTTATAGTGGTGGTACAATATCATGCTGAGTAAAAGAAAAAGAATATTTCTCAAATGAAAAACGATATTTGAGTTCAACCAACCCTTAATTTCCTGTGAAACCATAGATACGTGCACTTAAATTTTTACTGCTCTATCCTTAATTTTACAGCTGTTCTATAGAATGCAACAAAATATTTTGAAGTGAACAATTTTTCCAAAATTTTAACTGTTTTTTTTCGTCGAGGGTAAAATCATGTAACTAGAGCTATATGCCTAGATGGAACCAGCATGCATAGATATTCTTTTAATTTCCTCATGTTATCTGTGGTTTAGATCGAGTTAGCATTTTATTTTATTGCCAGTAGCATTGATCAAGCTAATATTACTTTTGCTTATCCATTTCAGTGCTGTCGATCGACCCGATCATCGGAGCGATCGCCGCCGGCAACGCCGTGGTGCTGAAGCCGTCGGAGGTGGCGCCGGCGACCTCGTCGCTGCTGGCCGAGCTGCTGCCGCGCTACGTCGACGGCAGCTGCATCAAGGTCGTCGAGGGTGGCGTCGCCGAAACCACCACCCTGCTCGAGCAGAAATGGGACAAGATCTTCTACACAGGTAGGTTCTTAGTTCTTGATTCTCATTGTCGCCATTGATGGAGTTCGAGAAGTGATCGAAGCTTAGCTCCTCTTGCAGTGGCTCTGAAATCTGACGAAACTGGGTGAAATTGCAGGGAATGGCAAGGTAGGACGCATCGTGATGGCGTCGGCGGCGAAGCACCTGACGCCGGTGGTCCTGGAGCTCGGCGGAAAATGCCCGGTTGTTGTCGACTCTAATGTCAACCTCCATGTAAGCAAAGCACAACACAATTCCCCTCTATGAATTTGCATTTTGCACCATAAACTTTGGTGTTTCAGGATTTGCTACCCCCATGGGACACTGAGACCTACTCCCCTCGGTCACAAATAAGATATAAAGTTAATAAGATATAACTTTGACCACTTTATTCTTTTCTGTAGCATCCAAAATTAGTTGCGTAAGTGTAATACTTCCTCCGTCCCAGAAAACAAGCCGTTCAATATTTCCAGTATTATCCCATAAAAATGTCATTAGACTAGCAAACTTGATTAGATAAGTGGGCCGTCTATTCCTTCAGGTCATCTGCCAATGAGTTTTGAAAAAAATACATTGATTAATTGTATGCATATATTTTCTTTGTAACCTGCTGAGTGTGTGCTGACTTAAATAAATGACAGCCGAATCAAATAAATTGGGGTAATTTGATCATTTTAACATGAAGCAAATTTTGTTGACAAACCTTAAAACATCAAGATTTTTTGGGACAGAGGAAGTAGTATGAAGGTTTTTATTATAACAAGTTTGTCTTTCATTTTTCATATGGTAAAACATATATTTTTGAACAATAGCCATGTTTAAAATTAATTTATGTCGACTTCGCAGATGTTGGAATGACACTTATTTATGACTAGAGGGAGATAGGTGTCATATTCATGTGCCTATAGCACGATAGAGTAAAACGTGCATCGTTTCGGGTGTAGAATCACGTAGAGCACATATAGAAACACGTGTTAATAAGATGATAAGATAGAAATCCTAACGTGCTAGCTTCAAATGTAGAATCATATAGTGCACACTATTCGTTCATATGACAATATTTAATTTGATTTGAAGGTTACTTAGAGTTCGAGTGTACAATTATATAGGATACCCTGTTCGTTCATGTCGCAATCTTCTCTTTAATTTGATTTGAAGGTTACTGCCAAGAGGATAGCCGCCGGGAAATGGGGTTGCAACAATGGGCAGGCCTGCATTTCTCCTGATTTCATCATAACAACAAAATCATTCGCCCCAAAGCTGGTAAGAAAAAAACTCATTTTATATTGAATATTTAAAAGAATATGTGGTGAAATGGTTTTAACTAATCAACCGTGCCACGAACTCAGCTGGAGGCTCTAGAGAAAGTTTTGGAGAAGTTCTACGGGAGGGACCCGCTGCGATCATCTGACTTGTCGCGAATTGTGAATTCCAACCATTTTAACCGGCTGAAGAAGCTGATGGACGATGAAAATGTCTCTGATAAGATCGTGTTCGGAGGTCAGAGAGATGAACATCAGCTGTAAGTTGACTGAAATTTTACAACTCTGACAAATGCTTCTGAATACATGGTTTGGATGATCAGTTAAAATTTTATTTGTTTGCAACATTTTCAGAAAGATAGCCCCTACAATCTTCATGGATGTTCCTCTTGATTCAGGGATCATGAAGGAGGAAATCTTTGGCCCCTTGCTTCCTATCATAACGGTTAGAGCTAATAAATGACCTTTTGTAGTCAACTACAGATGAGTTTCTGTAGATTGACAATGTTACCATTAGTTGGGAAATTAATACATGATGGACAAATCTCTGTTCTCACATGATGCTGCTGTCCTTAGGTTGATAAGATCCATGAGAGCTTTGCTCTCATCAACTCCATGACAAAGGCACTTGCAGCCTACCTCTTCACCAAGGACAGCAAGCTCCAGGAACAATATGAGGCAGCCATCTCTGCAGGAGGAATGCTTGTCAACGACACAGCCGTCCACGTAATAATCAGCATTAATCTGGCTTCTAATTTTGCATCCAAGCTTTTCATTTACTCGCAAAATCCGTACTAATATGTCCCTTAATTGTGCATTTAGTAGTCATTTCATGACTTGCATGTCAACTGATGCAAAACAATAGTGCTAACCAAATGATTGATTCTAATTTCTCGTTCCTTTTTAGCCATATTTTCATAAATATCATTAACTATAACTGCATGCAAATATTTTTCATAGCAATTCTACTGATATCAATTTATTATATAAAAACATAAGCCAGTGAGTTAAAGAGTACTTTAAGGTACGTTTTGACTTTTATTTATGAACACAGAGAGTAATAATCATCATTAATCTGATCCTTAATTGTGCATTTTAAGCATATCATGACTTACATGTTAACTGATGCAAACAACATTGCTAACCAAGTGTGACTGATTCTGATGTGTCTGCAAAAATACCACTGCAGCTAACAAACCAGTACCTACCTTTTGGAGGAGTTGGGGAGAGCGGCATGGGAGCCTACCATGGCAGGTTCAGCTTCGAGGCCTTCAGCCACAAGAAGGCCGTGCTGGTCCGCCGCTTCGCCGGCGAGGCGGCGGCGAGGTACCCGCCGTACTCGCCGGCGAAGCTCAAGATCCTCAGGGGAGTGCTCAAGGGCAACCTGGGAGCCATGATCAAGGCTATCTTGGGGTTTCCAAGAGGGAAATGAAATCTTATGTCCTCAGCAATGTATATTTCACCATGATAAAAGATGTATGCTGTATGTTTTCTCGATGAAGAGAACATTTCAGTGCAGTTGTGGGTATAAAATAAATATGTATAGTAGGATTGGCAGATGTAATTTTATATGGATGATGACCAAGTTATCTGGTAATAAAGGAAGAAGATCTGGAAGCAGATGATCCAAATAAACTATGAAAAGTAACTTGACTTGAGATTGCTGGTTATGTACAGTCCTACTTGGGAAATATCACAAAAGGATTCAGTAATAAATTATGTCATATATTTTGATCATCCTGTGTAAGAGCTCAATGCAGACATCATCTAAAACATTGTATTGTAATGTGCCAAAATGTTTGGTCCTGGAAACGAAAATGGCCACCGCTATTTTTATTTCTAATGGAGAGCACAACTCAATACAAAACACCAACATCACATTTGCCGATCAATGGATTAAATTTCTGGATCGGTAATAAAACCATAATATGCTCTATAGTAGCAAGAAGAAACAGGGTATCGTCTTGTTCATTCGCCAAAATGCAGCTCATCGGCAGCAGACGCCACTTATTCCAGTGAAATACCCTGTGTCATTTCAGTGATAACCATGTCAAGTTGACTGCACATTTTTTAATTCCAGTAATGTTAGTCTTTAATCTCACTTACCTTTGGAGGATCAAACTTTGCTCCGAGATTGCTCAGTTTGGCATGAGCTTCAGCATAGTCTTCAAAAAATGCATCCTGATCTGCGGCGTACTTTTCAGCATAGATCTTCAGGCATGGCAAGCAAGCAAAACTTTTTAGTTTAGAGCGTCACTTTTGATTTGCAGTTCTTTACAACAAGAGCTGATGAGAATCTTCACTAACCTTGAATGATGAGTCCTCAAAGAGCACAGCATCAGTAGGCAGAACTAGAAGGTCCTCATCTCGGCGTTCTTTGATGTCCTTAAATTTTATGCAGACTAACATAAGTTTTGTAAATTGTAACTGCTATCATGTTTGGTATTGATAAAGAAAATAGTGCATCCTACCTTGAAGTAGCTATTATCAAACTTCAGCCACTGTGATGTCCAAGATTGCCCTCCAGGTGCACCAGGTCCGTTTTTCTTTGCGAGTCAAAAGAAATTAATCAATTAGCCAAACAAGAAATTCAACATTCAGAACATTCATCAGCAAGAACTTCATGAAGGAGTGCATGCTAGATATAGTTAATACTGCAAGTCTACTACCCACAAGAACATATTTGAAAGCATATAAGCACTGTAGTAGGAAAGTTTGTAGCATTGATGCTAATATAGGTCATCCGCGATTAGAGATGAAGCATAATATGGTCAACTAACACAACAGCGCAGAAGCATCTCTTTATTTTCTTCGGTGAAGTAGTAATAAATCATATAAAGATCTTCAATACAGAGCTTTTACAAGGAAGAGATATATGCAAGATCAATAAGCATTGCCAGTGATGACAACTTAATTATCCCATTGGCTAATCTAAAAAATACGTAGTAACTAAATAACATGCAATACTCCAAAATGAATCATGGACAAGGCGTTACTAAAATCAGAACAATAACCTACTACTGATATAACTATATAAGTTACATACAGTGTATTTAGTTTCTGGTTTGCCCCATCCACTGCGCTCTGGTCTAGATCGTCCAAGTGTATGAGCTCCTGACAATGCAACAATTTCCTACAGATCACAAAACAGATGTAACTAGCAAATCCCCAGAAAAAGTTGTTTGGAATATTGAATGAAGCAATCTGCAAGTACCTTGTCACTCAGGCCCATTCTATAGAATACTTCTCGTAGATGTTCCGCAGGTGAAGGAGGGCCAGCAGCTGAAAGGGTGGAAATGTAAAATATAGGGAACAAAATTGCAACAGAAAGCACATGCATATGAAAGAGGATTAGATCATCATCAGCACTAGATTTCAAATATCAAAGTACACTATAAGACACAGCAGGAAATATATCAATGTCATGTGAATACAAAAACAAACAGCTGAAAGTGCTGCAATTCTTGGGGAGCTATATTTTATCAATCTCACAGGTTAAGTGCAATCATAGCACTGATTTTCATTCTGCACAGCATGTGCAGCTTACAATTTTTCTGTTATATTGCAATTGGGGTAATCTTTCTTACACATTTGCATGTCCAAAATGTTATTACACCAGATTACAGAGCTCACGGTGGCAATATTTCATAAGAAACTTGTTTTTTCATGCTTTTAGCCAGTTAGCATCAATTTTAGTACTTCATGAAGTAAAACCCATAGATACATGGATAAGATACCACGCCTAAACCTTCTAAATAAGTTGAATCTGAGAGGCATTACCACGAATGTAATAGCCTATTATAGGCAGACCATTGTCCATTTAAGAAAATAAATTTATCATTAAAGAAGAAATAAAACAGGACTATTACAGTAGGTTAGCAAGAAAACTATCAATTTATATTAATGTCTTCTATTGTTGACACTACATCTAAATAATTTGATTTTGATGTAAATAGATTGCAGACAAATAAAGATGGATATGCGCGATTTCCTATGTCAATCAGGTATCTCAATTGCATGATAACCCATAAATTGAGATTAAACAAGAGGACCAATAGAGTATATTTGTAACTTCATTTCTGAGTGTTGGAACACATATCAGTTCTGCTCTGAAAGTTATCAATATTCTAGGTTTAATGAATAAGGAGAAAGTAGAATTTGCGAAATGAAGCTGCAAGAAGATGGCCAATTGTAATAGCAACTTGGGATCAGTGTGACATGACACTAAAGGTACAGCATTATATTTTAGTTTCCAGATGATAAATCACGGTAACGAACAAATTTGGGCTACAGAACCCAAAAGCTACTGACCAGGAAGTCTCCCCTCTGGCGGGCATTGTTCAGGGGCAGCAACATCAACCCTTCCATAGATCATGGGGATCTTGGGGCCACCGGCTTCCTGAGTTTTAAAACAGACCAAAGCAATCATATCAGCATTAAATAATAAATACTGTTTGAATGATAGTTCATAGTTATCATTAGACTAAAGTGACAAAAGGACCTCAATGGCTGTAGCACTGGCGAGCTGAAACAGATCTGCATAAGTGACACCTGCATGCTTGTCTTTGATGGGCTGGATCAGCTTCAAAGCATTCACAAGACCTGAAGTAGAGGGTTATTGTAAGGATAACCATGAATCACGAACAATAGATAATGACAGAACAGAAGCACTACCTGCATTAGCCGCATGTTTTAACTCAATTTCGAATCTCAAGCTACCATTGGCACCACCACACTTTGGCCATTCAGTAATGTTCTTGTCATAAGTACCAGCATCATGCCACCCTAACCGAACCTGCAACCAAGGTTAACCCAGCAGACAAGTCATAAATATGCAATGTTCGATCAAGCAGATGCAGAACCATGAACTGCACAAATCTAGCGAATATTGTGCATAGAACGTGTTACAGTCTTCTTGCACACAGGTGAACTAGAGCAGTTGCATCTTCTCGAAGTAAAAGTTACTGTTTTAAATAGCATAATCGACCAGTTAACTAAACACACAAAGAACAATCTTTTGTAGAGATGCGAAATCCATGGATATAGCTAGACAATCTAAAATCCCATTATACTCTTCGAACCATACAAACCCGCAATCTTTGCACAAGAACACTAAAGCAGCAAAGCATATATTAGCATACCAGGATGGGATGGCAGGAGGTGGACTTGAGCAGCTGCTTGACGTCCTCCCGCGCGCCCCGCAGCTCAGCCGCCGCGTCCCCCGCCGCCGCCGCCGACGAGCTCGCCGGACGCCTCCCGAGCTCCTTCACGGGGGAGAAAATGAACAAAAATCATCAAGAAAGGGACATCGCTAAATCAAGAACCGGTCCGCCGCCGGCGCGGGTAATGAACAGCGAAAGGGAGGGGGGGAGGCGTCGTAGGTGGTACTAGTACCTGAAGAGAGGGGAGGGGAGAGGCGGCGGAGAGGCCGCGGCGGAGGAGGCGGTGGACGACGGCCATGTCGGCGGCGGCGGAGGTGGGGAGAGGAGGGTTTTGGTGGCGTTTTGGGAGTGGTTCGCTGCTCCGTGGTCAGGGGAGGAATCTACCAATAGCAAAATTTCACTCTCTTTTTGTGTGTGTGTGTGTGTGTGTTTTTTTTTTGGAATTCTTTAACTAGTTCGTTTGATTGGGGGGGAGAAGAGTGGAAGACACATACTCCCTCCATCCCAAAATTTTCGACACCGTTGACTTTTTTAAAAATATTTAACCATTAATCTTATTTAAAAAAATTAAGTAATTATTAATTCTTTTCCCGTCATTTGATTTATTGTTAAATATATTTTTATGTATACATATAGTTTTACACATTTCACAGAAGTTTTTGAATAAGACGAATGGTCAAACATATTTAAAAAAGTCAACGGCGTCAAGGAGGGAGTATTTAGGTTGAGTTATTTAGGCCTCTTCTTTTTCTTAAGTTCAAACTTCAATTTTCTCGTTTTTATTAGCACGTTTTTCAAACGGTTAAATGTTACTTTCTTTTAAAAAAATAATTATATATATGGAAGTTGTTTAAAAAACAAATAAATCTATTTTTTCAAGTTTATAATAGTTAATATTTAATTTTTTTAAGATAATTAATCATATACTAATGAGCTTTCTCATTTCGCGTACAATACAAATCTTCCTCCTCCATGAGAAACCGAAGGAACCCGTGCTAGCATGTTGGGTGTCACAACTCACAACTCGCAACTATAGTTTGATCTTAATGCTAAATAAGTATGTTAGAAATAATGTAGGAACTCACAATTCACATTACTATCTTCGTTATATAAAAACCTAGTATTATCTAACTGAGGTTGTGATGCATCTAATTGTTGACCTGAACAAATTTGGTTGCTCTTTTTCGAGCTATCTTTATAATATAGTACAATAGATAAGATGGCAAGCAGTAACACAGCTCAATACACAGCACCAGCATCACATTTACAATAAGTTAAATTTCTGGATGGGTAGTAAAACCAGAATATGCTCTATAGTAGCAAGAACAAACAAGGTATTATCTTGTTTATCACTCGCCAAAATGCAGTTCATCGGCAGCTGACGCCAGCTATTCAAGTGAAATACCCTGTGCCATTTCAGCGATAATAAGCAAGTCAAGTTGACTGGACATTTTCTCCATTCCAATAATGGAAGTGAGGAAGTCTTTAATCTCATTTACCTTTGGAGGATCAAACTTTGCCCCAAGATTGCTCAGTTTGGCATGAGCTTCAGCATAGTCTTCGAAAAATGCATCCTGATCCTCAGCATACTTTTCAGCATGGATCTTCAGGCATGACAAGCAAGCAAAAAAAGAAAAAAATTTAGAGCATCACTTTTGATTTGCAATTCTTTACAACACTAGCTGATGAGCAACTTCACTAACCTTGAATGATGAGTCCTCAAAGAGCACAGCATCAGTAGGGAGAACTAGAAGATCCTCATCTCGGCGTTCTTTGATTTCCTGAATATGTATGCAGACTTGCATAAGTTCTATTACTGCTATAATGCTTAGTATTAATATAGAAAATTGTGCATCCTACCTTGAAGTAGCTGTTGTCAAACTTGAGCCACTCAGATGTCCAAGATTGCCCTCCAGGAGCACCAGGCCCATTTTCCTTTGCCAGTCAAGAAAAATAATCAATTAGCCAGATAACAAATTCACCATCAGAAGAACAAATTCACCATCAGAAGAACTTCATGAAGGTGTGCTAATCTAAAAATAGTAATAACTAAATAGCATGCAATACTCGAAAATGCATCAATGGACAAGGTGTTCTTAAAATCAGAACAATACCAACTGCTGTAAGTTACATACAGTGTATTTTGTTTCTGGTTTACCCCATCCACTACGCTCTGGTCTAGCTCGACCAAGTGTATGAGCTCCTGACAACGCAACAATTTCCTGCAGATCGCGAAACAGATGAGACTAGCCAATGCAAACCCCCCAGAAAAGTTGTTTGGAATATTGAATCAACCAGTTTGCAAGTACCTTGTCACTCAGGCCCATTCTGTAGAATACTTCTCGCAAGTGTTCAGCAGGTGAAGGTGGGTCAGCAGCTGAAAGGGTGGAAATGTAAAATGCAGGGAACAACATTGTACCAACAGAAACAACATTAAAAGGAAAGAGGATTAGATCATCGTCAGTATACGACAGAGCAGGAAATATATCAATGCCATGTGATTACAAAAACCAAACAGCTGAAATTGCAGCAAGACTAGGGAAGCAATATTTCATCAGTTTCACAGGCAAAGCACGATCACATGCCTGATTTTTATTCTGCGCAGCATGGGCAGCTTTAAATTTTCCTTAAATTGTAACTGGAGTAATTTTTCTTGCACATTTGCGTATCCAAAATGTGATTACACCAGATTATAGAGCTCACAGTAGCAATATTTCATAACTTGTTTCTTTCTTTTTTTTTTAGTCTGTTCACACCAATTTTGGTATTTCACAAACTAAAATCCACAGATACATGAATAAGGTACCCTGCCTAAACCTTCTAAATAAGTTGGACCTGGGAAACATTACCAGGAATGCAACAACCTATTATAGGCAGACCATTATCTGTTTAAAAATAACAGGCCACCTACAATGAGTTAGTAGCAAGAAAAAATTTACAATTATATTTATGTCCTCTATTATTGACACTACGTTAACATACTTTGGTGTGAGTACATACAACAGACAAATAAAGATTTTGATATGGGTGGTTCCTTAAAGTGAGAGGTGTACAAGCTTGAAAAGGATTACATCAATCAGGTATCTCAGTTGCATTGCATGTAACTCGTAAATTGAGATAAAAGGAGAGGACAAATAGAGTAAATTTGTAAGTTTATTTCTGTGTTTTGAAACGCATATCAATTAAATTTCAATGCTCTAGAACATATCAATATTCTAAGTTTAATGAATTAGAAGAAAGTAGCATCTGGGAAATGAAGTTGTAAGATGATGACCCACTGCAATAGTAACTTGAGATCGGTATGACATGACACTAAAGGGACAGCATTATAGTTTTGTTTATAGACGACAAATCATGGTTATGAACAAATTTGGTCTACAGAACCTAAAAGTTACTGACCAGGAAGTCTCCCCTCAGGTGGGCATTCTTCACCATCAGCAACATCAGCCCTTCCATAGATCATGGGGATCTTGGGGCCACCGGCTTCCTGAAATGCGAAAGCCAAAGCAGTCATATCACCACTAAATAAGGAAGAACTATTTGAATGATAGATATCATTAGATTAGATTAGAAGTGCCAGAAGGACCTCAATGGCTGTAGCACTGGCAAGTTGAAATATATCTGCATAAGTGACACCTGCATACTTGCTCTTGATGGGAATGACCAAGAATAACGCCTTCAGAAGACCTGCAGCAGAGAACTACTGTAAGAATCATCATATATGCATCAGGAACCAACTGATACTTAATGGACCAGACGCGCCACTACCTTTGTTAGCTGCATGTACTAACTCAACTCCAAATCTCAAGCTACCATTCGCACCACCACACTTTGGCCATTCAGTGATGTTCTTATCGTAAGTGCCAGCGTCATGCCACCCTAACCGAACCTGAAACCAATGGTAACTCAGCAGACATGTCATAAATATGCATGTTTGATCAAGAAGATGCACAACCATGAACCACGCAAATATAGCGAATACTAAAAAAAAATAGCTATTCCTCATCAGTCATCCCCTCAAAGTCTAAAATTATTGGTTCGAACAGCATAATCTACCAGTTAACTAAACACGCAATCACATAGACCATATTGTTAGCACTAGTTCACTACATATCACAGTGATAACGAACTTGTTTACAGATGCAAAATTTGACAGCTAGACAGATAATCTAAAAATTTTTGTACAGGGTACCAGGATGGGATGGCAGGGGTTGGACTTGAGCAGCTGCCTGACGTCCTCCCGCGCGGCGCGCAGCTCAGCCTCCACGTCCCCCGCAGCCGCCGCCGCCGACGACGACGAGCTCGCCGGACGCCTGCCGAGCTCCTTCGCGGGGAAAGCGAAAGAAACATCACCGATAAAAAAAATCAAGAAACCGTGCGCCGGCGCGGGTAATGGACGCCGAGGGGAGCGTGAATAGGTGGTACCTGAGGGGAGACGAGGAGGAGGCCGCGGAGAGAAGGGAGGGGAGAGGCGGCGGAGAGCCCGCGGCGGAGGATGCGGTGCACGACGGCCATGTCGGCGCCGGAGTCGAGGGGAGAGGAAGGGTTTGGGGGGGGGGGGGGGGGTTTGGCCGTTTGGGGAGTGGTTTGCTTCTTTTTTTCCGTTTGTTTGAGTTTGGGAAGATTAAATCTTTTGTTGTAGAATATATAGCAACCTATAATAAAAGATTTGATACTATATAAATATGAAGAAAGATCTATTCAAATCTATATAGTACTAAAATATGTTAAATCTCATACTGCTCATTTTTCAATATATGACGCCGTTGATATTTTGATAAACATTTGAACATTCGTCTTATTCAAAATTTATGTGCAAATATAAAAAATTTAAGTCATACTTAAAAAAACATTTAACGATAAATCAAGTCACAATAAAATAAATAATAATTATATTTTTTTAATAAGACTAATGGTCTAACGTATCTTAAAAAGTCAACGGCGTCGTATACTAAAAACGAAGAGAGTACCATATATATTTTTAGGACAGAAGAAGTAGAAAAGTAAACACGCGAGAATCGTGTCTGCACTCTACAGGGTTCACGTTTGCGATAAAAATGTACAAAAATTGTAAACTTTTGAAGGTTTTGATGTTGGATAAAAGTGGAGTGCGAGTTAATTATTAAATGGTTTTTGAGAATTCAAAATTAAAACAGTAAATTTGACCAAAATTTGGAGAAAATCATTCAAACTGCTAGGAGTCAGGATTCCGTGCTCAATTGGAAAGATGAACCGTGGGTTTCTGTCACACAGTCATAGCTCACATTACTGATTTTGATATCGATGCTGAATAATCTGTTGGAAATAATTTTGGGAGTCCAGTTGCATGGAATTTTTACTTTAGGTTACAAATATGAAATATGATTTAAACTAGACTTTGAAATTATAATGACCATGTGCATCCATAGGATTGGATTAAATATTGTGGTAGAGCTATTGTATTTTTTTTCCATAGGATGAAAACTCCATGTCTAGGCTTTAATTGCTTGTTTTTGCAATAGAATCAAATTGGTCGCTTTCCCTTTTCTAATACATTATCTTTTTCTGAAACCAACAATGACAAGTGCTCTGCCGGATATAACTGAGAAAGAGTAAAAGTCAGATAATACAAAAGGTTTAGGGAAAATGGAGAATAGATGAGGTTACAACTTTTGAGACTTGAGAGGTTACAAGGGTTAAATAACACAGCTTTTACGACGGGCTCGCTGATCTAAATCCTCCAATTCCTCCCTAACCAGATGTTCCACCAATAAGTGAGTAGAGCTCCAAGACTTATTTTTGCTTGCTGTGGTGGTCTTAACGAGGTTAGTTGAGAATAATACCTGAGATTTGGTGAAATCCCTTTATATAATCTTTGTTGATTGCATCTAGCGACGAGCACACGAATTTTACTCCTTAGGAAGTTGGAGGTATCGTCATGAAGACTAAAACCTCAAAACTTTTTCAGTGTATAGTTGTCAAGATCGTGTGGATAATTAATTTGTTTGTCTTATTATTTTTCCATTTTAGTATTTATTTAAACCGTAGATGCTTAAAGTTTGGTGATGCAATGACTATGAGCAAGCAATTTTGAGGCTGAAAGTCGTTGCTCTCTCTTGCTAAAGAAAAACAGGATATGTTAGCATGTTGCAACAGGTGGAAGAACAACTTTTGCATGCTTACTCCTAACCAGCGGATTTATTAATGAGTAAATTTCCAAAAACTATAACTTTAGTGACAAAACTAGTACTGTAGCAGCATATAACGTAAAAGTTGCAGTTTTGTGATAATTTCCCACACTATTGTCGCAGCAAACTGAAACATGTCGCTAATGTTGCAGCAAACTGATAGTTTTGTCACTAAAGTTGCAGTTTTATGAAATTTACTCTCTATTAATTAGTTGCACACGAAGTGTATAAGAAGCATGAAAAAGAAAACGGTATATAATGCATGGAAAGGATTAGCCAGCCAAGCTTCCCCTTGACGCGTCAACTCCTGTAGAGTCAGCTACACTTCACCAGTAAGTACATGCATCTTTCATCCTGCACCATGGAATTTCCAGCAATGTATTCGTCCGTTCCAAAAATATAATTATGTTTACACCTACTTTCATATCTCAACAACGATATATCTTTACTCTAAGGTCCCTTCGAATTGGAGGATTGCTTTACAAATTTTGGAGGATTCAGTTTTCTAAGGAATTTTTATATGTTCGTAAGAAGGGAATGGAAATTTTTCATAGGATTGCATTTCTATAGCCAATTTCATAGGAAAAAAGAAGAAGACGTCCAACAATTTTGGAAACCTTTTTCTTTGTTTGTTTTCTGTTATTGAAGGGATTATCTTCATTTTTCATTTGTTTTTCATTCCTGTAAGATAAAAGAAACACACCCCTTCAATTCCTGCATTTTTTCTAATTTCTTTTTGTGTTTATTATATCCTGCGTTTCAAATGTGGCCATATATAAGAAATATTCCCCATTCAATCGCCAAAATTTGAGAAGCACTCGACCCTTGTTCGTGAATGAAAACTTCTCTTTAATTTCCCATTGATTTGATCCAGCTAATTAATTAATTCGATCCATTTCTGCATAGTTTGCAATTTTGCATGGTGATGGCGCCAAAAACCCGGAGAGAGTGGTGTTCGTGGACGTCACCCCATTTTCTCCTCGCTTCCCGCGTAATCCTCCCTTAACACAAACTCCCCGCGCTAATAAAAGATTAGCCAACGAGAGGAACAAGGAGACGACGCATGCGTCCATGCCCCGGTTGCTTCTTGTTGGGAAATAGAAACGGGGTAGATTGCATTTTGAATTTCTCTCTCTCTTCATCTGCCTCACTTTCTCTCTCTACTTCACTTCTTCTTCTTCTTCTCTTCTCCCAAGCAAAGCAACAGCTCGAGATCGATCTAGTACTGTGGCTGCTAGCTGCATATATAAGTAATGGTGCATATTTGATCTCGCTTTCGCAACCGTTCGATTGGTTTGAGGATCAATTGATTTGGAGATTTTTTTGAGTGTGTTCAATTCATCACTCATCAGGTCAGTTTCAATCCAGGATGTTGTTTTGTTGTACTGTTTCTTGGTTGCTAATTATGCTAGGATGTTCGTTTCATTTGTGCTTAATTTTGTTGAATTTTGGCGCATGTTTAACTAATAGATCACCTTCTTTTGTATAATGTAGGTAGTAATAACCCAAACAATCTGATCTGTAAACAGGAATTCCATTATTGTTTCTTGTCATTAGCATTTGCAACATTTCAGACAGTGTCTCTGTCCACATAACATAAACAAATAAACTGTCTAAATAAGATACTCAGACAGTTTCTTACTGGAGTAATAATATGCTATATTGATCAGTGTGATTAGATTGTTACTGATGTGGAATTTGGATTTCAAATCCCAGATCAATTTACACATAATTTGTTCACTCCAAAATAAGAGGCTAATAAGCCTTTCCTGTGTGAATGTGCAGAGAGTGTGAAGTGCCTACTGCATGAGCTAGCTGTGAGCCTGTCACAAGATGCCGTTGTTTGATCGGGATCGGTACCAGCGGCTGGATGGCAACGGCGGCGGCGGCGGCGGAGGACGCCGTTCTTCGCCGTCGTCCTGCTCGACGGCGACCATCGTCCTGTTCGTGGCGCTCTGCCTCGTCGGCGCGTGGATGATGTCGTCGACGGGAAACGTCCCGATGGCCGTGTCGCCGGAGGACAAGCCGCCGGCGGTGGTCAAGGAGGACGACGCGTCGTCCATCGACGTCACCGACGGCGTCAAGGGTCGCGGCGGCGGCGGCGATGGCGGCGACACGCCGCGAACTACGGACGAGGCAGCCGACGACGTTGGCAAGAAAGTCCAAGATGCCGGCGACACGGCGAAGACGACGGACGACGTCGGGGACACCGGCGTGAAAGGCGGCGGCGTTGACACGCAAACGGCGACGGATGCGGTCGCCAAGACCACCACCGGAGGCACGGGGGCGGGGGAGTCCGGCAAGCCCGCCGGCGACAAGGTAGGCGACGGCGAGACGACGACGACGTCGAAGAACCAGACATTCTCCGACGAGAACGGCAAGACGGAGGGCGGCGAGGTGGTGAGCCCAGAAGATCCCGACAAGCAGAGCGCCGACGATGCGCCAACCGACGGCAAGGACACCGGCGACCAAGCCAGCGGCGATGCCGACGAGGCGCCGTCGACGGACACGAAGGGGAAAAAGAACAGCACGGCGGAGGAGCCCAGGGACACCAAGGACGCCGGCGAGAACGCCGATGAGGCTTCCACCGAGACTAAGGCTGACAAGAGCTCCGACGATACGCCCACCGACGCGAAGGCGACCGGCGACGGCGGCACGCCGTCGAAGAACCAGACGTCATTCGACGACGAGAACGGGAAGATGGACGGCGTCGAGACGGTGGCAGAGGACGGCAAGGTCACGGAGAAGAGCTCCGAACAAGTTCCCACCAATGGCGACGACGGCGGCGGCGGCGGCGAGGCGCAAACCACCGACGACGACACGGCCACCGGCGCGTCATCGAACAACCAAACTATCAGCGACATGAACGACGACTCGAACACGACGACGACGACGACGACGACACTCGCAGCCGTGGACAGCAGCAATGGCACAGTCTCCCAAACAACAGAGGACGACGCGCCGGCGAACAGCGCCGCCGCCGCCGCCGCCGCCACCGAAAAGATCAATCCGGCGGCGGAGCAGGAGCTCCTCCCGAGCGGCCAGGCTGAGCTGCTGAACGAGACGGCGTCGGCGGTGGCGCAGAACGGCTCGTTCCCGACGCAGGCGTCGGAGTCGAGCGCCGAGAAGAAGGCGCGCGACAGAAACAAGAACAAGAGCAACGGCAGCGACACGGCGGCGGCGGCGGCGGTGGCGGTGGCGCACGGGTGGAAGCTCTGCAACGTGAGCACCGGCGAGGACTACATCCCGTGCCTGGACAACGAGGCGGCGATCAAGAAGCTCAAGACGACCAAGCACTACGAGCACCGTGAGCGACACTGCCCCGCCGCGGCGCCGACGTGCCTCGTCCCGCTCCCCGGCGGCTACCGGCGGCCGATCCCGTGGCCGTACAGCCGCGACAAGATCTGGTACCACAACGTGCCGCACACCAAGCTGGCGTCGTACAAGGGGCACCAGAACTGGGTGAAGGTCTCCGGCGAGCACCTGACGTTCCCCGGCGGCGGGACGCAGTTCATAAACGGCGCGGCGCACTACATCGACCTGATCGAGGAGGCGGTCCCGGCGGTGGCGTGGGGGCGGCGCAGCCGCGTCGTGCTCGACGTCGGCTGCGGCGTGGCCAGCTTCGGCGGCTTCCTGTTCGACCGCGACGCGCTCACCATGTCGCTGGCGCCCAAGGACGAGCACGAGGCGCAGGTGCAGTTCGCGCTGGAGCGCGGCATCCCGGCCATCTCCGCCGTCATGGGCACCAAGCGCCTCCCCTTCCCCGGCGGCGCCTACGACGCCGTCCACTGCGCGCGCTGCCGCGTGCCATGGCACATCTGGGGCGGCAAGCTCCTCCTCGAGGTCAACCGCCTCCTCCGCCCCGGCGGCCTCTTCGTCTGGTCCGCCACGCCGGTCTACCGGAAGACGCCGGAGGACGTCCAGATCTGGCACGGTGAGCTCCCCTCCCCCATTAATTCTTCTCATCTCATATGCCTCGCTCTTACTCCTCGCCGCGCCGCGCTGCGCCGCACGCAGACATGGCGGCGCTCACCAAGTCCATGTGCTGGAAGATGGTGAAGAAGACGAACGACACCGTGGACGAGACGGCCATGGTGATCTTCAAGAAGCCGACGAGCAACGGCTGCTACAGCAACCGGGAGAAGCCGGAGCCGCCGCTCTGCGACGCCGACGACGACCCCAACGCCGCGTGGAACATCACGCTGCGGGCGTGCATGCACCGCCTGCCCACCAACAAGTCCGTCCGCGGCGCGCGGTGGCCGGAGCTGTGGCCGGAGCGGATGTCGGCGGCGCCCTACTGGCTGTCGCACAGCCAGGTCGGCGTCTACGGCAAGCCGGCGCCAGACGACTTCGCGGCGGACGAGGAGCACTGGAACCACGTCGTCAACAGCTCGTACCTCGCCGGCGTCGGCATCGACTGGAGCAACGTCAGGAACGTCATGGACATGCGAGCCGTGTATGGCGGGTACGACACCACTACACGATTGGAAACTATTTTGATGCCTCGAGTTTGTTTAAAAAAACATTCCAACGATTATAAAAAAAATCTTAAAGAATTTTAATAACACTCATACAACATATCACTTCACAAAATTTTAAATCCAAACTCAGCCGAAACATTGAGATATTAAAAAACTAAATTTAACATATGAATAGTATTGTACTGTTCACATCCGAATTTTTTATTTGTGGGTTGCATTTAACTTGATTTTTAAGTACTGATAGATGTTGTTATACTCTACATTATTAAATTTTTTAGAATGTTCTACAACTATTTACATTGAATTTAAAAGAAAAAAGATAAATAACGGGACATCCCCTCAACGGTTTAAAATCCACTCCCATCCAAACACCCTGCATCGCATCGCATCAATGACATTGTCATCTTCTTCCTCGATCAGGTTCGCGGCGGCATTGAAGGACATGAATGTGTGGGTGATGAACGTGGTGCCAGTGGACTCGGCGGACACGCTGCCGATCATCTATGAGCGAGGGCTGTTTGGCATGTACCACGACTGGTGCGAGTCCTTCAGCACCTACCCTCGATCATACGACCTCCTCCACGCCGACCATCTCTTCTCCAAGCTCAAGAAAAGGTCACTACATACTACTCCTTACATTCCACATTATAATTCGCTTTGACTTTTTTGGCCAAAAAAGTCAAAGCGAATTATAATGTGGAACGGAGGGAGTACATTCTTTCGTCATTTCCCCCATTCAGAGCTGAGCTAGCCATCCATGGTGTCTCTTCTCTATCACCTTGTGCAGGTGCAAGCTGTTGCCGGTGATGGTCGAGGTGGACCGGATCCTGCGGCCGGAGGGGAAGCTGATCGTGCGGGACGGCCGCGACACGGCGGCGGAGGTGGAGAGCATCCTGAGGTCGTTGCACTGGGAGGTGAGGATGACGGTGTCCAAGCAGGGAGAGGTGATGCTCTGCGCCGAGAAGACGATGTGGCGGCCCAAGGAAGTCGAGAAGGCGGCGACGACGGCGAGCTAGTAGGGAAGAAGTTGATGATCATGGCTAGTAGTGCTTAGCACCAGAAAAAGAGTTTTGGCAAATATTGTGGCACGTTGTAATAAAAAAATGATGGTAGATTTGAGTAGAAATTAGACATGTCATAATTGAGTTTTGTATACAAGTTTTACAAAAGAGAGATGGTTAATTCAGTAGGTTTGTGTAGAATTGAGGCATGTTCAAACTATTAGGGATATTCCAGCTGATTACACGTGATCGGCTAGAATATCCTTAATACAAACTTTTCCAAGCGAGATTGAACGAAACAAATTGGGGACAAATTATTGGAGACAACAAGGCCTGAACAGTCATCTTAAATCCCAGTCGGCCTACATTTGGCTCTTATGTGGATCTTGATCACCCTTAATTGATGGACATAGTTCCTGTCTTTTCTATTGAAGAAAAAAAAAGAAAAACAAGGCCAGAATAGCCCAAAACGTAAACAACTTTTTTTTTAAAAAAAACGAAGCCAGCAAAGCTGGTCTTATATTAAGTAGGGGATGAAAAAGTATTTACAAGATCACCAAAATGGTGAAAGAGAGAGAGAGGGGAGAGAAAGAAGCTACTACTAAAACAATGAAAATGTTCTAGGCAGATAATCTCGTGATATTTGTTGTTCCACATATCTTCCATAGCTTGATTTCGTCCTGTATATTGTCTAGCAGCCGCGGCAGGGATTTTTCCTGATTCTGAAATGCTCATTTGTTCCGCTCGCACCATATTTCTCATGCTACCGGCATGTGAATTGATTTATTTTTTGCTTTAGCCCAAAACGTAAACAACTTTTAGTTTGCATAGTGAGTGACAATTTAGTTTGCGCGGCAATTTGTGATATTGTTAACAAGTACACTTAAGTCACACAAGAGCATAAACCATAATTGAGCGTTTGAAGAGCAGTTTTGATTTCTGCAAATGGGATCCGGAACCAGTAGAGGTGAACAGCGCGGTGCATTTGCTAGTTGTCATGCATTTATACCATTAGTTCTAGAATGGGCGGATGAGATGATAGAGCTACTGTACACGCCACCACAGTATTGTTTAGAGAGCGCCTCATCGGATGGCCAAATGCTTTGTCTGATCAGCCAAAGCTACCTCCAATTTAGCCAAACTTCAATGCATATTGGTTAGCTTATTTTACTTAAATGGCTGATCAGCTAAAGCATTTGGCCATCCGATGAGGCTGAGAGTAAATTGAACCACCATACAACAACTCAGTAAAAGGATACGGTATAGTACAAGAACTTAGTAATTTAGTATTATGCTGCAACAACTTGGCTAGGTACACGTTGTTTTGGTTAAAAAATACTAGTTGAGTTTTTTTCACGATGTCAATATGTCATCACATAGCAATCCTACAGATACTACCTTATAATCTTGAATTCAATCTCTAAGAATTACGTTACACATCCTATTTGCACATCTGGTTTGATTTTTTTTCTTCATATTCTCAAATCTCAACCGAAATATAATATTTTCTACATAGTAAAGTTTAATTCACTTTCAGTTGTCTGAACGAAATTATAAACATGCTTAAAAATACACACAGTATATTGACAAAATAGTAGTACTTAAAATTTAACGTGTATTAAAAAATGTTTGTAATAATTAAGTTGTCGCATCACTTCTTAACTTGTTGTATCAAAAGCGCACACCCATTACAAGTTGTTCCACTTATACGCTCACTTATAAAGTTCCTACACTAAATTGCACACACCTCGTTGCGCTAGAGCACACATTTTTTAATTCCTGTACCAAATTGCAGCAACATACCAAGTTGATGCATTGTGAATGCAATTTACTCTTTTTAGATGTAATGTTCATGCTATTGAATCACAAACTGATTTTATCGTTACTATCGTAGCTCCTCACTATAATGTAAATAAGGAAAGGATCCTACAACTTAACTGTTGTGCAGTTGAGCCATGACATATAAGCCATAGCAAAATAACATCCACATGTCAGTGACTTGCATCTATAGTTAAGTTGGAGGATCTGCTTCCCCCATAACATAGATCCCCTTATAAGTTCCAGGGTACACATTTCAATCTTGCCCTCATTAATTTTTTTCCTTCTCCCCTGCCACACATTTGGTGGCCAATGGTAAGTATTTTATTAATCTCTACTATTAAAAAAATAAGAAATGTTTCCGTCGTCCGTGAAAAAAAAAAATCAGGCGAAAAAAAAGAATCCGATTCCATCGACGCGGTAAAAAAAAGCGAAAAAAATTGAATATGTCCAATTCTCTATCTCTATCACAAACTCCCATCCGTTTGTAGGGAAAAAAATCCGTCATGTCCGATCTAGCGACGGTGTTCGTCCGTGTATATACAGCTTACAAGGCACAAAAGGATCGATCTAAATCCAGTCGGACAATCAATTATAAGTATTAGAAGTTCAGCACTACACTGACCAAAAATCCCAAGCATCCAATCTTAAGAAAGCACTAGCCTAATGTTACAAGTAAAATACATTCGTTAGAAATCAAAGTTTCTGCAAATTTCTTAGGAAAAGAGAGTGCCGATGAACGCTCAATTAGAAAAAGGAAAAAATATCTTACTTTCAATTTGAACTTGAATTTATACATTGGACAAATTTTCAAACTAAAATAATGCCTGCGCGAATGCGCGGGCTACCTTCTAGTTCAAATAATAGCAATAATAAACACTACAAGAAGAGAGAATCCATTCTATACCGAGTTCAATGATATGCCATCGACATTGTTTCTTTCTATAATATACCAACGACTTTATCACCTTGTTCTATAATACACCATTTGGTTGGGCCTTATTTTCAAAAATACCCAAAATACCCTAGAGACAAAAAATTAACAATTGATTTATTCTATTAGAAGTTTCTCAAAAATATGAAAATTTTTCTGTGGCCTATGTACACAACATAGAAGTTTGTATACAAGTTTCAAGTTTTTTCTGGATACTTAATTTTTAGAAAAAAAATACTTTTATGTCGTATATGAGAGAAAATATGCTTATAAAAGAGATAATACCACAAAAATACCTTATGTAGTTTATGAAATATGATTTATATTATAAACAACAATAAAAAGTATTTTATATGACATATAACAAATAAGTTATATTTTTTTATAAAAAATAGAAATGTAACAACTTGAAACTTCTATACGAATTTCCATGTTGTTTATAGAGGCAACGTAAAAGTTTTCATATTTTTCTGAAACTTCTAATAGGATAAATCAATTGTTAACCTTATATGTCTATAAGGGCATTTTAGGTATTTTTAAAAAGAAGGCTCAACTTAATGGTATATCGTAGAACAATTGATAAAAGTCGCTGGTATACTATAGAAAGATATAATGTCGATGGCAAATCGTTGGACTCGAACAAACTCGATGGTATAGAATGGGTTCTCTCCTACAAGAATGGTGACAGCCAAAAAAAAAAAAAAGGCCTCGTGCAGGGCTGGACTGGGGTCGATCTGGGGAGTATTCTCCCTCAACGCGCCCGCAAAATACCATTTTCGTTAAATCACATGGCCTTATTGTTTGCCCTATGGCTTATAAGCCAAAGCCAAAATTTGAATTTTAAAACTTAATTTTGAATTTGATTTTAATTCTTTTTCAACATAATTTTTTTCTACTTTGGCTTTTCGATCACTAAGAACATATATACAAAAAAATTTTACTTACATATCTTTTTTAATCGCTAATAAGCCGTTACAGCTTATAATAAAACTAGATCAACCGATGGGTAGTTGGGGACCTCAACCGAAACAAATGGCGTACAAACAACTGAACAAGAGCGAAACATGAACTCCCTCCATCCCACGCATAGTTAGCCCAGCGGGCCCTGATCTGTCCGTTTGGCCATGGCCCATGGGCCGTACGCTGCTCAGACTCGGAAGGAATAAGTTCATCCGAGGTCCCTTAACTTGTCAACGAATCCGATTTTCGTCCTTGAACACCAAAACCAGATACAACGGGTCCCTCAACTATTAAAACCGGTGCAGATAAGGTCCCCCGGCGGTTTAGAGGGCGGTTTTGGATGACGTGGTGCTTACGTGGCTATTTTGACTTGGTCTTTATCTGACGTGGCGCTGACGTGGCAATTCGATCTAGAAAAATAATAAAATTGTGGGGCCCACATGGTCAGTTTCAAAAAAAAAAGGTTGGACCCACGTGGGCCCCACATGTCATCCTCACTGCTCTCTTCTTCCTGCTATCCCCTCTCTCTCTTCTTTCCTACGATGTGGACTTGGGCGGCGGGCGGAGTGGGGCGACGGCAGCCGGAGCGGCGGCGCACGAAGCCGGCGGGACAGCCGCTCGCCAGTGGCGACCTCGATGATCTCCAGCCCCTCTACCTGCTTCGGCTGTTACCACTGAGGCAGGAACGGTGACCGAGCTGAGGCTAACCTCGTCGAGTGCTTGCCCGGCCTCGGCGTCGCCGGTATCCGGTCCGACGACAGGCACGTCACGGACCTTCGATGGCGTCGTGTGCCGGCTGCGGCTGCGGCTGCGTCAGCCTCGCCCGCGGCTGGAGCACCGGACGAAGACCCCCCCGCAGCCACTATCAGCATGGAAGACGAGGCACGTGGGGTGAGCACGTCGACTGCCTCTGGCTCAGACCACACATCTGGACCTACCGCACCGTCGACGAGGCCTCCGACCACTGGCTGCGGATGTACGGCCACCTCATCAGGTACGGCGAGGACGGTAGCAGCCTCGTCAGGGTGATGAATCTGCACTCCGTCGCCGTAGCAGCCGCCGCCGAAATCCGGTGGTTCGTAAGTGTGTAGAGCGAACATTTGTTTGTCATGCTGCAGCGTGTGTGATGTGAGCGAACATTTTGGCACTGAATTTTGTTCAAATTTCAACGGGATTTACTGAGGGAAATAATGGATTGTATCGTGAGTAGAATTGTAGAAATAGAATCGAACAGCAACTGCAGCAAGCAGTTTCCAATCCCTGTGAAGTCGTGGAGAGGGGAGAAGGAGAAAATGGCGACGTGCTCACCGTTCGCTTCCGGAAGCTGGCGGCCGACCAGATCAAGGGCGCCCGACGCCGACGACGCCCTCCTCCACGGCGCCGCTTGCGTCCCGACGCTCCGCTCCTGCGCCACCGCCGCCAGTCACTAGTCACTACCGCTTGCGCCCTGGGGCCCCGCGCGCCGCCGACGCCCTCCTTGACGCCACCGCCGCTTGCACCCTGTGGCCCTGCGCGCCGCCACCGCCCTGCTCCCGCGCCGCCGACGCCCAATAGCCGCATCGGTGGCCCGGTGCCCTCCTCAAACCCGTCGCCATCGGCGTCGTCGTCTTCGACAGCGGCGGCGGGGAAGCAGGTGGAGAGAAGCGGGAGCTCGCCCGCCACCACCCATAGCGAGGACGCCGTCGAGGTCAGTGAGCGGCGTGGAGGACGGTGGAAACGGTGGCGGGGCCGCAGATGGTGAGGTCAGGAGGAAGAAGATGAGGGTGAGAATGACTTGTGGGGCCCACGTGGGTCCCACCATTTTTATTAATTTGTATATGAAACTGATATGTGGGCCCCACAAGGTTTATTATTATTTTTTGGTCGAATTGCCACGTAAGCACCACGTGACCGAGTCAAATTCGCCACGTAGCTGCCACGTCAGCCAAAACCACCATCTAAACCGCCGAGGGACCTTATATGCACCGGTTTTGATAGTTGAGGGACCCGTTATATCTGGTTTTGGGGTTCAAGGACGAAAATCGAATTCGTTGATAAGTTAAGGGACCTCAGATGAACTTATTCCGACTCGGAAATGGTGGCCGACACGGAACGAGCTTTCCTAATTTTGTTCCCCGTCACCGGGACTCCGACACCGACCCTATCCAGATTCCAGAGCGTACCTCGGACGTACGCGACGTGTATAAATCCAGCCCTACGCCGCTTCAACGAGCTACCAACCAAACCAACACCAACCGCTACGTGTACGATCAGGCGAGCAATTTCAGCCTGAAATATTTTCAGCGCGCAAACCAAGCAAACAGGAAGGCGATCGACGTCCGCCGCCACCAGCCGGCGAGATGGTGTCCCCGGACTTGATCCGCAACGTGGTGGGCATCGTCGGCAACGTCATCTCCTTTGGCCTCTTCCTCTCGCCGGTGCCCATTTTCTGGCGGATCATCAAGAATAAGAATGTGCAGAACTTCAAGGCGGACCCGTACCTGGCCACGCTACTCAATTGCATATGCTTTGGGTCTTCTACGTCCTCCCTATCGTCCATCCCAACAGCATCCTCGTCGTCACCATCAACGGCATTAGCCTCGTCATAGAGGCCGTCTACCTTACCATCTTCTTCCTCTTCTCCGACAAGAAGAACAAGAAGAAAATGGGAGTGGTGCTCGCTACGGAGGCTCTCTTCATGGCGGCGGTAGCGGTCGGTGTGCTTTTGGGCGCGCACACCCATCAGAGGCGCTCTTTGATCGTCGGTATCCTCTGCGTCATCTTTGGCACCATCATGTACTCCTCACCACTCACCATCATGGTTGTGAAGACGAAGAGCGTGGAGTACATGCCGTTGCTGCTATCGGTGGTGAGCTTCCTCAACGGCCTTTGCTGGACGTTATACGCGCTCATCCGCTTCGACATCTTCATCACCATCCCCAATGGTCTTGGCGTGCTCTTTGCTATCATGCAACTCATCCTCTATGCCATCTACTACCGGACCACACCCAAGAAGCAGGATAAGAACCTTGAGCTGCCAACCGTCGCCCCCATCGCCAAGGACACCAGCATCGTCGCCCCTGTCAGCAATGACGACGACGTCAATGGCAGCACTGCCAGCCATGCCACCATCAATATCACGATTGAACCATAAGCTAGCTTAGTGATCGAACATAACTGGGTGTCTAACGCTCTAAGCTAGTTATGTGTTATCAACTTCTACATTCAAGTCATAGTACTTTTTTAGTAACCAATGTAATTTGCGTTTTTTTATCTCTTTGTGAAGTTGCGATTATATATTATTTTGATTTGTCAAATGGATTCCATAATTTCGGAATGAAATTTTCAAAAAAAAGGTTGTCTATCATCCTCTTCAGGATTGTTAATAGCCGTGCAAGAGGACCAACAGCAAAACATATCCCGGTGTACAGCACCATGTGACCAATATTTGATCAGCACCAGCAACCAAGTCCGTACCGTATTGTTCAGAGCATTGTGCAAAATCTCAGTAAAGAAACACAGAGAAAGGCAGTTCTTAAAGAAAATTCTAAGTCTATGGGACCTAAGATTGCATGATTATATCAATAGTCACCTCTGCCATTACCTTATTCATAGTAACTAGAAATATAACCTTCAGGAATGTGTGTGGTATGCATTGTGGGTTGTATTTGACAAACATATAAATATGTAATATCAACCTAATAACACCTGCCATGCTTCAAAAGTACGAATTCTCCACAAACTTTCTTCGTCATCGTTGCTTATAGATAATTATTTTCAAACTATTTTTAGTTTTATACTCTGCTAGCAATAGTGCCCATGCGTTGCAACGGGAAAAACACCATTTTGATAGTGTGACACCTTGAAAACCTCAAATCGGTAAAAATCAAGTCTAATTTGATATATGAACAAATAGGTAGAACCGAGTCTAATTTGATGAATTAGTATAGGATTTAGGATTTAGTTTTAGATTTATTTTTTCGAGCCTACTTAGAAGTTTATCCGACGGACTTTAATTTAAAAAAATCTGAGCCACATTGGTTGATCAAATTTTCTTTTGGCCCGGATCTTCCCAAGCTGGCCCAAACTTCAACGAGCCCATCTTCGGCGAGCCAAGTTAATTCGACGGCCCGCAAGCCGAGCAGCTGAGCGCAGCCCACATATGTGAGGACGGCTCAATGCACTTCCACGGCCCATTGGGCGTAGCGTAATCAGCGGCGACGGCAGCTCGACGTTGGGCGAATCTAAGCCATCCGATCTAATGCACAGCTCCGATCGTCCCCGCGCTGGATGAAGCGCCGACCAGGAGAGAGGGGCAAAACCCTAGCTCCCAAATCCCTCTCTCCTGATCCAATTTCTCTCCGGGGACCAGCGAGCGGAACGACGGCGAAGGCGGCGATGGCGGTCCGGTGAGCTGGTGCGTGCGTGCGGTGACGACCGCCGAGCGGCTCCTGCTTCGCCAGCTGGGGGCGCACCCGAGGGCGGCGCAAATTGGTGCCATGGCGTTGGCAGTCCTGCTAGGCGGGCACGCAAATGGCGACGAGCGCCGAGCGGCCTGGACCTCATCGGCGGGAGGGGCAACGCCAAGCCGACGCTTCCCGTCTTCGGCAAGGGACGGTGAAGGGGTGCTCCAGGATAGCGCGCGCACGGGGAACCCGACGCGACTGTGAGGAGGGTGAAGGTGCGGTGGTGCCCTTCCCGGAAAGCTCCGGTGAGCTTAGGGGCTTCAAGTCCGGCAAGTAACCCAAACCCTTATCTTAATTGATTTGGATTTTGACTCTTAGGGTTCTTACCTGAAATTAGGGCCCTTCGAATTTGGGGAATTTTGTCGGGAAATTTCAATTTATTTTATTCCCTCTTTTTGAGTTTGGGGAGTTTCAATATTGTTTATCCTCTTTTAATTTTGGGAACTTCAATCTAGTTTATTCCTTTGCTCAATTTTGTTTTTTTTTTTGCTTTGGCCGGCGTTTCATCGCGCAGGCAGGAACGGAGGGCGCCGCTCGGTCCCCTCGGAAAGATTGAGATTAAGATAAGATAAGATTTTCACGGACGACGGAAGTAAATTGAATCGGACTTTCTTTTTTCTTTGTTTTAAAGTTTTTTTCGTCATTTTTTCGTTATTACGGCTGACGGAAACGTTTCAATTTTTTAAGTAGTAGAGAAGAGAAAGAGATAGAGAGGATAGAGATATATAGTACTGTGTCACATATAATAGGATTCGATTTTTTTTACCGCGTCACATATAATTCTTTTTTTTTTGAATTGGACAGAATTCGCTACAGCAGACGGAGCTGCCGCTCTGCGACGCCGACGATGACCCCGACGCCACGTGGAACATCACGCTGCGGGCGTGCATGCACCGCCTGCCCACCAAAAGCTGTGTGATAAGAACGTGGCAATCATGCGACTTCATTACTATCAATTTAAGGTCTTGAAGTGAAACAAACCTCCTAATTTTTGATGAGTAACTAGATGGAACCTTTATACCACTCAGACATGTCAGCAAATGAATCTTCTCTTCTTTCGAGAGAGTGTAGTAGGCTGGAGGAAGGTACGCCCTGCCGGACTCCGTGGTTATGGGATGTGGCACTGGGGCCACGTCGTCAATAGCTCGTACCTCGCTGGCGTCAGCATCGACTGGAGCAACGTCAGGAACGTCATGGACAAGCTAGCCGTCTACGGCGGGTACGACACCACTACACGATTGGAAACTATCTTGATCCCTCCAGTTTATTTTAAAAAACCATTCAAACGATTATAAAAAAAAATCTTAAAATTTTTTTGACAACACCCATACAGGATATATAGATATATCACTTCACAAAATTTTAAATCCAAACTCAGCTCACTCATCGAGATATTACACCCGAATTTTTTATCTGTAGGTTGCATTTAACTTGATTTTTATGTACTGATAGATGTTGTTATATTCTATATTATTATCAAAAAAAATTTATAATGTTTTACAACTATTTGCATTGAATTTATAAGAAAAAAAGTAAATAAGGGGACATTCCCTCGACAGTTTAAAATCCACTCTCATCCAAACATCTCATCTCGCATCGCATCAATGGCATTGTCATCTTCTTCCTTGATCAGGTTCGCGGCAGCGTTGAAGGACATGAATGTGTGGGTGATGAACGTGGTGTCGGTGGACTCGCCGGACACGCTGCCGATCATCTACGAGCGAGGGCTGTTCGGCATGTACCATGACTGGTGCGAGTCCTTCAGCACCTACCCTAGATCATACGACCTCCTCCACGCCGACCATTTCTTCTCCAAGCTCAAGAAAAGGTCACTACATACCACATTCTTTCGCCATTTCCCCCATTCAGAGCTGAGCTGAGCTCGCCATCCATCCATGGCGTCTCTTCTTTGTCACCTTGTGCCGCAGGTGCAAGCTGTTGCCGGTGATGGTGGAGGTGGACCGGAGATGTTCTTCTAGCTAAGAGAAACAAGTGTTTTACTTGCTTCTGGATTTCACTGAAGTAGTACTTACAATCCAAAATAAGCTAAATACAATCAGTGTTGTTGACGTTTTAGATCACAATTACAGTATTTGCATGGTATGGGGATTGTTGGTACCATGGTATATGCGAGATTAAGGTAAAAGTGATAGAGACAAATGATTTTTATATAAGTTCGGGCTCCTTCACCGGAAGGTAATAACCCTACTCCTATTGACCGGAGCCGGTATTGCTCTTATTCATCATAATCAAACAAGTACAATATTTGGGATAACTTATCTAGTCATCGTTGACTTGGCGGCATGGAACACCAACTCGTAGTCGATGATGGGGTAGTCTTCCTCCTCGAATACATACTCGACGAGATCGGAGATAGCGCTAGATCCCTTTTGTTGGCCACTGATCGCACCAGATTGGGTTTGTTTAGGCTGATCTTTGATGTCGATGTCTGGCGGTGTGTATTTGTGTCTATTCTAACTGAGCTTCTTGATTTGTCTGGACTTGTCTTCCCCTCCCTAGGGGGTCTTGTATTTATACCCATATATGTCCCCCTATTCAAGTAGAACTAAGGAGACCAATATGGATACAATCCGAGTAGTCTTTATAGTTTCCATGTAGAACTCTTTTTTGCCATGCCTTATCCAGATCTCCTTCTATATACGAAGTATAATTCCATATAAGACTTGGTATATGGTGGGTTCCGCCGAGCTTAGTCAATTACTATTGGGTATGTGGTATCCATAGCCCTGACAATGTATATTACAAAAAATTCTTTGAAATAATTAAGTTATCGCATGACTTCTTAACTTGTTGTATAGAAAACACACACACATTGCAAGTTGTTGCACTTGTACGCTAACTTATAAAGTTCCTACACTAAATTGCACACACCTTGTTGCGCTAGCTAGAGCGCACATTTTTTAAATTCTTGTACCAAATTGCACCAACATACCAAGTTGATGCATTTGATGCATTGTGAATGACTCTTTCAGATGCAATGTTCATGCTATTGAATCACAAACTGATTTTATCGTTACTAGTAGCTCCCCACTATAATGTAGATTGGGAAGGGATCCTATAACTGTTGTGCAGTTAAACCATGACATGTGGGCTATAGAAAAATGGGATCGACATGTCAGTGACTCAACTGCAGCGTGCAGTTAAGTTGGAGGATTTGTTTCCCCCATAACATAGATCCCCTTAAGTCCCGGGGTACACATTTCAATCTTGCCCTCATTAATTTTTTTCCTTCTCCCCTGCCACACATTTGGTGGCCAATGGGAAGTATTTTATTGATAAAATATAAAAGTGAATGAAAGCCTAAAATAAACACGTCTTGGTCAAAACAATCTAACGTAGTATAATTCTTGTTGAATTTGGAAAATAGGATTTGAATTCGGATAGCGTTGTTGTTTAGTGGGGAAACTGGAAAGCCACTGCTCTCCTCCTCTCTTTTCTCTCAACTCCCCTTTAACCATGAGGAAAGTTTATGTTTATCGGCATTGACAAGGTCAAGAGGAAACCGATGGCGGCCACTAGGATTTTAGGAAGATGTTGAAGAATGGAATGGCCAATGTCAACCAGCCATCAGAGATTTTAAACGATTTAAGATATTTCTAAAAATATATAAGTATATTGCTAATCTAGTTGTTTTTACACAGCAGTATCATGTGCTATATAATTATGGTGTGTGTAGTGCAAATTTGGTACAAAGACAAATGTAATGAATTTCATTTTGTAGAGTTGGATGTACATCCCACTAATTCACTAACTTGTTACATGGCGAAATTAATCCATAATTCTACTACCTACATATGGTAGTCAACTGAACATATTGCACATGTACTAGATCTAAGCACACACACTTCTCAGTTCTGAAAATGGATAAAAAAATTACGAAAAAAAATAAAATCATCAAAAATGTTCATACGCATGGCAGCATTTGTTCAGTAGTCAGTAGAACAGGTTACCCTGGCCTCTTATCCTGAACGGCATTCCAAAGTTTTGATAAACCCTAATCTCGCCCTGTAAGCTCGCCGTCACCACCACCAATCCCCACGCATTGCCGTCGGCGCCGCCCTTGCCGCCTCCTGGCGCCGGCGAGCCTAGCTGGCCGGAGTGCGTCAGCGGCGTCCCGGCGCTGCCCAGCTCGCCGCTCTTCGCCGGCATGCTGCACACGTCGTCGGTGCACGACACGCCGCCCTGCCGCCGCGACGGCGAGCTGCCGGAGGTCGACCCGTCGCCGCCGGCGCCGGAGGGGGCCAGCGGCCACGGCACGGCGGCGGAGACGTCCTTGCAGTAGAAGTTCTCGAAGGAGCGGATGGTGCACCACGTCTTGGGCTTCATGCCGATGCCGCCGATGCTGCCGATGGCCGCCGCCGCCGGCGGCGCGCCGCGCGCCGCGCGCCACAGGTAGACGTGCGAGTCCTCGCTCGGGCACACCACGTACCGCCCGTCCGACGTGTACGCCGCCGAGATCTGGCTGCTCGTGTTCTTGAAACCTGACATCCACCACGGACACCACCACCATTAATTGATCTCTCTGATTTTCAATTAGAGCTGAGATTTTCTCATCCATGGCCGCCGCCAGCGCACCTCTGAATTTTTGGACCATGGTGACGCCGTCGAAGACGCGGATCTGCGAGTCGGCGGAGGTGACCAGCACCTCGGAGGGGTTCCCCGGAGCAAACTGAGGTGTCCATGGCCATGGCCAAGATGAACAATTAGGCCATGTTCTTGCCAAGCTCTTAAATTTCAGCAGCTAGTCAAAGTGTGATGCATTGTGTTCATGTACCTGGAAGCCGGTGATCTTCTTCGCCTGCGACTTGCGCTTCTTCGTCTCGATGTCGATCTGCGCCTCCTGATCCAGCTTGCAATCTGCAACAAAACCCAAAAAAATCCGCAATCAAATTGATCACTTCAGTGCAACTGGATGTCAGTCTGATCATCTGATGAGTCAATGAAGAACAGAGAATGTACTGTACTACCTGTTGTCTTGTAGAACCGGCAGCTACCCTTGTGCGAGCCGATGATGGCGCCCTTGATTCGAATTGTTCACACATCAGAATTCAGAGAAAAAAAGAGAAGTAAAATGGATACGGAATTGTTGAGCTATGGAAGATGAAATGACAGTGAATATTGAGTTGTATGCACCAACTAGTTCAACTTAAAAAGCTTAAGCTGATGAGAAAAAACGGACAATTCACTTTATATTAGACTAGCGAGAGTAGATACCTGGCCATCGGGGGTGTAGGAGGCGGCGGTGACCATCTCGTTGAGGTCGGTCCAGTCGACGACCTGCCGATCAGGGATACTCCATAGCCGCACCTTGGCGTCCAGCGATCCACTGATGAAGAACCTGTCGTCCGCCGGGTTGAACTGGATGCAAGTCACTGCAAGATCGATCAAATCAATTCAATTCAATTCTTGAGATGGATTATTGTCAAGAGATATCGATTTCGAAACAAAGAAACGAATCAATGGCGACGCTGACCGTAGTCGTTGTGGGCGAACACCTTGAGGCAGGCCTTGGTGGTGGTGTCCCAAAGCCTCACCGTCTTGTCCATGGAGGAGGAGAGAAGCTGGTCGGTCTTGGACCAGGTGAGGTCGAGCACGTCGTCCTGGTGGCCCTCGAGGACGCACGCCGGCTGGTCGGCGAGCGCGAACACCTTGTCGGGGACGACGAGGTGCTCCGGCAGCGTGTCCCTGCCGCTCTTCCCCTTCACCGACTTCTTGGACAGCTGGGACAGCGCTGGCGTCGACGACGACGACGTCCCGTCCGCCGGCGCGGCGCCGGGGGGATGCGGCGGGAGGGGGCCCGAGTGGCCGTCGTTCGGCAGGCACGCCGGGGAGTTCGCCTCCACCACCTGCCAGATGCGCACCACGTGGTCCTCGCCGGCGCTGGCCAGCCACCGGCCGTCGGTGCTGAACTTGATGCTCCAGATCGACCCCTCGTGCGCCATGATCTCCTGGCACATGTACAGCCCGGTGAGCTCCTTGCACGACTTGCCGGATTGGTGCACCTTGAGCCGCTCCGTCGACGACGCCGAGGATGACGACGACGAGGTGGCGTTGGCGCCGGCGGAGGAGGTGGTCGTGGATGTGGTCGACTTGCTGTTGCCGCCGCTGTCGATGAAGCCGATGGCGACGGACTTGATGTTCTTGAGCCAGCCTCCCTTCTTCTTGCCGCCCGCCGGCTTCTCGGCCTTGGGCGGCGCGCCGCCGGAGGGCGACGCGAGCTGGCCGCTGTGATGCTGGCTCTGGCCGCGCCGCATCAGGTGCTTCACGATGGGGGTGTTGCCGATGAACTTCTCGATCTCCTCTAGCCCCAGCTGCACGCCGGTCTGGGTGTTCGACGCGGGGGCGGCATCCTTGGGCGCCGCGACGACGGCGACCTCCTTGCTGCTCTCCTGGTTCTTGGTCGCGTCGTCGCGGTCCTTGCCGCCGCCGTCGTCGGTGCGGCCTTTATCCACCGGCGCTGCCGCCGCCGCTGCCGCCGCCGGCGGCGGCGTCGTCGGGGGCACGGCGGCGGTGGGGAGATCACGTTTAGCCATGGCGTTTCGAAACTTCTCGACGAGGGAGACATCGTCGCAGCCGGCGTGCCGGGCCGGCAAGGATCGAACACGACGCACCGACGGCGACGACGGCGGTGGTGGCTTTCCAGAGGAGCCGCCGTCCCGCGCGGCGAGGCAGCCGTCGGACCGGCGCCGCGTGATGGGCTTCGCCGGCCGCTGCATCAGCATGTCGCGCGCCGACGGCCGCGGGGCCGGAGCCGCCGCCGCCGCCGCCGCGGTGGTCGGCGCGGCGGCGGCGGCGGCGGCGGAGGCGGCGGCCGGCGAAGGCAGCGGGGGCATCTTGGACACGCTCCGCGGGATGTCCACCATGCGCTTTCTGGTGCTATGTCGCCGGAGCGCGAGGTCCCGGCTGCTGGCGAGGCCGAGCCCCTGGTGAAGACGGCGGCGCCGCTCCTGTATCGACATGTCCTCGTCCATGTCATACTTGGAGAACTCGTCGTCGTCGTCGTCCTCCTCCTCCTCCTCCAGCACGGCGGCCTGATGGTGGCGGAAGCTGTACATCTTGTGGTCGCCCATGGTGGAGGCGAAGGAGACGCGGACCTCCTCGTCGTCGTCGTCGTCATCGTCGTCGGAGGGGAAGTCGGCGTCGATGTGCAGGCCGGACGGCACGCGGTCGAGGCTGCGTAGGAAGGTCTCCTTCCCGCCGCCGCTGCCGCCGCGGCGGTGGTCCTTGTCACCGCCGGTCATGTCGTCGACGACGCCGCGTTCTTGGCGGTGTCCAATGCGGGGAGCAAGCCACCATGGTTTGCGCGGGAGAGAGAGGGGTGGTGTTGGGTAATACCTATGTTTAGGGTGATGGGTTGAGAGGTTGCGAGCAAGGGGAAGAAGAGTTGCTGCTTTTTGGTGATGGATTTGGGTTGAAACAGTCGCTACCATGCATGTGATGTGACCATAAGCAGCTTTTCATTTGCATTTGCTTCAGCTTGAGTGAACCCATCTCACAGCAAAGTAAGGGTAATAATTGAACAGTAAACATCACGTAAAAGTTCTTTGTTAGTCGGTTTGCAAGGAAGGGAAACGACATTGGAAGGGTTAATATATGTATATTTACACATGAAAAGATCCAACAAAGAAGTCATAATCACACTAGACTATTATTATTACACACTAAGGGATTATTATTATTACAGCATAGAAATAATCTAACTCGACTAGAGTAGCTAGTTGCTCTGCTTCTCCTAGAGTAGCTTACTGTCTAACCTGGAGAGAATTCAGCTTCTTGTTTATCTCTGCGAATTTCTCCTTTAAGCGTTTGATCTGAAACCAGCAAATTTGCAAATAAGAATACTGAGGTAGTAATGCTTGATGTGCAAAAAAAAAATACGCAAAAGACTAGTACCCGCTTCAATTCGATCTCCAGATCTCTCTTCCTCTGCCCAAGTGAATGGCGCAGCTGAGTAACATCAAATATGCTGTCAAGATCATCTTCGAAGGCTGATTCAAGGTCTTCTCTTAGAAGCGCCGGTAATTTGTCAACAATCGGCATGAGGAGAAAGCAATTGAACTGCAATTTTGATGAGCAAAACAAGATATAAACAATAAACTTCATATACTCGTTAAGGAGTGCAGGATTTACTGCAGGGAGACCTTAAGCTCTGTGGTGACAAGAAAATGCTCTTTGATCCCATGGAAAATCTGGTGAACCAGTGCATACACAAGTCTTTCAGATGAGGGTGCCAGCCTTCTGTTCCATAGTGTGCTGTCCAAGAGATCAACAAGCCTAGTCTCTGATGCAACAGTGGGTGAATTTGCTTCTGAAGAATTACTTGATTTGAAGTCTCCCTTTGGCCTATCCTGCTTATTGTCATTCAAGCCAAAGGATTGCTCATGCAGCCCAGTCGAGTGGGCAGTAAGTGTGTTCACGGATAATTGCTCTTGTGCAACAAAGGAATCAAAGAAGTGTCTCAATCCGGCACGGTTCTATACAATGTAGCAAATCATTAGGAATGCGACGAATCCCTCGAAAGATACTAGTTCTGATTAATATTAATAACTGTACCTTATTGTGAAGGGACCAAGTGACATAACGAGTGGTGCTCACCAAATCCTCCATACATCTGCATTACACATTTCAACATGCAGATAAATCATGCCATCAGGTACAAACAATATGCATGAATGCATCATGCCATGAACCATCAGGTACAAACAATATGCATGAATGCATCATGCCATGAAGATTCAGGAGAAATCTGGACAATAACAGAAAGTTTTACTTTGACACAACACTAAATTCTGTGTCATATTTACATGAGACAAACCACTAAAATCACATTTTTCAAATATGAATATGCTCTGGAACGCACAAAATTTAATGCCATGAGATCAAAAAGGAGGGAAGACATGACAAAGATACGGATAACTCATTCAGTTCACTTCATTTGCACTTTATTATTCAATGATATTATAATTCAGCTGATACATTTCTAAGTAGAACCACTATTAAAAAAAAACTAACTAGTTTGCCAACACCATAAAATACTGTATGCCTGATAGCACAATAATCAACTAGGGAAATGCATTTCATTTGATATCAAAGAGTTTGTTGAACTGAGTTTGCAAGACCACTTGAACAAGAGTTGTACACTAGAAGGGAAACAATTATAAAGGTATTGAAATCAAGGATGCTCTTACAGTATTACCTTTCACGACATGATTGCTCAGTAGATTCAGCAAACCTATCAAATGCAGCTTTGACACGCTTCACAAGTACATCATGGCTGCTACAGTTCTCACCATCTTTCTGTTGGAATTCTATCACGGTATTACAAAAGAAAAGAGCAGAATACTAGTTGAACTGAATAACTTCAGGATTAATTAGTACCTCCAACAGAAAAGCAGATATCGGAATCAGTCTCTTCATTATGTATAATAACCTAAAACCCAGCTGCACATAATTAAGGATAGATTTTAATCGCAGAAAGGGATTAAGCAGAGGAAATATCACCCCTCATACAGACCACAACAAATTAATTCAATTACTAAATTTGTTTATACATCATGTTACATTTTTTATTGATTTCACACATTTTCTGTGGAACCCTGGCACACTCTAGTTCTGAACTTGATCCAAAAAATGATGGGACGTGCATGAAAAAAATCGGTTGATGATTTTATTGACATAATCACACAAAAGCAAGTACTATTCCAGTAGCTCAAGTGTGGAATAACAATCATGAAAGCTGAACAGGACCATCTAAATGTGATTATTAATGTGCCCACCCATGAGGTAAGCTAACCAACCTGGTGAAGATAAGGCTCAAATGTGTCACGTGCTTTTGCCACAGCTAACACACAAGCAGTCCTAACAAAAAAAGTTGAAAATGAGTAAATGTGCTATATAAATATAGTCAAAGTATGCCTGATATATGGAATGAGACTACCTGGAGTAGTTTGTCCCATCATGAATATCTTCCACACCACAAGCATTGACAATTTCCTCCCTAGTAATTGGAGGGCATCTAATACTTCCAACAACCAGACGAAATTCAGCCATTGCCCGATGGTATTGTGCGCCACCGTAGAGACGCATTCCAGCATTCTAAGAAAAGAAAAGGTATAATGAGTGCATATTCAAAAGACAGTGTGTCAAACACTCAGTGGATAATTTTGTTTTAACAGGCTGAAAAGACGATAGATATGGTAGACTTTTTGTCTTTATCTGAAAGAAAAATGACTCTACTGCTACATAAATCAATCTGTCACTGCTAACAAACTTTAGGCTCGTCAAGAACCACCAATTTAGATACAATCTATTAAAATGTTTATCTACAGTGAAGAATCATTACATCCTGTTTAAAGGCTCAAAATAAGAACCTACAGAAAATAGTAGGGCATCTTCAATACAGAGGAAAAAAACAGAACTTACAGGCATCAATTTGTTTGGGATCAGGAAATTCTCACTTCCAGTAAAAGTTCCTCCATTTATCCTCTCGTTAATTAAAGTTTCTCCTACACTCCAATAACAGTTTCAATAAATTATTGACAAAATCAGAAAGTCAGCCAACTAAGAAGAACCTCAAGTTTTCTGGTACCGAGCCGCACAAGATAAAACACCCACCAAATCTATCAGGCGGTGCCACCACCATGCCTTTCAATAGCAAAGATAACTGAAACAAGAAACAGTAAATCAGTATTCAGGTTTATTTCAACCAGCTGCTGAGCAATAGATCCAGTGGGCATTGGCTGCATATGTGTGACAACGCATGAACTTTTCTTCATTGCAAAAGTTTCAGTATCCAACTATCTGCATCAACAATAATATATGTTTCAGAGTAGTAAGCACCTTCGACAAGAATGAATCATGGAACAGGCGAGCTTTCTCCTTCATTTTTGCTTCATCCAAATCACTGTCCAGATACATATACCATCAGCAGGGTATATCAGGCATGTTTAACAACAGGGATAAATATATGGTGGAACCGTGTAAAGGCACACAAGGGGAAAAAGGAAAAATAAATAACATGTTTGAGTTTTATTCTGGGAGGGTCATTGGTTTGCTTCTTCCAGCCTTGCCATTCAATATTAGGAGGCTTAAATTTCACTCAGTGAACAGTAAAGATTTATTGCTGATGCCTGGGATGGATCTTTTTTTTTTAATCAAATGTGCAAGAGAGCTGCGCATCATTATATTAAGAAGGAAAAGAATCTAAGAAGACTCAAACAAACCCATCAGGGCAAGGCTTAGTACAAAGTTAAATTTCAATTTGGCATTGTATGGCTAACAAATTTCCAATCTTCAGTTGATGTTCTTGTTGTAATATCCCGTGTAATATTCATCATTTGTTCTTTGGTTCTGGCATTGCTCAAATAATTTAGCATGAGATTTCAGATAAATCGGATCTATTCCGGAGATAAATTGGTTGAGATTTTGAGGCTGTCACTCAACTTTGTAAGTGATTCCAGAAATAAGTAGTGAATAAATTTACTGCTGCTACACTTGGTCAATCTGGAAAGCAAGGAATAATTTTCACTTGTAATTGGCTCATGATTGAATGTTTTGGCGAAGCATAGCATAGAAGCCAAGGAATTGGAGGTTGCACTGTTGCAGCTCCCGGCCTCAAGGTTGCATCTGATAGCACTGCATTGGGACTGAAGAAAGATAACATAAACCATGGTAGCGTGATGGTTCTTGAATCTTTATGAGGGTGCTACTAGCCTACTAGAATGTCAACTAATATAGTCCACCAGGACAGTTATTTGCAATTAGGTGCTAGTAGTTGGCAGCGATTTTCCCAGTAAGAATAAAACATTTGAGCCTTGTTTTCGTTATAAGCTTTCAACTTCACCAAAGAAAAATTTATTATATGGAAACAAATACAAGTAATTTAAGGAGGAAATTAATCCATCCTTTTAAGTGTGCTATGAATGATAGGCATCATGAATCACCTGATTTCTTGATTGACTTCACGCAGCTTCCTTGTTGCACCACGATGTTCCTTCTCAAGAAGTGGAATAATTAATGGAACACTCTCAATGTACCTTGGCCATATTAGTATGCATTACTTCAAAGCAATGATACGAAGAATAATTAAAAAACATACACATGCCAGCTCTATAATGAGCAAGGATACCTCTTCCTCAGCAATTCTTCCAAAAATAGTCTCAAGTTACTCACTCCTATTCTGTTTTTCTCCTCCTTTGTAAGTCCCCTTCCCAACTTGTCCTCAAGAGATGCGACATCTTCCAACTCTCTCAATGAGATGGCCTGCAGAATGAAAGTAACCATTAGAGGCAATTCAAGGATGAAGGTAAGACAGAAGTTACCAGATTAGTAGAGTTCATATCAGCGAAAAAGCATACTGAAACTGACTAAACAGGTGACAACAGAGAAGAATGCTGGCAGCATTTATGTTCAACAAAGAAGTTATTCGTCACATTTCAAATGTCCTTCCCGAACAGTAATATTTAAGGGTGATCAGTCTATTTACATTACTGAAACTAAGAAATAAGCAGTAGTGAAGTAGGATTATGTGTTTGTAACACTTTCTTCCTGTGATGTCTTGATCATATAAAAGTGCGCAGAAATATGGGAGCATATTTAAGGGTAGCCATTTATAGAGTTTGGGAAGTATCGGGTATTTCCATGTATTACAAGATCCACAAGCTATCATGAAACATATAGTGTAACTCCAGAATAGTTAACTACGGAGTAAAACCCAACTGCCTACAAAAATATTTAAACCTACATGGGTTTTTCACATATATAACTATATTCTAAAAGTTACCTGCAAATTTTAAATTCTGGAACCTACAATACTTAAAATGTAGATTTGCATCCATATAAAACAAATTAATAATTGTTTCTAATTTATCATTTAATAATCAGGTAATCTTCCTTGATAATGTAAAAATTTCACAGCAAATAGGACCAGATGACCAATTGGCTTGCCCACATATTGCTTACAAAACTCACAGTGACTTAACAAAGTAACACCCATCAAACTTGCCAGCAAAAGAAAATTATTCGAACACTTTGGCAGAACATAAATCTCTATGTTAAGTGATACTGGCACGTGATGTCTCACCTTCTTGAACTCTTCATTTGATCTGAATACAGCTTCATGGCAGGAGCCAACTCTCCCCGAAGGCACTGATGTGAAAAAGGGATAATCCCCCAGTAAGGAACCATCTAGAGCACAGGTCGGGGGGTGAAGAAAGACTTCAACATCAGAGGCTCGTGCAAACTGTAAAATTTTAGTGTCCAGTTTTGTGGAGACTAGAACAGTCCTTGCAAGATCAGGATCAACCTGCAGTATGAAAAAGGGAAACACAAAACATAGCTTACTGGCACTGCTTACAGGTTAACAAAATAATTGTGTGTTGAACGTTTGAAGTTTGAACTTGATATAGTAAGCACGCCTTTTGTTTAAACATAGTAACCCAGTAAATAAGGTACAACTAATGTGGAATCACAAGAGACCATGAGAATGTCATTGAGCACCTTTTGATAAGAAAAGCTAGTTTTAAAGTGCAAACCTGCATCACCACTCTCCTTGTAGTTGCATTGCTCCAGTCACTACAATCTTCAAGGCAAAGTATTATGGTTTCCTTATGCTTTATTTTCGCACGAACAAGGGTCTCTACAGCACAAGCTTGGCTCTGCAGGTCGCAAGATTACCAATGGATAACCTTATTAAATATTAATATAATAAAAAGGAGTTCATAGTAGGGTCATAGAAAGTGAAGTTTCAGTGGAAACAAAAGACCTTAAAGGCTGAAAAGAATCAGCCTTAACTGACAGCAAGCAAGAATAGGGGGAAATACCTGCAAAACTCGGTTTTTACGGCCAGGAGCTGGTAGGATGAGGCCTGGAGTGTCAATAATGGTGAGATTAGGGCAATGCTTGTATTCTATCCTTATTATAATTTCTTTTTCTGAAAATTGGGAAGGATCATTCTCCAGCCTCATGTTTTCGGCTTCTATGTATGCCTGAAAGTAAATATTCCTATAAAATGTCAATCACCTAATGCAAGAACAGTCCAATAACTTGAATCTTCTCTGAGTTCTAAGCTGTAAGTTGATAATAATGAAATCAACAAGTGAACATTTGTTTCTTACAAATGAAACAGCTAAAATAAAATATTGATGTTTCAGGTTGACAATAATAAATAATTAACAACTGGGAAAATTCTCGTATCAGTTTGGCGTCAAAACTATTTATATTGAGTATTGACATAACTACCCTTTATAGTGAATATAGCATCTATTCATCATTTAATCGGCAAAGGTTAGACTCCTGGCATCTAGCGGTTATCAGCATAGTTGGTGTACTAGCCCATAGAGGCTAGAATCCTCTTTTCTTAAGAAAATATCAGTAACACGGCTCCCTCCCTTCGATCTCATTCATTAAGTTACCTAATACCGATATCATACTAGCCGAAACCACAACATTGAATTCATAGTAGACAGATAGAGTTAGTTAAGCTAGCCTAGTACAGCATAACATAGCTACAGAAAGGATAATCACACAAACAAATGAAGTGCGTTACATTACATTCATACACCTCATGCCCTCATTTCCCCCCTTCCTGGTTCTTCTTAAACGAGTTTTATATTTCACCAATTTCGCAAATAAATCATTTCCTAGCACCACAAAACCTCCTGCTAGCATATGACACCAGCAATTACATGAATAATGCTGTCATAATAGAGATGCCATCAGATTGGAACGGATAGGCGCAACACACGACACTGGCATTTCCACGAACACGTGTGCGCACGGTACCTGGATGTCGGCGAGCGGCATTGCGCGGCCGGCGACACCGGCCTCTTCGTCCTCGTCGTCCCCCGCGCCCGAGCCGGCGAGGAGGCGGCAGCGCGGGGCGTGGCAGCGCGGGTTGAAGCGGAGGTGGAGCGCGACGGGGCGGCGCGTCTTGGTGCCTCCGCCGACGTGGTTGAACTGGAACCCCATCAGCGCCTCGACCAGCGCGCTCTTGCCGTCCGTCTGGTGGCCGACGACCACCACCGCTGGCGCGGGCGCCGCCGCGCCGCCCAGCTCCGCCGCCAGGCCCTGCAGCTCGTTGTAGGCCTCGTACAGCAGCCCCCGCGCCTCCTCCCAATCATCCTCCACCGCCGCTGCAGCCGGTGAGAGGGATTCCGGCGGCGTCGCCATTGCGATTGGGTCACGCGTGGTTTAGGAGGGGTTTCGAAGTGCGCCGTGCGTTATCCCTTTTCTTTCTCTCTCTCCTTTTCTTTTCTTTTTACGGTCTGTTTGGTTGGTTTTCTTTTTACGGTCTTTTTGGTTGGAGGGAGTTTTCAGAAGGGATTGGTAGTTTAGAGGGATAAGGCTATTAACTGTTTTGTTTGGTTGGGAGATATGGGAATTTTGGTGGGATGGGATGGGGAATTGAGGAATAAACTCCCTCCTTTTCAATACCTGGGTAGGGGCAGATAATTGGGAGGGAATTCCTCCTTTACTTCGTCTAAGCAAATCTCAGCCATCCGTTTTCATTAATGATCTAATCTTTAACTAAACTCCCTATCAATTTCCACCACCTCTACCAAACAAGAGACTAGGATGAAAAATCAAATTCACATCTTAATCTCACCATCAATTCCGTGTAAACTCCCAATCCCCTTCCCTCAAGTTGCCAAACAAGACGTCAGTAAATTTAGGGCATATGATTAATGTCATTTTCAATCATACCATTTTCTAATAAAGTTATAAAAATACATATATTTAGTTTATCGTCAAATTTAGTAAATACATAAAAATCATGTCAAAATTTTAACAATATTACCATCTTGCTAATCTGAGCATGCCATTGGAGTAGATTAGTATTACTACTGCATAACATTTTTCGTGGCAGTGGAAATGATAATTTTCTAACCATCCGTTCAAATAAGCTTTAATTCAATTCAGGTCATATATCAAATATGTTTAAAAATATAATAATATTTTCAGTGTAACTGATAAGATATACCTCATTTATTTGTATTTGTAACAGCTGAAAACCATGTAACTAGTTTTTTACGGAATGGTACTTTTACCGATAAGATGGAAATTCATTCCCCGTTAAGAGAAGATGTTTGACTCCGATCTTCTTATCTGCTCGTACCTCACTTACAGTCTCCAAGTTTTACTTGATTGGTCATCTGCATGTAAAAATACTATATATGTAGTGGAAATTACGAGGGAAAGGTATTGAATTATGGGTAAATATATATTGCAAACCACAAATATAGTGAAAACTTAGAAATTACTGTTGGATCTTAAAAATAGACGTCTGAGATTTGTCCATATCACCAAAAGTAAAAAAATTATTCTCAAAGTCAACCATGAGTAAAATCTTACTCAGGCGTTCATTTTTTAATCCAATGATAGTTTCCACTACATATATGGTTACATATATTTTTTTCCTTGAATTTTCTTTGAATCGCAAGCTATAGCCACAAGCCACATCAAGGACCAACCAGGAGGATGCACTAAAGTTAGCCACTTACTACAAGTCGCCAGATTAGTTATATCGTGGTATGCTAAATTAGCTTGCTCCCCTCTTGTATCTAGTGTAACATATCCTAGAGCTCTAACCCATCGATAGCAGCATGTCAGATAAGGGACTTGGTGCTTGGAGGTTTCGCCGAGATTACCACAGGAGGTGGTTTCTCCAATGAAGATTGGCTTGGGAGGCCCAACCCAGCCGACATTCATCTTCTTTCAAGTCGGAAGCATCACCTTTCTAGTCCTCGTTATTTCACCGCCTCTTTTAACTACTCGTCTACTAGCAGCCGAGGCCCGCAGATCAACAAATAAGGTATAGAAACAAGATCCAGAAGCAATGGTATCCCATCCAAAAAACCAACCTTCACTCTCCTACAGGATGCAAAGTTTTTAAAAAGGAGAAGTAGACGTTGCTCCAATCTACTCAACACATCTCCCCGTACAAATTTTGTCAAGACAAGTTCTACCAATCTGGCAGGATGCAAGGTTTTCGTCTAGGAGGTTGAAACGATGATTACATCCCTGCCAGCCAAATCTCCCGTGGACTTTCCTCAAAAGAAAGAAAATAACCTGCTATTGTACCTGCTTTGATGCAGCCCGCTGCAGCTATCGCCACAAGCCACCGCAAGCACCACAGTCGATGTCGACACCTGCCGCAGCCACCGCGCTGCAGCCTAACGCTGCCCAATTGTTTTCAGTGGTAAATTTGCAATTCATAATTTTATAAATGGCTATTTCGTGTCAGGGGGTGAAAGTAATGGCATGCAATTCTCTTTATTTGAAAAGTTTATGAAAAATTAAAATAAATTAGTCACACGTAAAATACTATTCATATTTTATCATCTATTACCTCCATGTCAGGTTATAAGACTTTCTAACCTGATATAGATATATGAATGTGGACAATGCTAGAAAATCTTATAACCTGAAATTCTATATGAATGTGGACAATGCTAAAAAGTCTTATAACCTGAACCAGAGGAAGTAATAACAATAAAAATACAAATTATAAAAAAAAAGTTCAAATAAGACAAACGGTCAAAAATTGGATGTGAAAAGTGCAAAACAACTCTTATTTTAGAACAGTGAGAGTAGCAAAAAAAATTATTGATATTGAGATAAAGGGCGGAGTAGTCGAGTATATCGTGTAAAAGAAAAAGAAATCAACTGTCTCGATCTCGTTGTCTCCTCCGCTCCTTGCGCTGCCGCCAAGACGAACAGGGGAGGGCCGGGCGGCGATCTCCATCTGGCGAGCAAGAGCGGAGGGGAGGGGAGGGGATCCTGGTGCGTCCTCTTTCTGATTCATCTCTCTCTCTCCCACCCCCACCGGGACTGGAATTTGCTTGCGTTCGTCGACCCTACTAGCTTCTCCTCCTCCTTAATTAATTTCATAGCCTTAAACCTCTCTTAATTCAAGTAATCCTATAATACTATACAAGTGATCCCCACTTAGTGTAGTTATTAGGGATTTTTCTGAGTTGTGGTTAAGCCACGTCATCCCTTTTTTTCAGCCGTTCGATGAAAGCCCCACTAACCGTCCGATCGCAAACATCCTTTTGCCGCCGCCGCCGGGCCTCCCCCATCGCAAGCTGCTTCCTCCCACCACTCCCCGCGCGGCCGGACGCGCTCGCTTCCTCTCCCCCATCGCGCGCGCCAGAGTAGGCCCGCCGCCGAACGCCCTCGCTTCCTCTCCCACATCGTGCCCGCCATCGCTTCCTCTCCCCCGTCGCGCGCGCCAGCGCACGCGCAGGTGCCACCCTCCCACTCCCTTTCCCTCGCCTGGCGCCAGCCTCTCCCTCTCCCCACGGTCATCGCTTCCTCTCCCTTCGGTTTCCCCAATTTATTCCGAGCAATCATTATAAGAGGGAAGTCGAGCATTTGTCGAGCGATATGTAACCATTATATTGTGCGATAAATCATCCGTGGTTTTCAGCTTCCCTGGCCATCGCTTGAATCCTCGGCCATCTCCATACTTTCTTTTTTATCTGGTTGGGCGCTCAAGAGAATTGCCGATCTGAGGAGTCTGGGATGGATTAAACACCCGCACTCAAGGGATTCATTTTGCAAATGAAGTTCAGGGTCTATTCGTCGTGGCTGCAAGCCTGCGGCTCTCCTGAAGGTCAGATAAAATGTGAGGCTAGCAGAGTTCACCCAAAAAAATGACGTGCATGGTTATTCTGTTGCTACGTAACTCCAATCCTATGCGTCATGGTTTGTTGCTCCTAATTCTACACTAGGTATATATGAGAACTCCTGTTCCTCTTGCTGATCTACATTTGCTTCTATTTTTATCTATAGGGAAATCAGCGCTCCATGTTCCTCTTGCTGATCTATATTTGCTTTTATTTTATCTACAGGAAAATCACTTTTATAGCTTCTATAAAAAAGTTGTGAGTGAGAAGAAATTGTTCTACCTGTGATCAAATTTTATCAGCAAATAAAGGAAGCTATAGCTATTTTAATCGGTTGAGGATTGGGCATGGTTTATATTGCTCTCCATTCCATTAATGGTAATTTGGAGAACTATTTCTTTACTGCAACGATTCCATTCTATATATTTAGCTACACTGAATTGGTTATGGCAATCTGTACAACTATTTCATTACTGCAACAATTTATTTGAGGTATGATTATCATGAGCCTCATGCCACTCTTACTTATAATTATATCAAATAACTATTCTAAGAAAGTAAAAAAATAAGTTTTTTTGGATCTCTCTCTTACACCATGTTTAGATGGTCCTCAATCTCGGGCTATTCAAACAAGGCCTTAGCAAGAATGACTTTTTTGCTCCTTTGATCAGTATCAAAACAAAGAAAATTAGTTTTATATGAAGTCAAATATCACATCTTTACAGCCTTCTAAATTGATCAATAATCCTACACTTTTGCAGGGACCATGCTCAAAAAGTAGTACTCAGGACAATATGGATTTCAACAAAGATGAGTACTGCAAAAATCAAAGGAGGGAGTTGTAGTCATCTTTAATTCATTGGTCTTTTGTTTTTACTTGAACGACTAGAGGGGAGGCCCCTGCAGCATCGTTGTTGGTTTGTTTTAATAGAGGAATGAATATTGATTCATCTTCTAAGTTTGTTATCAGTTATGTGCTTAAGAAGAGTTTCCCAATTGAGAGCACTATGTCAACCCCTATGCTGACAAATGAAGAGGTTAGTACATACTGGACTACTATTTTATATCACTTAAATATTTTTCAATCTAACTAACAAACTAATCCAAAACCTTCCAAGAACAAAGTTCTACTCCATCTTTCACCGCCTATGACATGTACAAGTATCCTCAGGTTTGTTGTTCTCTCATATTTTCTATTCATATCTCCATCTAAGACTACATACTATCTCAGGTTTGTTGTTCTCTCATATTTTCTATTCATATCTCCATCTAAGACTACATACTATCTGCTAATGTCAAATCAATTTCAGCGCAACTGTTGACAAAACAGGAACATCCAAAGACGGTACAGCTGGTAACATATCAACTGAAAAAAGGTGAAAGATATTTCACTTCCATGCTTAATCAAATACATGAATATAATCCTAAAATATATTTACAGCAGCTGAACTACAAAGAAAAGCATCGATTTTAGTGAAGATTCCACTGAGGAAACTAGAAAGTATACTGTATTTTATAACACCATGTATATACTGCGTATACCATTTCTCATCATTTTAATATTTTGTGACAAACAAATATCCGCTCAAACCCTCCCTTACTGTACTTCTTTCCCTTTTCAGTAACAAAGAACTTTGATTAACCCCATCCTCAAAAGTCAGAAGGAAGAGTATGTACTACGTTGAACATCCCCCAGAATAACAAAATTTAACTAAAATACTAATTGCAATATGTTATGAACCATTTCATAAAGCATAGTCCTCCAGTCAGCAGTGCCGAATGACCTGGCTCACAAAAAGGGTAATTCTTCTTCACAAAACCAATGTCTAATTAACTACATTACCATGCAAGCAAATCCAATTGTTTAATACTAATACTAATTCATCTTCGAACCAAATTTTACCGGTCAACCCATCCTCCTCGAGCTAAAGACCACATATGATTTGATATAATAACATCCTTTGATTGTTCCAAGTTATTTGTTATTTTGTCAAACATGTTCTGTTATCATCATTGTCATGCCTCTACTTTTCGAAACTAACATGTAAGACATCACGTACCAAAAATGTCATTAAAAAACCGGTTTGCATGTTCAATAAAAAATGGATTTACACAGAAATGCTACTTAACTTTGAAATATTTCTACTTGCATACAAACTATTATTCTTACGGTAGTTCTAAAAGTTTCCGCAGCAACGCGCGGGGTATCATCCAGTAACAGTTTGTTTGTTCACCCAAAAGCCCCATGTCCCAAGTTGGATCCGTCCCTGTCGACGATACGAGTGCTGATGCTGCAGCGGCGCCGGAGGAGGAGAAGAAGAAGAAGAAGATGGCCGGAGCCATATTCGATACGCAGCTCATCATTCGCGAGCCGGTGACGGGCACGGGGGCCGCCAGCCACCGCACGACCACCACCGGGTTCCCCTTCTCGGTGTCGCTGAGCCTCGCCGCGCCGCCGGCGATCTCCCACGTCCACCTGCACCCGATGGCGGCGCCCCACACCCTCAAGCACGGCCTCTCCTCGCTCCTCGCCGCGGACGCCCACCACCTCCTCCTCTGCGTCGTCGTCCCCGTCAAGACCAGGTACTACAGCTACGACCACCCGGAGGAGTTCTTCGTCTACACCGCCGCCTCTGCCCTCACCCCTACGCTGACGCGCCTCCCTGCTTTCCCCGACGGCCGCCAGCGCTCGTCCGGGGACATCGGCATCTTGACCCATGGTGGTGGTGGCTTCACCGTTTCATCTTTGCAGATGTGGATGGTGGGGGAAGGAACAATCACCGTTAAGGAGCTAGAGGAAGGAACCGCAATCATTGAGGAGTTTGCCAAGCTCACCTTACTCCATTGTTCAGGCGGCGACAGGGATAACAACAACAGCAGCAGCAACAGCTGGGTTGTCAAGAAGCTAGCTCTGCCTCCTTTTGACTCAGATTATGGGGGGCATTCTGGACTGATAAGCAAGTGGAGCAGCCAAATCGCCTTCTCCCACGGCGGCAAGGTCTATTGGGCTAGCTACAACATTGGCCTTATCTTCTGTGATGTCTTGGAATCTCTGCCCAAGCTCCAATTGATCAAGTTCCCTTTTCCTGAGAGCGAAATTCAACTCTTGTTCCATGTTAAGACTGACAATTGTGGACCAACTGCGTCCTTCAGGACAGTCGGTGTCTCTGATGGGAAGATCAAGTTCGTAGATGTTGACAAGTGCCGCTCCCGGCCCTCTGCCATCGTTATCAGGGCGTGGACACTGCAAATGCCACAGATGGTATGGAAGTTGGATGATGTGCTCGATGTCAACGGCCTGTGGGGGTCAGCATCCTTCAAGAAATACGGTTTGCATCAGTGGGTACCAGAGTATCCTGTGGTGAGCTTACTAGACCCACACATTGTGCACTTTGTGCTGCGCCAACCTATATACCATGAGCAGGTCTGGATGATCACAGTTGACATGAGGGCCAAGTCAGTTGTGTCGTGCAAGAACTATCCAAACGGTGAGAAGGGGTATGAATACAAGGGGCTGTTGTTCAACCCATATTACATCTCTAGTGAGCTCTCAAAGTAATTACAGTCAGGTAATGAATGATTTCAATGTATTATCACTCATTATTTTTTTGCATATTGTTGTGCATGTCGTTGGTCTTGGTCCTATGACTCTTGTATGGCTTTGATCTATGCTTCGATCTAATCACGTACTTGGTATACCATCTGGCTCAACCTGTGAGGTTGGGTCGTCTAGTTACATAATTTAGGGCTCTGGCCACTCAACCAAGCGCATTCAGCACTCTCCCAACTTACTTCCAATCCAATTTGGTCACTGCTAGTGATATCCTATCCCATTGTCGCTCTCAACAATTCCGTCATGACAATAGGTCTTCCATACCCCTGGATTTCAGGAACTCAACTATGGGAACATAAGTTAGTCATGAAAACAGCTGTGCCACATTCTAGAACAAGTCCATAAACGACCATGCAAGTGTTAATCGATCAAAGTCATTTTAAGCATCCTCTTTTGGTAAGACAGCACCTGCATTGAAATTTTGGTGCTAGCTTTAGTCCGGCTTGTAAATCAAACTGGTTGACAGCTTAATCATAACCTGTTAAATTCTAAATTTGGAAGAACATGTAAACCTTTTCTTCGGTGAGCCTCACAGAAAGTTATAGCAAAACACTGCTTCTATTCTTCCAAGTTTTTAATCAATGGTTGTCAAGTAAATTCTTAGCCTGCTAGAAGGCTCGCTTTTAGAATTACAATTGCTATCCTGAAATCTACATGTGGGTTGTCATAGCTCAAGATTACGGAGAATAGTTCATTTGAAGATTGTTGCCTTAGTACCTTGTCCCGTCTTATTGGCTATTGCTTTTGCTTAGATGGGGATATTCTGATACACGGTCAACACTCAACACTAATGGTTCGCCTGGACAAGTTATAGAACATCCTTCTCAATATTTGAAGCACTTTGTTTACATATTAGTTGAATTTGGAATTTACAATCATTTAGAGAAAAATTTAGAGTTACAGTTAGAAGTAATTTATTATAAGTACTTGGTTACATGTAGAGGGGAAAATGAAACACTGGATCCCATCTTCTGTCCTGCAACATATAAGCGGCTATGAACATTTGAATTTTAAAACCTGATTTTGATGTTTGTATCATCGATTTTTTTTTCAAGCATTGGCTTTTAAATCGCTAAGAACACATATAAAAATTTTACCCATAAATTATTTATAGTCTACACTATGAACTTCATGTTGGGGGAAAAAGTGATGCACTGTCTGATGCTTTATTGAAGTCTGCACTCTGAACTTCAGGTTAGGATGACAGCAAGTGTGGCAGTAAATAGGACTGAAGACATCGAATCCAATTTCATGTTTCCTGACTGTCCACTATCAAGATGATCATGTGGGCTTTGGTGCTGTGAGATTTTTAGATATGCCTTTGCTGCCACAGTTTGAACTGTATTATTGGATGGAGCATTCCAAGATTTGTTGTTTGTGCTTTCTATTTCGATTGTCTTCATAGAAGTTTAGGCCCTTCTAGTAAGGTTATTATATATTTTACTTTTACTGTTTTTAAGCAGTTGGCTTTAAGACACATGTCCCAGGGTGAAATCCTAACTTCAGTCCACACAATGGGAAAAAAGATACTAAAATCTAGCTTTGACCTATTGGTGCAAGAGTGGTTTATATGGCTTTAAAAGCCAATGAAAAAGAACTGTCTGTTTACACTTTGTTTTCTTTTCTTTTTTTACTTAGGAGGTGGCTGATAAGCCCAAAGAGAGGACATTTTCGCTGGGCCAAAGAGAGGACATTTGAAGAGGAAAATTGAGATATATAGTGAGTTTTTGGAGAAAAATTTAGATATGTACAAAAGTACAAGGCCATTACTAGATTACTTTAATCTGGCATCCTTAGGACATATGAACAATGTCTAACGCAATTCCTATCTTCATTTATGTCACTAGGATGCAACCATAGAAACGATAATGTCTATCTTCGTTTATGGCGCAATTTATATTTTCTAATATGTTTAGAACTCTAATTCCTTTTTCACTTCCTCTTACTTCTCACAATCGATCATGTTTGTTTAGAAAGTGTGTTGAAGACATTCTTCTCTAATTCCTTTTCTATTTTCTCTCATTTCTCATAATAGATTATATTTGTCTAGAACTCTAATTCCTTCTTTTTTTCCTCTTCTCAAAATCGATCATACTATTTGTTTAGAAAGTGTGTTGAAGATATTTTCTCTATCTCAATGCAGTGTCTTCCTTCTTAGGTTTTGTGTTTAAACTGCAAAAACGTTTCCGTGAGGACGTCCCACGTGCGCCATATCAGATGCATTAATCTTAGAAGATTGTTCTATTCCTTTCCTCCAAATTACAAAATCATATATGATTCAACCAAAAAATTTTTTGAATGACAGTGCGAAGTTCATACTGATAGAGCAGAAAAAAATTACAAGATTACAACCCTGGAAGGCCGTAACCAGGAAAAAAAAGTATACCATCACCCACACACCGACAGCGCCAAACACAAACCCAAGAGGAGGCTAGCACCGGACCGGCCGTCGCTAAGCGTGACCGACCACCGCTATGTCAACAAAGGAACTACAACAGGGAACGCCCAAAACCCAACCCTTACACCTGACACAAAACCCGCTCTATCCACATATAAGGGATTCAGGGTGAGAGAGAAGATGGAACCGCTCTCCCCCCTAGCCCCCCGACACGGCCAGCTTGTATAAACTAGGACGTCGATACGAGAGGAAGAGACTCTAAAGTGAGCTCGCAATAGTTATTTGGGTGGCTTTGGCAAGGGTGCTGCCATGACGACATCTCTAGGGAGAGAAACGACGAAGGCATCGCCGCCGTCGTCCGTCAAGTCACAAGAACCTTAACTGAGCTTTCACCCGGCAACCCCACTAGAGGGGGTGAGATGCCAGAGCGCCATCATTGCCGGCCCGGCCAAAGCCGGGCTGGGTTTTCACCCGCCATCCACCGCCAGCTTATCCCCGATGACGCACCGATGCTCCACTGCCATCTAACCTCCGCCGGCGCGTGAGCAACACTGCACCGACGCCCCTCCCACCGGCCAGCCTATGCCTGCCACCACCGTGCGCCGACCACTGCCTCCGCCGACCACACCACAAATGGCACCACCATTGCCGCTACTGGCCAAGCCTCGTGCCACGGCCAACCCCGCCGCCCCGCTGCCAGCGCCTCGTCGGCCTACGCAGCCTCTGGCCATGCCGCGCCTCCACGCCTCCTCGCGCCGCGGTCCCCACGCCAGTCACCGCCGCCTTCAGCCGCTGCTGTCGCCGGCCAACCAACCACCCACTGGCACCGCCGGCCATCTGCTCCCGTCGCCACGGGCTCCGCGCCGCCGTCACCGCAAGCATCGTGCCACCGCCGCCACGGCCACCGCGCCACCGCCGCCGTGACCTCCGCGCCGTCGTCGCCACAGCAGGCCTCATCCTCGTCCGATCTAGCCACTAGGGGGCCAGATCCTCCTCCGTGCGCCGGATCCGCCTCGCCGTCGCCATCCCTGCTGCCATCACCATCCTCGCCACCGTCGCCATCCCCTCCGCCAGCCGCCGGCCGTGCCAGCCCTCGCCCCTACCGCTGCTGTCGCCATCCCCGCCACCGTCGCCGTCCCCGTCCCCGCCGCCAGCCGCTAGATCCAGCCGGAGCGGCGCGGACTTGGCGGTCACCGCCGCCGCCGCCCAGGGGGTTCCCCTAGCCGGAGCGGTGCGGATTTGGTGGTCACTGCCGCCGCCGCCGCCACCGCCTAGGGGGCTCCCCTGGCCGCCCAGGAAACGAGAAGCGAGGAGCCCCGCCGCCGCCGTCCTTGTGGCCGCTCAGGCGGCGGCGAGGCGGAGGAGGAAGATGGGGGAGAGGGGGTGGCCGGGTCATCGCCTCCCGAGCCGCCCTTGGGGGAGGGCGACGCGAGAGCCATTTGTCTCAAATCCGCAACGGGCATTCAAAGTATGGTTCTCCCCGTCTATACTGCTCCTACCACATAGATAATTCAAATGCAAAAATGAGACCTGAGTCTGAATTCAAGTTTGGCATATAAAACATCCTGCCAAGTTGACCTATGGCATCCGCAGATGAGCATGTCACAACTCACAACATCGAGCATGAGTCCAATTCATTATGGCCATTCAAGCATTCATCCTATGGAGATGAAGAAATGATCTACCTCTTCTTCCATTTTTCTATGCTTACAACAAATATACTTCTCTTGTGGTCCATTTGCCAAGATGAAACAATATGAAAGTTGAGTGATAAAAATGTTTCGTGCAGCTTTGTCAGAAAGCATGAACCAGGGTTTACAAAAAATGGTATTCTGTCTTGGGACTCCAGCTTACAGTATCAGATCGTCGCATCACCAAAAGATACCACCCTCATCTCGAACAGGCAATCATCAAAAGACAGACCTACGACTATCTCCAGAAACAAAACACAGCAAGGAAGCAGACTTAAGAGCTACAGAAAGGCGAAGCAAATGTCCTTCAAGTTTCTTCAGCAGCTTTCTTCACCCTGTTCCAACAATGTCATGCAATCATCTTTTGATTGGTCCACTTCTGAGGCCACTTCGCGGGAGTGAGAGGTTTTCACTGTTGCAGGAGGAACACTTGTAAGCAAAGATCAAAAATAGTGTCACTACAAATATGTTATAGAACATATTGTTTTCTTAGGAACATCTTTTATTTCGTGCACATGGAAAAAAAAGATTGTTGATGAACGATAACTTACATGTACACAGGTTAGTTGTTCTGTCCACAAATCAACCTAGAAAGAGTTATTTTCTTGTACATCTGCAAACCTGAAATGGAAATAGAATTAGATATTCTAGTTTATACACAGTTTCACAAAAATTATAAGGACCAGGTAAGCACCATCTGTTTAAATTCCCAATGTTGTTTTGTAGCAACGTCCAGACAATATCAGCTAGAAAATCTTTGAAGACTATCTCCAATAGATAGTCCATATCTTCAGTTGTAAACCTTCTTGGATCTGAGGTCTATAAAAGAAAATAAAAAAAAGTGAGAATAAACATAACTACATGGAAGAATAACAGATGATGATAATTAAATGAGAAAAGAAACTCACATTGAAGTTCTCTATCCCATGAGTTAACCAATTTCGAATGAACTTGAAGCATTCACTTGACGACTTCTTGTAACTTCTGTTATAGGTAGGTGAGAAAGCAGCTTCCTGTTTAGCAAGTAGTGTCCAATCTCTATTCATCAAAATTTGATCAATGGCAGACTGAATATTTTTTGCATTGGGAGGTAATAATCCATCGATTTCACGTTTCATCTCCCACAATAAGGAGGAACGTGTTGAATATGTCATCAATGATGGATGAACTCTTAAGAACAATTGAAAAGTATTGCTCTTTGCTGAAGTAACATTAGCATTCTTCATCTTACTGCATAAATGACTGAGGTATAAAGGATGTCCCTTGTTGAGCTCCAACATATCCAGGAACAGTTTTGAAATTTTCTTATAGTCCTCACAGACGCTAGTTTCATCTAAATCTTTGACAGCATGTTGTGAAACTTCCATACAACCATCAACCATCCTAAATGTTTCTAAAGAAATTGATCCGTTCCAACTCTTATCCGCATCATGTGCCTTGTGTACGTGATGCAATCCCATTACATATACGGATGGCTAAAGGTTGCATAACTAACTTAACCACCTGTCGCATTCCTTTTTGCCCCGGATATCTTACAAGCACTTCTCTTACAAGTCTGTTAGAGTATAGATTCTTCCCATGAGACATTGTAATCCAACACACGCTGTTGCTTGCAATAAATTCCCGCAGTGATTGATTTCTATAAAATGTTAATAAGTCACACATTAGAGGTTAATAACAATATTGCTTGTTACATGACAAAAAGATTAGAACAATTGCGAAAAAAAGGTTAGTCCTCAAAAATAAGAATAACTAAGAGGATAAACTAGAGTTGTTCCAAACAAAAAGGTAATACTGAGAGAAAGAAGTTACACACCCCTTGTCTGGACAACCTCCACGTAGTCGTACGTGCAACTCAAATGTTATCAGTGAAACTACAAGCCCAAGTTCTCGAAGAGTACTTTCGGGTTCAAGCTTACGGCCCAAATAAGTCAGATAAAAACTTTCCCGAGATAGTGAAATTCGCTTCTCGATCATCTGTGATAACTGTTTGATTTTATCATCTGGACTTGCATCAAGATAAAACCAGGAATTTGGATAAGAAACTCTGATTTTGGTTCTAAAATCCTGCAGACCCAAAAATACATCTGTAAGAAGATGTCATGCAAAATCCATGGTATTAAACTTAAACTTTGAGTAATTTCACAAAACTACAGTTATAATGCAAAATCTATGAAAGAATTACTCTTTCAAAAGTAGTTTCACAAAAAAAACCTTTTTAGTTGAAAACCATTTCATAACACAGTACTTTCAGCTGCATGCTCGTTAAAACTGTAATTATGTGAATTGGGTTGTATCTGAAACTATACTGATGTACAGGAAGTCAGGAACAAACCAGGAGCCTTTGGCTGTTGGCGCATACAGTTTCATGTTTTCGTCCGCATACAGTTTTTGTGCATCCATTGTATCTTTCTGTTATAGACATAACTCCAAATGGAGTATGGAGGGAATAAGTTATAATTCCAAATGGCACTGGTGCTTAGAACAGAACTGAGGGGTAATTAAGTGTGTTACCTTCATGCATATCACCACCTTGATGCATGTCACCAAGGGAACTGTTTCCTGTAGTGACCTGAACAGCATTATTCAGCTACAAAATAAGAGCAAAATAAATTAGAGGCACAAAAGAACAATTAGTTTACTAGATTGCCATTTGGTCATCAGAAAACACTAAATCTTACGAGAAACAGTAGTTTAAATACAACTTTCTTACCTTACGGAGATCTTTTACTTCCTTGAAGTATAGCCCCTGCTTGAGTGACCTCTTAATCTTAGCATCAGTCAAACCCATTTCCTCTGGATTAGCAATCAATAGGCTCATAAGTCACAGTTTCCAATTCCTTACTCTGAATAAAGCATTTTCCTTTAACTGGAACACACAAAATGTAAAATCTCACCATGGTTCGTGACATACACCCCTATATGAAATTTATTGGCTATCATCCTTAGGCAATACATCATCTCTAGTGTCTTTATCTGCAATTACATAGCCATGACTTTAAGCATGCAGATAAAATGGTAATTTCCAACTAACATACAGCTACCAGAAAAGAATTTAATTGCTAGAATACCTGACATCCATCAAACGCACAGCCATTACAGAGTTCTGTATTGAACAATGTTGTCACCGAATTGATTATCTATATGTAAGAACAAAATACCACATGAGAATAAATGAGGGAGAAAATATCCAGTGGAGGCCATCAGATATATATTTATATAAGTCAAAACATGTGAAAACCGGACCTATAACTTTTCTAAATTCATGACAAAAAATCCTAAAGATAGGTCTAGTCATCAAATACATTACCAGAAAATTTCAAGTCAAAACTCAAACTTCATTTGGTAGGAACAAAATGAATTTGAGTTTTGACTTGAGATTTGGTGGTAATTTACTTCATGCCTATACCTATCTCTAGGATATTTTTTTTCATGATTTTAGAAAACCTCTAGATTTAATTTTCATGGGTTTACACTTATTTGATGGTTTTCACCTAATATTCCCCTAAATGAGATGTGTAACTTATCAATATAGATTTACTTTGTGAACCCATGCGTACCAGCATCTTAAATGGTTCCTTTTCCATCTTGGATTGAAGATCAGACAACAAGGCCTCCATGTCTTCATAGGTGTATGCACTCGCATATACCGTCTTAAGAAATGGATAAAGAATGTAAGAGGCAGAAATATGTTCGTGCATTAGTCCAGAAATGGAATGTAAGAATAAAAAGAATGGAGGGAATATACTACATTTTGGATAACAGGAGTGGCTTCAACACCCAATCGCTCAGCAATTTTGACTAATTTTTCAGGGTCACTGGAAACTCTATTAAGGAAACAGTTTTAGAAGAATAGGGATGCAAATGAATTCACAAAATGAAACAGCGAGACGTATAACTCAGCATTTCAAAAGATACAACGTGCCCTCTGTGTCAATGTAGGCAATTTTGCCTGTAGCCTCATGCGTTCCGGTAGGAAGCTGTAGTTCATTAGGTAAAATAAGAAATATATCCTCACGCGTTCCAATAGAAAGCTGTGGTTTGGGAAACTAACCTGTGACGTTACACATATGGTGTGAGCCAACTCTGTCTTTTGTAACCTGCCAGAAAAACTATAAAACACATATTCTAAATACATCAATCAGCAATTATGGATACACATTCATGGGGAAAAAAGAGCAAATTTTATAATGGGCCACATATTCTAAATACAACAAAGGAAGCGGAACACACCTGCTGGCATGTCCATCTGTGAAATCGGACGCAACTCCTCCTCCAATTTTTTTTGAAAAATAATGTTAGTGCGTCATATATAATGGATCATGAAGTTAAAAAAATAAAGTAGTCCCCTCGAAAAAAGAAGTTAAAAACAAGTATAGATATCTTCATACCTAAAAGCTCATGAAGTGACGTGCTACTGGGTGAAATCCAGACCACACTATTCAGCTTCAAAACAAAACCAAAAAAATGAGTATACGGCCGGGTGGTAAATCAAACTAGTGCAATCAATCAAACCAATATCCTTACTTTGAACAGAATATCAGTTCTGTCTTTAAGCCGGTCTCTCACCATGTTTACTCCATCTGAAAAAAAAAAATTTCAGGTTGAGCTTCTCTCTCTCTCTTTGAATCGAACATGTATACCAAATGCAAACAGGGGGGAAAGCAGAAGGCACGCGCGCATACACAACCACGAGCAGCCAAGAAATAGCCAAACGAGAGAGATCGAAGAGAAGGACATATACATTTTGAATCAGGGTCCGGGCACTCTACCCTCGCGCCCACCTCGTGCTCCACAGGCACCGGCGGCATCGGCGCGTCTCCGATCGTCTCGTCACCGATCGAACGCCTGCAATCGGATCGAAGGGGTTGGTTAGTTGCGGCGGAAACGCCAGTGGAGATGGAGCCATGGAGGGAGGAAGGGAGGGAGGGAGGAAGTGGAAGAGAGCACCTGCACCGCTGCACAACAGCACGAGCACGGCGAGGTCGAGAGATGAAACTCGAGCCGGACTTGGGGAAGAAAGCCGAAGAAACCGAGAAATATATTCGCGGACGCTCGGATATGTGTAGCTTCCCAGGTGGATGTAGCGCTTCTTGTATTCTGTACGGTCATCAGGACCTGGGTACATTTTTTTCGCACTAATTGCTACAGCGCCCAACAGAGGGACACCTGATACGTACCCCATATCCTTCGCGTCTTTCCCATGGGCTCGGAATTCGGCCCAGCGCTATGAATGGTAGCCCATTAGTTTTTGGCAAATCCTATCGAGATTGCTCGGAAAAAGTATACTTTGACTCCCTCAACTGTGACCTGAGTATGATTCATGACCTCCAACCACAAAACCGGGTATATCGACTCCTCCAACTATTAAAAGACTGTTGCAAACTATATCCCTGGGTGGTTTTGGAAGCGGTTTAGGCTGACATAACGTCCACGTGGCGGTGTTGACCCAGTCTTCGTCCTGCGTGTCCTCAACGTGTCGCTTACGTGGCATTAGAGTAAAAAAAATTGTGGGACCAACATATCATTCACACACAAAAAAAAATAGTGGAACCCACCGACATGGGGCCCACATTTCATCCTCACCTCTCCCCCTCTCTCTCTCATTTTTGTCTCTCTTACATTCCATCAGCCGGCCGAAACACGAAGCACGAAGGGAGAGGTGACGATGGCCGGCGGAAGCACGAAGCACGAGCTCCTCCCCGAAGCCGCAGTCAGGGGAGGGAGGAGGAAGAAGGCGGCGGCGCGTGGACGGCCGACGAGCTACTTAGCTTATCTAAAACCATATCGGGAACAGTGAAAGCATATGCAAGCATGCTCAGCATGCATATGCATCGATCGAGCACGGCTAGCTCCCGTGGCCACGACGACCGCGTGGTTAAAGCCAAAGCACGGCTAGCACTTCCCCCGGCAGGCGGACGGCCGGTGAGCTCCACCCCCATGCGCGGACGCCGGCGAGCTCCTCCCCGGCACACGGACGGCCGTCGAGTTCCTCCCCAGGCGCACGGCCGGCCGGCAAGCTCTACCCCCGCGCGTGGACGCCGGCGAGCTTCTCCCCCGGCGCGCGGACGGCAGGCTAGCTCCACACCCGCGCGTGGACGCCGGCGAGCTCCTCCCCGGAGCGCGGAAGGCAGGCGAGCTCCTCTCCCGCGCGCGGACGCCGGCGAGCTCCTCCCCACGCGCGGATGCCGGCGAGTGTTAGCAGTAATCTTGTGTGCCACGGTTAGTTAGTTGATTAGTTATCTGCATGTTTCCGTTTTTTTTCTGAATAAACGCATGAGCTCACGTGTTGTGTGATAGCCATCGTGTGGAGTCTGTTATGAGGGTATCCGAGTTTAGCTCGTTGCCCGCGTCTTGTGCTGGGAGCTCGGATCACGTCGTGTGGTTGTGGGGATGGACGCAGCTAGAGCATGGCGTGAGAAGTGGTCTTGGTGGTTAGTTGTTTCCGTTGTATTCGTTCCTTTATATATGGAAGTAAACAGAAAAGCAGCTGAGTAAAGCGCTGCACAAAATTTGCTCTGTTTCCTCTGTTCTGCGAATTTGCAGGTTTAGCCACAGTACGCGTGCGTTGTGTTCGTCTGGTTTCCTGCTAGCGATCGCTGGGGAAATTCCTAACAATTGGTATCAGAGCACGGTTTAGGAAGTGGACTCGTGACCGCGCATTGGAAGGCGTCTTCATGCCGCGTCGTCGCTCGTCGTCACCGATCGTGCGCACTCCTCATGACTCCGGCGGCCGCGCCACGGGCAGCGGCGGGGGTGACCGCGGGCTGGTGATCCACCGCGTGGTGAAAGAAGGAGGCGGCTCGGTGAACTACCCGCTGCTGACCAAGACCAACTACAACGACTGGGCGCTACTGATGAAGATCAAGCTGCAGGCTCGCTGCCTGTGGGCGGCGATCAAGCCCGACGGCGTGGACGTCCCTCTGCATGAGGACCGGATGGCTCTTGACGCTATCTGCAGTGCCGTGCCGCCGGAGATGATTGGCACCCTGGCGACCAAAGCGTCGGCCCGGGAAGCCTGGGAATGCATCAAGACAATGCGAGTCGGCAACGACCGGATTCGCAAGGCGAGTGCACAGAAAGTGCGCGCTGAGTATGAATCGCTTGCGTTCCGCGGTGACGAGACCGTGGAAGATTTCGCTCTACGGCTCACAACCATCGTCAACCAGCTTGCAACCCTCGGTGATCCTGAACCTGCTGATAAAGTCGTCGAAAAGTACCTTCGGGTAGCTCGTCCCAGGTTCAATCAACTCATCTTGTCTATTGAAACTCTTCTCGATATCTCTACTCTGTCCATGGAGGAAGTTACTGGCAGACTGAAAGCCGCTGAGGATTCTGGGCAATCCTCGTCGCACACCGCCGGTGGGAAGCTGTACCTAACTGAGGAGGAGTGGGCTGAACGTCAGAAGAAGAAGGATCAAGAGGCAAAGCGGGGTGACTCGGGCGGCTCTGGCGGCCGCGGCAAGCGCCGTGGCGGGAGAGGGCGCACTGGTGGCGGCGGGACTGCGAGCCCCGAGAGCACGAACTCTGGTTCGGCGCGCAAGGGAGACAAATGCCGAAATTGCGGCAAACTTGGGCACTGGGCGAAGGACTGCAGGAGCAAGTCCAAGCGCGAAGAACAGGCTCACGTCGCCCAGGAGGATGAAGAAGAGCACACCTTGATGTTGCTCACCGGCGGCCGCGTTGACACGGTCGACGCGGCGGCGCCGGAGGGCGACACGCCCACACCGCCCCACCAAGCCGTGGTGGAACTCGTGGAGATGAAAGTATTTGCAGCGCTCGACGACGCGGCTGACCATGATCCCGGGCGCTGGATTATGGATTCCGGCGCGTCAAACCATATGACGGGCAGCAGGATGGCGTTCGCCGACCTCGACACGAACATCACCGGGAACGTGCGACTCGGCGATGGATCCGTGGTCCGGATCGCAGGACGGGGCACAATTCTCTTTGCCTGCAAGAATGGTGAGCACCGCACTCTGTCGAACACCTATTATCTTCCCCGTCTTGCTGCCAATATTATCAGCATTGGGCAATTGGATGAGACCGGCTTCAAAGTGCTGGCGGAGGATGGCATCATGCGGGTCTGGGATGAGCAGCGGCGTCTGCTTGCCCGGATCCCTCGCACCCCAGGGCGACTGTACATGCTTGACATCAACCTGGCGCGCCCTGTCTGTTTGGCGGCACACGCCGACGAAGACGCGTGGCGCTGGCATGCTCGCCTCGGGCACATAAACTTCAGGGCGCTCTGCAAGATGGGCAAGGAGGAGCTGGTACGTGGTCTACCATGTTTGTCGCAGGTTGATCAGGTCTGTGAGGCCTGTCTCGCCGGGAAACACCGGAGGTCGCCGTTCCCGCGGCAGGCACTTTGCCGGTCTGACGAGCCGCTGGCGCTGCTACATGGAGATCTCTGTGGACCGATCACGCCGGCGACACCCAGTGGCAACCGCTATTTCCTTCTACTCGTCGACGACTACAGCCGGTACATGTGGGTCGCCCTCCTCTCCACCAAAGATGCGGCGCCGGCTGCCATCAAGCGTATTCAGGCGGCGGCAGAAAGGAAGAGTGGACGCAAGCTCCGCGCGTTGCGGACGGATCGCGGGGGAGAATTCACGTCTACACAGTTCGCCGAGTACTGCGCCGAGCTGGGAATGCGGCGCGAGCTCATGGCGCCCTACTCTCCGCAACAGAACGGCGTTGTCGAGCGGCGAAACCAATCCGTGGTGGGCACGGCGCGGAGTATGCTCAAGGCGAAGGGGCTGCCAGGTATGTTTTGGGGAGAGGCGATAAATACCGCCGTGTATCTGCTCAACAGGTCGTCGTCCAAGGGTATCGGCGGCAAGACCCCGTACGCGCTGTGGAATGGCGTTCCGCCGGCCGTGCACCATCTGCGCACGTTTGGGTGTGTGGCACACGTGAAGACGACCACCCCGAACCTGAAGAAACTGGATGACAGGAGTCGTCCAATGATCTTTGTCGGCTACGAGCCGGGGTCCAAGGCGTATCGCGCCTATGATCCGGCTACTCGGCGTGTTCACATCTCCCGTGACATCGTCTTCGACGAAGCGGCCTAGTGGGACTGGGATGCTGAGGCGGCCGCTGATCTCGACACCGACTTCATCGTTGAGTACACCACGGTGTACCATCCTGGCTCGCTGTCAGGAACACGCCAAGATGCTGGGGAGCCGCCTGCTCGATCTTCATCATCGCCGCGAACGCCATCAGACTCACCGACAGCCGGCCGAACACCTTCGGTGCATGGCGATGCGCCGGCGGTTGAATTTGTGTCGCCACCAACTGGAGCAGCTGCTAATCTTGATGCAGACCACGATGACGCACCACTCCGTTTCCGCACGATGGACAATGTGCTGGGGCCGGCCATGCTGCCAGGTCTCGCTAATCGTGAGGTCCAGGAAGAGCTGATGATGGTGAGCGGAGAAGAACCGGCAACGTTCGCTCAAGCTGAACGCGACGAGGATTGGCGTCGGGCAATGCTCGATGAAATCTCTTCGATAGAGGAGAACAAGACCTGGAGGCTCGTCGATCTGCCTTCGGGACATCGGCCAATTGGGCTGAAATGGGTGTATAAACTGAAGAAAGATGCTCAGGGCGTCGTCGTCAAACACAAGGCGAGATTGGTGGCAAAGGGCTACGTGCAGAGGGCTGGAATTGACTTTGATGAGGTATTCGCTCCTGTTGCTCGTCTTGATTCTGTTCGTTTGTTGCTCGCTCTCGCTGCGCAGGAAGGTTGGATGGTGCATCATATGGACGTTAAATTAGCGTTCCTCAATGGGGAACTGATTGAGGAGGTGTATGTTGTTCAGCCACCGGGGTTTGAGATCGATGGACAGGAGAACAAGGTTTACAGGCTTGATAAGGCGCTGTATGGTCTTCGCCAAGCACCCAGAGCTTGGAACACCAAGCTAGACTGCACACTAAAGAAACTTGGCTTCAAGCAGAGCCCGTTGGAGCATGGGCTGTACGCGCGCGGCGATGGCAGTGGGCGACTGCTCGTCGGTGTGTATGTGGATGATCTGGTAATTGTCGGGGGTGACAGTGGCATGATCAAGGGATTCAAAGAGCAGATGAAGGCTGAATTTAAGATGAGTGATCTTGGTCCTTTGAGTTTTTATCTTGGGATCGAGGTACATCAAGAAGCTGGAATCATCACTTTAAAGCAAGCAGCGTATGCGTCGCGTATTGTGGAGAAGGCTGGGCTCACCGGCTGCAACCCCTGTGCAACACCGATGGAACCACGTCTAAAGCTGAGCAAGGAAAGTGCAGGATCGCTAGTTGATGCGACAGAATACAGAAGTCTAGTGGGAAGCTTGCGCTATCTGGTGAACACCCGACCAGACCTTGCATATTCGGTTGGTTATGTCAGTCGTTTCATGGAGAAACCCACGGACGAACACTTGGCGGCAGTGAAGCGCATCATAAGGTATGTTGCTGGTACCATTCATCTTGGGTGCCGCTATGTGAAGGAAGGTGAAGGAGGACTGCAGGGTTACAGTGACAGTGATATGGTTGGAGACATTGACACTCGCAAGAGCACCACAGGAGTAATTTTCTTTCTCGGCAAAAATCCTGTTAGCTGCCAGTCTCAAAAACAGAGAGTTGTAGCACTCTCCTCCTGTGAATCTGAGTATATTGCAGCTGCAACAGCTGCATGCCAGGGCATTTGGCTTGCCCGGCTCCTCGGTGACCTCAGGAATGCAGCAACTGAAGTCGTCGATCTCAGGGTGGACAACCAATCCGCTCTGGCCCTGATGAAGAACCCTATTTTTCACGATCGAAGTAAGCACATTCAAACAAAATTTCATTTCATTCGTGAAGCCGTGGAGAATGGGGAAATCACACCGAGTTACATCGGCACAGAAGGGCAACTTGCAGATATCCTGACGAAGCCGCTTTCTCGAATCAAGTTTCAGGAGCTGCGGGAACAAATTGGTATGTTTCCTGTATAATCGGCACATCAAGCTTAGGGAGAGTTTTGTTAGCAGTAATCTTGTGTGCCACGGTTAGTTAGTTGATTAGTTATCTGCATGTTTCCGTTTTTTTTCTGAATAAACGCATGAGCTCACGTGTTGTGTGATAGCCATCGTGTGGAGTCTGTTATGAGGGTATCCGAGTTTAGCTTGTTGCCCGCGTCTTGTGCTGGGAGCTCGGATCACGTCGTGTGGTTGTGGGGATGGACGCAGCTAGAGCATGGCGTGAGAAGTGGTCTTGGTGGTTAGTTGTTTCCGTTGTATTCGTTCCTTTATATATGGAAGTAAACAGAAAAGCAGCTGAGTAAAGTGCTGCACAAAATTTGCTCTGTTTCCTCTGTTCTGCGAATTTGCAGGTTTAGCCACAGTACGCGTGCGTTGTGTTCGTCTGGTTTCCTGCTAGCGATCGCTGGGGAAATTCCTAACAGCGAGCTTGCGGGACGGCCAGCGGGCTCCTCCCCCGCGTGTGGACGGCCGGCGAGCTCCTCACCCGCGTGTGGACGGCCGGCGAGCTCCTCTCCTACGTGCGGACACCGGCGAGCTCCTCCCCCTGCGCACGGACGACCGGCGAGCTCGCGGGACGGCCGGCGGGCTCTTTCCCCGCGTGTGGACGGTCGGCGAGCTCCTCCCCAGTGCGCCGTTGCCGTCGCCGCCGCCCCGCGCTCTAGTGTTGGAAGGTGATGAGTGGAAAAGATGAAAGAGAGAGAGGAGAGGTGAGGATGACATATGGGGCCCACATGTCTGTGGTCCCACTATTTTCTTTTTGTGTGAATGACATATCGGCCCCACAATTTTGTTTATTACTCTTGTGCCAGATAAGCGACACGGCGACGACACGCGGGACGAAGACCGGGTCAACACCACCACGTGGGCGTCACGTCAACCAAAACCGCTTCCAAAACTACATAGGGATATAGTTTGCATCGGTTTTGATAGTTGGAGGAGTCAATATACCCGGTTTTGTGGTTGGAGGTCATGAATCATACTCAGACCATAGTTGAGGGAGTCAAAGTATACTTTTTCTAGATTGCTCAGTCTCAAGCGCCCGATGGGGAAAAAGGAAAAAGTACATCAAAGGTCCCTCAACTTGACATCAAAGATACAAAATCATCCTCCAACCGCAAAACCAGGTACGGGACGTCCCTTAACTGTCAAAACCGGGTAAATTTCATCCCAAGGCAGTATTGGACCTGGTTTTGTCCGACGTGGCAAGTTGACCGTGGTCTTTGGCGTTGAGTCAGCACGGGTTAGTTAGGACCACGTGCTCACTGTGACTCCGCTCACTCGCTCAGTGCTCACTCCTAAATTTCATCCCAAGGCAGTATTGGACCTGGTTTTGTCCGACGTGGCAAGTTGACCGTGGTCTTTGGCGTTGAGTCAGCACGGGTTAGTTAGGACCCCGTGTCCACTGTGACTCCGCACACTCGCTCAGTGCTCACTCCTCTCTCTCCCGAAACCCTAGATTGACTGGGGCGATGCGGTTGGCGACAACGGTGTACGATTTGGAGGCGGGGGTGGCAGAGGGGGCTGGCGACTTGGTGACCGGCTTAGAGCTCAAAGTGGCCGCCGACAACCTTGAGCGGGGGTGGCAGAGGGCGCTGGCGACTTGGTGACCGGCTTAGAGCTCGGAGTGGCCGCCGACAACCTTGAGCTTGGCGTGAAGCTGGCATAGTTATTGGGACCGGACCGGACCGGCAGTCCGACCGGAAAAAACCGAAACCAGGGGCGCTGGTGGGGACCTGAGGAGAAGAGGCGCTGGTGGGATGGAGAGAAGAAAATATGCAATAAAATGTTGTGGGGTGGGATTCGAACCCTCAACCTCCTCCTTTCCTACGAGGAACCCCACCACTGAGCTATGTTGGGTGTGGTGATAATAGTGCATATCTCAGGCTATATGAACCGTGTTGAGCCGACGGTTTAGCCGGTTGAACCAATCAAACTGTGAACCGAGGCTACGACCGGCTCAATGTCCGGTCCGGTTCTAATAACTATGGAAGCTAGGCGTGGTTTAGGCGTGGCAGGCCACCTTGGGGGAGTCGGCGCTCCGTGGGGCGGCTGGCGGGGGTATCGTCGGCAAGGATTCCCCCGCAATCGGAAGTCTGACCCGATTGGCAGGTATTCTCTTTCCTCTTTGTGGTTGCATGGTATCAATGGGATGCGGGGAGAACAATATTTAATCTTGTTAGATGGCTTTTGGATCTAGGATTTGGTGGAAGTTGGGAGTTATTTAGTCAGTGATGTACTTGATTAGGGATTTTTTATTCTATCTTTTGGGGAAAAGTTGGGATTTGGACTTGATATGCCTATGTAGGACAGATTGAATAACCCTAAGTCATTCTTTTATGTTGTTCTGCATGAAGGGGATGGACTTGTTGGACACTCTTGTAGTTAGGTTTCATATGAAGGGGGTATTCATTTTAGATGGGACTAAGAAGAAATATTGTGGTGGATCTGAGGCCCTGTCTTATATAGATAGAGACAAAGTATCATTGCCCGAGTTATTTGGACACCTACGTGATCATTGTAGTGTGATGTCTAGGACTTTGTTGCACTGGTTGTTTCCTGGTAGAGATTTGCAAACAGGTCTTCGTGCTCTTTCGAATGACAAGGCTTGCAAATTGATGTGTGATTGTACTGGAGAATTGGATGTGGCATATATCTATGTTGAAGAACCAGAAATTGTTGATTTATGTGATGGGTCAGCTGATAACAGTAATTATGAGGCAGACATGGAATTAAAAGTGGACAGTGAAGAGGAGTATGTAAACATGGATGTTGAAGTTGATGTTGGTGAGGCTACTGGTAGTGGGTGCAAGGGTAAAGCGGTTGAAGAACATGGTGAGGCTAGTGGTAGTGGATCTAGGGCAGAATAGTTCAAAAAGTTGCTGAGGCTGGTTGTAGTGGATCTAAGGGCAAAGCAGTTGAAGATAAGAGGATTGTGCTATACCATGATGACACAACACCCATTGCAAACCAGCCACCCTCTGATAGTGAAGCTAACAATGATTACATTTCAAGGGATGATGCCCAATTAGATGATGATGAGGAGGCAATAGAGATTAGGGATGGCAATTTCCCCTATGGGGCCGGGTCCCCTGCAGGGACCCGCCCCTACGAGGACGGGGACGAGTGACATTTTTGCCCCGCGGAGAGTCGGGGCCAGGGCCCAGCATTTGGGCGAGTGAGAGGCCGGGGGAGACATTCCTCCTGCGGGTGACCCGCAGGGACTCGGGGGTATATTACCCCTCAATATGTAGCCCATTATAGATTTGCAGGCCCAAAAAGCCCATCTAAAAATAGTGGGAATCCAAGGTATATAAGAAAACAGAAACTTAACGTACCTTATCCTCCCCCCGAGCCCCCCACACCGCTCTCTCTCGCCGCTTCAGATCTTGTCTCTCTCTCGCCGCTCTCCCTCTCTCCGCCACTCTCCGGATTTCCCTCTCAAAGCCACTGCTACTCTCCATTTCTCCGCCTCTCGTCGGTCGTCCTCTCCCCTCCGGTTGCCATGTCCCCTTTCCTCTCCCCACCGGTCGCACAACCCTCTGCCGCCGCTGGTCTCAACGCGGCAGTGCGCGGGGCGGTGCATGGGTGACGCACGGTGCGGTGATGGCGCACAATTGTGGTGGTGACGCGCAGGTGCAGCGAGCGAGTGGGCGGTCCGCAGGGACAGCAAGCGGAGCAGCGCAAGCGAGACTGTGAATTGCTGTGGTTGAATGAATAGATGTGTCAAAGTATTTGTGGTCATGCATGCATTTAGTTCATGGATGGAATGATGGATCATGGAAATATTTGAGTTCTTGCTGAATTTTTTATGATGTTATTCAATTACTTTTTTCGTGCTGATTGGATGGAGTGGCTACCTAATGCGGGGACCCGGTCGGGTTGCGGGGCCCCGAAGGGGTCGGGGACGGGGGCTGATTTGGCCCCGCATCTCCACTCGGGGCCGGGGGCGGGTGGAGAGGTCGGGGGTCAGGGGCGGGGCCGTTCCAACCCAACCCGCCCCCGACCCATCCCATTTCCATCCCTAATAGAGATAGAGAAACACTATAAGGAGGTTAAGATAAAGGTGAAGGCAGGGCAGCTAGAGGATCTTGATGATTTTTTCTTGCAAAGTCAGAGACCAGAAACAAGTATGGCAGGTGGTGTCGAAGAAGGATATGAGACCCCATATGCAGACAGTGACGAAGATGACTCTGTGGATGAAATGGGCAGTGATGGGGAGGTGGGAACTACAAAAAGTAAGCACTCAAGGTATAAGAAGAAGATAGGTGTCCCTACATTTGAATTAGGGATGAAGTTTAACTGCAAGAAACAAATTCAAGAAAGCCATCACAACATATGTTCTTGCTAAGAAGAAAGTCATCAAATTTATTAAGGATGATGGCAAGAGGGTTAGGGCAAAGTGTGATTGGGCTATCTGTCCTTGGATATGTCTTCTTTCAAAGAATTCAAGGTCAAACAGCTGGCATATTGTAACATTTGACAGCATGCATGCTTGCCCACCTAAGAGGGACAACAGAATGGTTACATCTGTAAGGATTGCTAAGAAGTATGGGAATTTCATCTTAGCCAACCCTTCTTGGCCCCTGGCCCACATGAAAGCAACAGTACAAGAGGAAATGTTTGCAGAAGCATCTTATGCCAAGTTGAAGAGAGCAAAATGGCTTTTCATGAAGAAGATGGATGCAACTGTTGGACAGTATCAAAAGTTGTACAATTATCAACTTGAGTTGCTGAGGAGCAACCCTGGTAGCACAGTGGTTGTTAACAAGGAAATTGGATTGGATCCCCCAGTGTTCAAGAGAATATAGATTTTCCTAGTTGCATGCAAGAAATGGTTTTCAAGTGGATGCAGGAGGGTAATTGGACTAGATGGTTGCTTTTTCAAGGGAGCAACTAATGTAGAGCTATTGTGTGCCATAGGGAGGGATGCTAACAATCAGATGTATCCTATTGCATGGGCGGTGGTAGCCAAGGAGAATAATGAGGAATGAGATTGGTTTATGGACCTGATTTGTAGTGACCTCAAAGTTGGCACATGAGATGGCTGGGTCTTCATTTCAGACCAACAGAAGGTAATATGTTTACTACTCTTGAGTTTCAAACATTCTGCTATTGAGACCTGAATACATGTTACTGACTTAAAAATATTCTTCAATTACAGGGTATCATTAATGCTGTGCGGAAATGAGCACCTGAGGCTGAACACAGAAACTGTGCTAGGCATATATATGCCAATTGGAAAAAACACTTTCCTGACAAGCAATTGCAGAAGAAATTCTGGAAGTGTGCAACTGTTGTGTGCCTAGGAATACTTAAAAAACTTAATATGTACATCAATGAATCAGCTTTCTGTCATGCAATTTGCAATGGAGATGACAGCTTTGAGGTTAAGCACCATGATCATAGGTTCACATTCAACCTGGAAAAAAAGGAATGCTCCTATAGATACTATAGATACTGGCAGCTCTCATGCTATTTCATGCATCCACTTTAGGACTAACAAGCTGGATGACTACATTGCTCCCTGTTACTTTGTGGAAGCTTTCAAAAAGACCTATGTCCATTGCCTTTAGCCATTAGAGGGTATGAGTGCTTGGCCTCAGGATGATAGGCAACCACTCAATGCTCCTGGTTACATAAAAATACCAGGCGGGCCTAGGACTGAAAGGAGAAGAGAAATGCATGAACCTCCCAAGCCAACAAATTTGTCAAGTCCAGTTGTGCCAAGCACAGTTCTGCAGGGTCAGTCCCAGATGGTTCTCAACCAGTGTCATCTCCAAGTCATCAGATGGTGCTGTCTAACACAGCAGGGATCCGACTATTGGCGACGTGATAATTCTCTTAGGGGCTTACCAAATTTCACTGTTAACACCTGCCCCCAAATTTTGGGCTTATCAAATTTCACTGTTAACACCTGCCCCCAAATTTTGGAGTATGATAACTCATCCTTCAAAATTATATTATTTTTGATCTCGATGACTCCAAAATTGGTCTTACTTTGCTTCTTCAAATCGGCTTTCATGAGCCGATGCTGTCTGCATTAGATGAGCTAGGCTGTCAAACTCGTGGCAAAAGAGTCTATCTCAGATAGGTGTAGATAGCCCTTGGAATGCAAGATCTGCTAGCTGCACATCGCTTAGACTCAAACTATAACATCGGCTACGGACATTACGAAATCTTTGAATATATTCCATAGCCGATTCTCCTTCTTGCTGTCGAACTGATATCAAATCTGAAAGTTTTATCTCATCGATGCCAGCAAAGAAGTATGTATGAAATTGCTTTTCCAGATCGGCCCAACCTTTGGTAGAATTTGATGGTAAAGAAGAAAACCATGTGAAGGCCGATCCAGTCAAAGACAATGGAAAAAAAATCTAATTTTCAGAGCCTCTTCACCCGATGCTTCACCACATCGCGCTAAGAATCTGCTGATGTGTTCCATTGTAGATATATTATCTTGCTCTGAAAAATTGGAGAAATCTAGAACCTTGTATCGCTGTGGCAATGGAACCCTACCAAACCACTCAGGATATGGCAGCCGATACACAGAAGTTTGTTCCTTGGGCTTAAGTCCAAACTGTTCCTCTGTTAATTTTGCAATTCTATTGGCCAAATCTTCTCCATACTGATGTCCTTGAATTCCTTTTGGCCGATATTGTTGATATGCCTCATCATGCTGATACCGATATGTTTGCCACCTGAGCCGATATTGTTGTTGTTCTTCAATCTGTCCCCGAGCTGGCGTTTTTGAACAATTAACTCATCAATTGTCCTTTTGATCAAATTTTGCAATGTATCTGCCAAAACTTCAGATTGATCGAACAAGGCACGATGAATTGCTTCATCTACTGTAGCTTGAAATGTTTCAACCATCGACTTAGGAGATTGTTCCTTCTTGGCATTGACTTCCTCTTTAGACATGTTGGGTGCAAAACTCGTGTCCCACCGGGCGTGCCAAATGTGTGTTGATGCGAAAACACACACTGGCCTAGAAGATCTGCTTAGCTCCAGTGCAGGTCCAAATGTTGGTGATATGCGGGCGTGTCAGTCAGTTTGACCTGGCAACTGACAAGATATACAAATTGAAGATCAATGAGCCGATCGACTGACAAGCCGATGGAGTAATTCCAGCCGATGCCGATACCAGCCGATTGTGATAGGGTTTTGAGCTATTGGCTATATGTCCAATGTAGATTCTGATACTTGAGTAAATAATGATATAAAGGCAATCGACTGATGATAGTATAGTATAACAATAATATAATCCAGTATAAACCAATCGGCTAGCGGTATGATATAATAGAATAAGCACTGACCTGAAGGTTAAAGTATACACATACACCGGCTGGAGATCCGATGTCATAAAATCTACAAGATTAGATAAACAATAAAGTCTTTGTTGTCATCGGCTAAATCCAATCTATATGCAATCCGTGTAAGCCGATGCAACGTCCAGATACCTCATCGACTGAAACCCCGATGAAACCCTTATTGGCAATCAAGAAGCGGGCTAGGGATTATGGTTCTAAGCACGACTTAGTAGATCAAACTTAACTGATGCAACACTAAGTATGAAAAGAAACATAATATCTAGTCAATCAAGCCCTTGACTGATTTTTTGGGTGGTAGATGCCTTAGCTAATCTAATCTAGTAAAACAATTTAGCCGATACCGGCAGAAACCCTAAAGCGAGAGAGCAGTCGTCTTCCCCCCTCCACCCCCCTGCGGGCTCGGGGGTGCCCCGTCACACCCCTCGGGCCCGAGGGGTTGGATCGCCCCGAGGCCCTCGCTCGGCTACCACGTGGCGGCCATGCGGGGGGCTTGAGCAGGCGGGAGCGCTGTCCGCCAGCCGCATTTATGAGCGGCGCACCAACCGCCCCCGTCGCATTTAATGCGACGTGGAAGGGCGTACGCCGCTCACCGATGGACGTGCGCCTGGCGACAGCCTTTTGACCAGACTGTGACCCGGCGATGGATGGATGGGACGGGCGGCAGCGCACCCACGTCCCGATTCGCGTCAGGCGGCGTGGGGGCAGGTATGCCCTGTCCCATCGTGCGTAGTGGGATGTCTTGCAGATTGCCATCTCCGATGCGCGTGTGCCCATGAAGTCGCTAAACATTTAATAGCGAATGATGGGGGATGTCTCCCGTGTCAGCTGGCGGGTTTCAGTGGGGACCACCCAGGAGTAGACGCGCAGATCGCTTCCGGCCCAAGGTACAATATGTGTTTTGATATAGGCAATGTGGGCCCCACTCCCATGGGGAGAGAGTAGGGGCGATGCATGTGGTATCCCCTTCATCTATAAAAAGAGGACCATGCCCTACGAGTAGGGGGACGTCTCTTAGAAAACCGGATTCTGGGAAGAGGCTGGCCAAGCCCTAGCTGGTACTCCCAGGATCTGAAATCTTTGTAACCTCACGAAGATCATCACACAGGCATGAGTAGGGTATTACGCTTGATAGCGGCCCGAACCTGTAAAAACTCTCTCGCCTTCCACCTCGCAAGCTTGATTCCGGCAGATTCATCTCGCTCACACGAGAACACGTTCCTCAGTATTGGACCTGGTCCCCCGGCCAAACTCACAAAGGGGGGGCTTACAGCCTCCCGCTAGAGAGGATCACCCTCCGACACACGGCGACGCTCGGCTCCTCATGGATGACGAAGCCCTCTCTCTCCGGTCAACCTCCCTTCTCTCCGGTCAGCCCCGCCATCCCCTTCATCGCCGACGACCCTCTCTTTCCTGGCAGCGAATCCTCCCGGCGGTAGCGGCGGCGGCGCGCCGGCTCGCGGTGGACGGTGGAGCGCGGTGAGGCGGAGGTCGGATTCACGGCGATGCTCGGCTCCTCCTCCGGTGCACCGGCTCGCGGTGGACAACGAAGCACGGCGAGGCGGAGGTCGGACTCGCAGCAGCGCTCGGCTCCTCCTCTCGGGTTGCGCTGACGGTGGTCGGCGTCCTCGCTGAGCGCCTCTATGGCTACGAGCTAGCGGGGGACGCCACCGTCGAGACGAAGCGATGCAACATAGCCTCCCTCGATAGGGAGCCATGGGAGGAGGAGAGGGAGGCACCGGAGGAGAAGGCGAGCGCCCGCGAGTTAGACTTCCGCCTTGCCGTGCTCCGCCGCAACCACGGCCTCTAGTCGGGGATGAAGGGGAGGACGATGGGGCTGACAGGAGAGAGAGGGGAAAGGGAGAGTTGTGTGACTGACGAGTGGGTCCCACGACGATTTTTGCACTGCGCTGCCAAGTTGGCATGCCACATGGGTAAAAGTGGCAAATAGTTAAGAAGCCACAACCTAAGAGGGGCAAGAAAATAAGGGCAAATATAAGAGGGGTATTTGGATAATTGGCAAACCTAAAAGTGGCAAATAGTTAAATTTCCACCTAGAGTGTTGGGCTTTTTTCTTTTTCTTCTTATTTGTTTTTGTCCTTTTTTTTTTTGGATTAGGCCAGTACCAGACACTTGGGCCTCAGCCAACACACATGTTTATTATATGTTTTTTAAATTCAATTCAAATTTAGTCTTTTTAAGTTTATATAGCTCAAGTTGATACACCTAAAATTTATACATGTAAAGTTTGTTGACTAAAGTTTTCACGTCTAAAATTTATAAACCCAAAGTTTTATATCTAATCAAATTTGGATTGTAATGTTTTCCAAGTTGTTTTCTAAATTTGTTCCAAATTTATATATACGAAGTTTGTACACCTAAACTCGATACACCAAATTTTTAAAGTTTATATTCTCGATTTAAATGTGAATTTTAGATTCAAATATTTTTTTATAAAAGATGTTTCTATACTTTATATCTGGAAAGTTTGCATTGTACATATATTTCTATATATAAAATTTATACGCACAAATATTTTTATACAATATGTTGTTTTTTAAACCTTTTTATTTTACATTAATTTAAAATTCATTAGGCGTGGTTCACATGATAGTATGGGACACAAATTTAGTAAATTGAAAATAGAAGATTATGTCCCATCCTGTTTAAGCTAGTTTATTTTTGAATGAGGGAGTATATTTTGAGGTGTCAAATTCTACTTATCGAAAACACAGTCTAACACCTCTCTCGAAGAACAAAAGTAAATTTCATAAAACCCCCCACATTTTATTATAAAAGTTGCAGAAACCACACATATTACACAGGTTTTATGGTTCGAATGTTTCTTAAAACTCCATCTTGATTTAAAATTCAGTTGTTTCAACATTATATGAAACAATAATTTTCAAAATAGTGAAGAGTTATACTGACAACCTTAATAAAGAAATCAACAACTAAAAGTTTTATATACATTAAATGTTTTAAAATTTTAAGAAAATAGTTCCTAAATATATATAGGGGTGATGTTTTGTTAAACTTAATAACCGTTTTGTGCTACTGATCATAATACTTAGGATTTTATACAACTTTGACTACTAAAACATGAGGTTTGTTAAAATATATTTACACCATCCTAAAATATAAGCACTTTATATATACTTATTATTCTTTTATCTTTTATTAAGCACTACGTTCGTTTCAAAATATAATAACAAAAAAACATAAGTATGCTAAAGGAGAGAAAAAGGACAATATGCCACTCCATTCGGTGGGTTTAGATAAAATGCCACCCAATACATTGCAAAGGATAAAATACCACTCAATAGATTATCTTTGGGATATTTTACCACTTTGAGGAGGTTTAAGACAAATATGCCCCTACTATGGAGAGAGAGAGAGGAAGGGAGAGAGAGCCGGAGAGGGGAGTCGAACGGCGCGGCCGTGGTCGCCGGCGACGGGCGGTGACGAGGGAAGAACGAGCGCCGTCTGTGCTCCCGCTAGCGGCGACGAGGAGAGGAAGAAGACGCCGGTAAGCACGCGAGGGTGGCACCGGAGGGGGTGAGCGCATGCGCGGGCAGCAATGGAGAGCCCTCCGCGTCATCATCGTCGCCTCCTCCTCCCTCCTGTCGGCATTGCCCTCCTCCCTTTTTTCCATCGCCGCCGTCTTCCTCCCCCATCGCAGTCGTCGTCTTCCTCCCTCATCACAGCCGCCGTCTTCCTCCCTCTTCGCCGGCGTCTTCCTTCCCCATCGCCGGCGTCTTCCTCTCCCATCGCCGCCGCCGTCCTTCCCGATAAACACTGCCGTCTTCCTCCCCCATCACAGTCGTCGTCTTCCTCCCTCTTCGCCGCCATCTTCCTCCCCCTGTCCGCCCATCACAGCCCACCCCCGTGCGCTCGCCACCTGCTGCCGGCGAGCATGAGCGTCGTCCGGGTCAACCTTCCGCTCCTCCCTCTTCCTCTCTATCCACAGCTAGGGGTATTTTGGTCTTAAAAGCTTACGAAGTGGTAAAACATCCCGAAAGTAATCTATTGAATGACATTTTATCCTTTGGAGTGGCATACTGTCCTTTTTCTCGCTAAAGGCAGACTAGCAGAGACTCTCCTGTCTTCGCCTTTCCCCATCCCCAAATCAAATCCCTAGCAATCGTCCTGGGGTTCCTCTCTCACAAGAGCGAGGATGGACTGCATCGACGAGATGCCAGACCTCCGATCTTGGAATCCTGACGATGAGGAGGAGGAGGAGGAGAAGGAGGAGATGCCCGCCGTCGTCGATTACTCCCCGCACCACCGCCGCCGGCCGTCCACCTTCACCCGCTGCGGCGTCATATTCGATACGGACCTCATCGTCCGCAAGCCCGTGGAAGGCGCCGCCACCGGTGGCCGGGCCAGCCACCGGACGAGCACGGGGTTCCCCTTCTCCGTGTCGCTGAACCTCGCCGTGCCGCCGGCGCTCTCCTCCATCTACCTGCACTGCGCGGAGGCCGTGATGCCCCCCACCCTCGAGCACGGGTATTTCGGCCGGTCCTCGCTCGTCGCCGCGGACGCCACCCACCTCCTCCTTCTTGTCGTCGTCCCCGTCAAGATTCAAGGCATGTACGACCACGAGTACCCGGAGGAGTACTTCGTCTACACGGCCGACGCCCTCAGGCCTTCGCTGGCCGACGCCCTCTGTCCTACGCTGACGCGCCTCCCCAGATTCCCCGACAACCGCCAGCGCTTGGCCGGCGACATTGGCATCTTGAACCACGCCGCCGCCGCGGGTGATGGTTTCAGCTTCGCCGTTGCATCTTTGCAGACGTTCATGGAGTGGCAATCTGGTGAAGGATCCGCGGCCATCCTGCACCTCCAGGAGATGGCCAAGCTCTCCGTGCTCCAATGTTCAGTTGGCAGTGATCTAGATGAGGACAACACCAAGAACAACGACAGCAGATGGGTTGTCAAGAACCTGGCCATGCCTTTTGACTCGCAAGGGGATTTTGGGCCGCGCCAATGGAAGAGCAACATCGCCTTCGCCTATGCCGGCAAATTATATTGGGCTGACTACGACGTTGGCCTTATCTACTGTGATGTCCTGGAATCTTCACCCAAGCTCCAGTTGATCAAGTTCCCTGTTCCGGTGAGAAAATTTGAGCTTGGTGTCAGTGGTCCAGATGACAACTGCGGGAACTCTGAGTCCTTCAGGACAGCCGGTGTTTCTAATGGGAAGATCAAGTTCGTCGATGTTGACAATTGCCGCGCCCAATCCTTCGCCGTCATCATCAGGACATGGACACTGCAAATGCCACAGATGGTATGGAAGTTGGATGATGTGCTCAATGTCAAACAACTGTGGGGGTCAGCATCCTTCAAGAAATACGGTTTGCATCAGTGGGTGCCAGAGTATCCTGTGGTGAGCTTGCTAGACCCACACATTGTGCACTTTGTGCTGCACAAACATATGTACCATGATCAGGTCTGGATGATCGCAGTTGACATGAGGGCCAAGTCAGTTAAATCATGCAAGAACTATCCAAAGGGTGAGAAGGAGGATGGATACAAGGGGCTGTCGTTCAACATTGATTTCATATGCAGCATGCTCTCGAAGTAATTACAATCAGGTAATGAATGACTTGTTGTTTGCCCTGTCAATCCTGTATGTACTTTTGTATGCCTGATCTTACTACATAATTTAGGGCTTTGGTCACTGCTAGTTACATCCTTTCCCATTGTCGCTCTCAACAATTCTGCCATGATTATAGCTACTGTGCCCTTGAATTTTAGGAACACAACTATGGGAACATAAGTTAGCCATGGCAACATGTATGCCACATGTATTGGAAGACATCACCATACAAGTGTCGATTGATCAAAGTATTTTTAAGCATCATCTTAAAATAAGACAGCACATATAGTCATATACTGAAATTTTGGTGCTAGCTTTAGTTCAGCTTGAAAATCAAACTGGTTCAGAGCTTAATCTTAACCTATTAAAATTTTCTTGGCTGATTAATGGCTTGCTTGGATAGTTGGATGTGGATATATGTATTCTGCTATACTTTCAGCATTAGTAGTTCACCTGGATAACTTGTAAAGAATCCTTCTCAATATTTGAACTTGTTTTCATATTAGCTAAATTTTAGAAATCTGCAGTTACTTTGTTACAGAAGTTTCTACAGTTATTGGAGATGTTATTTGTTGCAACAAGTACTTGGTTACATACTTACATGTAGATGGTAAAAATGATACACGGCCTGATGTTTTGTTATTGTCTGCAATTTGAATCTCAGGTCGTGATGGTAGGAAATATGTTGAATGAAGCAGGAGCATCCACCGATGTTACGCCTGACCGATCGTCCGTCCATTATCAACACAAGATTGGCCTCGGTTTATGATGTTGTGGACTTTGGCGGGGTGTTTTTGGTATAGACATAAGGTTTTGCATATCTTTGTGTTAAAATGGAGGGTCGTTAGTTTCTTGTTTGTTTGGAGATGTCTTAGGTTTACTGCTGATTGTGCCTTCTGCTTCGATAATCATCACAAAGCTAAACATGTTCCTAGTTGCTTCGTTCTCCAGACAACGTTTTAGAAGAAAAATTGGGATGTTGTGGCCGCCGATATTGGAACTAGCATTGCCTGTGTTTTGAGCCCTGTTTGTTTCTTTTTCTCTTCTGAACATCTGACATTGCTTTGACAAGATTCAATAGCTAAAGAAGGGCGAGTGGGCGACCATCAACATTCAGAACGATTTATTGAACAAATTCAGATACTTTGTCTTCTGGCCTTGTAATACTTGCATTGGTTATCTTCCCTGTTGTCCTGATACTTCATTTATCATAGCTGCACATCGAGATTGACTGGTCCGAATTCTCTGATCTAGGAACTCTGGATGATACTGGCAGGATATCTCCCGGTGACTTGGATGAGGTGCAAGTACCATCTACATCATCAGTTAAGTTGTCAAGAGTCTTCTTTCTGACTGAAACCACACAGATCTGAGCAGCTTAATGGCACAAATTAATGGCCAGTTTCTAAGTATTTCGAGTGCTTACTTCGAGTGCTACAGGATCAGTGCTTATTTCGAGTGTGTGGAGACTGATGCGGCAATGGATCAGTGCTTACTTCCCCATCCCTGGGAGCGAAAACACATGCCTGACAGAGTGGTGGTTGCAGGCCAGAACATGTTTTCGGAAGTGCTACAGGACAAACTTCGACAGCGCTTGTATGCTGATTTGCTGGCAGATTTGGAAGGAAAGAAATGCGCGTGTTTTCGACCAAAGATCGAGAAGCCCTAACCAGTTAGCAGAGGCTATCAAAGAAGAGATCTTAGTGTGGAAAGAAGCAGGCTATTTCGAGAATTGCAGTTCTTAGTTTTCTTTCTGTTGTGTTGACGTTTCCAGTTCTTTAGTTTGCCGGGCTGTGGTTCCTGCCACAGTCTAATTCGACAGCCTCCTGTCGTTGCAAGCGAGAACTACTTGTACTTTGATTTTTTTTCCTCCCAATCTTAATGAAATTTGGTCGCCGGTTCCTTCGGCCGACCCGGCAAAAAAAAAAAAAAAGTATTTCGAGTGGATCTTCATTGTAAATTCTTTGGGGGTAATAAGTGGTGGATTCGTATATGTTTTCCAAATATTCTTACACCGTTATATTGGTTTTATATTTCCAAATATATGTCACCGGATGTGAATCGCACGCGCACAATTAGTGGTGAACAATTATTAGATAGTTTTCATTAATGTGGACTTAGTCAGGTAAAATTTAGCAAAACATATAAAATAGGTTTTTGCACTAGCGTCGAAAACCACCCTTATTTCAATCAAAATCAATATAGGCCGTTATTCGTCCAATTTTAAAAGGTAACAGTGAAATAAATGGTTTTGTAGTTTATGGTATAAAAAAATGGACTTCAGGAAAAGTTTAAGGGCAAAAATATCTTCAACTCAAATTTGAAATTTACAGCTTGTTTTGCTCCTTTGAGCCCTGTGAGAAGGGTCATACTTCATCCGTTTCATATTATAAGTCATTTGATTTTTTTCCTTATTAAATTTAACCATGTTATTAGTACATGATAGATTCTTCTGTCGTGTGAGTAACTCTGTCCTGTGAGTAACGTATACGTATCCGTAATTCCGTACGTAAAAATACAACGTACGGTTACTAGTATAGTAGTATTCTGAAAAGGATCTTTTTGCAACGAAGAATCTGCATAGACTACTTATAAAGGCATAATCCTTTACAACGTAAGGACATGTTATTAGTATTCTGAAAAGTGAAAAAGACCTTTTGCAACGAAGAATCTGCAGAGATGAACAGGTGAAGAGCACAATAGACTACATGAATCCAAATATCCGGACCAGCTAGAACGTTTTTCAACTTCTGCTTAATGACACATTACAAGGAACTATCAAAGCATATTGTACTTCTTCAATGTGCTGATCAGTTCGGGATATCCATATCTTTGGAAACATTTGAATGAATTGTCACTGAAAAAGGTTTACACACTTACAACAACAGGGTTAACAAGGTTAAGGTTTACACACTTACAACAACAGGGTTAACAAGGTTAACTCCCTCATCTCATGCAAACAGGATGGAGATGATATTCTGCCCAGTTGAACTGAACTTAATTAGTTGCTAAAAGTTTCTTTCATTGTTTCGTCTTCCCTTGTGACTTGTTTGTTCTCCAAAGAATTGTTCTTACATGGAAACATGGTTTCCGACAAAGATGACTGCGCAGCACCAGCTTAACTTACGTTTGGTACAGCTAGACTTCCCATCTGAAGTATTCTGGGCAGTATCTGAAGAAGATGGTGGCATTACAGCAAGGGAGAAATGCAGTGAGTCATATGGTGCATTACAAAAAATAAGTATGAGATGAAAGTACTAACCTCCCCACATCTTGCATTAATTTTCAAGGATAAAATACTATCAGCCCTGGTCTCACCAATGGTGATCGCCGCAATTGGAGCATTCGCTTCATGTGCAAGCCTAGGATTGGATTTATCATCAATCTTTTGTTCTCATAAAAAAATGTTCTCAACAGATGATAACTAGGTCTAAATTTATACAAGGGGGTGGCTGAATAATATTTCGGGTGGTACCTTGCGAGCCTAAAAGCAGACATTGTCATTAGTGCTGAACCAACCACTAGAAGAGCATCACAATTTCTTGCAGCCTCCTTAGTGCTTTCAGCTCTCTCTTCAGGAACATTATCACCAAACATCACAACCTTCAAATATCAGAACACACGTGAACAATCACTTTAAATAGTGAAGGAAGAAAGTTTGCTGTTTTCCGAAGTGGTAACATGAGCTGCTGCCAAAATATCAGGAAAAAAAAGGGAATTTTGTACAGTGTAAGAGAAACATTGTCCGAAAAAAGAACTGCTAGAGATGCACACCAATGAAAGACTGCATGCATGCAAACCATGGAAATCAAGTTTGAAAATGGATTATATATTGGAATGATGGCCTTGTTTGATTATGAAAAATCAATGTTATAAAAATATTAACTAATATGGCCTGCTGTCATACTCCTCATTCAAACTGCAATAAACCAATGCCGAATACTTATACGTGAGATTTTTTAAAAAAAAATAACTAAAAGTACTCCCATAAGGTAGGAGAGTATTCTCACATCAGGTTTCAGCACTCCACCACATTGGTTGCAACTAGGAATATCAAAATCTTGCTCCCAGAACTTCTCATCAATCTCAATATCACCATCAGGTCGCTGCTGCATTCCGAAACTTTTGTCTGAGCCCGGTTGTCCTACTTCCAAACTGTCAATAGCTAGAGCCCACTGCAGATAAAGCAATATATATTATGCTTCGTCCCAAAACTGAAATATAGTCCATATTAGGGGAGTAAGAACCATTGATTCACTTGAAACTTTGATCAGAAAATGACATCATTTCCCTATACTCATGTACTGTAAGTCTGATTTATTGAACAATTATAGCATCAAATGCAAGAGTTCAGTTATCAAATATTTTAATTTCTGTCAACATTAACACCTATTTAATATTTTTTTTTTGAATTTCTGTCATATGTACAGCACATACTACTGATATAATGAACATAGCTTAAAGAAAAAAAAAAGCAACTATCAAACAGGCAAACCTTTGGGTTGAGGTCCTTGACCTGCTCCTGGAATGATTCTCGGTCAATGGATGTACCACAGTCTAAACATGCTACCTCATACACACTTCCATGCAATTCAACTGGCTTACTCCCAGCACGATGATGCAACCTTAAATACATACGTGAAAAGTGAAGGTGAGAAATAAATAACATTATCATTCTCAACTACGCCGCAATGACATAGATCCAGCCCATTACCTATCCACGTTTTGAGTAACCATTGAGTGTACCCGGCCAATTCTCTCCAGTGATGCAAGAGCATAATGGGCTGAGTTTGGTTGTGCTCTCCTGAACCTTCTCCATCCAGCATAGCTCCTAGCCCAGTACCGCCTTCGGGCTCGAATAGAACGAACAAACTCCTACAAATAGTAAAGTTGGAAGGGTGTAATCACTGGTAAGCTGATTTGGACAAATGAGGAGAGCATTAGGGGCTACTAGCATGATTTCCTACTGAACATTGGTACATATGTTGCAGAAACTAAGTTTACTATCAGAAAATCATATAGTATGATTCAATGACATCTCAAATTAAGGTTCATGCCAGAAAAAATTGAGACCTATATAGATCTGATAAGTGTTCCTTAACAGTAAAAGGTTTCTTTACTGTTCTTTAGGTGAATCATAATCTGAACCGAATTTTGTCAAGCTCTGGAGAAGTTGATGCAAGCATTCATGAACGAAATACAACATAAAATTGCAAAAACCACAAAACAATTGTCAAAAAAATAATTACATTAAAGATTAAAGCATGCCAGAGGATTAAAAGTTCTAGTAGGTCCATCAATGTTCCTTAATGATAGATTTTTTTTTTGTTTTCAATGGTTTCTCCATGTGAATTATTTTAAAATCGCCTGCCAAAATCATTTTTAAATCAGCATTTCAGTAAAGTATCCAGATAAGTTCTGCTCAGAAAAAATGAATACAAATATAACAGTCTGAACTTATTTTAAAAAAGCTCTTGATGTAAAGAAAAAACGACTAATGTAAGTAGCATTTTTTATGAGCTTTTCACATGGATAATATATGTCAAGAAACAGAGAGTGCACAACTTTGTTAGTCTTAGGAATGAAATTTTTTTAGAAAAAACACTGACTTAGGACATATGAGTTTAAAATAGCTCCATAATGAGAGAAAAATCTCCATGCACCTCTGTCAGAGAAGTAAAAAAGCATGATAATAGTTATCATTTGACACAAAGAAGTAAAAAAGCATGATAATAGTTGTCATTTGACAAGCAGAAGTAGGGTCACACCTGATGAGTAAGTGGTTTAAAACCAGAACTGTAAGCACCATTAGGGCTGCCACCAAACAAAAATTCTGCATGTTAGAATAGTACATAGAAACATGGCAAGTCTGGCAACTGGGTTAAGTGTACCTCCTATAATCAGGAATTCCTGATTCAGTGCTCATTCCTGCTCCAGTTAACACCATGAGTTTTTTACTGAAGCAAGTAGAAGATAGCGAAGTTAATCTCACTTGAAACATAGCTAAAAATGTTGAAAAATGTTCAAGGGCAGATTCCTACCTCTGATCAATAAACCGGTAAAGTAGGTCCACATCCTTAGCACTTGGAGGATCTGAATCAGGAACTATCTGTTTATCTCTTAGAAACTGGATGTAAGTTTCGCAATAGTCCTTAGGTGCAACAGCTGACGAATGGTTATATCTTGCTTGTATGGAGCGAAAAGAGCATATAAAATGGAGTTGTATTTTCCTTCTGTGGAGAAGTCCATTATTTACTGACGCATGGAAGTTGCATAACTGAGGAGAAAATCCTGATAAGTGACTGGTTTCAACTAGTTAGTGGAAAATTAGGAATTGTTAAATCATGCCAGAAAAACAGTTCTTCTCAGACAACTTGCCTTTATATGCTGCTCGAAGAGCACCTGTGAGACCTGCAATGATCTGAATTCCATTACACAGGTAAGTTGGTTGTTCCATAAGCCTCAATAGTGCCAATAAGAAAGATGCATATAAATAGAATAAACTTAATTGCACAGTCAATGACCAAGAAAGCGATCATAATTTGGAAATTATTCCAAGAAACTTGAATTACGACAGTAAAAGAATTACCCATAATTTATATTTCCAAACTAACTCATGGCCTGTTTAAATGTTATGCAAACTGTTTAGATGGAACAGAAATTCTGGTATAAATCATAATACCGCGAGTAGCATGGTGTTGTAGAGGTCCTAAAAATCTGCTGTGTAGCCTGTGTGAGCCAATATCGCAAGTACCACAAGAAACTGTCTAGGTTGGTTCACAGTTAGACAGGATTATCATAGAAAAATTACGGAGCTTTGGAACAGGCATACAAATTGTACTCCTACATGTTATAATGAAGCTAGCATGCTAGTTCAGTAGCTCCATCATTAGCCATTAGGAAGGACTAAATTCCTTTTCCATAACAATGCCATATAGAACATTCACTGAACTATGAACTTCAGTGATTCAGTGATTGCACCTCAGCTGAACGAAACATTTACGTAACTAATTTCACAAAGGAACAAAGCAACAGCTATTGGAAATGCCTACTCCAGGTTCTCAGTTGAGTCCTAATTCCTGAACCACCAAATTCCAAACTGCCACGGCATGAACCGCCTTCCAAAATCGTGCCCAGAAAATCTTGGGCGCCGTCGATTGAGTCAAGGCCCATCAAATCCCGATCCACTAAACCACATAATGACGTTGAGAAAAAAAAAAGGCCAGTTTCGATCGAGGGAGAACGAGAAAAAAAAATGGCGAGAAATTGTTACCGGAGCCGAAGCGCGCGACGCGTGCGCCCCCGCCGCCATAGGATCCTTCTTGGCGGGGAGGGTCGGGGAGGCCCTCCCTCTCCGGCGGTGGCGGCCGGCCGACGTGGTGCGTCGCCGCGAAGCTGCTCGGCGATTTGGTTTTTTTGTTTGGTGGGAAATAAACAAGGGCGACGTGGAGGGGGAAGACGAGACCAAGGACGATCTACTGCCACGTATGCAGATACGTCACTCGCGTTACGCAAACCAGGCCCACGGGGCCCAGCCCAGCCCAAGTGGTCAACCGTATGTATATGTATATCGGATTTTTTGTTTTTCCTTTTTTTTTTTTTTTGCCTGGAAGTTATTTTTAGGGTAAGTTTGGCATAGCTCCAACTATAGCTTCACCTTTTCTGAAGTTGGAGTCCAATCAAACGGTTTTAGAATCACCAAAGAAGAAGTAGAGCTGACAGCTTCATAACTCTACTTCAAACCCAACTTATGTAATTAAATGGGAGAATAGCTACTTTAGTCCCTAAAGTTTATCTGTAGGATCAGTTTAGTCCCTAACCTTTTAAATGGTCCAAAGAAATCCTTAACCTTTGTCATAAGGCCTAGAATAGTCCTTGGGTCCACCAAAATCATCGTATGAATATGTCATGTCATCATTCATGCAAAATTTATGATGAATTGTCCAATTTACCCTTACGTATATCATAGAAAAATAAATATAAGGGTGAATTAGACATAACCATAGAAAAAAATATACTTCTTTTTTCACCCTTTTGAGGTATATTTTTGCTCTTACATATACCATATATTTTTTTTAACTTTTTCCTTTTGTTTTTTATTTTCCTATGCGTAACGGTAAATTGGACAAATCATATAGATTTTGCATAGAAATGTGACATGGCATGTCCATGTGACGATTTTGGTGGGACCAAGGACTATATTAGCCCACATGACAAATTTAAAGGACTTGTTTGGACAATATGAAAGATTAAGGACTAAAATAACCCAGGAGCAAAACTTTAGGGACCATATTAGCTATTCTCCCTAATTAAATTTAGTAGTTGGAGCCCTACCAAACGAGCCTATTAGTGTTGCAAGTGACTAGAGAAAAAAAACTCCTATATTAATCCTAACTAAAAATGTCCATGCACATTTGTCACATTGATTCATCAGCTTAAAAGGCTATTTCGCATAGCTGCGCCACTTGCACACACTTTTTGTTTTTTTTTCAGTTGGAAGTTTTGAGATTTTGAATTGATTTTTTTTAAATTTTAAGATGGAAGTTTGAGGCCACGGTTTAAAGTTCCGTTTCAATTGATTTTAAGCTGAAAATTGTATGTGTTGAATAAAAATCTTTGATATTTCAGATGAAAGTTAGATTTTGAAATCATACTTTTTCCAATTCAATATGAAAGTTTGAGGGCGCAGTCGGAAGCTTTGTATATGATTTAAGTACAAAGTTTTTTGTTTTGTTTTTGGGTGAAAGTTTTAGAGTCAATATGAAAGTATGAGGGCACATGGAAAGTTTTGTATGATTTTTTAGTTGAAAGTTTCGTAGTATGTACGGGGAAAGGAGTGCGCATTGGGAACATGCACGTGCTAATTACTCCCTCCGTTTCACAATATAAGTAATTCATCAATATGAATGTGGAAAATACTAAAATGACTTACATTGTGAAACGGATGGAGTAGCAATCACTTGCTATAAGCTTATGGTCATATATAATTGAAAATCAGCTCGTAGTGCAGACGTAGAGAAACCATATGGTTACTAGGTTTTTCTGGGTTTTTTTTAATAGAAAATCTAGGCTGGGACTGATGTAAATTTTCCTTTTTAGCTTGAGATTCCCATCCGTTAGGAAAGCATTATTTTAGTCATTACTACTACTACATCTTAGAGTGTACTACATGATCCAAACTTAACATGTCACCCATTTTCTTCGTTATTTACTGCTCATATATATGTTATCTCCAATTAATCCAAAGATGCCCTAATTAAGACATACTAGCGCATATATATATATATATATATATATATATATATATATATATATATATATATATATATATATATATATATATATATATATATATAAAAGATTGAGACACTGGAACTACAAGTGCATGTGCATCTATATAATCTATACAATTGATCCCCACTTAGTGTAGTTAATGTGATTTTCCAGCCTTCTCATGCTTCCACGTCACCTTGATTTTTCTTGAGCGTTGGATCTAAATCGTGAGGCAATGAGCCATCCAGCCAACACCTTGGATGTCCCAGATCAATCTGTCCAAGCGCAGCCCATGTTCTCTTCTCCCCCAGCCCATTCTCTCATCAATCCAGCCCAGTATGTCTCCATCGTTCTGCATCCTATTCTCCAGAGCGAATGAGCGCTGCCAACAGCACTACAGCAGCGGCATTCCATCACAGCCTTCCTGCCTCTTCACTTCTCCCGCCTCTACGTTTCCCTTTCCTGAAACCGTCGGCTACCAGATTAACTCGAGCAACACCGATCTATAAAATATTAAATAGTGACGGTGGCCATCCGCACACACAAACCGACGAGAGGAACTGATGGAGCGTCGCTCAGTGGCCTAACTTCATTCGTGAGTCTAGATCTCCTAATGCATTGAGCGTTGCGTTTGTTCGATCCTGACTCTCTCTATTAGTCGATCAGTTTACTTTTATCTTTTATGAAGGATGCTTTTGTTTGATAACCTCGAAGTTTCTTGCAGGTCGTTAGTTTGTTTTCACTGTTTGCAGCAATCGATTTTGCAACAGCCGATTGATTTTTTTCTCCAATTCCTTTTTGCTTTGTAGGCCTCCGTTAAGATCAATGTATATCCCAGTTCATGGATCTGGACACCATCACCACCTGCACGGTTCATTGGATGGATTTATATGCCTTCACATGAGACTATAAGCGATCCGTGTTTAGGCGTTCCAGCAACTGATGCAAATATCAGAATGATCTGCTTCGTGTCCACCTAGCCATGCTTCGGTTCTTTCTTTACATGTTAATATTCTGTGCACAAAATGCACCTTTTCTTCTTTCTGATGGTAACAGTATTCTGAAATTTCTGAATCCATATTTATTAGGAGTATCATTTAGTTTGTTCTTACAACGTTCGCTTATCTCTATGCAATCCTCACTTTCAGGTCTGCATCAAACACAAAGAATTGGTGGTTTGGACTTTGGATCAGTGAAAGACTGCAAGAAGATTACCACAACCTTTTGAGGTGTTCCTAAATCTTGACACAAAAAAATGTGTTTTAATTGGCTAAAGTTCACTGAATAATATAAATTGTTCACTGAATAATATAAATTGTTCTTCGCTCCATATATTATATTGCAATTTGAAACCTTCAACAGTGTAAGCTACATGGTGACAGCATTTGAGTGAACAATACACTACATTGTATGTTAACCCATGAGCTGCATCCTTCTGAAGATTTAGCTAATTACTGTTACCTAAATTAAATTTGGAATTTTTGGGTCTCTCTATTCACCAAAAAAAAATTATCCAAAAAATCCATCTGTTTCTCTCTCTGTAGCATGAGAATGCACATATATTACCCATCAACTCAATTTTAAGTATGTCCCGCAGCAACGCGCGGGGTATCCTCTAGTTATACGTCGACAGAAAGACATCATGTGCCAAACACCTGCAGCCCCAAGAACCACAAATCGTCGTCTACATGCAAATTAAAACCCATAATCTGTCTTGAACCCACAGCCTGATTTTGATACCACCAAGAGTAAATTAACCAATTAAAAGCAGGTCATAGATCGAGATCGAAGTGGTTGTGCACGTGAAGTGAAGGTACTAGCTTAGGTAATCTAGTCTCTATCTCTTCGCTCATCTACAAAAGTCTCTCCAAATCTAACTCTACAAATACATATTTGGCTAACTCTCCGTCTAATTTGGCAAGTCAAACACATTGTTTACTCCAACAGCCTCTCCATTTATCCTCTCTATTATGAGTGTATGACAGGGGACCCACGTGTCAGTCTCTGCAACCCTTTCTTCTTCCTCATTCTTCTCCCCCCTTTTCCCCAAGCCCCCACCGCCGCCACCGCCCCATCTCCCCATCCGGCATCCGCCCATCCCCATCCGCCGCTGCCGCCGCATCGCCACCCGCCGTCGCCGCCGCTCGGGGCGAGCTCGGGTGGACGCGGGGTGGCCAATCGGGTGTACGTCGCCTCCTGCGGCGGCACGCGCGCGCGGGGTGGACACGAGGAGGAAGAGGTCGTGATGGGGTCGGCGGCGAGGGCGGTGAACGACCCCCGTCAAGGGCCCCAAGCTCGGGTGGACGCAGGGCGGATCTGGCGACGGCGCCGACGACGGCGGCATCCGGCAACGACGACCTCGGAGACGACGGTAGCGGACGGCGACCTCGGCAGCTATAGCGGATCTGGCGACGGAGCCGACGACGGTGGCGACGGTGGCTAGCGACGGAGCCGACGACGGTAGCTGGCAACGGCGCCGACGACGGTGGTGACGGAGCCGACGACGGCGGCGCCCGGCAATGACGACCTCGGCAGCAGCGGTGTATGGCGATGGCGTCTCGACGACGCCGGTAGCGGAGAGAGAAAGGGGTGAGGGGTGCCTGTCGGAGTGAGGCCCACAATTGGCTAGGCTATTTTGGCTGGCCAAATTTGGCCAGCTCGAGGAGGACTTTGGCCAGCGAGATGGCTTGGCCATCCAGATAGCCAGGTTGTTGGAGTGCGAAATTGAGTTAAAATTGCTAAAATTTAACTTGGAGAGTAGGATAAGAAGACTGTTGGAGATACTCTTGCTTTTTACTGTGTGTCATCTAGCTAAAACGTTGAAGATTCCGCGTTGCATAGCCAAGCAGCTTCATGATCCGGCTAGACCTGGTGCAGTGCACTACACGCATTACCTACTGTCATGCTGATGAACAGTAGATTTGGTGTAGTATGACTCTCTCTGTATTATCATCAATCAGGTCCTAGGCCGTCTTCTTTGTCCTATTTTCCCAATTTACCTTTTTCTTTTTCACTTTCTTATTTTCTAAACCGCTAAATGGTGAATTTTTTCAAAAAGAAATTATATACGCAAATTGCTTCAAAATATATATATATATATATATATTAAAAAACTAATATTTAATTTATCATGCACTAACGAGTTACTTCATTTTATCTGCGCGGTCGATTAGTTTCTAACACGAACAACCCAACACGACATTAGTGGGTACATCAACTCTAGCTAACTTTCTCATGAGACATTCTTTCTCTATAGTCTATACCGTGAAACTCAAGCCCTTGATTTGGTGTAGACTGACCCTCTTTGAAACACCTTATAAATTTAGGGAGCTTTTTAGCATCCTCAGCTATTTCAGTAATCTGTTCTACGTTAAAATTATTCTTTGGTTTTTTAATTATTCATTTTCTTCCTATCAGTTGGGCCGACGTGGACAGATTGTTTTGAAAAAAAATGGTTCAAATTCTTGTTGTGAAACTCAACAGTTGTAAATTCCGAAAATAGATCATATAACTACGAATTCTCATTAACCAGATAGTTTTCTTGAAATATCCCGCTCTTGGAACGACGAGCTGGTTTGGTTGGAGGCCTAAATTGGCCTTACCAATAGTTGGCAATTTCAATAGTGTTTAGTGTCTATTTGATTTGAAGCCAAATTTTGGCATGCCTAAGAAAATATGTCATTTCGATAGTTAACTTAGGCTATTTTGGCTTCAATCCGAACACAACTTTACCTTGCCAAAATTAACCATATTAAAACTTATCAAAAGATGCAGGAAGTACATAGAAGGAGAAACTTTCAGCCCTCGCGTCGCCCTCCCCCGGGCGGCTCGGGAGGCGACGCGCGCGCCACCGCTTTCCTCCTCGCCCTGCCCCCTCCTCCACCTCGCCGCCGCCCGAGCGGGTGCCGGCAAAGCCGCGCAGCCGCAAGGACGGCGGCGCCGGGGTCTCGCCTCGCCCTCCCCACGCTCGGCGGCTGGGGGAGCCGTCCGGGGCGGCGGCGGTGGCGGCCAGATCCGCGCCGTTTCCGGCCGGATCTGAAGGGGGGGTGGCCGGCGGCGGGGACTGACGGTGACGGTGGCGACGACGGCGGCGGACCACGGCGACTGAAGGCGACGTTGGCGGCGGACCACGGCGACTGGCGACGTCGGCGGCGGACCGCGGCGTGTCCAAGCCGCCACGGCAGGGACCTCTGCCGCGCCGTCATGGTCGTCTCGCTCCAGCCTAGCGCCGAGTGGCGCGCTCCGTCCCCCGGACCCGCGCCATCCCGGGCGGATCTGGATGGGCAGCGGCTGCTGGCGACGACCGGTGATGGTGGCGGCTGGCGGCGGCGGCTGGTGATGGTGGCGTGGAGACGACCGGTGGACCACGGCGGCTGACGGCCGTGGTGGTGATGGCTGGCGACGGTGGCGCCGTGCAGCAGACGGCGTGTCGACGCCAGCGTCAGCATATGAGGGCGGGGAAGGAGTTGGGCGGCAGGGAAGGAGGAGACCGGGAGCGAGCGTGGCATGGGCGGCGGTTGCGTGTGGCTGCGTTGCACGGCTCGGGAGGGCTCCGGCGAGCTCGGCGGCTGCGCGGAGTCGAGGCGGGCTCCGGCAGGTTTGCTTGCTGGTGGTGAGCCTCCTGCTCACGATGTGTGGATGTGGATGCGCTGACGTGGTTGGTCACGTCGAGGTATGACTGCTTGTGAGACGTCACGGTCTATTCCATGGTCGTCGACGTGGGGTGCTTGTGTGAGTGATGTGAAGACGCTGGCGAAAGCCTTGCCGTGCCTTTGGCCGGTTCGACGACGACGACGCTCTTGGGCGCCGTTAACCTTCTTGGAGACGTCGTCATGGCGTTCTTGTGGTGGGCGACACGCTCTTCGGTTGCTTCTGCTGATGAAGTCGGAGCTGCTCGCTGATGGGGTGTGGCGATGCTTGGCAACGATGACAAGTTGCAGTCTCTTCCAAGGAGTTGGTGCTGGCCGTGTGAAGGAAGTGTCTCTTTGGTGGCTTGGCTGATGTCCATTGTTGGATGTCGGAGCTGCTTTTCGCTCTGGCGACTTTCACGGATTCAGTGTCGCTGTGGTTTGTGAAGTCGGCGCTGCTGGGTCGCTTGGGCGGCTAGCTCGGCAACGATAACACCTCTTCTGTGATGTTGGAGCTGTTTGGGCCGCTTTTGTGTTTTAGCTTGGCAATGATGTTCTACATTTAGACTCCGCCGTTGTTGCTAGTTGTGTAGCTAGATCTCTTGCTTTCTTCTGTGTGGTGGGTTTTAGCCGGTTTCTCGCAATTAACCGTGCAGTTGTATGGTTTTCGGGCCCGGTTTTCCTTATAAATTGGGTCAATTCTCTTCTTCTAAATATAAAAGTGGAACAAAGTTCCGCCTTAGGTTTCAAAAAAAATACTTATCAAAATTTGGCATTCACAAAAATTGGTAAGACTAATTTAGGTCACAAATCAAACCAACCCAACAAATCCTCTTCTACAAGAAGAGATCACCGACATAGGAAAAGAATCATTAGGTGCGAAATCATTAGCTACAGATTTTTCACCAAACTTGGGAGTGGTGGTGCATGTGCATTCTCCTCTCATCTGCATTGTGCAAGCCATGGAGAGGAAACAGAAATAATAAGAAGAAGAAGAAAAAAAGAGCAGCAATATATACGAGCAGAAGTTGACCGACCTCGCGCTCCCCTGTTTCCGCTCCCCACTGGCGCCAGTAGTATAGCAGCACAGTAGCAGGGGAGAGGAGAGGAGGAGAGGAGGGAGCGCCGCCGCCCGACCACGACCAGATCCACGGCTCCTCCTCCGGCACCTGGGACCGCGTGCGTGCGGGCGGGCGGGCGGGCGGCAAGAAACAGGGATCTTGAGGTGATTCCCCTTTCCCGTTCCCAGGTTTGTTGGGATTGTTGCTATTCCTGCCATTATTGTGGGGGGTTTGCTCGTCCGCGAAAAAAATCTTTGTGCTGTTTCTGTTCTGAATCCATGTGCGGCCGCCGTCGGGGGTTTGGCGAATCTTGACCAAAATTTCGCGACTTGGGTTGGAGTATCCGTTGGTGTGATGGTCTAATCCATATCCAATGTGGAGTTTGGAGGTGGATGGTTGGGGTTTTGCCCGAGATCTTGGGAGTTGGGTAGAAAGTTGAGGTTTTTAGATGCAGATCTTTCTTGATCTGGGAGCGTTTCTGGCTGAGATTTTTCTTCTACTCTCTGCCCCCTGATGACTTGAATCTGTGGAACTAGTGCAACGCGGTAGCACCGTTTGCTTGCTTGGAACTGCAGGATTGGTTAAAAATTGCTTTGTTTTAAGCTTAGTTTGGTACTGTTTAACTGAAAAGCTTAGCGCAAGTTTGCCTTTTTTTAGGTACTTGGATACGCGTAGGGCCGATCTACAAGTAGATATTATCTGTCGATCGGCTTGTATAGTCATTTCTTCTGGAATCTAAAATACTATTGTTTGTTCAAGATCTCCCTCTTTTCTCCTGGAACGTAGAGTTAGTGGCAGTATGAAATCAAAACCACGTGGTTTCAAATTGCAGTTTGTATTTTCTTTTTTTTTAAAAAAAAATATTATGCTGTTTTCGATTGTTTTCTGCTGTTCTTACCACAAAGTACTTTACTCAGTAGGGTAAAAGGGCACAATATAGAGATATTCATCTCTTGGTATGTTTAACTAACTGATGTGTGCTTCTTCTTTGATCTTCATTAAGCAGGTTTTCTGAGTTAATGCACAGAATATAGAGAATTTTCCAGTTAATTTGCTTATGAGATCAGTAAACTGCTATGGATATATGAAGCAGAAGTGAAGCTCACACTGTTTCACACTGGTGAATGATCAGTATTTTGTCTGTTTCAGATCTTAGTGTCCCTAGATATGGAAGGAAGAGAGGCAGGCTTATGGTAAGCCCTGGTGAATATTTGTGGGAGGTCAGTAAGTGGTGGCCTGATTAAGACTGCATCAGAGAAATTTGTGGTTATCTTTCTTTACTAATGACGGCATTGACGAGAATGAAGTTCCCAAAGCGCTATGTCATTGTGCTGCTGACATTCATCTGCACAAATGTTTGTTACATCGAGCGTGTCGGATTCTCGATTGCTTACACCGTGGCAGCTGATGCCATTGGCGTGAATCAAGCAAACAAAGGCATGATACTTTCCATGTTCTACTATGGTTATGTCTTATCACAGATCCCTGGTGGATGGGCAGCACAGAGAATTGGAGGTAGACGTGTTCTGCTGCTGTCATTTGTGCTGTGGTCTTTGATATGCGGTTTAATTCCACTAGACCCCAAGAGAGAAGTCATCCTGGTCCTTTCTCGCCTTTTTGTCGGCGTAGCACAAGGATTCATATTTCCTGCCATTCACACTGTTCTGGCACAATGGGTGCCTCCGCAGGAGCGCTCTCGCTCAGTGTCTCTAACAACCTCAGGGATGTACCTTGGTGCAGCCGGTGGCATGTTGTTTTTCCCAAGTTTGGTGAAGCACATGGGAGCTCAGTCAGTTTTCTTTGTTGAAGCAGTGTTAGGTGTAGCATGGTCTGTAATATGGTTAAAGTTTTCCAGCGAGCCACCTCGCACTGACCTTCCGAAAGTGTCAATGCCAAAAGTGGCATCACGAGAGAAGATCAAGGCACAAGCAGGAGGGGTTGTTGCACCTCGCACTGTAAAGATCCCATGGCGAAGGATTATCTTCAGTCTACCAGTTTGGGCAATTGTTGTAAACAACTTCACCTTCCACTATGCCTTGTATGTCCTTATGAATTGGCTACCCACCTATTTTGAATTAGGCCTTCAGCTTAGCCTTCAGGATATGGGATCGTCAAAGATGCTTCCCTATTTCAACATGTTTATATTTTCTAATATCGGTGGAGTGGTTGCTGATCATTTGATTACAAGAAGGATCTTATCTATTACAAAGACGAGGAAACTCCTGAACACCATTGGTTTCGTTGTTTCAGCTGTTGCACTTATGGCTCTTCCTTTATTCAGGACTCCCTCAGGGACTGTGCTTTGTTCATCGATATCGCTCGGTTTTCTGGCCCTAGGAAGAGCAGGCTTCGCCGTGAATCACATGGACGTTGCTCCAAAATTTGCTGGTATAGTGATGGGGGTTTCAAATACAGCTGGGACATTGGCTGGGATAGTTGGTGTTGGCCTAACGGGAAGTATTCTGGAGGGGGCAAAGGCTTCTAACATGGATCTGACAAACTCAGAAACCTGGAAAACAGTCTTCTTTGTTCCAGGGTACCTCTGTATTTTCAGTTCCATCATTTTTTTGATTTTCTCCACTGGCGAAAAGATTTTTGAATAGAGGATGACTATTCTTTTACTTTTAATTTACGGTGAGGCTGGATAGCAATACGGGATTCTTACATGTATCTGTTTGTCATTTGTTATATTTTGGAGTTAAGATTGTATCCCATACATCCTTAAAAAACAGTGCAGAAAGGATTGCACATTTTTTGTAGTAAATTTATCATTTCTGTAGTCAGTCAAGTTTCTGTTATTCAGGCAGATTGGATGGCATCTTTACAACTTACAAGTGTAACATTATGTATTCTGCTGTCACCTATTCAGGCTTATTGCACCTTTTTGTATTGAAATATGGAATTGTCATGGGCAGAGAAGAAGGTGCAATATGTTCATGCATCATTCTTCATTTGGATTTTGTGAACTGTTTGTTTGAATTGGAAAATCCAGTGTACTGGGTTTATTGCTCAAGAAGAAGCAATACAGTGAGTCCCATACCTTGCTAGGTACTTTCTCTGTTTCGTAATATAAGACTTTCTAGCATTGCCAACATTTATGTAGATGTTAATGAATTTAGATATGAAGGTGGGCAATGCTAGAAAATTTTACATTACTAGTAGGGTGCCCGTGCGTTGCTACAGGAAATTTTGATCACGGGAAAAAAAATCTGGCAATCCAAAAGAAACTACGAGTTGCGGCGGCTGGTTGTGTGCGGGCCGGCGGGTGGGCGGTGATTTTCGCGTATTTTTTAAATTTTTTTTGCTCTTCGATTAAATCTTCATTGCCCAATCATTTTTCAAAGAAATCCAGTGATGGGATGCAATCTTCGAACTTACATTTTTTAGCACGGCAGATCAATATTGACAAGGCAGGAAGAAAGTGACTCAAATTTTGAGCTATCATTGTGTTGTTATATTTTGATAGTATCTGTCCAGCCAGATGGTTTATATCGGGAACAAAGATCTTCCTATTAAACTTTGAGGAAAAACTTTTTAAGAAATTTTGCGATTAACAACTAACAAACGCTCAAATTCTATTATTTTGCAGAATCTGCCTCTAGTTAAGCTGGTCTCCGGCAGACATACAATCTCAAGGCAATAAGTATACATGTTGTAAATTAAAATTAAAATTTCTAGGTGTAACAAAATTATCACCCTTTTGTATCCTGAGGTTTATTCACATGCAAAGCACCGGAGTTCAATAAACCATGAAGATGCTTCTTTTTTTTACTTTAGAAGTTGTTTCTAACCTAGCTATTAAGTTCAATATGTCACTATGGTCCTAAAATGATCAGTCCTGAAGTTGTTCTTTACACTCCAGCAATGCTTATAGATGTCTAGTTGATTACAACTTGATTTTTACTCCACAAATTTGGCATCCATGTCCTCTCTAATTGAGCTATATTAATTGATCATTTGTAGTTGGGGATAGAAACTTTAGAAAAGTTGATTGAATACCCAGAATTTGTGGGGACTACACCCACATGCTTTGCAAATCAATTCTATCTGCTATAGTGTTTCCAAACATGTATTGTATATTTCCAAAGTACCAATAGAACAGTACCAATCAGACCAAATGACAAAATGAACCGTGAAAAAACTGATACTAAAACTAATTTACATAGAAAGGCTTCTTAGTTTTCAATCACAGAAAATGAATGCCTGTCTTAGTAATGCAAACTCCCTAATCATCTAATTTCACTGAAAGGTAGTTGGCATTGAAGTGGCATATGGCACAAAAGGCCAATCAGGATCATCAGAGGATGGCCTCCTGATTTACCTTGTTTGCATCCCAACAGTATACCAAAGGCATAGAACATATGGATCTCTGTCTATAGGCAAATCCCCCTATGTTATCCCTGTCAGCTGCTTCAAATAAAACATCTATATCAGTCCTGTATTATGTGCCATTTTTGCACATGATTTAGCTGATTTTGGAGTTCTCCAAACAGTAAAATTTATAAACTTGACAAAGTAAGAAACCCCAGGCATCTGAAACTAAAACTAAATTATATACCATTATTAAGAAAGGAGGAATGTGATCACAAAACAAAACACAGAACAAGGAGGAATGCGATCAGTTTACCTAGAGCAGCAGGCTAAGTTAGTGTCAGATGCGATGCAAAGGGCAAAGTTGAGAATTTTTTTTTAAAAGTAAAACTGCAAGAGCACTTTATGTGTCACCTTGCTTTATATGGCTTCGTCTGAACTTTGGTCACCTAAATTGCACCGCATATGCACTTTTCTACACAATTAGGTTGAGCAAGAGCTTTCAGACCTAAACAAATCAGAAACTACACAAGTATTCACAAGCAGAGTTCAGTTGTTCAGTAATCTATCTCCAAGAGTCAGTTGTTCAGGTGTTGCAGTCCAAACCTTTTGCAATGATGAGAAATTTGATTAGTTGCATACATTATGATATAGTTATTGTACTTAAAGTCAACCATTCTCCTCAAATTTCATGCACTTTCACAGCTATTACCTGGCAACTTGACAGTCCTTCTGAGAGAGAAGCTCGCAACCTGCAATCTATAATAAGCATCAGAAAATGGGATTGCAATTTGGCATTTCAAAGTTCACACTTATAGTATATATATACTCCCCCCATCTATCTTTGATCAGAATATAACTTTGTGACCAGTTGTATTGCCTGTGATTTCTGAAGGATGCAACAGAGCACTATATCACCCTCAATGGGATTTTTGGAGCAAAGAATACAGTCTGCCAAAAAGAGAAGAACAAAGACAAATTAGAAGAAAGGATGCAACAGAGCACTATATCACCTTCAATGGGATTTTAGGATAATACAGTCTGCCAAAAAGAGAAGAACAAAGACAAATTAGAAGAAAGGATGCAACAGAGCACTATATCACCTTCAATGGGATTTTTGGAGCAGAGAATACAGTCTGCCAAAAAGAAAAGAACAAAGACAAATTAGAACAAGATTGAATCCCCAAACCAACACAATACACGTGAACTCTTGGTAGATGAAGAAACCGCTAAAAGTGGAAATTGTATCTCGTCGATGCAGCCATATCCAGGGGGAGCTCATGAATCCTACGGTGGCGGCGTCGAGAGGCGAGGCGGCAGGATGAGGAGGCAACACAATGGGGGAGTGATGGCTGAACAAATGCATAATAGCCATTGATAATTTAATATCAGGATTATTTACATTATGCTGGAGACGGCAATCGAATGAGAAGTCCATTTATATAATAAATTTTGCGTCACACATGCACATAATCTGATTTCAATTATCTCACTGATGTATGCTATTAGTGGGAGAGAGGAAAATTAAGCTGCAAGTATATATAAGCAAAAAGAAAACTGCTCACCGAGTCCAGGCAGACTTGTCGTAGGCCATGTGTGTAGGCAGATCGAGTAGTCGATCAGGGGAAAGGGCGGCGAGGCCTTCCCGGCGTTCGGCTGTGGAGGCTGAATGTTTTGCCTCTAGCTTTTTATCAAAAATTACGACGAAGATCCCGATCGACCGGCGTAGGGGAAGGCGATGTGGGAGGAGACCGATGGCTGCGTGATTTGGGAGGTCGCCCAGAAGCTGGCGTCGGCGATCTGGAGGCGGAAATCGGCGGCGGCACGATGACGACCTCAATGGCGATACGAGGCGGCGCGATGACAGGTCGCCGCCGGCGTCGCGAGTCGATCTAGTGGCGGAGATCGAAGGCGGCGTCGACGGCGTTGCGAGCCGCGGGCAACGATGGCGATCTCGAGGAGTAGTAGTCGCCGACGGAGGTGGGTGGGCAGCGCGCGTGGCAGGTGTGCAGAGGAGTCGGCGTCGGCGGCGGGGAGGAGAAGGAGTAGGAGTAGACCCGTCGGCGTGATCTGGAGCGGAGTCGACGGCGGCGGCGTTGGCGGCGGTTGCGGGTGGGCAGCGGCAACGTCGCCGGCTGGGGCGAGTGGGCGAGGTGAGGAGGCGACGTAGGGAGGAGGGCGAAGGACGCGGATCCGAGAGAGGAGAGAGCGTGGGGAGGAGATCGGTCGTTGGATACTTGGATATGCAAATTGGATGGTTGAGATTACGCGTGTCTGTCAGATGCGTCTGCTATGTCAGGAATCAAGACCACCACTACGGATTTTTTAAGTAGTAGAGATAAGACGGAGAAAGTAAGAAAGTAAGTACCACTTAACCAGGCTATAACGATGCGGATACTTTCCCCTCTCTCTGTTTTTTTAATAAAAAAATGAAATCTGTATGGTCAAAAAGATTTATGGTCACAAGTGTCAGTTGATTATACAAGAGTGAAGGAAATATTTCGGTTGATCCTCTGAATTTTCTTCTTAAAATGGTGTAAACTAGGCGTAAAATCTAAGAAAAGGAATAATTTATGCATATCTTTATTATCCACAGTTTTTTAAAAAACAATGCTTGAAAATAAATTACAATAAAAGAACAAAATCAGCATTAAATTAAGTTTCGAAATTTAAAATTTGCCTGCGGTTGATGAACAATGATGATACATTTGAAACACGGAACTGTCGTTCAAGATATTTGATCACAAACCCTTATTTTTTATCCAAACCTGAGGGATTTACTTGGTGTACATATACTCTCTATCCCGAAATAATTTTACTTTTATACATGAATCTGGACACGGGCTATATCCAGATTCATTAGGTTATATGTACTCCAACTGACATGTGGGGTCACCCACATGTATGTGTGGGTGGGTTTTATGCCGTATAAGCTGCGGGACACCGTTCTTTCCTTCCTTCCTCCCTTTCGAAACGCGCAAAAACCCTCTCCGACTCTCCCCTTCTCCCACTCTTCTCCGGCGGCGGCGGCGGCGGCGGCGGGAGCGCATCGGAGATGATCATCCCGGTGCGGTGCTTCACCTGCGGGAAGGTAGAAAATCTCCCAGACATGACGTCCTCCACGTATTTTACCTCCCCCACCGTTTCCCATCTAGGGCTACCGGCTAACGGCCCCCGCTTCGCCGCCGGCGGAGAAGGCGGCGGCGGCGGCGGGCGGTTGGGCTGCTTTTTCTCTTGCGGTTCCGTCCGATTCGATGCGTTCCCTGATGCCTCCGCGGCTCCGCTGCCGCTACTTCGCGCCTCCGTTAGGGCACGCTGCTCGTTAGGGTTTCGGTCGCTTCTAGATTCTGCAGTGTAGCTTTTGCTCTCGTGAGATTCCCTAGTTGTTTAATTTGTGTGGCCAGTGGTTTGTACGCATGAGATTGGTTGGTTGGTTGGATTAGGGTTTAGTGGTAAGGAAGTGCTCATATTTTTTTCCCCATATTTCGCAGGTGATTGGGAACAAGTGGGATCTGTACCTGGATCTCCTCCAGGCTGACTACACAGAGGGGTAATGATGATTTGCATCTCATCTCTGGGAGCATGCATTTGTGATGTTGGTTTGATTACTTAATACTTTTTTAAGTGATTTTGGATATAGTCAAGTTAATGTTGATATATATTTTGGTGAAAGCAATCCAATTTAGCAGACCTGAGCATCTGTACCTATTCAGTTCCTCGAGTCAGAAGTACAAGTGACTGGGAAAATTTATTGTTTTTCTGCTCAAAATGATTGCTTCTATGGGATATGATATTATAGAAATCTGTTGTAATTGATCATTTGCAGTGCAAACATATAAGAAGTGAACACTTGCTGCTTTATTTATGCGTGTATTCTCCACTTTATTACCCCTGCAATTTGTTTGTGAAAATCATCCTCCTTCCCCCCTTCTCTTTCCCAAGCTTACCTAGCAGTTTTGGTTAAGAGGTGAGTGGAAGTGAGGGAAAAAAAAGAGTCAAGACTGTGTTGTTTGTAGGGAATATGGGGGAAAACAAATACGGAAATAAGTCAGAGTACAATGTAACATGAAGCTGTTATCTCTTAATGTTGTCACATTTAGAGTGGGAAATCATCAATCTTTCTGATTCTATAAGACCTTGACCTATGCATTCCAACCTGCAAGCTTTATTTGTTCATATCTTGGAAACTGATGATCCAAGGGGTGTTTACCTTTGTTTAGATAAGCCAATTCATTTCTACTTTCCCTACGAGTTAATCTGTTTGTTTACCTCTGGCTTGTCTGTGCAAATCATGATTGTTAAGGTGTAGCTATGGCGTCGCTGTAGCGTCACCATAGTGGTAAGGCGGTGGCAAGTGTCAAGGCATACGCCCGCCTTACCAGCAAAACCAGTGGAGAAAGGGAAAGGAGACGGCAAAACCAGTAGAAAAAGAGAAAGTAGAAGGGGATAAGCTCATCGCCTCATCCTGGAACCCTAGAATCCTAGATAGCTTGTGGTCACCTTCTTCCACGTCGCAGCCAGCTTGCTGTTGTAGATCCCATGTCCCTGCCATAAGATCTAGCTCCAGATCCAAGCTGCTGCTGCTTGCTGCGGTTCTTATCTCTTGCAGTGGCAGTGGAAGACAGCGAGGGGAGGAGAGGTATTGGGGTCTAATGGCCGCGACAGAGATGGTCTGCTATGGGGGAGGTGGCCGCCGGCTGGCGGATGGAGATGCTGATCTCAGCGTGCACATGTGGTGCTCTCCTTCGTCAACTAGCCGCGCACGATGCGTCGATGCCTCTTAGGGCACAAGAGATGTGGGGGTAGTTGATGTTGGTTTTTTGTGGACTGGCAGCCTGGCCTGGTGGGCTTTTCTCCTTTTCCTTTCTATTTTCTTTGCAAATCTCTCCCTTAATCACGCCTCAGCCACCTCGTATTGCGTCGCCTTGCCTTACACCTTGCTCGCTATAGCGCTGAGGTGTACACTCGTCTCCATAAACGCCTTAGCGCCTTAACAACACTGGTGCAAGTACATATGTATCTTTGGAAATGATTATGAGCTGTTATTAGTTTTTGACATGCTGTTGACTCTATCTATGTACATGTTATTAATTTTTTTTACATACTTTCTACGACTTTCTGTTGTCAGGGATGCTCTGGATGCATTGGGTTTGGTCCGTTACTGCTGCCGGCGAATGCTCATGACCCATGTTGACCTCATCGAGAAGTTACTCAACTACAACAGTAAGTTTACACTGCTATAGAAGCTATAGTTTGCTTTCTTTCCTGTTCCCTTATCAAGTGACAATTTTGAATTTCAGCGCTGGAGAAGACCGAGACAGCAGGTTAAGTTGACCCAGCATGCTCCAGAACTCTTGTTCCTTATTGCCTTTGTTCACGAATGTTCCAAGGAATTTGTGTGATGATCCATGCTGCATTTCAACTATGTAACTGTTACCGTGATGTCAGATGATGGAAGTGATATAACTAGTGGGCAGAGTACCTCTGGTTGTGTGTGAACTTGTTTTCAAGACTTTTATATCAAGGGGGGTATGTTCCTGCAGTAATTTTCTTATTGTGATTTGCTAATTTGCTGTATGGATAATGGGCTGTGTTTTTGAAAAAAAAGGGTGGGCTTTTGATTTCCATCTGCGAGTCTAATCAGCACAACCGCTGGAAAAAAACGATCAAATTGGCACAAACTTTAATGCCTTTAAATTTGTTCGGCTTGCTTGCGTTTTTACTTATATATGCAGAACTTATACAATTTGTGTGTGTCTGTTAGGTTTCCTTGGTTGTAGATACCTTGCAATTGCCCCATTCAATTACTGATATAGGAATGAATGAACTTTCACATTACTCTTTGCGTGCTGTTTAATTCTGTTTCTGAGATGGTTTCTTGATAAATTTGCCTTATCTAAACACGTTATCAAAGTTCATCCAATTTTTTATGGGGGGTCTTTGTGTGGAATCTTAGCTACCCATTTTACTTGTTGCAAGAATGTTTGACTTGTGAGGTGATCATGGTGCAAACGTGTCATTCTTATTCTTGTTGACTTGGGTGCAATGACCTGGCTCTCTGTTGATGAATGCATAATTGCACATGCATTCGCATATCTGTGATGACCTGCTAATGCTATGCTATCTGTTCGTGCCTGTGTCCACATGATGTTGCATGTGATGAAACAATTTCCTCGTAAGCCTAATAGTACAACTTACCGTAGCTTTCAGTTGACTTGTCATGAGTCATCTATGTTCTGGGACTAACCTGTTTATTTGATTATTGTAATCATCACGCTGCACGCCTAAATTGATTGTGGCCATGGCATTTTGAATTACTACGGAACAAAAAGATGCTGCATCCTACTCCCTCCATCCCATAATAGGTGACGTTTTTGACTTTTTATTTGCAACGTTTGATTATTCGTTTTATTTGAAAAATTAGTGCAAATATAAAAAAAGATAAGTCATATGTAAAGTATTTTTGATAATAAAGCAATTGACAAACAAAATAAATAATAATTCCAAATTTTTTTTAATAAGACAAATGATCAAACATTGACAAACAAAAACTCAAAAAGACAAGTAATATGAGACGGAGGTAGTATTTGGTACGGCATAAAATAGTCTGTTATAATGTGATATCTTACTGTGGCATGACCCTTTTTTTTATTTGTGCAATGAGTATTAGTTTGGACTTGGACATGAACTGATTTGAGGAAGTACTGATTTGAGCAAGAATAGCAGCCATTTTATAAGTTAGTAGAACATTTGAAAAGGTTCATAGTCGATAAACAAGCAGCATATGTACACCCAAAGTTAACATCACACTACAGGTAGATTACACGAAGATGGAAGGAAGCTAACACTGGAATCAACATTAGTGAGAATAATGTGCATACTTCATTTTCATCCTTTGAATTGTAAGTTTGTAACACTACAAATTGCGTCAGAAATGCATATAACACTATGCCAAAACTGAAGATGGGAATCTCAACACCCCCTAAAAACACAAAGAGAAGAAACTGGACTAACACATGAAAAATACAATGAACTGAATGAATGATTAGATCAATATGTACACCCAGAAAATAAAGGGTAAATTGGAACCATGTCATTATAATTTTGCAAAGTTTGAGATATGCCATCGGCATCTCAATGACATGTAGGACCCACATGAGTCAATGATATGTGGGTCAGAATAACATATCTTAAATTTTGCAAAATTATAATGGCATTGTTCCAATTTTCCCAAAAATTGGAAATGATGGATCATCTCTTCAGTCGAAGCTCGATGACCGGCTCCATCTCCCCTTCGTGTACTCCTCCAGCGACACGTTCGCCGCCGTGAAGTCGCCGCCGCCGCTGCTGACGGACGCCGAGTCGTCGACGACGTCGAGCAGCGCAAGGTTGATGTACGACTGGATGTCCTTCTTCTCCGGCGAAGCGCCATCGCCGTCGTCGGTGTCGTCGCCGGCGGACAGACCGGCCTGCGACCTCACCCACCTGACAGCGTCGCCATCGCCGTCGAGCAGTTTCAGAACCTAAACACATTCAGAGATCAGCAGCTTAGCAAGTTGAGAATAGCCGAATGACATGGCAATTCGGAGTAGTAGTTAGTCTCTCTCACATTTGCAATGCTAGGCCGGCGTTGCGGCGATCGCCGGATGCAGAGGGCGGCGGCGAGGGTCATCCTCTCGACCTCGCCGGCGACGCCGCTGCCGTCCGTCGGCAGGCTGGGGTCGACGAGGTCAGTGAGCTTTCCTCCTTGTATGATGGTGTTCGCCCACATGACGAGGCTCTCCTTGCCCTTGCCGCCGCCGGAGCTCACCGGCTTCCTCCCGGAGACGAGCTCGAGGAGGACGACGCCGAAGGCGTACACGTCGATCTTGTCGCTGACCTTGCCGTGCATGAAGTACTCTGGAGCCAAGTACCTGCCATGGAAATGCGAGCTTGATCACCTCAAGTTCTTTTCCTCACTTGAATTCTTCAAGAAGATGAGAAGAAGCAGCTGCAGCTACAAACCCGAATGTGCCGGCGACATCGTCGCCGGTGACCGGAGACGCCGCCTCCGCCGCCCAGAGCGCGAGGCCGAAGTCACACAGCTGTGCATCACGCATCACACAGGTTCAGATTTTTGCAGTGTTGTTGACAAATATCTCTGAAGAATCAAGAATCTGATCTGAAGAAATGTTTTTTACCTTTGGTTGGAAATCTTCAGAGACGAGGATGTTGGACGACTTGACGTCCCTGTGGATCACCGGCCGGCCGTCGCCGTCGCCGCCGTGGAGGTACACGAGCGCTCGTGCTACTCCGGCGGCCACCTTGAACCTCTCCGGCCAACCAAACAGATCTTTTCCCTCCTTTTCACCTGCACAAACAAAACAACAGCAATGCAACATCGATCAAGAAATGATCAAAATGTTCAGAGAATTCACATTTTATAACTTGTGAATTTACATTTACTCACCGTGCAAGATCTCCTCGAGGCTGCCTCTCGCCATGTAGTCGTAGACCAGCATGATCTTGGCGGCGCCGCCGCCGCCGTCGAGGCAGAACCCGGTGAGCGGCATGGCGTTGCCGTGGCGGACGGAGCTGACGATCTCCATCTCCGAGACGAGCTCCTCCATCACCTTGTCTGAAGATTTCAGCACCTTCACTGCAACCTCCTTGCCATCATCACAGCAACCCTTGTACACCTCGCTCGCCCCGCCTTTGCCGATTATCCGATCTGCGCGATCCCAATCCGATGCAATGGATCATGAATTCATTATCGTTTAGCTCAGTTCATCCGAAATTTTGATTTCTGAAGATGAATTTTCACATACATATGTACTAGGTTTTTTTTACCTGGTGAGAAGTTGGAAGTGATTCTTGCAAGCTCGCTGTAGCTGAACATGGTGTACTTGGATGAGTACTTGTTTCTCAGCGAGGCAAGCTCTTGTGCAACCTGCTCCGCCGCTTCATCGGTCGCCGGAGATGGAGTTTCCGATGCGGTGATGGCCGGTGAGGTCGCTTGGTCGCCGGAGTTGTTGCGTGGATTTAGCGGCGATGGCGCCGGACACCGGCTCGGCAGCTGCATTGCCCACCGCGCCACCGACATCTCCGTCCACTCTGGCAAGGCGGACTTCAGGTCCGGCGAGAGGAGCGGCCAGCCGGCGGCGACCTCCGCCTGACGTGGCGTGAACGCTACGACCGGCGAGACGGGGGCGCTCGTCGGCGTCGAGATGTTCCGGCGAAGGTGCCGGCCGCCGCCGGCGATCGCCGCGTCGTCCTGGGATTTCTCGCGGGTGATCGTCGTCGCCGCTCTGACGAGCTTCCGGTAAATCTTCCGGTAAATCCTCCTCGGCGTCTCCACCACTGCAGCAGAAGCAGCATTCCAACATTTTTTTCACCCAAATTTTTACCAAAACAAAAACGAATTGAAACAAAATTCACATAACATTGCAAATGGCACGAGTCTTCATGAACAAAAATTCAGAGAGAAATTGTGTGGGCAATTGGCAATAGCATACGTGGGCTGATGCACTGGTTGAGTTGCTGCTGCGCGGCGTCTCGCCTGTACACGACCCTGCCATTGCCGACGGCGAGGACCGAGCAGCTCGGAGGCACTCTCTTCGCGCAGTACTTCGCGACGGCGGCGGAGGAGGACGACGGCGACGAAGATGGCCGGAGATGGCTCCGGGAGTTGTTTGTGACGCCGAGGATGAGGTGCGCCGCGCCATAGGAGCTCGCCTCGTTCACGAGAGCCTTCTTGATGGATGATCCATGGCAGATTCTGAGCTCCAGGCTGATCTGAGAATGCGGCGAGGAATTCGTCAAGCGATCGAACCTGGTTGGGGGAGTGTGGGCGATGAACTGGAGTCGAGTCGAACCTGGTTGAGATCGCAGAAGCCGTCGTACGCGCGGAGCAATGCGGCGAGCGATTCCGTGGCTCTGATCCTCCTCGCCGCCATTCTCATGGCGCCTTCTTGATCGGCGCCGGCCGCGGCGGCGGGGGTGGCGACGTGGAGCGCGACGACGCGGTCGCCGGCGAAGGCGACCATGGCGAGCGCCCAGGTGAGCAGCTCCCTCCCCTCCGCGTCGTCCCGTACACCGACCACCACCGTCCTCCCTCCCCACCCCAGCCGCGGCGGCGCCGGCAGCGCCAGCATCGTCGGCGGCGCGCGCCGCGACATCGGCGACCTGAGCTTCATCCCGGCGCCGGAACACCTCTCTCTCTCTCTCGCCGGCGACGCTGCTCCGCTCTGCTTCGATTCTTGGATCGATCGGAGGAGAGAGAGAGAGAGGAGCGCGGTGGCGGTGGCGTTTATACGCGGGGGGCGTTCGTTGGCGTGGCGACGAAGCTGGCTGCGCGCGCGCTTGCGCGAAATATTTTAAAGCGGCGGCGCGCTGACTACGCCGTGTGCGGTGTGACGTAGGGGGAGGAGGAGGAGGACGGCGGCGAGGTTAACCGTTAACGGTGGCGGCGGCGGCGGCGTGCGGTGGCATCCGCCGCCGTGAGAAGGCGCGGGGGACGTGTCCGCGCAGGGACGGACAGGGGGGATTTTACAGTTTACTACTCTGCCTTGTCTATTACTCCAGCACTAGTACTTTGACTAGGCTATTTTCAGCCTTTAAATTTTTTTTGTTATTTTTTATTTAGCCTAAACAATTTCATTTTTGAACAAAACGAAATGAAGTAGGGTTATTTTCAGCTTTCACTTTTTAACTTGCAAAGCTAGACCAATAACATCTCAAACTACGTCCATAAACACTATTTTTTTGAAATGGTTATGTATTTCACTAATGCTGAGTATGGACATGGATTTTGAATTAGGGTTTGTGTTAGTTTGTATTAGTACATGGATAGTAACCACATGGTATTGTAGCAACGAACACTATTGGCTTGGCCCCCCTGCTACAGGTTAGGAATTAGAGACAAAAACAAGTAGTTTCCTTATAAATTAGATTGGTATGGTTCCTTGATACTAACTGCCTTCATCCTCATGGTGCAGAATTCCGTGATACGCGCATACGCGTCGACAAGAGAAATCGGTTTCCTGGAGGCACGCACACGTACAGTAACTAACTGTGTTTGTTTGGATATGACGGTAATTAAGTAAGATTTCCCTTTTCTTCGGTTGTTTTTTTTCTAACAGACTGAAAAACATCTATACGTGAAATCGAAACTTTCAGAAAAAAAAATATAACTTTCTATTGAAAAATTAAAAGCCATACCAAAAATTTCAAACTTTCAACTCAAAATTTGAAATTCTAAACTCAAATTTTAAAAGTTACTTTTCTACATTCGTTAGTAAAGGTTTGGAACCTTTATCAAAAACTGAGATAACTCAATAGTGTATGATTAATTATGTATTACCTAAAAAATTATATATTTTTTAGAATAACTTTTATATAGAATTTTTATATAAAAACATATTGCTTAGCGATTTGGAATGCGTGCGTATCAAAATCAAAGGAGTAGAAGTTAGGAAAGTGTAGTAAAGAATTAAGGGTTAATAATCTTATTATATAAACAATGCTCAATATATGAAGCTTCTCTGACTCTCCGAGGCACAATGCATAAGAATTCCAGCGCCTGTTGCTGATCCCATCCCATTATAACCTTAGTTACAACCACTCATCCCATACCCAAAATAGATACAAGATAGAAAAATATAAGGCAGAGCTAAAATTACTTGTTCGGGAATGGTTTCACCCCACTTCTTCTCCCCATCTTGCTCGTGGCTGATCCATCTACTTTCCCCAATTTCCCTCAAGAAAGCTAGCTCTTCCTCCAAAACCCAGCAATGGGGTGTGTGGGGATCGAGAAGAAAGATTGCTAGTAAGTTATTCGATCAACTTGCAGGAGCTAGCCGTGCAGAGTGTTATCTTGTTGCTGCACCTCTCCGGCCGGCCTCTCCAATAGAAAAAGGTAAGCTGCTATTCATTTTTACATCTGTGGCATGGTTCCGTGTTCGAATCTAGTCTTTGCAAAAGAACGATGTCTCCTGCCTTGTTCGAATCCATGAGCAGCCTCCTTCATTAGCTCATAACGCGCGTGTAGGCACAATTTAGGACTGTTCATCGGTGGTTTTAGGCACGTAAGCCCAGCCCAACCCATAAACCTTGATGTTTAGCGTGCGACCATCGATCTGCTTGAAGAAGAAAACTGATTGATTGATTGATTGTATTTCGTTTGTGTGGGACTCCAGGTGCAGTGACAATGGACTATCAGTTGGTCCCTTACCAAAGTTCTTTGCCCGTGGGTGAGGAACACTCTGGGATGCCTCCCCAAATTCATGCAATCGCTTATTGTCCAACGCCAATTAATGTCATTTGATTTCTACAACCAACGTAGAAGTTTGTTGGCCGTCAGCACTAGGTTAGGAATACAGATATGGGAGGCGGTCTTCGAGAGCTCTTCGCTTGGATGGACTAAGAAATTTGAAGCTTATTGTCCTGGTGTAAAGCATATGGAGTGGATGCCTAATAAGCTCGGCCTTGCGTATGGCGATGAAAGAGGATTGATAACATTATTACAATACAACAAAGAGCAAGGTTGCTTTAAATCCAAAATCATACATGACGTAAGTTCCCATTTATTCTCTTCTTACTAACTTACTAGATAATAATATTACTATATATCATCAATAATGATATTCAATACTTGCACGTTTGTTGCTTACTACAGAAGCCATCTAGAGGAGAAACAACCTCGATTTCATGGAGTGGGAACAGCTCTTATCTAGCATCAAGTTTTCACCCAAGAGCAACTGAAGATGAGACAAGCAACAGTATGATCATTATTCATAAGAGGGCAAGTGCTTCAAGAACAAATGAGGTGCAATCAATTGAGATGGAAGGCCGACCAAACCTAATAGCAAAGTTTCACCCTGTTCATAATTGTCTTTTCATAGCTAAGCGGCGGTGGGGATTAGACATCAAGGTAAAATTAGCTCCCCAATATTTTTATCCTCGTCGTTTGTGCACACATTAATTTGTTATTGTTTCATTATCTCCAGATCTTCTCGAACACAATCACTGGCTTTGAAAAAGAATCTGATAAGTGGGTTCAAGTTGCTTCCTTGTAAGTAAAATTTGTCAAGCTTATTAATTTTCTAATCAAACAACATGTCATATCCAATATTGCATTATTGTTGTATATAGTGATCACGACGGTGAAATATCTTCAATTAATTTCATCATTTCAAGTAATGGGTCGTCAAAATCATTTGCAATTGCTAGGTATGTTTTGCATTATAGCTAAGGTCTGTCATTGTTCATAAAAAAACAGATATTATAGCATAAAGGGAAATTGATTATATTTAAACCGTACTTCAGGGTTGATAACATAATATCTTTCTATAAATATGATCACTATTCCGGATCTGAGTGGACTCCTACAGCTAAGCAAAGGTAATTTCTAATTTAACTCATGTTTATCATAAAGTTTCTATTTTCATTAGTTTATTTAAATGATTTTAGGAGACAAAATATATTATAGACCAACTACCCATTCACCATATAATAATAGCATCCATAAATATGATAAGTTAACCCGCGGTTTGGTGATAGATGTGCCCCGAAATCTAAGAATTTGTGATATTTACTCGTAATATTTTATAGGACTTTGATATATAAATAATTGTTGCTATTGGCAGAGTTTCTTTCCAATACAAAGTGAACACTGGAAATCGATTCAAAAAAATTCTTTCCATGGGTTGCTACATAGACTCAACTATTGCAATTGGTTACACGGATGGTTCTATTGAGATCTTTACAAAGAAAAGAGGAAAAGTATGTGTTTCATGTTCTTCTTATTTGTTTAAGATATATCAAGATATTTTTTTTACTATTTATGTACTTGTTTACCTAAATGCAGTATGTTAGTGCTTTAAACAAGTACTGGGAGCATCATTGGTCAAAAGCTAAATGCTGGGCATCCACCATTCCTTGCCTATCCTGGCAATACAACGTAAGATTGACATCTTATTTATTAGTATTTTTAGCATACAATCATGTTTTGATACGTCATCTCACCATCATCATTTTATTTCAGACCGAAAAGACTCCTAAGGTGCTAGCAGTAGGAGGGGAACATGGTTTTGTTTTGTTCTATGATTTTATTGAAGCGGGGCCTTACACTGAAATACCAAACCGTGACTATGAATGGGAGACTAACTACTACAAATGTCCTTCCGAACCGTATGTACTATTAGAAGTGAAAACATTGTTTGTGTTTCTTTAATTAAAGTATTTATCACTTTTTAGCATATACTGATCCAAGTTTATCAGGGACGAGGAGGTCGAGGAGGAGGAGGAGGAGGAGGAGGAGGAGCCAACACATGATGTCACTCAAGAGTTAAACTCACAAGAAGAAGTTGAGCCTGTGAAGGGTATGTACAAAATTGGGGTCAGATTCACATAACTTAGATTAATTACTTAGACTAAACACTTTTTTCTCTTCATTGTATGTGCAGAAACAAAATTTGCTATCTGTCAACAGATTTTCTGTAGCAGAACAGTAAATATGGAAGATATCAAAGCCATTGGATTTAAAATGGAGTACACACTCATCAATTATAAGGTCACATTTGAGAACCTTGCTTATGTTGAAGCCAAAAAGAGATTAGTAAATGGAAAGTATCCCGAAAAGGTACGTTTGAGTAAAAGAGTCAGTCAGTTGTATTTTGAAATTCATTTGTTAAGTTTGTGAGTTATTCTAACACTTTTTCTGTGAAGGTTATTGTTGGCATGGAGCGCTGACTCTAGTTCGTTATAATTAGAGTTTGTGTTAGTTTGTCTTAGTACATGGATACTTGGATAGTACCCATATGGTATTGTAGCAACGAGCACTATTGGATTGGGCCCCCTGCTACAGGTTAGGAATTAGAGACAAAAACAAGTAGTTTCCTTATAAATTAGATTGATATGGTTCCTTGATATTACATATAATTACCACCTTTTTTGACAAATGGGTCCTTTTCAAAAACTTATTTTAAAACCAGACCATGGCAAAAACTTCACAAAAATAGGCCATCGGCTCAGCGCCAGCCATGCACTTTGACGCTGACCCCCCTACCCACATGGCGGCCGAGCCGATTCCCCTCGCCGGCGTGGCAATACTCAGCGCCAGCGCCAACCGAAATGGTGCTGAACCGTCTAACCTCAGCGCCAATGGGGGTTGGCGCTGAGCTAGGCTACTAAGGCCAATGCGGCCGCCCCACCCACCATCTCTCTTCTTCCTCTCCTTTCCTTCTCTCCCCTAGGGCTGCTGCCATGTAGTGCAACATCGTTGACGACAACCATCTTGGAGCCATTGCATATCTCAATGCCAAAGGGCTCATGCTGTGAGGACGTCGATGGGGCCAGCCAAGCCACTGCCATTGCTCTTTGCCTAGTCAAGGAAGTTGGCCTAGCTGCTGTTTGGGGCTGTTGAATCAACGTTGAGGACAACCACAACACCACCGATGGAATGGCTTGTCGACAACCATGCGTTTTTCTGAAGTTGCAACCATGGCCACCCCCTGCAGCTCGAGGATGAGTTGCCCAAAAGGAGGGATAAGATATTATGGGCGTGGAGCAGCTCCATTTAGTTATAATTAGGGTATGTCAGATACAAAAAAAAAACCATGGTATTACAGTGCTGAGCACTATTTGCATGGGCCTCCTGTTGTGCAGGTTAGGAACCAGATGTAAGAATAAGTAATTCCTTATAGATTAAATTGGTTTGGTTCCTTAATATTAGAGAAAGGTATTTTAGAGGTCAAGTTATTCCTCTCCATGGGATTGTATCTCTTTTGATTAAGCAAGAAACAAAAAATAGTTCCCTCCTCCACGGCCGCAGCTCTCTCTAGACCCCCGCAAACCTTAGACAAAACAACATCCACTCTATACTAACTGTCAGTCATGATATCATCTTTTACTGTTGCACTGTTTAATCTACTTGTTTAAATACTATATGAGATCAAATTTATCATAGTAAGAGTAATTTTACTTTGTTAGTTATATTCTAATTTAATTTATTCATTTTCTATTGAATAGATATTAGAATGGAACTACAACAGTGAGCATATGATCAGAGGTTTGATAATTGACAAGAAAAAGGGAAATATAATCAAGGTTAGCAAAACAAGTGAACTTTTTTTGTATACAAACAAAATAGACAATGGTTAATTGACTCTATCCACCTTTTTTGTGATTGAACATTAGGTGGACCACTATAATAATGTAAAAATGTCATACCATGGCATGAATGAGATGCCATATGAGGAATCAAAAAATGTTTATGGATCTACATTTATGTTTGAAGAACCTGAGTTTGCTGCCATGGATACAACTTTCTCTTGTTGTGAAGGATATCTATTTGCCCAACTCGTTGATTTGATGGATACCAATCCTCAAGAAGTGCCAGCGCCTACGTATGATTTTGACCAAACATTATTTATATAGTGAAAGCATTTCAATTTTCATTAACATTATTTCAATGTGATATTTGATGATGCAGCTACATGACTTTATACAAACATCTCAGGGAAGCCTTTGATCAGGGCTATAAAGATGGAACTCTTAAACAATCTGTGGCCAATGACCTTGCTAGGTATGAGTAGCAATTTTCAGTCATATGATTGGTATAATTCAAATAGTGCTAGATGTGGTACATGTAAGAAATTATGATCTAAGAATGAACAAGTCTATGCCAATTTCTTTACTATCCTAAATAGCACGACCTTTTAATTTTTGTTTGATTAAAAGGAGATAACTTGGGCTGCTATATATAGTTGTCATCTTCGGCTACAATCTATATCTAGCCCATCTCTAAGAAACAAGACAAACAAATAACCAGCCCTATAAACGCATCCTTGGCTACAGTTTATATCTAGCCCATCTCTTAACAAGCAGCCAAACAAATAACCAATCCTTTTATAGACTAATCAATTTTCTCCTGATCTGTTAACTAAGTTACGTGGAAAGCACAAATATTGAAATTCTCTTCATTGCCCCTATAGAGCACACTTATGACATGGGCTCGATCTGTCATTGATTTGCTACTTGAATATATTTCGCATGTTATCCATGGCACTAATTTTTGTAGTTTGAAACTGACAGGTACATCGATAAAGATCCATCACTTCTTCCAATGCTTCAGAACATTAAGAACAAAGGAATCTCCACGTTCTTAATAACAGATAGGTATGTGGTTTATGCATTTTCAAAATTATACCACTGTGATCGTTGGTTATCCCTTTAGTGCAGAATTGAACTACTTCAATGTTAGGGAAGCTTTAGGTATGGATTTAGCAAGAGAGATAGGTTTTGGGGCTATGATGAGCTACAGCTAGCTGATTCATCTTCTCATTTATAGCTGAAAGACAAAGATACACAACATCCTAGTGGCTTGCTTATAACTAAGACTCTTCACTTGACCCACTGACTTGTAGCCTAAGACTTTGACTCACTAGCTTACTCCCTAAGGAAAGCTATTCCCAAAGGAAAAGACCTGACTTATTAACTCAAACTAACTACAACAAGGATTATACTAACAAAGTTTTCAGTTCTTCTCATTCCACTTATTTTGTTTTAAGTGCTATGTCTTGATATTCAACATATGTGCCTGCTTTTGTAGTTTGTGGGATTATACTGACATTGTTATGGATTATGCGCTACATCAAGATAAAGTGAACAAACACAGCTGGCTTCAATATTTTGACATTGTCTTTACAGGAAGGTTTGGTGATGTCTATTTCACTTCTCTACTTCAAGTTACTCACATATTTTGTTTATATTTATTTAGAAAAATTTTTGCTTGCAGCCGAAGCTTTTTTAGTGAAGAAAGCCACGTGGAGCTGTTCGACGTGGAGATTGAAACCGGGAAAATTTCAAATCCTAAAGAATATCAGGTAAACAAAGTGATATTAAATAATCATCAAGATGGCTCTATTCTCTTGTGTGTGTAATCCATGTGATTCTTACGTAGTTGGGGAGATCGAAAACAAATCAAGCACCTAAGGAGATCCAGAAAGTATATCAGGTACCCTCTGTTCTCCCATTCGAATGTATGTAATAATCCTTATCATAATTATTAACTAGATAGATTGTAATTTAATGCCATTAATGCCATGTACAGTCAATGTCCACATGACTCAGACTCCCCATAATTCTCCCACACATACACACTCGTATCGAGTAACACCGCCAAGGGCAGTGTACATGCATGCAAAACCACCTCCCGTAAAGTCCAAGGATGAAAAATGTTTAGTTTGGATTGTCGAGGGATGGAATGATCGGTTTCGACTGGTATGACAATTGAGGGACGAAACTAAACCATTGCAAGAGTCAAGGGTCGAAAGTAGACTTTTTCCTCCTAGATAAGAGCATCAAGTTAGTGAAATGCTGCATAAAGTGTACATATAGTGATATTGTGGTGGCTATAGATAAACAAAGGAGGGGTAAATGAAGCTACACTACAATTATGAGGATAAGAACCCTGCCATTTATTAAGGACAATTAATATGACCGGTTGCATGCACAACAATAGTAGGTCAGGGAAGTCAGCAGCACATCAGCCTCGCTTTTCAGTGGAGGCATATTATAAGACTAATCAGGTAGCTGTAGTTTATTAGGTAAAGCAGGCTAGATTTTGCATGCTCATATTTGATTAAAACCGTAGGACTAATCAGGTAGCTATAGTTTATTAGGTAGAACAGGCTAGATTTTTGCATGCTCATATTTGATTAAAACTGTAGGACTTGCATATACTCCCAAATAAAAAGGAAAGGAGAGAACAGAGAAAGAAACCTCAAGAAATCAGACAAAAGCATTCCAATTGTAAATGACCTTGAGCTTACCCGAGCACTCTGATACCTGGTAACAAAGAATGCACAGAAAATGTTAGTTATGAAGCCATTGTTCTGTTACAAACTCTGAGACGAACCCAAAAAAAAAACAGTTGCAGCTAAACAAACCATGGGCCACATTTCATGTCACTTTTGTTCCGTACCAAATTCTTGTCTTGTTAGCATAATAGATTCATCCTGAATTCATTTACCCATCATGGTACTGTAATTATCACCAAATTTAGTCCAAAATAAGCCACATACTATGCATTACGAGAATAACATCTTATAACTTTATTACAATTGCAACTTAGTAAGCTATTGTTTATTTTGAGGCACTTTTCGGTTTTTTCAGGGAGGAGATGTTGGACATCTTCAAAGATTATTACCTAATACCAATGACCCCAAGCAGGTATCATCTTTGCCCTATCACAAAATTCAATTTACTTTAGATATAGTTGGTATACATAGAGTTTTTCTTTTTCATTTGATGATATTTAGGAATGTTTTCTTACAAACAGTCTAACAATGCAAAATTCTTCACGATTATATATAGGTTCTGTATGTGACACATCATATTACCAAAGAGATGCTCAACAACAAGGCCCAAGGTATGTGCTATTCACTTGCTATTTTTAGGTGACCTAGAATATGGTGGATGTTATAAACTTGACTGAATATAATAGTTTGGGTCTGTTAGAGGAAGGGATTATTATACTATCATACATCATCATGGAAAATCATGATGAATGGGTGCCGACTCTAGCTGGCACCAAAACAGCCACAATACATGCATCTGGGAATGATCAAGCACAAGGTGGTACCCAGGCGTATAATTGTACTTTTGTAGCAATATCCCAAATTATCCTCTCCTGTTTTAACTCTAAAAATAGGAGCCAGTGAACATAGCTTTACGAGTTATATACATAAAGAGTACTCAGCAAAATCAAGTGACAACCATCATTTTCCTTAACACTTGATGTGCATCCAGCACAACGAAAACTGGAAGAAATTTTATATGCTTGAAGATAACGATATAATGTGTTTTGTTTTTATTCCATTAGTCTGGATTTTTCCATTTATATTATTTCAGTAATAATTGGTCGTGCTGCATTTTGTAAGGTTGGAAGACTATGCAAATTATACCTGAGCTGGAAAAGGAATTGCAAATTATCAGAGAACAGGGGTCAATTCGACAGGTATTCTTTTTCTAAAAAAAATAAACACAAAATTGCTACAATGTTTCGGACAGATGGTTAGCCCATTTCCCCTCTCAAAGTGGAGATCAGTACATGTTCTGATGTTTTTTGCGTGAAAACTTAAAAGACATTCTCTCCTACTGAGTGGTTCTCAATATGCTTACATGCTACAATGATTAAGGGTGATTCAGATGGTAACATGAAAAATATATTGAATAAAATGTCTAACCAATATTTAATGTCTTCTCTATTTATTGTTCATTTATGGATTATCTAGAGTAGCATGCAATCATTCTGTTTGTTAGCTTCTGCTTAATTGCTTATGGCTTGTTCTTTCCAATTTGGACTCTCCAACACAGATTATTATTCGTGCCAGAGTGAAATCAAATAGTGTAGAAGATAAAATCTGTATGCTCAGAAGCACCACTGAGTAAGACAATAGTGTTGTTCATTCTACTTTCTTCCTATTCAATATTTTTTCTCTCTCGAATGATTTTGCAGCAAATAAGTAATTGTGTTTTTATTTTGGACAGGGTTGATGTAATGGAGAAAATAAACAAACTGACCAGTGAGAAGAAAGAAGGGAATGGACAGCGAACGTGAAACTGCTGAAAAGAGGCTAGCTTCAAAGGTAACTTTGCACACTTATTTCAACCATCTGCGACGCTATGGTAGTTAATTTAGGAATTAGTATCAGCTAACAGCAGATTGTTTTGTTTTATTTCAGTTTAATGATAAATGGGGTCCAGTTATGAAGGCTGGGAATAAGAATTCCCGATTTGCTCGCGAGGTGGCATTTAATTTGTTGAGATTTTGTTTTGAGGTGTTATACAACAGTTACCATTAGCAGTTGACAGTTTCTCTTTTGGCTTTATTCCGTTTTCGCAGGTAGAAAGATCAGCATGGTTATATACCAGCAGGGCGTCAAACTTGGCTGCTGAGAGATGTTATGAACAATCAGACCAGTTGATGGCACATGACTCCGATTTGTTGAGCTTCCATTTGGGCAAGGACTGAAGCAGTTTATAGCCAAACTAGGTCGATCTAGCTTCCTTGTAGGCAAGGACTGATGCAGTTTATAGCCAAAAAAATGGGATCAACCCAACCCATCCCGGTTCTTTTTTTTTGGGGGACAAAAAGAAAAGGAAGTGATAATAGCCAAACTAGGTCGATCTAGCTTCCTTGTAGGCTAGCTAAATGGATGATACTAGTTGTGATCTAAACGTTAATACAACGAAAGTCCCAAGGCCCAAATTTTGGATTTGCAAGTTTTTGGTTCCATACATACCTGGATCGGAAAAGATCCACTGGATCTGGAGCACCCTTCTCAATGCCTGTCTTCAACTCCTTCCCCGCTCACGCTCAGACTGCTTCGCAAAGGTCGAAGGAGGCTTGATCCGCCGCAAACAGCGCCGGTTAAGCAATCCCCACCCAAACCACGACCACACACATCGACGGGGCGCAGATCGAGCGATGATGAAAGAACCTCGACCCCACGTTAATTCGGGGGCGAAGCCGGGGAATTCAACTATTCGCCGCTACTAGGTTGGGAAAGCAGTAGGTTCGTCAATTGTCCAAATAACCCTCTATCTGCCTTTATTTTTTTCCGCTCTAGGACGGTGGTTTCTTAACTATTTACCACTTTTACTCACGTGGCATGCTAACATGGCAAACCAGTGTAAAAATCGATGTAGGACCCACTTCTTAGTCTCACAACCCCTCATTCCTCTCCCCCTCTGGTCCAACTAGTGTCGCCAACAACCAAGCGTCGCCCACTCCTTCGTTGGCACTGTCGCTAGCCATGGCTCCAGGCCACCAGACGTCAAAGATCACAACGGACACGACAGGTGTAGGGGCTCTCGTTCCATAGGATGAGCCGCTCGAGGCGCGGGGCGACGACCACAGCGAGCTCGACGAGGTTAGGAAAGACGTTGGCGTCGGGGAGAAAGTGTGCTCGATGTCAGGGAACAACCTCAAGAGGCCAAGGTAGAGGTGGCGGAAGGAGGCGACGCGGAGATCGGTAGGTAGGTCGACTCGTACTGGCCAAATGGGAAGAAAGATGAGGACAAGCTCCTGGACACCCTTGGCGGCGAGGACGTAGAGCCAGCTTAAGAGCATGGCGGCGTCACAGGAGCCTGCATAGTTGCAGACGTCCGGATGCGTGGCGAAGACGCAGTAACGGCTTGCGCAACGTCGCGCCAGAGGATTTGAGGACGACCGCCACATGCGCTCGGCTGGACAGTGGCAAGCTGCTCGACGTCCGGCGGCCCGGAGCCATGGTTGGCGAACCACGGCGACGCCGAGCGCATCTTCGTCGCTAACTATAGAAGTGGCTGGCGACAGCGCCGGCGGAGGAGTGGGCGGCGCTTGAATGTCAGTAGGGCTGGCCGGACCGAAGGGAGATAGGAAGGATAAGTTGTAAGAATGAGAAGTGGATCCCACATCGATTTTTACACTGAGTTGCCATGTTGGTATGCCACATGGTCAAAAATGGCAAATAGTTAAGTATATGGACTCTAAACTCTTTTTTCAATATTTTTTATTTTTTTTCATTTAAAATTTTAGTTATTTTTAAATTGTATTTCTGGACTCTTGTTTGAATAGATTCTTCTTTCAATATTCATTATTTCTTAAATCCAAATTTTAGTTATTTATAAGTTATATTCCTATATGGACTCTATACTCTTGATTTTTAGGTAGAGTAAATTTCAGAAAACTGCAACTTTAGTGACAAAACTATCAGTTTGCTGCAACATTAGCGACATGTGACAACTGTAGCAGCATATAACGTAAAAGTTGCAGTTTTGTGATAATTTCCCACGCTATTGTTGCAGCAAACTGAAACATGTCGCTAATGTTGCAGCAAACTGATAGTTTTGTAACTAAAGTTGCAGTTTTCTGAAATTTACTCTTTTAGTTATTTGCCTTCTAAATTATATTTCTAAATGGACTCTAACCTCTACATTTAATTTTTTATTCTTTAATTCTAAATTTCAATTAATTCTAAATTCCTATATGGACTCTACACTCTTCTTTCTGTATTTCATTTTTTTATTCTGAATTTTATTATTTATAATTGTATTTATGTATGAACCCTAAACTCATCTTTAAATATTTATTAATTTTTAATTCCAAATTTTATTTATTTCTAAATTGTATTTCTATACTAACCATAAACTCTTCTCTCAATATTCCTTATTTTTTTAATTTCGAATTATAGTTATTTCTAAATTGTATTTCTATATGGACTCTAAACTTCACTTTTGATTTTTTATTGTTTATTCTGAATTTTAATCAATTCTAAATTCCTATATAGACTATAGGCTATTCTCCCAACATTCCTTAATCAAATGAATTTTTGTTATTTCTAAATTGTATTTCTACGTCGACTCTAAACTCTTTTTTTAATATTTTTTATTTCAAATTTATCGTTTCTAAATTATATTTTGTATGTACTCCTCTTCTTCCAATATTCCTTATTTTTTAATTTCAAATTTAGTTATTTCTAAATTGTATTTCTATATGGACTCTAACATCTACTTTTAATTTTCTTATTTTTTAATTCCTAATTTTAATTAGTTCTAAATTGTATACCTATATGGACTGTAGTCTCTTCTTGCAATATTTCTTATTTTAAATTCCGAATTTCAGCTATTTTAAAATTGTATTTCTATATGGACTTTATTTTTCTTTTACTCTGATTAATATGAGAATTTCTAAGCCGTGCCAGCGAACGTGAAGGCTCCTTTTTCTATTACTTTAATAAGTTAATTGATTGCATTGTGAATATGACATTTTCTTTTGAATTTGTGATGATGGAATTGCATTGTAAATTTGTGAATTGGAGGATATTTGGATCTAGGGCCTATTTGGTTTGGGCGGAGAAAAAGAACGCCACAGATTTGATAAAGGAAAAACATAGCGAGTATGCAGAAGCATGCCTACCAAGTTGCGGCAAACCTATCATGAGTAGAAAAGCAAACATCAACCTAAGCCTATCGTTACATGTCTAACCTTAGGTTTGACAAAACGTGGCCAAGAACCGAACATACCCCTAGTTTTCTTTTGTTTCTCCCAAAAAAAACCTTTTTACAAAGGGGTGACTTGAGAGATTTTTTGAAAGGATGAGTATGTGATTAATTTTTTTGTCTAAATATGACGAGGTTTTTTAGTCCAACGGCATTGACGGAAAGCGGCTAGAAAGGAAAAAATACGTTAACATTTTTAGACTAGTAATTTGCCCGTGCTAACGCTACGGTAACATTTGTTAATGCAGCCCAAACAATTAAAAAAGAACATGTTTTAACAATCGCAATATACATAACAATAGATATTTTTCCCCTCTAGGAATTACAACCAAAATTTCACATCTAACAATCCTTGTAATTTATCTCCGATCCTTATGTCTTTAGCTGTGAGTCCTTGAATTTACATGCATGTAATTCTTAGATAGTTTGCCTTCTTTTATAAATGGTTTTACACACAACCTCTAGGTTATGGGCTAACCATCCCATCACCCGTTGACACATATTCTCTCTGTCAAAAAAAAAATCTCAATCATGAGTTTGAATCATTTGTAAAAGAGTAAGGAAGGAACAATCACAACATGAAATTCAAAGCCCCGATAGTAACCTAATATGATATATCGAAAGCACACCACCAAAACAAAACACCAACTTGCAAAATTACTCATGAACAATGTGTTTTTTGGTTTTTTCTTACCACGGTATCAGTTGGCCTAAGAAACGATAATTTTTAGACATCAATAAATTATCTGATAGACTATAGCATATACTCCCTCTATTTTTATTTAGATGATGTTGGTTAGTTTCATTTTGAACTAACCAACATCAAATAAAAAAATAAGGGAGGTAGTATGATTTAGATCCCTATTGGATGCCTACAAAGCCAAAGCTAAAACCAAAATTTAAAATTTAAAACTTAATTTGAGGTTGCTTTTAAGATGTTTTAAACATAGTTTCTTTCCAGCATGGCTTTTAAGTTTCTAAAACACATATATAAAGGTTTTACATATAAATTATTTGTTAATCGCTAATAAAACACATGTTTTACTTATAAATTATTTGTTAATCGCTAATAAAACACACTGCATTTTTGTCCTCGCTTTCAACGGAAAAATAAACAAATTCATTGTTAACAGTGAACGTTGTCCTCGCTTTCAACGGAAAAATAAACAAATTCGTTGTTAATAGTGAACGGGCGAGAAACCTTAGGCCGTCTCCAATGGGCAGCTCTTAGCTAGCTCATAGAGTTTTTTAAGCGATGAACAGGACGCGCTAGCTCTTCTTCAAGTGCTAGCTCGCACGCTCATCAAGGCGGTGCCCTCTCACAGGCACGCTCGCCCAGGCAGTGGCCGGCATTGTGCCGAGCGCGTATGAGCTAGCAGCCGACTCATACCGCTGAAGAAGGCCTTATAAGCAGGTGAAGCTGCGGCTAGGAAAGCGAGGTGGGACTGAATCACTGAACTGCTACAGCGCCGCGATGTACTGTAGCGCTGCTGCTCTACTATGCCTGCTGCTACTGTTCTGCTGCTGCCTTTGGCCCAAGGCCAGATGCTGGGCTGCTTTGCTCTTTTTCTTTTCTCTTTTTCCTCTAATTATTGCGGAGCGTCACATGATGAGGCCCTTAATTAGGCATTACTATCATTCTCAGTTCAATTAACACCAGTTCTTCTCTACATATACTCTTTTTAGGTATCAATAAATCGATATGCAAGCTTCAGTTTTTCTACATATAATCTTTTTGAAGTTAGTACAATCGCAACTATTGGAATAGTAAAACATCTTATTTGCTGTATTTCATACATTGGCACCAGCATAAACCTCGATATTTAAAATTAAAGCAACTTACTTGCCCACAGTTGTCAAATACATCAGCACTCCGTCACCTAACCTAACAGATGCTCAGCACCATTAGACCTAACAACTTGTCTAGAATACATATGCATGCTTAAAAAATCATCTAACTACTCACACAGTTTGGTCAGTTCGCCGAATGATGTTTTCCTATCTGCATGCCTTGCTCTCTTGTTCGTACTCCTCCTTTCTTGACTGATGTATCCATTCCTCCTGTCAGAAAGGAAAAAAAACAATCATAACATCCTACTCAGACCATGTGTTAATCTTCCTTTTTCCATGGGCTTGTCAACTCGAAGCTTAATTCCTACAAGCAGCTGATCATCTGTTAAATCCTAGTCAAATCAACAATAAAACGTAAGCCCAGCGACAGAACAATAGAAACCTTGAAAGGGTGTCTAGTCTAACCGCTCACCAATTTGGTAGGAAATATTGCTAAAGTTCTGAGAATAAGTTGTCCTAAATCCTAACAACATCTTATCGCATCAAAATTGCTGGCATAAAGATTCTGTTTAGCAAGTTTGGGCTTTCTTTCACAAATCTGGGTATTAAATCTACCTGCATTTTGATACAAAAACTTGCTGGCATAATACAGAAAATGCTTACACTGATCGCATAGGAATGGGTTTAAGAAAAATGTACCTTCATTTCCCTGAACACAACCTTTGTAGGATATGATAAAACTCATCAGATACCTAAATGAATGAAATAGTATAACAGGATGGTCAAAATTAGAATGAATAGCACAAACAGCAACTGTGAACATTTTGCTTTTTACCTGACCGCTCCCAAGAAGGCAGTCTTGCAGAAATGCAGGGAGCTTCCTCAATTGATCCACCATCAAGGAAAGCAGTGGACTCAGCACCAGCATCTATCCAGATAAAAACATTGAAGGCATCTGAAACAATAGTCCCATTAAATGTTCATCACTGAATTATATAACTGCGATAACTCAATTTTTGCTGCATATCTAATAGCAGATATTTTTGTTATATCAGTATAATGAAATATGCCATGATTTGTTCAAAGGGCATAAACAATTTTCAGTGCAAGGAAACCTAAAAGGGTTTCTATTGTCAACTTTATTAAAAACTAGGAAGATAGCCCGCGCATTCGCGCGGGCATGTGTCGTAGACTATGTTTGAACATCTACAATATATGATTTCTCCATAAATTGTTTTCATTAGCATTGCTTTATAATTTTCTAACCTAGCTATTAGTTATTTTTATAACATGTCATATTTAATTAATCCCTACAAGCAATTATTTATAATATTCTTCATCATCTAAAAAGTAGGTAGACATATTTTGTGTTAGAAAACATGTATAGCAAATTAAGTGTAAATTCAAAAGTAAGGTGTTTTTTTAATTGAATGTAGGTTGTCATTGTTTGTTGACGGATGAATTGGGTGGGATATGAGGCTCCACTAAATGCATGGGTTTATATAGTCTAATATTATTGTTTAGTTTGAGAGAGAATCCATATGTGAACATTCTATGTAGAGTGTGGGTGAGACTCCATGCAACTTAGCGTGAATAATATTGGATGAAGAAATATAGTTGTGCAATATATTATTTTGGAAGATGATGTATTATGAATACACACTTGTCTTTTAATATGAGATAAATCTAATGGCTGGAAATAATGGGTTCATCAGTTTAAAAACGCCTAGGAGGATTTATGGGGTAACATGTGGAGACTTTATATAAAAAAGAAACCATCATCTAAAATCGATTAGATGATATATAAAATAAAATTATAAGTATAGCTTAAAATTATGGTCTTTTTAATATTTGTTTCTCTCTTTAGTTTAGTAGCTGAAAATAGGGAGGAGACTGGAGAAAAACGAATAGAATAGAACTCGAATCAGGTATAAGAAAGGGTTCGCAGTGTAATAGTGTTATGTGCATGTGATTGGAGAGGGAGGTGGAGGGTACATTATTTTTTTTTCAATCTTTTGTAAACAATCTAAGTGAGAACCTATGATTTGTTGTTTTCTCATTCTAAGGATCTTTAAGACAAGACATGTGGTGGCTTAAGTTTTTTTATAAAGAGAAAGGTGATCTAATAGTTAAAAATAATAGGTCATCAAATTAAGTGGAAACCAATGTATAGATATATACTCCCTCCATCCACACATATTACTTTTGTCACCAAAACCAAGAAAATATTAAATCATCTTGGATGTTATAAAATCAAGGAGTAAATGCAAGCATGCAAGTATGCAACCAATGAGTATTTAGATGACTCCTCCGGTTCTAATCAAACATTTAATTTATCTCTTCATTTAAGTCTTAAATACATAAAGACTATAAATAGGAACAACTTATTTGGAAAAACTCAAATGTGAAATATGTCTAACTTTTGTGGATGGAGGGAGTACTTTATTTTTTTCTTTGAATTTCAATTTTTCAAAGTTTTAAAATATCATACGTGGTGACTTAAGGGTGCTATAGAGCATGTTTAATTGATCTTTACTATGCAAAACGATTCAAGAATATCTAATATGTGTTGTCATGTTTTTTAATGTTTTGTTGTTATTTGGTAAGGAGATTTTTTTTTATTGAGGTAGATTTAATGCGTTCATCTGTTTGGATTATTTATGTCTTTAAATCCAGTTTTTAAAATTATAACTCCACTGATTTAAATGAAAATTGATGAAATTATAAGTCCACCAATTTAATTGAAAATTGATGGTTAGAAATGTTTTCTTCATAATATTTTTTATAATTAAAATTTTTATTTATAAAAAAGGAAGGTGAGAGAAAGAATTATTGAAGATGGAGAAAGTGTATATATGTATACTTACATGCGTGGGGTGGTCGGAAGGGTGGGCCAGTGGGGAGAGGAGAGTTATGCCGGTGGGAGACAGGCGATGGATGTGGATTGTGGTTTTTTTAAGAAAAAAAGATAAATCGAATAGTCGAAAATAGATGGTTTACCGATTTATTATAATTCCACGTGACGGTTTAGTAGTGTTTATAGGCGTACCACGTGGTAGTATAGGAGTGTTTGTATACCTTTAGTATATATTTTTTTTATTTTTAAATGGTAATTAGGATGACATGCCCTATAAATTATTCTTTTCCGTAGAAGTTTACCACGGTTGAATCATTAAGTATTTTAAAGACACCATGGATCTAAATTTAAATGTGTTCGCAAATTTGATGATTAAGATAAATCTAGTAGAGCTTAGCAGGATGAAAACACGTGCACACCCTCATTTGTAGCAGACCTAATTGCTAATTGCATTGATAATCCCTAGCAAGAATAGGTTAGTCTATTTGGATAACCACATTAAAGCAAGCAGCACGCACGTTGAAAACATATTCAACGTTTTGATTTATCTGCATCTTTATGGTTTATTATACTCCCTCAATTCCAAAATATTTGACGCCGTTGACTTTTTTTAGTCATCTTTGACCGTTCATCTTATTCAAAAAAAAAATTAAGTAATTATTAATTCTTTTCCTATCATTTGAATTCTATGTATATATATAGTTTTACATAATTCATAAAATTTTTTTTGAATAAGACGAACGGTTAAACATGTTTAAACAAGTCAACGTTGTCAAATATTTAGGGACAGAGTGAGTATAATTTAGTGACTTAAGATTTTATATGGGGTTGCTAGCAATAAAGTAGGAAATTCACGTACTTAGCACAGAGGGAGGAGTACGTATATATAGAGAGAGCAGATTTCTTTTTTATTGGAAACAGATCCTTGAGATATATCTAATTGTTAGAAATAATAGATTCATCGAGATATATCTAATTGTTCGAAATAATAGATTCATCGGTTTATAAGTTATAACGGATGGTCAGATTTTTTTTTCTTTTTTCTCATAATTTCAAAGATTTTTTCTAATTTATTGGAGTGCGACATGACAGTTTAGGAGAGTATGTAGGATGTCACGTGGCGACTTAAGTGCATTCATATGAAGTTTAATGGACTTGTGCGTAGAATACAACTTGAAATAACATTATATTTTTTTACAACTATTAGCTGAAATTATTAATTTGGTTTTTATCTCTCATGAGTGAAAAAAAAGAAAAAAAGAAAAGAAGGGAAGGGGGGACACGTACGTACGAAGTATATACGCACATGCACGTACACGTACGGATGGACCGATATAGAACGTGGTGCTTTCTAAATATAAATCTATCTATTTGGTATTTTTTAGTTAGATCTAATGGTTAGAAAATATGGGTCCCCCAGATTAAATGAAAATCAATGGTTAGATATTTTATTTTTTTCCCAGAATTTCCCTAATTTATTAGAGCGCCACTTGGCGGCCTAGGAGCATTTGTAGGGATGACATGTGGCGGCTTAAGAGCGTTTGTAGGAAGTTTAATGGACTTTTAGTATATAATAGATAGATAGATTGAAGCATCTAAACTCTATATGTGTATTCGCAGATAAATGCAATAAAGTTATTTTTTTATCAGAAAAATGCACTCTAGGTCCACTGACAAAAGGCACAAAGCAAGAGGTCAATATACCAAATGCCCAAATGCGTAATCTGAAATAAGGCAAAAGGTTGAAGTAGTCGTTGCAACGATGAACGATCCATATATCTCGATATTACAGTGAATCGCTCAGCTGCAGTGCACTTTGGATCATGGCAGTATCTTCTACTCCGTACAACTTTATAGAAACTTCTGAGAGACAAAAACACACAGGGGGCATGTGCAAAACAACGAAAAAGGATTGTGCTGATGGTGTCACCTGTACCATGAAGAAATTTGATGTAGGTTATGGTTTCCAACAGGACAGACGCTGTATCTGTCTGTCAAAATGAAATAGGTAATGATTAACGACCAAAAATTGAACAGAAAATACTTTTGCTTCTTACATTAGTTTGGAAGCATAAAGTGTGCATTTAGTGATCTCATACCTTCCCGAAAGGTGACATAATCTGCTGCAAAGCCATGATCTTCTCCCCCAGGTTCACTTTGGGCGATTGATGCTGCGTGTGGTTTCGAAACAAGTTTTTCAAATGCTGACTCCTCAGTTTGCAAAGTCAATCCACTATTCTGCCATATTGTTAGTTACTAAAACTTGGGAGATGATGTGCCATGTGAAGTCTCTGACTTGAACAGACGCTTTGCCTCCCCCTCTTACCTCTGATTTTTTCTTGTTAGGATCACTTCCACTGCTACTACAAGACCTTGCCTGAACGAATTGTATATGTAAGTTTTTTCACACCGGCTATACATTACAATTGTTCAATCTTACCAGCCATGTAATTTCTTGCTCCCTTGTGTCTGTAGACATCAATTCTTCTGCGGTTGCTGACCTATGGCCACTGAAAGAGCTGACGTCCGGAGAAGTTCTCATGCAAAACGAAGCCAATAGAACAAACCATAAATCAATATGACGCAAGAAACCATGAAACTAAATGCAAAGGAAAAGAAGGAAGTAACAGAGGTAGACCTTCAATGTACTTGAAGATCCCTTCTCCTCCCCCATAAGCTATAGGGCATGAATCAATCACGCCGCCCGTCGCGCCCATCCCGCTATAGCGACCTCGCCGGTCGTGACCTGCACGAAGGCCGCTCGCCACCCGTTGCATCCGCGGGAAGAAAGGAGATGCCATGCGAGCTAGGGTTAGGGTTTGCGCGAGGAGGCGCCAGGCGAGCTAGGGTTAGTGTTTGCACGAGGAGGCGAACCATCGGCCGAGGAGGGCGAGGGGAGGGCGGAGGAGTTTGCGAGGAGGGCGGCGGGATTACGGAGCTTGTCCCGTTGTCCGGAGATGTCGAGGGTGGGCTTCGGCGGTGCCGGTCGATTGCAGCGCGGAGGGGGCGGTGTGGTCCCCTAGGTGGAGGCGCAGAGGAGCGGCGAGGCAGCGGCTCCGGTCGGCAACGGCTTAGATCGGCGATGAGAGCGGATGGCGATGGAGGCGTGATTTGTGGAGGGATCGGGGTCGGGAGGTGCGGGAGGGACTCTCCGCGAGAGATGAGGAAGGGAAGTGCGCGAGAGGGAGAGAGGGAGGTGCGGGAGAGGATGCGGAGGGGGTGTGTGGACACGCGCGCTGATTTGGGACGTTGGATCGGAATTTTTCAGATGGGTTTCGACCATTGGATGTGTGACATGATGAATGATGAATGAGTAAAACTATTTGTTAAACTATATGGTAGATGGAGGAAAAAAAACTGCATTTAAGTAGAGTGGTACTGCATGGACTATGACCGTATAGGAGGCAGAGTCGCGGTCACAGCCTCCCACCGTCGAGAAATCGGATATTGTGCTATTTCCAAAAACTGGTTTCGCTGGAATGTCACTCTGCCGAATCGATTCTTTAAAAAACATCCCCAAGCGTTGCCCAACATTTTCTTTGCCACATTCGCCATTTTAACTGATTTGCGGTTGGTTTCGCATTTGGGCTGACGAAAATGCCCTTAGGTCTGTTTCTTCTACCTGAGGTGTAATGAGAAGGCTTCACGGGCTCGGGAGGCGGCGCCAGCAGCAGCCGCCGTCGTTGCTGCTCTTCCCGCCACCGGCGAAGAGGGCCTCCCCGCCATCATCATCCTCCCGCTATCCTCCGCTGCATCCTCCCTGCCAACCGCCTCTTCCGCCTGCTCCTCCTCCTCGCCGCCCTCTCCCTCATCCCCCGGCCTTCTTCCACTTCCGCCTCAGCCGCCTCCACCGCAGCAGGCCACCCCATCGCCGAAAAAGACGGTCCCACCGCCGCTGCCCGCGCAAAGCTCTCCTCCGCCCCTAATCCTCCGCCGTCGATGCAGGTGCCGCTCCCTTCCACGAAACTCTCGGCCCTAGGCCTCCTCCGCCGCCAGTGCAGGTGCCATCGCTGCAATTCGAGAAGGCGCAGGCGAGGCCCGATGGATCCACCGCCCGCCGCCGCCGTGGTGAGCAGCTCATCGACGGCCATGTCGCGGGCACTCAGCGACGTGCGAAGCCGTAGGTTCCGGGTGCTACCGGGCAGGCAAAGTGCCAGCATGCTCGGTTGCTGCGGCCAAGCGCCGCCGCCCACCCCGCTCCCTCCCCCCTCATCCCCTGCCGCTGACGGCCGAAGGCGACAGCGGCGGCGTGAACGATGACCCCGACGACAACAGCCTCATCCCTATCACCGTTGCCGCAGCAAGCATGTATAGCAGTCGGAGCTCCTCCAATGGTGTGGGCAAAGATGCAAACGCGGTGGGCGAGCGGTTGCGCGGCCGGTTAGTTCAGCCGAGGTAGAAGAATCAGACCGAAGGGGTATTTTGGGTAGCCTAGGTGAGAAATTAGGTGAAAATGAAGAGAAATGGTTCAAATGGCAAAACAAATGTAAGCTTACTCTTGTGTGTGACATTTTAACGACGTCATTTCGTGAAATGGCATTGTGATGAAGCCCACTCTTGACAGTGGCGTAATGTCCAATTTCTCCCCACCGTCACACGGACGGACGGATATGACGATTTCTGTTTCCCGCACTCAAAATTCAAAATCTGGAATGTACTAATTGGACATATTTGACCTAAAAAGAATTCCAGTCTTCCGCCGCGTGGACCCGGAGTACTACACTAGATTTGTTGTGGGGTGTGTGGCCTGGCAGCTCTGCTCCGCCACTAGAGGAAGAAGAGTCCATCGCCCCGCCGCCGCCACCGCCGCCGCCTTGCGCCCCCATCACCAAACCCTAACCCTAGCCTCCAATCGAGTAGGATCGAGCCCGGCCGCCCGCCGGAATGGCGGAGAAGGGGAACCGATTCGCTCTCCTGGAGCACGGCTGGGACCTCTCCGGCGACATGGCCGTCGACAACATCCTCGCGTCCCAGAACGTCGGAACCCAGCTACGCGCCTACCCTCCTCCCATCAAGTACTTCGAGGCCTTGCTCCGCCAGGAGCACGCTGAGCTGCTGGAATATGTCGACGACGTAGATCGCGTCGTCGCGCTGCTCAAGCCGCTGCCGCCACCAAAAACTGTCAGATACCCTGGTAAATTACTCAATCCATCCATCTGCCATTCTGTTCGATAATTTCTGCTTCTTCTTAATTGGAGTACTCAACTGCACAATAAATAATAATGTGACTGGTCAGTTCTTTTTGAGCGAGCGTGGGGATTCGGCAGACTATTTCCTTGCGATGTGACGGATGAGTCTCCTCAGTATCATGCCTACCTCCAGGAATTCTACAGACGCAATTGCAGTGCTCCTCCATCTGTTGCTGCCGCCATCTCGCTGGTAATCGCTTCTTCTTTCACTCTGCAAAGCTGGATTAATTTGGTTAAATCTAGCTAATTGATACATAGGAGGACTAGCTAATGTATATAAATAGATAATACTTTTACCGATTAAGGTAGGGACTCTTGAGCTTCATTTCTCACCAAATGAAAACATATACAAATCATCCATCATTCCTTTCCTGTATATATAGTGTCTGAAGAATGAGCGCATCTTGAGGTCTGAGTGGCAGAATCGAGGTGTCCAAGTCCACCCTTACAACCTCAGCCTCAGTGACAACATTCTAGAATGCGCTTCAAACCTTGTGGACAAGATGAACGCCGAGTCTGCTACTGTCGCCTACGCTGCTTTAGTATGTGTCCAAACTCTTCACTTCCATCTCCAGCACCTGCAATTTGTAGTTTTGAAGCTCCTAATTACTAGTTTCGCTGTTGTATGTGCATCATTTGCAAAACGATGGTTAATTCCAAGTGTGTCGCCAAGGAGGCTGAGCTAATGGTTCAGCGGCTGCGTCTAGGAGATCGCATCTACGTGCACTACAGTGATCGCAACCTGAGTACAAGGATTCGGCATGAGGCTTTGGGCCTTATGGCTGGCACGGGACCTACTTCTTCATCGGTCACTGACCCTATGGTTCATTCTGCACTTTTGGTATGTTCACGAGACAAAATATACCTACTTAATTTGCAGTATCTGTAGCTGGTATTTATGAACCTGTTGACATCAATTGCAACATAATGATCACAAGGGCATAGCGAGAGAAGCTGAATGGTCGTGGAAGATCATAAGCCACAAGGATGTTGGCCCCTTAGGAGACAGAAGAAGCGAAGCAATCAGGGGCTCTGCCCTGTGTATCATAAAGGACGAATTGGATGAATATGCTGCCGCAGCTGCCACAGCTGCTGACTTGAGCAGTGAACCTTTTGTTGTTTGGCAACGGAATATGATTGCTGTCATCGAAGGTGGCTATCCTAACTGGTATGATATGTGAAAAGGTAGTATTCTTTTTGTTGCTTGTCACACAGATAAAATATCTGGATCTTTTGTTTGATGTGAAGAATGCTAATACCATTTTCATCTACTATCTATAGGGGCACTACTGTTAAGAAATTGGATTCTGCAGTTTATGTCGCTGAAGACTATTCCAAAGACTCATTAGATAATATATTTGACGAGGATATGATGAGCAAGTACATCAATGGCTCTCACAAGAGGAAGATGAAAAAACCGAGGTAGAATTTAGTTCTAATTGTGCATATGATATGAAAGGATATAGACTAGCTAGGATGTAGGAATTATGAAACCATTAATCTCAGTTGAAATAGGTTGAACAAAATTGCAACAGTAGTTCACTTGGCACTGCTAAATCTAGAGAAATAAGGACAAGCTTGTATTTTCATGTATTTTATATCCCCAAAGTTCAAATCTGCAAACTTTATATTGAAATTTCTGTGATAATTCCAATTATGAAACCATGCTGACATGCACTGTTTTGTAGGGGAAAGAATTCACTGAAGGAAGAACTGAAGTACTTCAAGAAAGATATTCTTTAGTTCTTCTGAGCAGAGGAAAGGTTAGGGAAAAACATATGCATATGTTGTGACAGCAAATGATATCTGAAATAGGGGATCCTACTATTTCCTAGGAGAAATTGTCTTTTTTCTGAAGCAGAGGAAAGGTCCTACTTCATTGACTTTTATGTTTTCCTGCAAAATTTGAATTGATTGGTTATGTCTAGATGGAAAATCTGTGCGTTCTCTTTCTTTTTTTTTCACAATCAAGAACTTGGAAGAGCGTTTTTTGTTTTCCTAGTTTGCAAAATATTATGTGTCATTTTAATAACAAAATGAAATAGATGAATCCTTCTGCCTTGTTTCAATAAACATGTTTGGCTTGTCATTGTGATGTTTCTAAGATATGGCCTCAAGATGTAGGTATCATGTTCTTTCCACACTGTCCTTTCTCATGTCCTTGACTAGATAACTATACTAATTTCATGTACTAATTGCTGCAGGGATAGATGATGCATAGGACAAATGGGAAGCAATGGTAATCGCGGTCGCAAGCACTAAAGCTGAGATGTTCACCTTGTGTGTTTCCTGGTATAATGAAAGAATATGTATCAGGGGGACAATAGGGTTAGGTTTCAGTTATTATGGTCTACATTCCTGAAAACCTTGATCTGTAATCCTTGATGCGCGGGTCAGGCTTACCAAGTACCAACGCTATTTATTAGGAGTCGTGGGATGGTTACCCTGTACCTGTGATTGCTATTTTGTTGTCCGTCAATTTGTCAAGTAATGGAGTCCAAGGCAGCCCTTCGAAAATTAGGAGGGAAACGCTGCAGCAGGGGATTTATGTTTGCCTGACGTTCCATTGCAAGTCCAGGCCAGGAATCCTATTTCTATGGTCATGTGTCATACAGATGCTGTATGATCCAAGAGTCATATATATATAGCGTATGCTGTAGGTATGTATTTGCTGCATACATTTGGATTTTCAACCTAAATTTAAAGCTGATTTTAGGGTTTTTTTTATCGAAATTTAATTTTCAGCTGTTGCTTTTAGATGCTAGGGGCTGGCCCTAAACGGCGAAGGGCGTAACTGTGCTCGAAGGGAGGGCGAGGTTGCACACGTCGCCGCCCCGGAGCCGTGGTGGAAACGAACGAGAACTTCTGATAATTTGCTTGCTTGATTCATTAATCTGATCGGATGGCATATATAGCCTCACAAATGAAACTAATCTGCTATTGTAAAGGGAATTAACAAACTCCTAACAAAGCAACTAACTGGAATGAAGCTTAATCCTATCCATGCGCCTGCGCCAGCTGTGCGTTCCTTCCTCTGCGCCGATACGTTAATCCCTACATAAGAGCATCCAGCAGCTCATCTAAATTTTATCTTCCATACTCCTATTTGGATGGCCATCCAAAAAGATTCTTACTCTGTATAACTTTTCACTTCAACAGATCATCCATATTACATCCTACATATACCAACATCCTATATTTTACTAATATTTTTCAACTACCACACATTTTTACTCCTATTCCTCTCACCTTTCACTACTTAAAAAAAATCTTGGGAAGTAGGTAGTTGAGGATGGAGTGAGGAGAGAGAACCTCCATATTGGCTTGGGAAGGGCTAGGTTTGGAGGACCTCCAAAAATGAAGTATGTGATGGAGACTCTGCTGGAGCACTGTTTTTCTCCTTCATACTTCAAATATCGGATGGATGACTAGATAGAGGAGCTGTTGGGGATGCTCAACATCTCTCCCCTCCTTGACAAGCAGCTCGTCCGCGAGCTAGAACGCTGGGTAACGAGACCGGAAGGAGTCCAAATCTTCCCAGGATGTCGCTGAAGCAGGCAAACCATCCCAGCGCACCAGGGGTTCCCATCCTCCACTACTGGAGAACCCCACATCTTTCCCGGTTCGCAACCCCCTAACGAACCGGGAGGAGGAATCCGGGACTAGTCCCGGTTCAGATACCCGGGAGTAAAGATTCATCTTTAATCCTGGTTGGTGTTACCAACCGGGACTAAAAATGGCTGAGCCACGTCCCGGTTGATCCCCTTTTTTTTTTCATTGCTAATTTACTATTGACAGTTAATCCCTGTATTTTCTCGCAAATCGGTTGAGATGCATATCCCCAAATCAAACCCCAAATCAAATCAAGTGACATTCCAAATCATTCACCTCATAAATCTAAGTTACACACAAATCAAATACATCACAAATCCTTAAATAAATTACACACAAAATAAAAACATCACTAATCCATGCAATGAATCATAAATTCTAGAAATTATACATCCAGTGAATCACAAATCACAAAAAAAAAATGGAGGACGCTGGCCGCCGCTTGCGTGCGCGGCCCCGCCGCCGCTGGCCGCCTGCCCGCAACTCGCCCGCGCCCGCCGCCGCCTGGCCCGTCGCGCGCCCACCGGCTGCCGCCTAGCCCGCCGCTTGCCCCTCGCCCGCGCCGGCCGCCACTCGCTGCTCGCCGCTCGGCTCGCCCGCGCCGGTCGCGGCTCGGCCCGCCGCTCGGCCGTGCAGAGGGAGGAGGGGGAGTAGAGGGGAGGAGGAGGAAGAGAAGAAGGGGTGGAGGAGAGGGGAGGGGAGGAGGAAGAGATCGGATCTGAGGGGAGGAGAGATCGAGGGGACTTAACTGATTTTATATAGGACTTAACCGATCAAAGATGGGAGAGAAATATTTACTCTCGGTTGGTAACTCTAACTGGGACTAAAGATAAATCTTTACTCCCGGTTGGTAGTATCAATCGAGACTAAAGATCTAAATGATCTTTACTCTCGGTTAGTACTACCAACCGAAACTAAAGTGGTAATCTTTACTCCCGGTTGGTAGTATCAACCGGGATTAAAGATCCTCGACCCCCTGGCAGGTTTCTGACAGGGGATGAACCGGGATCAATTTTTTTTTAACCGGGACTAAAAACAATCTTTAGTCCCGTTTTTTATTAGAACCGAGACTATTGTGGAAATCGCTCGACCCTCCAAAGATCATTTCTCCAGTAGTGCTCTGCTGTTGGGGGGAGAACGGCAGAGGCGCACAGTGAAACACGAGGGGAGCTACAGCAGCAGAAGCTGTCGTACTTAGGGATGGCAATCGGGCGCGACGGGCACGGGTAGTGCCTACCCATACCCATGACCGTGAGATTATTTGTGCCCGTGGGTATACCCATTACTACATGACGGGTAAGGATGGTTGCCCATGCCCATTGCCCACGGGCGCCTTATGCCCGCGGGCGTGCCCGTTTACCCGCCACAACAAAAACAGTGGAACAAAAAGTCTACAAGCTACTAAGTTCAAATCGAACTTAAAACATCAAATATTCTCCGCCTCGGTGTCGTGTCTCTCCTCTGGCGGCGATAGAGTAAGAGGAGAGAAATAATAAGGGAAATAAAAGGGAAACCGTAGAAAACAAAGAACGTGGCTTATGTATTCTAGTGGATTTTGCTCCTAGCCTACATGTAAGTTAGATTTCGCGGGTAAACGGGCAAAGCGGGCATGGGTAGTGATTACCCATACCCATGCCCATTTACCCATAGGGCATAGCTTTTGACCCAATAAGATACCCATGGGTATAAAATGGAGAACAAACCCAACCCTAATAGGGTTTTTACCCGCGGGTAAACGGGCAAACGGGCACAATTGCCATCCCTAGTCGTACTCCACGCGCGACACGAGACTTGAGCACTTCTGCCGGAATAGGTAGAACGACGCCATGTTGCGTCGGAGGCAGCGCCGACGGCGACGTCGGCGGAGTTCCCACAAAAGGCTTCAATAACCCGACATGAAATACATCATGCAGTCGTGCACCATCAGGCAGGGCTAGGCGATACGCCACGTCATTGATGACCTCCAAAATTTGATACGGCCCATATTAGCGAGGACCCAACTTCCCTTTCACCGGTGTCGCAAGAGAGGCTGGAACACGATGGCGGAGGCGAAGCCACACCCCATCACCGATAGCAAATGAAAGCTCCTGGTGACGGCGATCATAGAACTTCTTGGCATGTTGCTGGGCCTGTTCGAGATGATAGCGTAGAAACCATTTTTCGTCGGTTGCCTAAAAATCACAGTAGTCCCGATTCAAAATAGGAAGTAGGATTAAATATTATTTTTAAGTCTCGGTTAAAAACTTTTTGATTTTTAGGAGACTAAAGATCATTTTTGTCTCGGTTCAAGAAGTTGTCGAGTCGAGTTAGACTCTAATTATTTTTAGTCCAAGTTAGTATAAACAACCAAAACTAAAAAGGATTTTAGTCTCGGTTCTTTATACAAACCGGAACCAAAATTAAAAAGTTCACCCCGAGCCACGCGCCAGTCTCATCTCGGTCTTATCCCTCCCCCTTCCTCTCTCCTCCCCTCCCATTAAACAGCCTCCTCCCCTTCATCTCGGTCTCATCTCAGCCTCCTCTATCCTTCTCCTCACCCCTTCTTCCCCCTTCCTCTCTCCTCCCCCTCCGCGCCTCCTCCTACCACGTCCTCTCCTCTATCTCTCGCTCTCTGGGTTGGCGTCGGCCGGGCGGGAGCAGCGGCCTGCGCACGCGGAGGCCGGGAGGGCGATAGCCAGGCGGCGGCGGCCGGGCGGCCTGCGCGCGCGGAGGCCGGGAGGGCGACGGCTGGGCGGCCTGCGCGCGTGGAGGCCTGGAGGGAGGCGACCGGGCGGGCGCGGCGACCTGCGCGCGCGGAGGCCGGGAGGGCGACGGCCGGACGGCCTGTGCGCGCTGTTTGTTTGTTTTTTTTAAAAATTTATGATTCATTGGATTTGATCCGAGATGTATTGGATTTGTGATGTATTTCTTTGAGAATTTGTGATGTATTTTTTTTTTAGAATTTGTGATGTGAATCTATATATGTGATGCTACTTTGATTTGTGGATGATTTGGGGATATGGTTGGGGATATGTAGGAAACAAATCGATTTGGAAAATCAAAATGTAGTGAGCAAAGAAAAAATATAAAAAAGAAAAAATAGCGACCAACCGGAACTGCCGCTACCCTCTTTTTTGACATAAGATGGATTTTTAGTCCCGATTATTTTATAACCGAGACTACACGGGTTACTAACCGTGGGTAAAAAGTCTTTCTCCAGCAGTGGTATATCGTCAAGGAATTGAACGCATCGCGTTCTTGTAGTGCGCATGCTATCGTCAAGGAACGCATCGCGTTCTTGCAGTGTGCACGCCACAGCGACGAAGCGGAGCTCACCGTGCTCGTACTCCCAGAGGCGAGGCAGGTCACGTCCATACACCACGTGAAACGGAGTGTCTTGTAGCGCCGAGTGGAAAGACGTATTGTAAATGTACTTCGCCCAGGGTAGTCACTTGATCCACTGTCGTGGCCGGTCGCCCACAAGGCAACGCAGATACATGGCGATTGCCTTGTTGACAGCCTCCGATTGTCCGTCCGTCTGCGGGTGGAACACTGACGACATGTGCAGCTTTGTGCCGGTGGCGGCGAACAGGGCTTGCCAAAATGTGGAGGTAAACACCGGGTCGCGGTCGGAGACGATCGACGCGGGCACGTCGTGCAGCCTGACAATATCGGTGTAGAAGGCGCGTGCCACCGATTCGGCCAAGTACGGATGAGCCAGCGTGATGAAGTGGGCGTACTTGGAGAAACGGTCAACGACGGTGAGGATGACTGACTTGCCGGCGACGCGGGGAAATCCCTCAACAACATCCATGGAGATGTCCGACCAAATGGCCTGTTTGTTTACCTCTGGCTTGTCTGTGCAAATCATGATTGTTAAGGCGTAGCTATGATGTCGCTGTAGTGTCGCCATAGTGGTAAGGTGGTGGCAAGTGTCAAGGCGTATGCCCGCCTTACCAGCAAAACTAGTAGAGAGGGAAAGGAGACGGCAAAACCAGTAAAAAAGAGTGGAAGGGGATAAGCTCACATTACTCTGTGTGCTATTTAGTTCTGTTTCTGAGATGGTTTCTTGATAAATTTGCCTTATCTAAACACGTGCTATCAAAGTTCATCCAGTTTTTTATGGGGGGTCTTAGTGTGGAATCTTAGCTACCCATTTTACTTGTTGCAAGAATGTTTGACTTGTGAGGTGATCATGGTGCAAACGTGTCATTCTTATTCTTGTTGACTTGGGTGTGATGACCTGGCTCTCTGTTGATGAATGCATGATTGCACATGCATTCGCATATCTGTGATGACCTGCTAATGCTATGCTATCTGTTCGTGCCTGTGTCCACATGATGTTGCATGTGATGAAACAATTTCCACGTAAGCCTAATAATACAACTTATCGTAGCTTTCAGTTGACTTGTCATGAGTTATCTAGGTTCTGGGACTAACCTGTTTATTTGATTATTGTAATCATCACACTGCACGCCTAGATTGATTGTGGCCATGGCATTTTGAATTACTACGGACAAAAAGATGCTGCATCCTATTTGGTACGGCATAAAATAGTGTGATAATGTGATATCTTACTATGGCATGACCCTTTTTTTTATTTGTGCAATGAGTATTAGTTTGGACTTGGACATGAACTGATTTGAGGAAGTACTGATTTGAGCAAGAATAGCAGCCATTTTATAAGTTAGTAGAACATTTGAAAAGGTTCATAGTCGATAAACAAGCAGCATATGTACACCCAAAGTTAACATCACACTACAGGTAGATTACACGAAGATGGAAGGAAGCTAACACTGGAATCAACATTAGTGATAATAATGTGCATACTTCATTTTCATCCTTTGAATTGTAAGTTTGTAACACTACAAATTGAGTCAGAACTGAATGCATAAACACTATGCCAAAACTGAAGATGGGGATCTCAACTCCCCTTTAAAACACAAAGAGAGGAAGCTGGACTTTTTCGCCGGGCCGGCGAATAGCTGGCCGATGTATATTAAGAGAAAGAACAGGAATGTATAAGGTTGCGCGGTGCATCAAAACACCACCATTACCGACACAAAAGAAAAGGCTAAAATCTCATAGCAAAATTTGCTACAGAGTGGCAAATGGGGCTAACAAGACCTGCAGCCATCCGGGTCTCCCATTCATCCCCCATGGCCGAGCAGAGCTCGGGAACCGTTGCCGCAATTCCATCGAACACCCTCGCGTTTCGCTCTTTCCAAATCAACCAAGTTACAAGTATAACCCCCGCATCGAATGTTTTGCGGTCAACCTTAGCAACAGATTTCCGTGCTGTAAGCCACCAATCAATGAAATCCGCCGACGGCGAAGAGCATGAAAGGCCCAGACGCGTGTGAGGAAACTGGACTAACATACATGAAAAATACAATGAACTGAATGAATGATTAGATCAATATGTACACCCAAAAAATAAAAATGATGGATCATCTCTTCAGTCGAAGCTCGATGACCGGCTCCATCTCCCCTTCATGTACTCCTCCAGCGACACGTTCGCCGCCGTGAAGTCGGCGCCGCCGCTGCTGACGGACGCCGAGTCGTCGTCGACGTCGAGCAGCGCAAGGTTAATGTACGACTGGATGTCCTTCTTCTCCGGCGAAGCGCCATCGCCATCGTCGGTGTCATCGCCTGCGGACAGACCGGCCTGCGAGCTCGCCCACCTGACAGCGTCGCCATCGCCGTCGAGCGGCTTGAGAACCTAAACACATTCAGAGGTTGAGAATGGCCGAATGACATGGCAATTCGAAGGTAGTAGTAGCAGTAGCAGCTAGTCTCTCTCACATTTGCAATGCTAGGCCGCCGTTGCGGCGATCGCCGGATGCAGAGGGCGGCGGGGAGGGTCATCCTCTCGACCTCGCCGGCGACGTCGCCGCCGTCCGTCGGCAGGCTGGGGTCGACGAGGTCAGTGAGCTTTCCTCCTTGTATGATGGTGTTCGCCCACATGACCAGGCTTTCCTTGCCCTTGCCGCCGCCGGAGCTCACCGGCTTCCTCCCGGAGACGAGCTCGAGGAGGACGACGCTGAAGGCGTACACGATCGATCTTGTCGCTGACCTTGCCGTGCATGAAGTACTCTGGAGCCAAGTACCTGCCATGGAGATGCCAGCTTGATCACCTCAAGTTCTTTTCCTCACTTGAATTCTTCATCAAGAAGAAGAAGAAGAAGAAGCAGCTGCAGCTACAAACCCGAATTTGCCGGCGACATCGTCGCCGGTGACCGGAGACGCCGCCTCCGCCGCCCAGAGCGCGAGGCCGAAGTCACACAGCTGTGCATCACGTATCACACAGGTTCAGATTTTTGCTATGTTGACAAATATCTCTGAAGAATCAAGAATCTGATCTGAAGAAATGTTTTTACCTTTGGTTGGAAATCTTCAGAGACGAGGATGTTGGACGACTTGACGTCCCTATGGATCACCGGCCGGCCATCGCCGTCGCCGCCGTGGAGGTACACGAGCGCTCGTGCTACTCCGGCGGCCACCTTGAACCTCTCCGGCCAACCAAACAAATCTTTTCCCTCCTTTTCACCTGCGCAAACAACACAACAGCAATGCAACATCGATCAAGAAATGATCAAAATGTTCAGAGAACTTGCATTTTATAACTTGTGAATTTACTATTTACATTTACACACCGTGCAAGATCTCCTCGAGGCTGCCTCTCGCCATGTAGTCGTAGACCAGCATGAGCTTGGCGCTGCCGCCGTCGTCGTCGAGGCAGAACCCGGCGAGCGGCATGGTGTTGTCGTGGCGGACGGAGCTGACGATCCCCATCTCCTAGACGAGCTCCTCCATCACCTTGTCTGAAGATTTCAGCACCTTCACTGCAACCTCCTTGCCATCATCACAGCAACCCTTGTACACCTCGCCCGCCCCTCCTTTGGCCTTTGCCGATTATCCGATCTGAGCAATCCCAATCCGATCCAATGGATCATGAATTCATCATCGTTCAGCTTAGTTCATCCGAATTTTTGATATTTTCACATACATATGTACTAGGTTTTTTTTTTTTTTACCTGGAGAGAAGTTGGAAGTGATTCTTTGTTAACAACCCAATACACAAATCACAATGAACCAATATCCAGTACAAGCAATGGAGGTGGAGGTGGTTTTGAGCTGCAATTGTATTACTACAACCAAGCTTTGTGGTGGAAATGGGAGTGAACAGGGGATACAAGTTACTAGCAGAAGTAGGGAGGAAGAAGGAGATCGACAAGGAGGCAAGCCCGCCTCCAGGTCGCCGCCGCCGCCGTTCGCCACCTTGCCAATTGATCTCTTCGATAGCCCCTGAAAGTGCAGCCCTGCTGTTTTGTAGTTCTCCTCCTTGTCTTGGTTGGGCTAGGCTTAGAAGGTCACTGAACTGGCCCACATTGCAGCCCACAAGATTTCCTAACAATCCCCATTTCTTGAAATTTGGTTTGTCCCCAAGCCGATGACCTTAAATGTGGAAACTTCACCAACGGATATGTTTGATGCAATGATTTATACTTGATTTCCTCTGTTAATGCTTCTCTTGTAATGTAGCCAATGTGACAAGAAGAATGCCCAGCCAGTGTCACACGAGAGCCGCCTGGATCCCATGGTATACTCAAGGAATTAATGATCACCAATTTTGCTGAACCATATTGCTTCAAAAGTTGCAGGACCAGATCAACTTTCACATCCCTGATAACATCCAGTGCACACCAACAAAGTCCACAATCTTGTCGCCCTTTCAATACAATGCTTCTACTTGAAAAATCTCTAGTCCACCTGTTGTTTCCATCCTCCAGTACATCAACATGCTTCAGTTTTGGCCAAAGGATAGAATCCCGTACCGATATGTCCGTAGCCTCATCAATCACCCTTCTTTCCTTCGCAGTACCGATATGATACACATGGCCGACCTGACCCTTGTGAAGAACCACCTCAAAAGCTTATGCAACGTCATCACAATACAAATAGCTTCTGACATTTGAGCCATTACCATGAATTGGCAGGGGCAATCCTCTCATGGTCAAAGGAATCAATCTGGGAATGAGCTTCTCATGCAATTGATTTGGCCCATATACGTTGTTGCCCTGAGTTGTAATCATAGCAAGATGAAATGTTGTTGTGATTATAGCAGCACACATGATCAGGATCAAGTAGTTGCAGCCCACTGCAATTAGACCATTTAGCATTCCCTGTGTAACTTTTTCTTCATCACCCACATAATGGAAATGTTCCAAGATAAGTAATGCCACCAAGGTATCCTTCTGTGATCCATCAATTTTTTCATGATTTAAATCTCCTTTAGGTGCACAAGATAATGCAACAGAAAGTGCTTCGTTTCTTATGCAATTGGCACTGCAAAAATCATCTCCCATAGAACATTCACAATCTGGTGCTGACCATGGGACTTTCAGTTCAGTCCACCTCCCGCCTGTGCTACATTGACTTGATTGTGGGTCAGGCCACGGTTTCAGCTCTACCACCCTCAGCCATGAGTTTGCCACCAGCCAAAGCATTATGGTTCCAATTTGAGTCGATGGTGGCCAAGGTGGCATCAAAGATAATCTTGTCCTAAAATAGTTGAAGTCCAGCCAGGGCACATGCCACAACTCCCATATTCCATTAACTTGATAAACTGAGTTAGGAGGCGACCAAGGGTTTCGCTTGCACTGCTCCAATAACAATTGCCACATAACGTGTCCCCTTACAGGCAACAACTCACTGGCACCTTTGTCAAAGAATAGCATTGAACACCCTGTAGGCATCACTATGACCAAGTCTATTTCAACGATCTTCCTTGGTGAGCTGCCTTCAATTGTTGCATCAGGTGCAAAAACGCCTTTAGTCATGTCCACTAAGGTCTCGAACGTGACCACAGTTTGGTCGGCGCCACTATTGGAGCTAAGGTCCAACATCAAACACTTGGCGTGCGTCACCTTGGGGTGGTCAAGATTGTTGATGTAAGTGGCACCGATTGTGTTCCCAGCAGCTACCAACTCCATAGAGGCCGCGGCAGTGGTGGCGGACGTAACCACTGCAGCCACAGTGAGATCAGGCTCGACGGTAGGACCGGAGCATTTCGTCGAACACATGGTGGGCGTGACCTCGGGTGAGTCCTTGGTGATGACGCAGGGGGCGTGGCCCTTGTCCTTGTTGTCTCCTAGCTCCCAGGGAACTGTTGTAGCAGTATCCTCACTAATGTGACTTGAACTAGCCGTCGCCCAAGTGAGGTTGTTGTTGGGGCATTCTGTCAAACACTTGGTAGGCGCTAGAGTAGGTGGTGCCATGGGTGCTGTAGGTGATGTAGCCTTGAGAATAGCAGTGGTTGCCCTGATGGATGCAATTGTCTCCTCGGCAGCCTTGCTCCTACGAGCTTCTACCTCCTCCAACTTCTGTAGTATTTGATTGAACTTCTCCTCTTGTCTACGGTTGGCCTCCATCAACTCAAACTTCTCAAGAATCCGATCTAAAGCTTCATCCATGGATATTCCCTCCTTGTTCATGGTGGACTTGATGGGAACGGGCTCTGCTATCCTTTCATCATCCTTAAACACCTTATGTTGGCTTGTCATTCTG